>NC_090446.1:813443795-814068795 GCF_031143425.1 Pleurodeles waltl | reverse complement strand
TGGCAGAGCAGTAGGCTTAACCTCAGAGTGCTGGGCGTAAAGTATTTGTACCAACACACACAGTAACTTAATGAAAACACTACAAAATGACACAACACCAGTTTAGAAAAATAGGAAATATTTATCTAGACAAAACAAGACCAAAACGACAAAAATCCAACATACACAAGTCAAGTTATGATTTTTTAAGGGTTTAAAATAAAAAGGGTCTTTAGGTAGTTGTAACAACACACTAGCGCTGCTAGCGTGTAAATGTACCTGGTTTGCGTCAAAAATAACCCCGCACGGGCTGTGCGCGTCGAAAATAACCCTGCACGGTTATATGCGTCGAAAACAACTCGGCACGGCGATGCGCGTCGAAACAGCCAGCCACGCGACGGTCCGAAAGTCCCGCGGCGCAGGTTGCGATCTCTCAGCCTTCGTCAGCGATGCTGCGCGTCGTTTCTCCTGCTCCGGGCGTCGATTCTCCGGTCGCGTTTCCTGCGGCGTCGTTTCTCAGCTGCGGAGCCGGCGTCGCGTCGTTTTCTCAGCCGCGATCGGATTCGCGTCGATCTTTTCTCCGCACGGCGCTCGGTGCGTGTATTTTTGTCCTTAGGCTGCCAGCCTCTCCTTTCAGGGTCCCAGGAACTGGAAGGGCACCACAGAGCAGAGTAGGGGTCTCTCCAGAGACTCCAGGTGCTGGCAGGAAGAAGTCTTTGCTATCCCTGAGACTTCAACAACAGGAGGCAAGCTCTACATCAAGCCCTTGGAGATTTCTTCTTCAAGATGGAAGGCACACAAAGTCCAGTCTTTGCCCTCTTACTCTGGCAGAAGCAGCACTGCAGGAAAGCTCCACAAAGCACAGTCACAGGCAGGGCAGCACTTGTTCCTCAGCGATCAGCTCTTCTCCAGGCAGAGGTTCCCCTTGATTCCAGAAGTGTTTCTAAAGTTTGTAAGTTTGGGTGCCCTTCTTATACCCATTTTAGTCTTTGAAGTCACCTTCCTTCAAAGGGGACTCACACCTTCTTGTGAAATCCTGCCTTGCCCAGGCAAGGCCTCAGACACACACCAGGGGGCTGGAGACAGCATTGTCAGAGGCAGGCACAGTCCTTTCAGATGAGAGTGACCACTCCACCCCTCCCTCCTAGCAGAGATGGCTAATCAGGAATGCAGATCACACCCCAGCTCCCTTTGTGTCACTGTCTGGTGTGAGGTGAAAAACAACCCAACTGTCAACTGACCCAGACAGGGAATCCACAAACAAGGCAGAGTCACAGAATGGTTTAAGCAAGAAAATGCTCACTTTCTAAAAGTGGCATTTCCAAACTCACAATCTTAAAATCAACTTTACTAAAAGATGTATTTTTAAATTGTGAGTTCAGGGATCCCAAACTCCACCTGTCCATCTCTTCTCTAGGGGAATCTACACTTTAATCATATTTAAAGGTAGCCCCCATATTATCCTATGAGAGAGAGACAGACCTTGCAACAGTGAAAACGAAATTGGCAGTATTTCACTGTCAGGACATATAAACCACATTACTATATGTCCTACCTTATCCATACACTGCACCCTGCCCTTGGGGCTACCTAGGGCATACCTTAGGGGTGCCTTACATGTAAGGAAAGGGAAGGTTTAGGCCTGGCAAGTGGGTACACTTGCCAAGTCGACTTTACAGTGTAAAAATACACACACAGACACTGCAGTGACAGGTCTGAGACATGATTACAGAGCTACTTATGTGGGTGGCACAACCAGTGCTGCAGGCCCACTAGTAGCATTTGATTTACAGGCCCTGGCACCTCTAGTGCACCTTACTAGGGACTTACTAGTAATTCAAATATGCCAATCATGGATAAACCACTTACATACAATTTAAACAGGAGAGCATATGCACTTTAGCACTGGTTAGCAGTGGTAAAGTGCTCAGAGTTGAAAAGCCAACAGCAACATGTCAGAAAAATATAGGAGGCAGGAGGCAAAAAAGTCTGGGGATGACCCTGCAAAAGCAAAAGTCCAACAAGTGCTAAATACAGTTTTAGGAGTAGCTAGAAAAATGGGTCAAGGACTCTTCTTAATAATAATTGCAATATAATTTAATGGTCAAGTCAGAGTTTATTATTATTTTGGAAATTATACTTTTAGAAATTTGACATTTTCCTGCCTAAAACTAAAAGGCTTTTCTGCCCAACTAAGCTGTCCAGCTGTTACTTGACCTTTGATGGTTCCTCTGTGGTGAGATGTGTATTGGTCCCTGACAGTGGAAAAAGGACTCTGGGAGTGGGGCGGGGGGACTTCACCCTAGCTAGGATGGCATGGAAGTCTGTGCCCATCCCCTTCCTGAGTTTCAAAAGATTCTAACCTTGTCACTGGCAGTTGAAACTCTCAAATAGGCTTACCTTCACTTTTGTCTCTCTAGACAGCCTGGCACCATTCCTGCGGGGCACCCACTCACAGCTTTTCCGGCTTCACAAAGACAACCGCACTGGCACCCTGTGCATGTAACCCGCTGTCATCAAGCCCTGCTTTGTATCCAACTTGCAGTTTGTTCTACTGATGACTCATTTTTTTTTTTTTACCAGTTTTTCCTCTATAAATGTCTGAAGATAAACTTTCAACTGAGACAAACATGGTCCCTGTGTCTGACCCATGCTCGATAGTGGTTGGTCTTGACCTTTGACTTTGAACTGGTCCAGCGCAACCGGATACCATGTTTGGGACTTTGTGATTTTTGACACTATGTTTAATTAACACTTTAAATAAATTATATCTCCAGTTCTATTTATTTGATTTTTGTCATCTTTATGACATTTTATTTATTAAATGCAACATTAAAGCTTATTTGCTGTTGGGAAGATAGGAGCATGTGTCTGTCAGAAAAGTTCATTTTTTAAGAGTGGTGCTCCACTAAACCATTACTGAACCTTATACTACTGTTGCTGTGGTGGTGCTGACATTGTGTCATGTTTTGTTCTTACAGCATCCACTAATATTTGATATCGTAGTGAGTCTCAGAATGCACATAACAAGTTAGGCTTAAAGCCTCTAATAACATTTATTTTTAATACATTATCTGTGTCTAAAAGTGAGGATACAATCTTTTGTAAAAGGCAGGTATCATTTTGGAACAGAGCACATTAGTAGTTTAACATTAGATGTGTGATGAACTGTAAAAAACATCAATTACAACAGTTTTTTGCATGAAGATTAAATGAATATCAGTTGAATGAGTTCCGTATTCATGCTGATAAATCGATAAATGTGCTACCAAATATGTAAAACATGCAAATGCTTAATTCATCACAACTGTGCCTTAGTGTAATACATAGAAACATCAATTGAAGTTATTGATTTTCGATGTACTCTGCACTTGTGAATTTACACCAAATAATAATTTTAACACACTGTTAATAAGTCAGGTTGGTGGTGGTTTACTTGAGCTATCGATGGATGGGCGAGGAAATAATTGAAAACAGATTACTGCAACCAACCATGTCCAAACATTTCTGCAATGAGTTGATTGGTACATTGGGGCCACTGAGATTACGCTCTAGGACTGGCAGTACGCAAAAATCTGATATGATATTTTCAGTAAACAATGATATTAATTTCCAGTTATCATTTATGCCAAGGTGCAAACGCCCATTTTTTAGATTCATTTTTATTGCATTTTACAGAGCATGTCATACCTGAGGCATTTTGGGAGTGTTATGTTAATGGAGCATAGTCTTTAAATCACACATATTTAGCATTTGCTTGACCTCTTTATGGTTTGCAATAGAGCTTATTTACCATTTTTGTATCACCCTTGGGGCCTGAGTAACTTGGGAGTTGTATGCTAAAGTATTTTAGACAGAAATATAGTCTGACATAAAAACGGTGACCTAAATATTTGTGAGAAAGTCATCCTTTTTACCCTGATCACCCCCAAACCTTTTGACTGATACTGGTGGTGACTGACTCTGACTGTGCCCAGGACACTGCTAACCAGTCCCAGGACCAGTGCTCTATGTAAAATGGTATATGCAAATTAGACATAAATATAATTGGTTCTGAAAATCTATCTACAAGTCCCTAGCATAATGTAGGGCATGTAGGTTTAAGGACCCCAGGGTAGATAGGGCACCCCTGGGTGCACTGCTGTGGTCCTTCGTATCTCTGTAAGGGCAGGCCTACCTTGATGGCTGCTTTTAAGTTACAATTAATACTAAACTCATCTCTGGAATTAAAAGTACTTCCAAAGTCTCAAACAACCTTGTTTCTTCAGATAAGACACCCCCAAGGTCTTCACTAGGTGCCCCTAGGGTTGGGTGCAGTGTAAATATAAGCGGGGACCTTACAAAATATGTTTTTTAAGCCCCGACAAGGGGAAAACAGCCTCATTTAATTGTCCCCATTGTAGTCAACGGGGTTCATAGGCTAACATTGGGAGACTTAATTTTAAAATAATATTTTTTTTTCCAACAGAGATGAGCTAAATATAGCAAGTTTGCTACCAAATTAAAGGTTATAGTAAATCCAACAACTTGCCATTGTTGAATTTAATATAACTAGCCTATAGAAAGAGGTTTAGAAGTTACCAAGTTCATCCCTAAAGTGCCCCTTCCTGATTGGTCAACCTCTGGCAGCCTGAGCCAGGCGACCTAAATGAGGTGCAAATTGACCTAGGCTGAGACAATGGAAGCATCTGGTATGCCGAGAACTGCTTCAGCAGATTGCAGAGCAGGATGGGGGAAGAGTAGCCAAACTGGTTTTCAAAGGAGGGAAAGCCACTTGGGACAGAAACAGGACTTCCCCATCTCCTGCTGCCCCAGACAGATGGGAGCCCCACTGATTAGATTAGGAGAGGGGCTGGAAAGGGCGAGTTACTGGTACAGAATGGTTGATCATTGTCCCCTGCATCAAGTCCTGTAAGAAGAGCCCAGCTGAACAGTGTCCAGTGGCCATTTGAGGATTCTTAAAAGGTACATTCTGGGAACTGTAGTCCCAACTTCCAAGGAGTAACTCAGAACTTCTGGAACCCTGGATCAAGCTTGTGGACACTTCAAGAACCCAAAAAGGACTTCTGGAAGAAGATCCAGATGTTTGGAGAAGTATGGAGCAACTTTGAAAAAAAGATCCAGAAATGGACTGCTCGATATCGAGAGTCAAGCCGTTTACCCTCAACCGCAACCCAGCCTGAATTTCAGGTTCGTCCCACTGAAAGACTTCCAGGATTTGACCTGGAGCTCGTGGAAAGGCAGTCCGATGACTTTGTATTGAAATAGGCTTGTTGAGGAGGATTTAACAACATCGAGGAAGAAAAGCTCTAGAAAAGTTTCTAAGTGTGAAGGTAAAACTTTGACAAAGGCCTCCTGCTCAGTGTATTGTAGCAGGGCTCCATCGCGGTCGGCCTCAACTTTTGACTTTGCCCCGGTCGAGTGGGACCAGATGTCTCCAGTAGAAGCTTTTGGTTTTTTGGAACTAGAAAGCATTTATTTTCATGAAGTCTTTCAAAATTCATATCTCTGGTTCCCTACATTGGATTTATGTTGCTTTGCTGTCATTTCAAAAATAACAATATTTCCTATTTTTATAAATTGGTGTTTGAGTTTCATTGTGTGTTGTGTTTTACTTATTTAGGGCCATATTTATACTTTTTGACGCAAAACTGCGCTATCGCAGTTTTGCGCCAAAAAGATTAGCGCCGGCTAACGCCATTCTGAAGCGCCATGCGGGCGCCGTATTTATTGAATGGCGTTAGCCGGCGCTAGCAGACCGGCGCTGCCTGGTGTGCGTGGAAAAAAAACACATACACCAGGCAGCGCCGGCGTTGGGGAAAATGGCGTTAGGGCGTCTTAAAATGGGGCAAGTCAGGTAGAGGCAAAAAAATCGCCTCCACCCGATTTGCGCCATTTTTAACGACGCCCAGACGCCATTTACATGACTCCTGTCTTAGTAAAGACAGGAGTCATGCCCCCTTGCCCAATGGCCATGCCAGGGGGACTTATGTCCCCTGGGCATGGTCATTGGGCATTGTGCATGTAGGGGGGCACAAATCAGGCCCCCCTATGCCAAAAAAAAATAATAAAAAAAAAATATATACTTACCTGAACTTACCTGAATGTCCCTGGGATGGGTCCCTCCATCCTTGGGTGTCCTCCTCGGGTGGGCAAGGGTGGCAGGGGGGGTGCCTGGGGGCATGGGAGGGCAGCTGTGGGCTCATTTTGAGCCCACAGCTCCCTTAACCCCTGCCCTGACCCAGGCGTTAAAAAGAGGCGCAAATGCGGGGTTTTTTGCCCCGCCAACTCCCGGGTGTGATTTTTGCCCGGGAGTATAAATACGACGCATTTGCGTCGCAGTAATTTTTTTAGACGGGAACGCCTACCTTGCATCTCATTAACGCAAGGAAGGCGTTCACGCAAAAAAATGACGCTCATTCCTCATACTTTGGCGCTAGACGCGTCTAACGCCAAAGTATAAATATGGAGTTAGTTTTGCGTCGAATTTGCGTCGAAAAAAACAACGCAAATTCGGCGCAAACGGAGTATAAATATGCCCCTTAGTGCTTTGAGGGAATTTAATGCTTTACACATCTGTCTCCTAAGCTAAGCCTAACTGCTCGTGGACCAGGTTACCAAGGGTTCAGCTAGGATTACTTTACTGATACCTTGGCTGGAACTAGTGGGGTTTTGTGGCCTATTGCTAAGTGTAGGTACCTATCTGCCCCTGCCAATAATCCACTTTCCAACAATATTTATTACAAAAAGTTGTCCTTGCGGTATAGATTATATTTAATTACCTAGCATGAAGAATATTTTTGCAAGTGATATTTAGGACTCAATACTTATGGGAGACAGAATGTTCTGGTAAATACCCCCATGTGGTGAAACCCATAGACATACCATACATAGCCCCACAAGAAAGTGTTGTGTTTTGTAACGTTAGAGAAAGGATCTGTTAAATGTGTCTTGTGGTTAGTTGTGCATAACCAGGCATCGTTAGTACATTTTTTAGCAGTCTGCATGGAGTGCATCATAGAGGAGTTAGGAGTTGCAGGTCTTTTGACCTTCTGTGTAATCCGAGTCAGCTGTGAATGTAGCCCATCACTTGGTGTTTGTCCGGATGTTTTACTGCACATTCTTAGTACTGCTTTTTCTAGCTGTTGTTCAGTGATATTTTGATTCAATAGGGTTAATTGCAATTGTTCTTCACCTGAGTTGTGAGCTGCTGTAATAGCAAAGTTGCCCAGTATTTGTTTAAATTGTGTTAGCTGTTTTTTTTTTGTTAGCAGTAAACACAATAAGACACCAGTTAATACAGTAGGAGAAAACTGTAAAAAGAATGTAAAATTAAGATAAGAAACGGAAGGGGGTGACACGGACAACAAGAAAGTCAGTGCATCTTTTATGGTTCAAATATTGTTACAAGAACATCAAAGTTATAAAATTTGCCTTGAGCTGCAGTACCAAACCTGAACATCTAAATAGCATATTACATTTTTTTAATACATTTATTTCATAATACACAAATTCAATGTTTATGAGGAAGGCCCTCCTATGCCCCAGTAAATGATTTAAAATGGAACCTGACCGTTTTCATAAACAACATGACCTTCTCACTTTATGTTCTTTTAGCAAAGCAAATGCATCGGTGGTTTATTTATTGCACAGGTTTAAAATAATGCCCTACATAACTTTAGCTTTGAACCATACTTATTGCAAACTCCTGCCATTCAACACCCACTTAGGGGGTCATTACGAACTAGGCTGATGGAAAAGCCCTTCTGCCCGAAATCCCGGCTGGGAATTTTCCGCCAATGTGGCTGCCTCCCCACTGGGCCCATTACAAGTTTCCCACTGGGTCAGCGGGTGGAAACCACAGTTTCCACACACTTGCCCTGCTGGAAACAGCCTGCAGCATTGCATCCAGCTCGTAATCGAGCTGGCAGCAATGCTGTAGTGCACAGGGTGTTAACTATCTGCAAAGCACACAGTGAGCATTGCGATGGTGCTGGCCAGGGGGGCCCCTGCACTGCCCATGCCAAGTTCATGGGCAGTGCATGGGCTCCCTTGGCCCCCCTGCACCCGTTCTCCACCAGCCATTTTTTGATGGTGGTGCTATCACCATGAAATCACTGGTGGGGGACATAGGGCCAGATGTAGGAAACTTCAATTTTGCGACTTGCAAATTGCGAGTCTGACCGACTCGCAATTTGCAACTCGCAAAATTGGATGCAGAAAGGTGTCTCAGACACCTTCTGCGACTCGCTATGGGGTTGCAAAGACCCACCTCATCAATATTCATGAGGTGGGTCGCAGTTTGGGACCCCATAGTGAGTCCCTGCACTCACAGGGATGGTGGCCTGCTGTAGTCAGTAGACCTCCATGTCTGTGACTGCTTTGTAAATAAAGCAGTTTTTTTTTCATTTTGCAGACAGTTTTCCTTAAAGGAAAACGAGCTGCAAAATGAAAACTAAACCGAAACCATTTGGTTTCGTTTTTTTCAGAGTAGGCAGTGGTCTGAATAAATATATTTTTCGGCATTCACAAAGGGGAAGAGGTCCCATGGGGACCCCTTCCCTTTTGCGAATGAGTTACCACCAGCGCGACACTGGTGGTAACTGCGAGTTGGTTTGCGACCGCATTTGCGGTCACAAAGCAACTCTGAATGGCGATGCGGTCGCAAATAGGAAGGGAACACCCCTTCCTATTTGCGAGTCGCATTCCCAAATTGCGAGTCGGTACCGACTCGCAATTTGTGAATGAGCATCGCGTTCGGCCTTTTGCATGCCGCAAACTGCGTTTTTCGCAGTTTGCGACATGCAAAAGGCTTCGTACATCTGGCCCTAAGTCCAAACCCCAGGGCAGCACTGCTTGCTGCCCTGGTGGATTAGGATAGCCAGCGGTCCGACCTCTGCAGTCACAATATGGCACTCCGACCGCCGCATTGGCAGCGGTGCCACTGCCACCGCAAACCTGGCAGTCATGGGTCCACCATGTTCATAATCTGGCCTTTAATTTGTGCACCTGTATTCCAGTTTTCCGGACATCATATGACCAAGAAACATGTATCAGTGCAAAAAAAAACTTACAATATAATCTCCTTTGCTGATTTACAGCATGTCTCATTTTCATTTTAACATATTCCCTAGGAGAAGCAGATGTTACTTGAAATAATCTGCAACTCCATCTAATTATAGCTGATGAGTAATGACTGTCTGTTAAAGGTGTTCCAACATCCCACACCACCACTGCTGCCACAGCCATTTGCAGACAGTTCTGCTGCTCACTAGCCCATCCTGCTCACATAGGACGCTATCACGGGAGAGAATAGTATATAGGCGCTGAGTTCTCTTTGCATCTGAAGATTCAGCAGTGATGAACTACAGATCAATTTCAGCATTGAAGAGCACACAATTAATTTTAATGGGGAAAAATAAAAGCTTGTGGTAGATGAAATGGTAGGACTAAGACTCTGGCATCTTGAGGTAACCCTATATACAAGGTACTGTGGTGTTTGCAACAAAAGCTCTTGCCGGGATGAGGTGCTATTTCATGAGATACATTTTATGACCTTGGAAGAAGGAAGAGAGAAAGGAATGTGTGGACAAATGATAAGAAAGGATATTACACACAAGGATTATTGTAGTGCAAAGGGCTGTGAAGAGCTTTGGATTTATCAAGACAACTAAAGTGAATGGTGTGGCTATGATAACATTTTTGTCATGGGTGCATTTATCGTTTTTTGAGGTTGGTTGAAATGAATGTCCTTGTGACAGAAACCGACCAGTTTTAAAATATATAAGCTTTGCAGAGAACCCAATACAACTTGAGTAAATGGTATTGTATTCCATTATGTCTTAGCCTTGTCCTTGTCTTTTGCTGACATTCAAATACGACTTTATCCTGCCCCAAACGAGACAGCGTCGTCCAAGCTGCTGTATGGAGAGTCAAACTAATATGTGTAAACAGCTGTTGACTATTTTCAGGGCTCTGCCATTTGAGGATCATGTTTGCACTCCTGAAGAGCTGAAAAACGCTAAATGGGAGCTAAATAATGGACATCCTGGGTAACCTGAAGGTAGTGATATTTTTCCACTGGCACAGGAAGCAAAGCAAGAAGACTCTCTGAAACATGCTAGCTATGAAAACGTATTCTCTGAGGAAACAACTAGAACTGGCTGGGAGCCTAGTGAGTGGCAGTAAGAGTCTTTCAAGCACCGCCAGCACCAACAAGCACCCCCGAGATGTTTGCCGTAGGCAAAATATCCCACCAAGAGGAACCACTTAATAGGAATTGAAGACTGTCCAGCATGTGGTAGCCCCCCAGCATCAAATCCTCCTGCCTGTCACATGTTTTTCAATTTCAAACGTGTCCCATGTGATGCGCATGAAACCAACCTAGGATATGAAACTGTAATCAAATACTGAACTTACCTTGCTCCCTTTTATAAGAATTGATCACACTGAATTTGTTAAATTCCAAAGGAAACATTATTAAACATGACTAACGTATGTCTCATGCAAGCTGTGTCTGCAGCAAAACTGGCCTGATCATTACCACCACACAACCTTTCAAAACGTGTTGCACTCACACACCCACTGGGGCAATTTCTATTGAGTTCCTTAACCATATAGACTTTACTTATACAGTATAATAAACCTTTATTCTAGGGCACTCTCTAGAATCCTATTGGATGTTAGAACTATATGATAATGTATGAGGTACTGCAGTTTATGTCAGACCATCATTATAAATGTCTTCTTACTACTGTGAAATTCTATTTTTCTGGGCATTATCCTTTTTTAACTGTCTAAGCTATTGTGAACTGGATGTGAATACTTTACTCACTCTTACACCATTCCCCTATAAGTCTTGAACTTGCACTAGCTACTAAATAGTGTGTTCTTAAAGAGACTTGATGTGCTGTGCAGTGCCAGCTTTAGGGCAGTGCAACCAGTGCAGCCGCACCAGATGCCTACCTGGCAAGTGGGGCATTCACCTCAGGGGGGGCGCTGTGTTTTGCAATAACGAATGATTTAATAACACCTGCTGCAGAGTTCCTTGTTTGTCCAGCTTTCAGACAGACAGTAATAAATATCCAGATAAAGGAGGCCAGAAGCCTCCTGCTTTGCCTGCTGCAATAAACAGGCACCATGCAGATGACAAATCTGCATTTTATGTAGATAGATAGTTGGATTACTGGTTTTGTCACAGAGATACTTTTGTTACTGCATTTCATAAGATAGAACCTAATTTAGAACAGTGACTGTTACGAACTGTCACCAAAAAGTCACCTGGAAACTGCATAAATTAGGTTAGGATGTTATGTCCCCCCAGTCATTCATTATCTATTCCTAATGTTGCTAAAATTGTAAAAATTTTGTTTTTGTAGATATATATTCTAATTAGTACAGCAATACTTTACCAGTACTTTAAAACCAATGAAATGGTTGTGCTGAGAGAGGGGCTATGGAGAGATGAGTGGCACTTTTGCCCAGTGGTAGTGAGGAAATCGGAGGAGGCGGTCATTGGGGGATGCTTCAAAAATGATTGTCACACTGGGTGCCATCAGTGCTAAAGCCAGCCCTGGCACTGTGTAAAACTGATTTCTCTCTCTCACCTTTCTGTAGGCTGTTTTCTCCTCACATTTATTTCTTAACTTCAAATGCAGCATCATTGCCCTTTAAGGAGATGGTCTATCAATTCCTTACCGTGAGTCTGACTTGAAGCAGCCTTTTACTAAACATGGTTTCTGCACCTCTGTATGGTGTTGAATACTGTGAATTGATATAGTCTTTGTAAACAAGTTACCTTTTTATACGTAGGTGGTATTGATTATTCTTAATGGATATAAACTGTTCTTATTTCATGCTAAATTTGACTTGTCAGTTATCAAATACAAAATGTAATACAGAAAATAAACAACTATTCCAACATCCCTTTATCATACATATACATGTATAGGAAATTACTAGTTCCCTAGCACATTTGTTTTAGGATGTGAAAATCATTTTACATATATCACCATTTTCATTTGTGACATGCTGGAGCCATGGGCTAAGCACTGAAGCTTAGCTGAGCAATATCTATCTTCCCTAAAGGTTCTGATTCTTATAAGTAGACAATCACTTGTACCAGTAAACACGTTGCTGTGGTTCTCTGGTTTATTGGCACTTAATACATTGTTAAAGAATACTTTGTGTCAACAAGATGATTTAAACTTAACCCATTCTTTAATATTCATTATCAGGCTGTCACACTTATGAACTTTATCTCATGGTGTGAACAACTCTGATTTCACTGAGGACTATTTTCTGAAGCGAATATTATTTATGTACTTATCAATATATTTATAAGTCAATGAAGTCAGTCCCATGGTGTTGGGTAAAGCGAAATATCTCTTTTCTGCATCTAGGTACAAATCATTTTGCATTTTATTGCATATAAGGTTTAACACTTTTTTTGTTCTCTAATAGTTTGGTTCCCAAATGACAACACAGCCAGAGGTTGCCTTTGCAGTCAACTACTAAAATAAGTCTATTCTCCTTGATTATGATTATCTCTGTTTCAATCATATTGAATTTTCTGACTTAAAAATTAGCATTCAGGTTCATGGAAACTGGAAAAAGAATTTGTCTTTGTAAACACATAATTTAGGGAATATATTTAACTTGGGGACAGAGATAGGTAATCAGGCTAGTTCTAGCCACTGGTGTGGTGCATTGTTGTACTTAGATCAAATTAGCCGTACAGGGTCTTGCTGTAGCCCTATTATCTTGTTATATGTACTATAGTTCCTATAATCTTTGCTAGCGAATTTCTGTACGTCCCAGGTCCCATTCTTCACCTGTTCTGTGGAGTAATATTTGAACCTCCTAAATCGAAGGTAAAACTGCTTAGCAAATGTTTAATATTAAATCAGTGTACCATTTTTTTCCCTGGCCGTGCCATGCCCTCACACCAGTTCTTACTTTCATGCTTGCTTTCCATCCCAGCTGTCATCCTTCCTCACTGCTCATCATACGGTATGTCTTGCACACTAGTATCTTGTTTCATTCATCCATCCTAACCCATTACCCTGTGATATGCTTGATCCACTCCCAAGATCTACTGTCATTCTTGCTTTCCTAATTTATTAATACCCCAGGGAAAGCACCAGATCAGAGCTCCATTTAGCCTTTTCCCAATGTCTATACAGGTAGGAATATTTTTGACAGATAACAAAATACAGTATCCGACCAATCATCCCATTTACAAGACACACAGATTACTCTCTTGGCTCCTGCCATTCATATCATTTCTGTCACAAAGAATTCTGCTCTGTAGCTTTGCAACTGGTATTTTGTATTTGTGGAAGAACAATAATGATCTTGAAACTAATTTTAGATATTCTAAATCAGGATTATTCTTAAACTATTTTCTATACTGACCTACCTTTTATGTTGCACCCAAACTGATGCACCTTTTATATTCGACTGATATTCTAGGATCATATTGCACCTTTACTGCTTCGTTAACCGAATATTACAGGTGACATGATGTGTTTGTCCACCACACTACTCATTTTGTGCAGAGAACATGAATGTCACATCCTCCCTGTAAGGGCAGGGAATCCCTCTGATACCTGCACAAGACCTTTGCATGCCTCCTTACCGGGCTCCAAGGGAAAATATTTCCTTGTAGCCAAGGTATAAATTGTTTTAATTTCTGTGACATGCAACATGTGCCATGTGTGCATATGTCACCATAATTCAAACTGAAAGTTGTCCCTGCATAAATGCTGTCAGTGCTTTCAGTTAATTCAGTATTTGGGGCCACAGATAACTGTCTGATCACAAATCTGCATAGAAGACATAGCACTGGAAAGGGGAGACAATCCTTTTTCCAGTGATACCTTTCCTTAGTTGATCCCTGACCAGGGACCACTGCAGGAGATTGGTCCTTGAGCAGGGATCTACCTATTAGCCATCAGGAAAGGCATGAAAGTGCCTGGATACCCTCACAGGTTATTAGTGTGCTATATATATCAACATAACATAACATCAAGGATGGGGGAGGCAGGCATGACCAATTGCTCCTCCCACCGAGGACATTAAAGCCTTGCTCCCCCTTGGGAAGCAAGATTATGGAGGATTATCCCAAAGCTTCCCTTTCCAGGCAGGCAGAGAACACGCTAGACACAAGGCATAGATTCTGTTTAAAAAAAGAATGGGGTGGGGTAATTCCCCGGAGGGAAATCTGGGGAGTGAAGACACACTTTGTCTTTGCCCACATGCTGTATTATTGACATTGCCATAGATGAAAAAATTCTACTGTGAAGCACACATGACTGGTCACCACAGAGAGGTGGTGCACAGACACGGCACCCCTTAGAAGGTGGTGCATGGTCCCAAGGACCATCTTAGGCAAACCTCTTCAAAGAGAAGTGGGTCCAACTCAGGTGAAAGATGGAGCCATGGTATCAAACCTGAGCCCTATGTTTTATCATGGCACACATCTATGCTGCAGGCAGCATCTTTATTGTTGTAAGTGAGTACTTAGTGCTCCTAATAAAGAGTGCATCATGGTACACACATGGGAAGTCTGTCTGATGTATAATTCAGAACAGGAATATTTACTGGTTTAATGCTACAGCTATCTCATTTGCATGAAACATGAAATTTGAATTCCTTTGGGGACAGTTTTAGAATATGGTCTAGCAGAGAAGGGTAGACCCCCCCGTTCTGCTTCTCCTGGATGTCAGAAAGACAACCTGGTCCCCTGTAGTAGTACCTCATGTGTACACAGGCTAATGTATCATACCATTGCTTTTTTGGATACCAGTCCAAGGTGTGAATTAAGCTGCTACCCCCTAGCATAGGAATGTAGGTGAAGGACCCTTCAGTTCCTGTCTGGCTTATGCCTGGAGAAAAGGGTTTCAGTCCAGGGCCAGAATAGGAAAGCACTTCACCCCATTATGCTTTTCATTTTTTCATGATGGTTAGGTGGTCTTCTGACCCCGCCCCCCCCCACCAGGACAGGCAGATAGGCCCACCGAACTGTCAATGAAAAAAGTGAGAAAAGAATTTGGGTGGCATGCTGAGCTGGCTTGGCTCTAGGCCCCACCCCTGCTCACCAGACAGTATTTCTGC
The DNA here is from genome assembly GCF_031143425.1 of Pleurodeles waltl. Taxonomy (NCBI): domain Eukaryota; kingdom Metazoa; phylum Chordata; class Amphibia; order Caudata; family Salamandridae; genus Pleurodeles; species Pleurodeles waltl. Next base: position 814,053,699 of record NC_090446.1, on the reverse strand, counting down.
CCTGGGGATGACAGATGGAGATTTATTCCCTCTCTTCCAGGTAATACATAGAAATGCCCTAAAAAATGTCAAGTTTCTCTTGCTTGCCACAGTGAATGGCTGCAGTGTTTGGGCTTTGAGTGAAGCCAGAACCAACCCAGGAAAACCTCTCAACCCTGGGTATTTCTGAAACTTATAGTTCCAGGTAAATCCTGGGTAGCGTGGCTTCTATGGATCCCAGAACATTTTCCTACCCAGAATTCACTGCAGACATTGGTCAAAAACACATTTTTAATGTATTTATATGACCAAAAACATGCTTATTTCCACACAATGGTCAAAACCTTACTACTAACCTTCTATTACTCCGATAAAAACACCACCAGCCATGTGGGTGGACCTAATACACCTTATTGCGGTAGATCAAAACTGTAACCCTGTGAAAACCACATTAGCACTACATTGACTTAACATGCTCTGAGTAATGACCAGCTTCTGTTGCAAGTGATAGGCTTATCCCTACAGGTAGATTACTGTTTTTAGGGGAATGCTCGGTGATAGGACTTTTGTTAATTCCCACAGATTCAAAAATATTTGCTTGTATATGCCTGAGGAGATTTTGTGATTTTAACCAAAGTTTGAAGTTTGCATGGCATTCAGTGTAAGTAACATTAGGGAGATCCATGCAAGCCATACCTCCCCAGGCTACCCCAGCTCTCCAGTTTTCACAAATGCAGAGTGCTGGTAGATTTCCCTGGGTGCCAGATCATATTCTGCGGCTAGATGCATTCACAGAATAATTGAAATTCCATGGAAAAATAATTATTTTTTATGTTTTTCTGTCCCAATTAAAAAGCCAACCCATACAAATGAGATCGTGTTTTTATTGAAATAAGAGTGGCAATATTAGATATTTTGGTATTATCTATTGAACTTGTCTCCATTTTTGGTTTCCAAATGTAAATTTGCATGCAAAAAACTGAACATTTTGCAAAATGCCAACCAAATCACATAATATTTTGGGTAACCACAAATTCAGATTCGTATGAATAGCCATATTTTAAAAATGCATAGGTTTCCTTATTAACTATTTTTCATTGATTAGATTTTAGCTTACAAATTGATGCATGGTCAGTAGAAAATGAAAAATCATTATATGTTGCAGCTCTGTCGATGGCTGTGGATATTATGTGTTTTTGGACAACCAACAAACAGTATGTATCTCTATAACTGAAAGGGTCATACAGAAATAATAACATATTACTTTAATAGATGAGCCACTGGGGTAGAAATATAAAGATTACAACATTGTCACATATGTCAATGTTTTCTACTTTCTTTTGTTAGTTTTTTTTATTTTAATGATTAGTGTCTTTATGGAACCATAATCAATCTATAGCAGTGGCCATTTACTGAATTCAGAAATGTGTCTACTTTTCATGAATGTACGGGTTTCTGGGCTCTCCAGGGGGCTTCACCCCTAATTTCCCTCCTTACATGCTGCAAGGAGGTCAAATCCACAAACGTAGGAAATAGAGACAACCTCTTAGAAAATTGTTCAAACTGTGATGAAAAGTATGTTTTCTTGTAACACCGTATCTTTCTGAAAGCTATGAAGAGGGCACTCTTAGAAAGAAAATGCAGCGTTTTTGGATATCTTGTTGGCATTATAGAGGGGAATTCACAAACCATGGGTACCTTTAGAAATCTCAACATGTGGGCAGAATATTTTGCAAATTTGGCGTGGATGCCATTTGTGTAAAAAGGCTGAAGCACAAACTGTTCCGAACATGAAGACAAGGGCTCAGCATAGGCCAGATTCTGGTTTGAAAGATGTTTTTTTTTTTACTGTTTTTGGTTAGTATTTGCAATGTCTCATTAACATGACATTTTATGAGACAGGAAGCTTCTCTGACTTCTCTGACTTATTAAGTCACCCACAATGTGCCACTGTACTTTCACAGTGTGTTTGCAGATCTGACCAACTGCCCATGAGATAAATGGTTTCACTTATGTTTGCATTTGAAACCTTTTCAATTTTTCCCATTAGAATGTGGTCATGCCCCAGTCACAAGCACTGCACGGTGATTACCTTTGTGAGCCTCAATGGTTAATGCTTTTAGTGGTATTAATAATTTGCTAAGTGACTGCCCTACTCAAGAAGGCAAAATCTAGGTTTTACTGAGATCGTTCATGGTATCACTCATGGTAGACTAACATTTGTCCACAAATTGAAACGAGGATTTCGCTTTCATTTTTACAATGCTTTCCTGGGAAAGGAAGAGAGGATTTTTTTCTAAATATTTTTAGTTGTCAATATCATAAATTAGGTTGATTTAATAACAAGAACACTAATATGTTTCTTTTTTAAAGAGAACACTTTAGTTTATCGCTGTGATTTCTATAAGCTTGAAACACATACATTCCATGTAGAAAATTCATAAAATATTACTGAAATACGTGTCTAACGTATCAGCCTACCATCTCTGGGTAACCTTTACTACCCTCACACATACAAAGTACATGACTTTTCAAGTTTACTGCCTGGCGGCTTCGGTGCACTGAGAACGTGTTTGGAGAAAGTGAAACGAGATAAGAAACCTAACATGAAGAGGAACATTTCTTATTCACGCTTAAAGATGTTCTCATTCCAAATGGGATATAATATAGCTAATTAAAGGAATGTATTCCTGAAAACGCAGTGTCGGAGAGGAGAGAGTTCTGGTTCAATTATTCGTCATCTGACCAGTGTGAATTAAAAAAGAATTATTTCAAAAGACCCAATAGCATTGCTGTATTTGGAGTTAATTTGTTTAAATGGTGGGGACAGTGGACGGTGTGTTTCCCTGTATTCTTCACAGTCGATGCATGGATTGCTGCATTGGTGTTTTGTTCATTAAATGAAACGTATTGTTATCTTGTGCACTGAAGGGAGGTAGGCCTGCTTGTAGTAAGGGTAATTGAATGTAACTGCACCTGAGAACCTTGCTGTTTCTGATTGCCTCGTTGTTTCATGTGGAAGCAAGATGTGATATTGTTATATATTAAGACAACATGCAGACATCCCTTTTAAATTCTCTAGCCACAGCGTATGTATATGTGTAAATTATCCACTGTGACTTCGATTTTCAACCTGGGCTACATTATGAAATTGTCCAAATGGGGCTGAATAACATTAGTTAGTTTGTCTTGTTCCCTAATAATCAACTAAAGCAATTTGATCCGATTTAGCAATGTATTGGGGCTTAGTCATATTTTGGTGCGCTGTAGTTTAAAATATACTAGTTGGCTTTTGTTGCTTCCTGCTTACACCTGAGCCATGGTTCGTGTAATCTGGTATTTTTATTTGCTAGCTTTATACCTATTCATTGATTATGGTCATGTAAATGTCTAGTTGGCTGTGGAAATGATGAGCTTATGGTGGCTTTTTAAATGTCAGATGTGCACTCTTCTCAAATGACCGCTTAAAAAAAGTATTTTTGTAGTAAATTATGTATAAAGCATTTGCTAATAAGGAGGTTTTCCTTTTTGGAGTAAATTTCAGCTCCTACTTTCATCCCATTCCAGGGTGCGATTTTTCAAGCTTGAAAGCTCGAATGAATGAATCATCCTCACTGGTATTTGAACTTTCGACATTCAGGTTTTTTGCAATGAAAGTATGGACACATTTGTTTGTTTCGGATCAGAAAGCATAAATGTAAATACCAAGGCGTTTCCTGAATTCATCAGTTTATTATGTGATGAGCTTTCATATCGACTGTTTTAATAGTGGACATCTATGAGCCACATCCTGCAAATGCAGCCCTCCGCCTTTTTACACTGTACTATTTTCCTCTATCGTTTATTGCCATTCTGTTCCCATCCTTTCTTATTCTTTCTATTTTTGAGCTATGTTTTCTTTTATTTTTTGTCCTTATTTTGAATAGTTCCATGCACAGCTGGGATCCCTTGAACAAGTTAGTAATAGGCACAGTGGGTGATGGGCAGTGGACAAACCAACAGACGGCAACCGATAGTGTGTGAACATCAAAAAAATATTTTCCTTTTCCGCCAAAATACATCTATTTATCAGGGTGTGTGTACTACCAATTATGTTAGTCGATATTTCTTCTTGCTGTGTAGTTCAATCAAAATGTTCACGTCGAGTTCTTCAGATGGTGCATTAAACCTCTCAAAAGCGCATAGGATTTTTTAATATGCTGATTTCATTGTTACATTTCTAATCCCAACGTTTACTGACTGAATTTCTCATGATGTATTACAAATACATTCATATGTTTGCCAAAATTGTTGCATCCTTTTGGGAATCTGCTAAGCGTTGCAGTTTTATAGTGTACAATTATTTTATTGGAGCACAACCATTGTAAGAGATTGGGAAATTAGTTGAGGGGATGTGAGTGAACCTCAGTATTAGAGACAGTCCTTGTCAGGGTGAACAACAGAAGTCACTGAATAAACCTGTGTGTAACCCTCTGCTAGCTTGGCACAAAGGAGTGAGGCTTTACTTAGGGGCAATCAATCTAATTGTCTTTATTCGACCATGAAAGCTCAAAATAATAACAGTTACAATTTTTTTTAAACTTAAATAAATCAAATTGTTTTAAAAATACACCATAATAAAATTCATCTTTAAGGTGCATACGTTCTTCTCAGTTTGATAGCAGCACCAATATAGCAAAGTGCAGCAGTGCAAATTTCAAATGATGATACACTTTACACATAGATTGGCCCCTACTTTTAGGAAGTAAGGTGCTTACTTAGAAGGATTGGACATAGAAATTGCAGGCTAAAAGAATCATACAAAGTGCAAAAAAGATAAAGTGCACAGTGGATTGGGCAGCAACAGAGTCGCAAGGACAACATGGGAGGGAAGAAAACAAGAAACCCCCGAGTAAAAGGCCACTAAAAAATTAACTGTGTTGAAGCTTGAACCTGGTGAGATAATATCGATTCTGTGGGTTGGTTATCCATTTTAAATAGGATCCCGTGCCAGAAGACGTAAATATTTGCATGTACTTAATGACTGAAGGCATATCAAGTGATCTTTCAAGTCTAATTCCCTCTTTATATGATTCAAAGCACCCTTTTGACTTTCATGTTTAAATGAGGACCAATGCTTTCAACATGATTCAAAAAGGTGACTAACCACAGGCAGTAAAAAGTATTGCTTACAGAGGCCAGCCATGGGATAGCAGTCATGTTATGTAATTTTAAACAGTCTGCCAGCACCTGCCTTGAAAAATCTGCCGTAGGGGTACACCTTAACTTTAACCACAGTAAAAGCGGTGCCAAAGAAATCTGATCCTCCTTGAATCCTATTCCCAGTTCCAAATGTGCAATGCGGCTGGAAGAAGATTCAGGGATGGCTAGAAGCCTACACAAGAATCTAATCTCGGCTACTTGAAGCTTCCTGTAGGTGCAAAGCCCCAAACATTGGCTCCATATGTGCCCATTGATAGGCATGTGCTGTTATAGAGTTGAATGATCTCCAGAACGAGATTGTGGCCTAGCCGTTTAGCAAATCTAAATATTACATCACTGGCTGCCCACAATTTTTGCACTCTCTGGGTCAATAACCTATCCTATGCCGCATTTGCATCAAACAGAATTCCTAAATAATTGAAGAAAGATACTATTGAAAAAGGCACCCCCTCTGTAAGAAAGGTTTTGGAGTTAATGTGTTTGTGACTGCAAATCATAATAAAATAATTTAGCTGTTTAACCTTAAGTTTGAGTCTAAGCATAAAATCATTTAAACCACTCAAAAGATTGTGGAGCCCATTTGTTGTCAATGCTAATAGGACCACACCATCTGTGTAAAGCAATACCAGGACTGCCTGCATACCAATCTTGGAGACATATTTGCTGCATGGTCTTAAGGCAGCATCTAATGAATTGATATAGAATAAAAAGAGGAAGGGGGCTAATATGCAACCCTGCCTAATCCCTCTGGCCACGTTTAGTGGAGATGTGAAGTGCACCCTCATTGTGGATTTCCAATGCAAGTGCCTTACAAGATCTAATAAAGGGGTATCAGCTCCCACCTGCTCCATTAAATCCCACAACAAACCCTGTGTATAAGGTCAAAAGCACAAGAGATATTCATAAAGACCATATACAAGGCCCCTCTCCTGGCTTCAGCGTATTTACCCACAATGAGTGTCAGATTAAACGCTTGCTTTATGGTCCCTAAGCCTGGTCAGATGCCACATTGGACAGGATAGAAAGAAGAGTTAGCCACTGCCCAGTCCTTCAGTTTGCCCAAAATTACTCACCCTAGAATCTTCACAGTAGAATCAATCAAAGAAATTGGGTGGTAACATGCAGGTGAATTGCTGTAACCTTTTTTGGAGATGGGTACTATAATGGCTTCTCTCCTGGAATCATTGAGGTTGCCCTTCAATGCTGGCATTAATACATTTGTAACAAGAGGAACCCCAGTTAGGGGCAATCATTAAAGTATTCATTATTACTCAAACAGTTATACATGAATCCAAAACACAAGAAAAATCCCAAACCAATTTAGAAACATAGATAATAGATAAAATGACAAAGCTAAAACAAAAACCCAATAATTAGAACTGCTGATATGATTTTTTTTTAAGTTTACGGTTCCAAATAGAGCCCAAAAGCATTAAATGCCAACGGGGGTCATCTGGTTGCACTTGACTGGGACAATGGTAAAGCTTAAGGCTGAGTACAATGGAGCTCAGGTTGTATATTGGCAACAGGTTTTTCCCGGTAGAATTTTTTTAATTTGGACTAGTCTCTGGAAGTGATATCAACAATCCTCAGTGTGGCAATGCTGCATCCGAAGAAAGTTTCATGCCATCAGATAGTTACTAGACGAGGTCTGGGTGAAGTTGTTGCCTTCTATCCAAAAATCTCAGAGTCTGAGAAATTTTTATTTTCTGCCCAGGGAAGGTTCCACACTGGCTAGATACTTTTCATGCCTTTGCCTCTGGCAAAGAGTTCTACCTCTGGACTTAGTCATTTTTTTGGAGCTCAGATTCTTTCAGCAAGGCAAGACTGCACTCTGCAGTCAAAGAGGTCTCCACGAGGCTGGATTACTTCTCTGTAAGATCCTGCTGGATCGGATTTGCTTTTGAGAGAACATAGCAGGAGTATCCTGATTTTTTGGCCCAGCGGCCATGCACCTACATCTGATTGGTTTTGCAGGTGGGTCCTGGTTCCCCCATGGGTTCTCAGAGTAAATAGTTGTTTAAATGTTTTTTAGTCCCAGATTTCAGGAAACTTCAGGAGGAGTACCCTTTGACATCAGCTAGGGGTCCAGGACCTTTGAGGCCAAAACCTGGAGGGGGGCAAGACTTCTTCCAGCAGAGACCAGCATCATGGTCCCTGGAAGGTCCACTGGTCAGTTGGGAATACCGGAAAAAGGTATGTTGGAGTTTATTTCACTGTAGCCCAAACAGAAGGTCAGCCTTATGACTCTTGGAGTACACTTTTTCCAAGAGTTAGAACAAGTCCTGTCTTCAAGGTTCTTCTCAGTTCACAGGCTGTGGGTACTGTTCTCTTCTGTCGTTCCACAAGTCCAGAAGTGAACTGAGAAGGGTACTGGGGATGCCACGTTCATACCCAGTGACAGTTCTAGTGGTTCCCTAACCAATGGGATAAATGTTTCCAGGGGGGACCCTACCCACATTTGAAGCACTTCTTGCATGTTTTACTGTAAACTATACCACGATACCCATCTCTACCTAAATCCAACATGGCAGAACCCTTCTTTACCTGATAAGAGCTCCCTGTGTGGCTACGATTATGGACAAACCTAAACCATTACCAGGGTAGCTTCTCCCACACACTGGGTTTAGAGCCAAGCAGACTATTAAGGCAAAAGTAGGGGCAAGGCTAGGTGTAAGCAGAATGGGACAAGGTAGGCATCTCTCTGAACCTGAGAAAAAGTCTGGGAACAGTCCCCCAGCCTGCCTGCTTGAGGAAGAAAACATCTCCCCACATCCAAGCCCTTTTTCAACTGTCTGGGAGCAACTGAAACCTCATCACTGAGGAGTCATCAGCAGTATATGACACACGTACAAAGGGTGCTTTTCACTTAGACAAGAAAAGAACAACTTTTCAAAAGTGTAATTTCCAAAATAGTAATATAAAATCTAACTTGGCGATTAAGTTGGATTTTAAATTACTACTAAAATTGGTTTTTGAACCATATTTCAGGTTGCTCCCTCACTGAAATTGTAAGTTGTTATTGAGTACCTATAGTGTACTTCTGTGAAAGTCTAGCTTTGCCACAGTGAAAACCAACTGTGAAGGTTTTTCACTGCCGGGATGTGTAAACCAGTAAATATACATACCCTACTTAGTATATACCATGAACCCTGCTCTATGGGCATTTAGGATCTACTTTAGAAGTGACATATAGGTATTAAAAAGGTACATTTCGACTTGGCAAAAGGTTTATTTTGCCATGCCAAAATGTCAGTTTTAAAACTGACTTCCCAGGCTGCAGAGGCAGACCTGGAAACATGTTTTACAGTGTTACTTTAGTGGGAAGCACAATGAGTGCTGCAGCCCAATTGTGGCATTTAGGCCCTACGAGCATATAATACCATATACTAGGCATTAAGAAGCAGAATGCATTTTCCAATTAGATGTATGCACGTTTTACCACAGATAAAAGGGGAGGAACAAGCACCTTACCACTTATTAGCAGAAGTAAGGTGTGCAGAGTCCTAGGGACAGCTAAATGTGTTTAGCAAAAGAAGACAAAAATCTAGGGTGATACTGCAGGAAAGGAATATTTCCAACAACCACAAAGGAGTAAAAACTGACTGCCATTGCCTGTGGATGAGCAGTCTTCTGTCCAGGCCAGTCAAATCCTCCCTCAACTGGGCATCATCTTCTACTTATGAATGGGCTGATAATGTCACTCTTTTCCTAAGGAAACTAACTTTGCTGCCAGCTGACCTTGCCAATTTCAGATCCATCACTCACTTCACAGCTTTTGACACCGCTTTCTGTTAAATTCTGCCAATGTCATGCCTCTCCAGCCAAAAACAATTAATTGAGTTAGATGCCTGAATATGCCAGATATTATAATTTACCTCTGGAGTTCTATAGGGTTTAATCTACTTTCTGTCATATTCATCCTCATCGTGGAACTGCTAGGAGGTCTAGTTGGGAGCAAAACAAAGAGGATGCATCAATATTCAATTACAATGAACTTCTCAGGATCTAACAGAATATAATATATCAATGACCTAAATAAAACCAATTCTTAAGATGTAAACATTTCTTCTTTTTTGTAACTGCAACTGACAAGCTGAGATTCAAGGATAGCTATCTAACTTGAAACTGAATTGACTCCAATCTCTCTTTCCAATGAAGACTAAATCAATTGGAGTCATTCACAATACCAACCTATCCTTCAAGCACTCTTCAAGAAAACTCACAATGCATGTTTTGCATGGCAGTCCAAAACAGGACAAATGGATATCAGGTCAGGGCTTCTCATATTCATTTGTTAAAGGCTCTCTTGTAGATGGGCTGTCAGCTGAAGCGTTCCAGCAATGGAGATAGAGAGATAAGCCTCAGCATTTGGAAACTGGGCAGTTCCTTACCATCAAAATAAGAATGGGTATAACTCACAAAGTTTCACTCCACAGAATTCTGCAAAGTTACATAAAAACTCTGTGAGATTCCTCGGATTTATGCCAATAGGCAAAAAATATGCATGTTGCACTGTTTGTACTGCAATTTAGCACTGATAACGCAATCGGCGCTGAAAAGCAACGCAAACCACACCATGCTGTGTACAAGTGTGTGCGGCTATTCAAGTTTATTTTGCAGCCATTTGAGTAGAAGATCTCCTTGAGCTGAAGCAAATCTACTCAAGAAGCAGCCCTCTGACCATGACCACCCAAAATAGAAAATCACACCAGGTGACGCTCATCCCACTTATGCTCGCCAGCTCGCATTTCTGGAGCCTTGCAGGAAAAAATTCCACCACAAAGCAATTTACAGAATTTGGCCAGAACTCTATGTTAGAAGAATAACTTGGACACACCAAATTTTGCCAGTTTATGGGTGGAATGAAACATTGCAGGAGAATTAATGATTTATGTTGATTCTTCGGCTTTTCTGAAACCTAATTGACCCCCATAGTTCTTGCTGTGGCTAGAGATTGTTGTATGTCTATTCTTTTAGGTCCATTCTACAGAAACACCAGTACATACACACATCCATTTAAACATCATTATACATAATAATAATGCACCGATGTTCAGTTATAAATTGGCAACACGCTATGTTGCTTTTCCCAAGAAAAATCAATCTAAAATTACCATTCTTAAAATATTTACATAAAAAGATTACATTTTGAAATCAATGTTATATTTGTCGTTAACCATTGCTGGTTGTTTATGGGTCCAGTAGCCGCCTCTGATTTCATGGCATTATTTCATGAACTTGGACTATTCTAAAATGCTCTTGTAATACCTAATCTGTCCATCTTGCAGGACTGTGGGACCTCCTAATCATTTCCCCGGGGGTGGGTAACTTGGTTATTATGTAAAACGATTGATTTTGTGATGAAAACCAGGTTCCTTTCCTAGCACCACAGTAGAGTAAACTGCAATTACAGCTCATTCTTGACATACGATAGTCCCATGGTTTTTAAAAAAAAATATGTACTTTGAATGTATTTATTATGAGGGAATGATGAAACACATAAACCATGTATATTTTTAGCTCATTCAGTCAACCCAAATGGACTGGTTATTTTTCATTCCAATCTATGTCCCTCACGTGTGCGCTTGCCCAAATGTCCACTATGTGCATGGATAATTTCGTTTTCCTATTTCACTCCTCTGTTTCCGCAACCGGCTTATCATGTCTTGACTGCAAGCCCCAGCTCCAGTATACAGAATTTCTCATTCATGACTTGTGGTGACACTTCACTCTATTCTGATCTGAGGACTTTCTGACAAAGATAGATGGCACGGTCTGAATTTCTAGGAACATTTTCTTTCATGATTGTATGGAGGAGCTTTGAAACAATTTCCTTGATTTACGAACAGGCTTCAAGTCTGGTGAGCATAGAATTCAAAGCAAAGCATTTTAGCATGTATTGCTCCGGTAGTGCAGTTGGCAAAATGTCAAACAATGTTACAATATTTCCTTAGTTGTAAATAGGCAGGGGCGGGTTAAAGAAAACTACATATTAATAAAATAAAGAGCTATTTAGTATTGTGAGACTTTTGACGACGAAGAAAATCATACATTAAATATAGGTTTCTCTCCATTATGATTCATAAATCTAATTCACAGACTCGGCTCACCAAGTACAAAATGACATTCGACATACTAAAAAATCTATCTGAAAACAATGGTAATCGAAAGAAGTTCCTCTAGTAAGTTTCCCTTTTTAAAACTCGACCAGGCCAGCAATCTGTCTTCCCTATTGAATATAGTAAGGCAAAATAAAAATATCAAATAAATAGGCTTTTCTTCTTGTATGTAGGATAATGTGTGAGACTGTTTCATTCTATGATAGAAAAAGGGGGACACACAGTAGATAATATATAATTAGAGAAATGTATTAGTTAAATTAATTTATGTATTACCTAATCACCATCTGAGAATTGAATGCAATTTTACGATTCTGATGGACCTGTACAGTACATGAAGTAGGACCAATGGACTTTGCTCTCAAACGGTATAGGCATCAGGATGTTGGCCCACTGCAGCAGGGTATCAGCCTTGCCCTATTTAGAGCAATGCATATTTTCATTCTGTTGCTGAGAGCCTCCCTCTTGTGTATTTTGCCATCTACATACAGGTGACACAGAAGCTAACTTTGATATTCTATCTGCAATAGGCTCATACATAATGAGCCTTGAAGGACACCCCAGTTTATTGTAGTCCCTACGTGATAAGTGCTTCCTATACTTATCTGATAACTACCCTTACTAAAGTAAAGAATGGGTCGTGTCAGCTCTGGGATCATTGTGCCCATAAAATTCAAAATGCCATTGATAGGACCAATGGACTTTGTTCTCAAAGGGTATTGGCATCAGGATGTTGGCCCACTGCAGCAGGGTATCAGCCTTGCCCTATTTAGAGCAATGCATATTTTCATTCTGTTGCTAAGAGCCTCCCTCTTGTGTTCTTTAAGTATTTTGTCATCTACATAAAGGTGACACAAAAGCTAACTTTGATATTCTATCTGCAATAGGCTCATACGTAATGAGCCTTGAAGGACACCCCAGTTTATTGTAGTCCCTACGTGATAAGTGCTTCCTATACTTATCTGATAACTACCCTTACTAATCTAAAGAATGGGTTGTGTCAGCTCTGGGATCATTGTGCCCATAAAATTCAAAATACCATTGATACACAAAGTAAGGCCGTTCATGGAAAGAACCCCACTAATATATTCAAGTACTGTCAATTCTGTCAAATATATTTGGACCACCTCTGGTGTCCTACACAAAGGAGCAATTTTCCATTGCATATAACATACAAATTCAGAGCAGATAGTTATTTTAGCCTAAAACACGTTCTATCAAAACATATCCATCAGAATATATACTTAAAGAGATGCAGTTACATTAGCTACTTTCTTATGATTCCATTGGTTTTCTTTGTTTTTTATATATCTTACTCTAACTAGGTGGATGCTTCATGGTACTTGCAAAGGTACAATAAGCGAAGAGCAGCAAGCCTTATTGGACGTTTCATAGAATTAAAATCAAACTCTGAAAACAATGGGTGGGCTTGCAACATTCTTCAGAATTCTCCAGAGGCCAGTTTACATAAGGAGGGATATCGGAAGGATGTTGCAGTGGGTGGCTCTTTTTCAGAGCTGTGAGGGAGGTCCATTTCCTTGCTACATATCAAACTGGCCTTCGTTTTCCATTGTAACATGGCAATCAATGCCTTCCAATGTTTAACTCTTGGTATGTGTCATATAAAGATCAATGAGTTATTTATGAGACTAAGGGGGTCATTACAACCTCAGCGGTCTTTTTACAAGACTGCCGAGGAACCGCCGTGCTGAAGACCGCCAGTGCAGGCGGTTTTCCGCTCGACACATTATGACTGCTGGCGGCCCTCCGTCCTTTTCCGGACGGAGAGCCGCCAGCAGCCATACTGGCGGTCGGCGGGGAAGTGGAGGTTGCTGGACCGCCACGTCAACAGAACACCTCCCACCGAATCACGTTCTGTGATTCAGTGTGGCGGTGTTCTGTTGACGGGGTGCTGGCGGCGGAGCAGCCCCCATCGATCCCGTCCCCTCCCGGAGGATCAATGGACCAGGTAAGTTGATCGTCCGTTAGGGGAGGGGGGTGTTGTGTGTTGTGTGCGTGCATGGGGGTGTGCGTGTGAGTGTGTAGAGGGGGTGTGTGAGTGCGTGTATGCATGCAGGGGTTGTTGTGTGTTTGGAAATGTGTGCATGTCTGTCTGTATGTACATCTCGATATGTGCGTGTATGTCTGAATCAGCCGGGTCATGATACCACTGGTGGTATTGTGACGCTCGCCGGGCTGGAGACCCATGTCTCCAGCCCAGCGGTCGTCTCCGCCCTGGTGGTCTGATCCGAGAAGTGGCGGATGACCATGGTGGTAACTGCCATGGTCATAATTCCAAAAATGTTACCGCCAGCCTGTTGGCGGTAAGACCACCGCTTCTCCGCCAACCGCCAGGGTTGTAATGAGGGCCTATATTTTGTGGTATGTGGGTGCTCTGCTTAGCATAAGCCACACATGAACAGAGAGTTGTTTTTAATAAGTATTGCTTTGACTTTCATTTCTGAGTAAAAATTATTTTAATTTACATTGCCATGCCTCCCACCCATCAAATGCAAAAAAAAACAGATGATGGGTGGAATGCAGAGCAACTCACACACTCACCCCCAGTCATAGATCTGGGTTTAATCTATCAGTTTTTTTGCTTGCCTTGCCATTCCAGTTGGGACCTAGCCATATGCAAATCAGTCATGACCCTGTTCCCCGTGGGAAGAGTCCAGCCCGAACTGCCAGGCCAGGTCTTCCCTGAACCAGAAACAAGCACCCTGGGACCGGTTTCGGGGTATCACCCTTCATCAGCCAGGCTAGCTTGAATCTGGTGGCATAATAAGCACGGGACCCAAGTCTGGTCATACCCTTCCCACTTGGTGTGACAAATGCAAAAACAACAGATGATAGACGGAATGCAGAGCAAATCACACATTCACCCCAGTCACAGATCTGGGTTTAATCCATCTGTTTTTTTGCTTGCCAAGCCATTCCAGTTTGGACCCAGCCATATGCAAATCATTCTTGACCCTGTTCCACATGGGAACAGTCCAGCCCGAACTGCCAGGCCAGGTCTTTCCTGGACCAGAAACAACTATCCCTGAACCGATTTCAGGGTATCATCCTTCATCAGCCAGGCTAGCTTGAGTCTGGTGGCATAGTAAGCACAGGACCCACGTCTGGGCATACCCTTCCCACTTGGGGCAACAAATGCGAAAACAACAGATGATGGAGGGAATGCAGAGCAAATCACACATTCACCTCCAGTCACAGATCTGGGTTTAATCCATCAGTTTTTTTGCTTACCATGCGTGCCAGGTGTTTGTTTACTTTTATCGCCATAAGTGCGCCCTGTATGCCCAGACGTGGGTCCCGGGCTCACTGTGCCACTGGATTCAAGCTAGCCTGGCTGAGGAAGGGTGATACCCTGAAACCGGTCCCAGGATGCTTGTTTCCGGTCCAGGGCGGACCTGGCCTGGCAGTTCAGGCTATACTGTTCCCATGGGGAACAGGGTCAAGACTGATTTGCATATTGCTAGGTCCAAACTGGGGTGGCATGGCGAGTAAAATAATTGATGTATTTAACCCAGATCTGTGACTGGGGGTGAATGTTTGATTGGTTCCTCATTCCGTCCATCATTTGTGTTTGTTTACTTTTGTCGCCATAAGTGCACCGGTTGTGCCCAGATGTAGGTCCCGGCCTCACTGTGCTACTGGATTTAAGCTAGCCTGGCTGATGAAGGGTGATAATCTGAAACCTGTCCCAGGATGCTTGTTTCCGGTCCCGAACGCTGAACTGTTTAAATGGGGAACAGGACCAAGACTTATTTGCATACGGCTGGGTCCAAACTGGGGTGGCATGGTGAGCAAAAGAATTGATGGATTAACCCCAGATTTGTGACTGGGATGTTTGATTGGTTCTGCATTCCGTCTATCATTTGTGTTTGTTTACTTTTCTCACCCATCAAAGACATCATATCCTACATGAATATACTATCATCACATGTTACATTGAAAGGGGTATCATGGATGATATAATCCTTTGGTCAGGTAACTCATACACCTTTTTTTCACTGACGGATGCACTGAACATTAATGTCATGAACACTGTCCTTATATTATTGTATCAAATGTATTGCCCATTGTGACCATTGGAACAATCAGGGGGTGAAATAAAATGTTTGTTATATCTGTGGTGTATAGGCTTTGGTCATTGTTGCTTCTCAAACGCTTCAGCACTGTGCAGCTGAGCTTAGGCAAACAGATTCTGGAAACCTTAATTGCCACATCTAGCATCAATGCATAATTAGGCATTTTGAGTATCATGTCTTCAGAATGATCTTGAGGCAGGCCTCATAGCCATCTGGAATATATCTCTGATGAATACATGCCTGTAAAATACCACTGATGGTTCCTTGACCGTTGTGGAGAGAACTGGAAACTAGACGCAGGGTTTGCTACATAAGCAATATAGCAATGTGAGAAACTTGATCTTATCTATCTGGACATCATGTCCATTGCAATAAATAAATCTGCATCAGATTAATAAAATCTGAGTCCATAGACTGAATTCTGTCTGGATTTTCTCGGTCTAATGCAATAGTAAAGATAGAACTGTACATTGTTAGTTATTAGCAGGGAATTTCCATTATGTTGTAACGGCAAATGCTATCTAGTGATACTTCATTTTCTGTGACAAAGTTGATTGAAACTTCTCAAGGAGTACAACATACATTTTTCACTTAGCATTAATGATATCTAGATGAGTTCATATATCTCAACAAATTACTACTTACTTTATTGCGTAGATATTACATTAAGGAACAAAACATTTTAAACCCCTGCCCGGGGATTAGCGTGTTGTTAAATGCCCTATAATAAGAGAATGGGTCACATCTGAACAGCATAGCCTGAGCACGAAGGGATATAATGCTTTTAAATAGTCTTTCCACAAAGAGTAAAATTTTCTTAATCAGTGGTTCCCAACCTGTGGCCCAGGGTCCTCTCTGGGTCCATAAAGCCTCCTCTGGGGGTCTGTGACTGCTTAGAAAATTAAAAAAATATTAACATATTAATAAAGTGCATATAAATAAAGTGGCTAAACTTACAGTTGAACATTTTAATACTTACTGTAAATGTCAAGGTATTTGAAATTGAAGGCTTAAAATTAAATTAAATTAGTATCCTCAGATTGACTCATGGAAGCAGTGAAAGTGCATCTAACAGAATATAGTATGGACAATGTTTGGTTGGTCAATTGAATTTAGAAAAGTTCCAACCCTCCTATTATTATTATTTTTTTATTATTATTTTTTATCTTTGCAAATTAAATACAAAGTGTTATCATTTGTGTATGTGATTGATGGAATACTTGTTTCTGTAGTTTGTATGCATTGTTTTGCGGTTCAGATCATAGGCAATGGTTATGCTCAGTCTCAGCGGAGGGGTCTGTGGATTCCAATAATGATTCATTGGGGTTCCCCGGGGTCCAGTAATAATAAAGTGGGGTTCCACAGAAGTCAAAAAGTTAATAACCACTGTTCTAAGTTAAACAAGGATAAACTGAAAGCCATGCAGTGAAATGCTAGGGAAGAAGGTTTATATCAGCCAATAAAAGATTGGAATTGTGAAAAATCTATTTACGACAATGGAGTAGCTACAGGCTTATAATGGCTGGTACAAACCTTCTGCTTAAATATTCCAATGTTTGTCTTCAGATTTCACCCTTTCTCCCTTTTCAATTGAGAACATACTACCCATAGTGAATGGAATGTTTTAATGGACGTATTGTTCTTCTGCCTCAGGATCTATTGGCTATTACAGGCTCTCTCCCTCCTTCTAGGCCCTCTCCTGCGGTTCGGGCCTATAACTTGGATTCAAGGCCTTTAACAACTGGGATAGCCCTAGACCTTTTGATGCAACATTGACTTCAAAGCCATTCTCAACATCCCTGTGCTCATAGCGTTCCCATTCCTCGTTCTTATACTCTCTCATTGAGGTTTTTCAAGACACATTGATCGGTTATGTTATTTTTGTGTATATTCGCTGTTGCGGTCCAAATAGTGCCACAGACAGGATTATAACTAGATCTACGATAAAGAAGCATTTACGTCTAACTCTCCAGAAAGTTGTTGAAGCTGCTGCATAACAGTGTTCTAACAAAAGAGACCTAAAACATTCCCTAGACATATATAGTTTGCATTCAAATGCAGCATGTGTACTGCAGATGTGTGGTTGGTGGGTTTTGTAAGCACGATGTTACCAGGCTGAACATAAGCAGTTCAAAAATAGGCTTTCACAATGTTCCTGACAAACAAAAAACATAGTACTGCTGTAAAGGTTGAAGCACAATACAAAGCATGTCTCTGCCGTTTCAGTAATTAGCCAGGTAAGACCTTGAGAACAATATTACATCAAAAAACTGAAAAATCCCACAGTTGCAGCAGAAGAGAACATAAACGACGGCTCTCATGTCTCAGCTCCCTTATTGATACATTTTTCCTCTGTAGGCTCTCGGTTCACAAAAGACTTTAGAAATGATGTCCTGCCTCACTATTCCAAGCAAATAGTTTGATGATTTCTGAAGCAGCCGAAAAATATATTTCCCGAATATTGATCAGCGTGCAAGAAAAGGGCTGTGCATAAGGAAGAAAGCCCTCTTGCAATAACGTGAAAAGCAGGTTGGAGGCAGGACATTGATTTTAACATTTCTACCCAGCAGAGCTATTTGCAGCAACACGAAAGAAAGAAAATTGAAAGATGCCCTTTGCGAGACACTTGAAAGGCCTCCCATTAACAAAAAACCCCAATATGCACCAGCAAACATGGTGCTCCATCTCCAAATACAAAGACAGGAGGTTTTTCAAAATTAAATCCTGCTAGCTGAACCTGGAGGGGATTGCATCCAGAGATATGTGCAAATTGCTGTTCAGAAGAAAACAGTGAGGTAGATGAATTGGACAGAGTACACGTTTCAATTAAGTATGGGGACCAAACTGTAATTCCATGAATGTGCACATTTATTGTAGGTCACATGCACAAAAGCGTTCACATAGAGGAAACAAGCACTGGCAAAACCGGAGGTCTGGCTTTAATGTGCTGATGCAAACAAACACAGGCATACGCAAATGCCAGTTGACTGCTAAAGACACCTAGCATGGTTTTGGTCTGCAATCCCCTCTGATTGTGGTCTGAGCACTGATTATAAGTGACCCGGTAATTCCGAAGCATGCATCTCTTGCAGAGAAATAGTAGCACTTCTTAGGAGGTGGAATGATGCATCCAACAGCAAATAGCATGAAGTGAGAGATGTTTAATCAATGAAGAACACAGTATGTATATTATTTTTAGAAAAATAATGACAAAAACTTTGACACAGAGTTGTGCTGTGCTGTTAAACCAAACCTAAAAATGGAGAGTGGAGAGTACACATATGACTGTCACTTGTTTTATTTCACAGCTCATAGGTCTATGGCAGTGACCCAAGCCAGATGATCTTTATTAGTTTGCAGATTTATTTCAGGTTACTAAAGATGTTACCATTTTCCCAGATCTTCCAGAAGGGCACTGTTGGTTTCATGTTTGGCATTTTCGTTTATATATTTTAAACATTTTGTAGAATTGGCATAGAGCTCATGGTGAAAACAGATCATACCAAAACGATTTTCCTCTCACAAAGCAGACATGTTAAACATGTTCCTTAGCATTACCCTCCTATTGGTCTTGGATGTATCAGTCACATAATGCTAATGCTTTCAAAGTATGCACATTTCCTACATTTCTGTTCCCAAGTTCATAATTTGGGAACTAGTGACACATATGTGTTTCCTCATTTTAAGAATTCCATCCAATGTTTCCAAATAGTGGCCAATTCAGCCAGGAATTGCAAGGAAAGGGAAGAGCAGAAGGGACAGAAGTCTTTTACTCACACTGATTTAATTTGGCCTTGAAGTTTGAAGTCCTCATGGAACATTCCCTGCTGCTGGTTGTCCCAGCTACCGTGGATGGGTCATCACACATCAAGGATTTCTTAATAGAACTACCAGTGGGGAAACACAAAAGATGGCACTCAAAAGCATCACATCCTTTTCTTCAGAAACAAAATCAAGTTCTGGGACTTTCCAAAGTGGGGAAAGATGATGACAGGCAGGACCGCAGATGTGAAAAGAAAGATTTTGCAAACTTTCAGGTTCAACAACTTTTCAACTTTGTGCATTCTCAAAATAAATCATCTAATTTCATGAATTTCCTCAAAGCTTCTGCTTGTAGCCATTGAAAATAGAACCTGCATTGTTTTAGAAATAGAAACGTGCGAAGGCACGCCTTCTGTGATTAAAAATCTTAATGTAGGACCGCAGGATATGTTTCTACTGATATGGAGTTGTCCTTAGTTCTAGTGTAGATGTTTACTGGGAACGTATGAAGAGATAACATTTTCAGCAACAGAACCTATAGTCCAGAGATTGGATATTCAGAAATTTGAAATGTACAATATGTTCAGAAGTAAGCAGTGTAATAAAGTGTTTCAGGTTAACTGAAATTGAATTTATGTGGAGGTTACTTCTCCTAACAAGGCATCAAAGCGCTTTTTGCTGCATAGCATGCTACTCCAGAACCCAAAAAGTATTAGTGGTGGATTAGTATAGCGAAATATAAGTTAATGTGAATGGTGAACATGTAAGTCTGTTAGCTGGATTGAATAGAATAATGGAGGAATGGAAGAGGGAAGAGTCTAGAAAGTGTAATTCGAGAGATCATAGTAGTAGAATAGTGTTTGGGGTGAGTCAGAGAGTGGAGATAGAGGATATATTGAGATACATATGGAGTAGTGCATTGGAAAGTGTCAAATGTTTTTTTTTCTTCTACAGTGGAAGGTTAAAACGGTCCATTAAGTTGGATGGCTGATTTCAGACCACTTGTTGCATTAAGCCTTGAGATGATGTGTCCCATATGTCATAAAGTGCGAAAATCAAAAGTGTGTAAAAAAAATCACACTTTATGAGTGTTGCAGCAATATGAAGTGTCTAACTTGTGTAACACATTTATTGTTGTAGCTTTGAAACTTGTTGGTCGACTGCAGGATTCCCAAGAGCAAGCTTTGCCTTCGGTGCTTGACGTCATGTGACACAGACACTGTCCTTTTTTGTCCTTTGCTCGCAGTCTTCAGACAGGAAGCTCACAAACATGCAGCTTGGTTTGACTGCATCTTTTCTTACTTAACCTACGACAGTATCAAAGAAAACTTTCCAAGTGACTTTCAGAGAGACAGAAGCTATTAGCAAATATTTTGGTAAAATATTTCAATGTAAGAATTCACGATATACACTACTTTCTACTGCTTTATTCTTATTCTCCAGAGTTAAAATACAATTATTGTGTACTAACAATGTTTTGCTGTATGTCTTGTTCTATACCAAAAGGTGAGTTGACATATTGTAGGAAGGAATTTGACAGGTTTCTTCACCCTATTAATAAGATTGGAGACACCAGGTGTTCATTTTGAAGGAGCCCCAGAGAATGTTTGCTTCTGGCGAAATCTCTGTAATTGACAGCAGACAGGGAATAGCTGGGTTTTAATTGTTGAATTACGGGCGCTGGCCTGTCCTTTTAATTATGATAAGTTGCTGCCCTTAAAACTATTAAAGTTTACCATGTTAATTGCTCCACTTTTATCGGAAATAATATTTTTTGTCATTGACCTGTGGTATATCAGGAGTGACAGCAATGCCCGTGAAACACTAGGATATGGACTTAACTTCCTGAATCAATAAACGGGATATTTGCACACCTATTTCTATTTTTCTGGTGCAGTCATAATGAAGGAAACAGTGTCTCACTGTCAGCGGTCGTGTTGGATTATGTTTTTATTTTTCTAGTGGCTTTACATGTTTAGCAGCACTGACCTGTATGTTTACTGGTGGCATTTGAAGAAATGAAGGTGAAATTATTATCAATCCACTAATATCACAGTTTCTCACAATGATCGACGGATGAAAATAATAAAAATGAATGATCTTGCTCGGCCCGCAGGCAGATTCGTGATATATTTCATCACAATATCATGAGGGTGTTCCTCCCGGACTACATAGTGGGCAACTGGGCATGAGCATGTGCTATAATAGAGAGAATACAAATTGTGAGGTGCTACACGATTTTAATATCTGAGATTACGCTTTACTCGGCTCTTTTTATGAGACAAAGAGCACACAGAGATTTGATGAATAGGGTACACTTTGAAAACAAAACCCAGTCACATGCATTCACTAAAATGTTAAAGGGTCACTTAAAATGTGCACCACTTAAATAGGAAACATTGTTAACCACAGTTGTTATGACAGGCACTGACAGGCTGCTTCATGCCTAACTGCTGCTAACAAACCATCACTGGTCACGGAAACGTGAAAACTTTGAGGAAGTGCTGTCACAAAAAATTTAGACATATAGGGCCATATGTACGAACACATTTTCCCATTGACACAGAATGGGAAAAACCCTTTCATACACCTGGCCCTTCGTGCCCATGGTGTTTTCGTGGTCAAAAGCCTAGGTAGTCCCATACTCTCATTTAGTAGTCATGACCCAGGTCCTTGACAATCGAGGTACATTGTAACCATCAAATAATCAACTTCCTTCAACAAGGTAGCTCCCTCCTTTCGAAAAGAGAAAGAGTTGTGCATGCCAAAACCAAAGATGGCATGTTACACAAGGGAGTATGGGATATCGGCGCTGAGTTGGCTGCAGCTTGGGAGGGGGCACCATAGGTCGAGAAACTCTGCCAATCACTATGAATTCTGGCAGGAGGTCTGAGGGAGGTTGTACAGTCCCCAGCAAAGCAGCTGAATAAAATCAGTCGCCACACATGGCCTTCAGTAATGTCGAATCTTTCTTATTTATTTTCTACTATACGAGAGACTGACTTTGTATTGAGTGTTCATTGGTTCAAACTGTCATACAACACCCGAAAAAAAGAAAATCGCACACATTATTACCAACTGATGTGTTGCATGCTCAGGGCAAAGTAAAATACACATTTTCCCTGCAAATACTCAATCGCAGTACGCGTATGGCGGCGTCTCTCGGGTGTGCAGGCAAAGGCAGAACATGGACATAGGTAGATGCTGTGGGGGAACCTTTTTGAGTATTGGAACCCACGAAGTGCAGACCTGGTTGGGATGCTACAGCATGCAATGCATAGTAGTGCGCGGAGAAACAATTCAATGTTTGGCACGTTTATGGCAAGGCGATGTGTGTGGAATTGTACCTATTCATTCATGTGTTTAATTATGTTATGAGTTTATTACTTATCTGCGTTTTCAGGGCCATGGCCTTTTTCCTAACATTTATGCCTCTGTTCTCTGCTGTATACTGCTCTAAACCATGTTGCTTGTTTTCCATAGTTGTTTTGCTTTATGGTGTGTTTTATACTAAATATCAACTTTATGTGGCATTGCAAAAGGGAGTCTGCTCACCTTTTACACATTCGTAATTTACTTTCTGCGATTGGCTTTTCTATACAAATTTCATTTTCGTTCCACTTTCCTGGAGTCAGTGGCCCTCCCTTCCCCAATCCGAGTATCTCAGAATTAGCAGCATTGATTGGACACAACTGAGATATGTCTTAATACCGAAAAGCAGAGATTTCCCATACACACATTTTGCTAGGTAAAATCTGCCCAACCGTGTCACTTTGCAGCACAAATCGCGGAAACCTGTAAAATCGATCCAAAACCACTGATTATCGCTATGCCCCCCATTCCGTAGAGGATAACTTGTAGTATAGTGGTTATTACACACCCTAGAATTACCGATCACTACATTACCGGGAATTCCAGAAAGCTGATGCGAAGTTTTTGCATAACAAGAAATGATAGGCAATATGTTCAATGACGCCTGGTCACATTTATTCATAGCAAGTTCGCAGTTTGCTTTTGTTTGCCCGCTATGCAGGCATTTCGTCATAGTTGATGTGCTAAACACGTTCGTGAGAAAGACCCTGTATCTCAATGGTAACAGTTGGAGTATAACAGCGATTGACCCGAGGAAACACAACTTTGCACTTGCTATCTTTTTCTCAAGCCCCAGGGAGCTCTTATATAAAAACTCATTAACCGAGCTACAGGTTTGAAACTAAAATGTAATTAGATGCTTGCCAAGGGTTATTGTGGCAATGTCATTGTTTCCTTTTAAAGATGCTGTGGATACTATAAACTGCACTTGAGGTACCCAACCAATGTTATCATTCAGTTGAGCATTACAATCATTTTTCTTGCCTCGTAATTCTTTGAAAACAATTTACAAATCGTTTCCATATTTTGATATAGGATGAATCATAAATAGAGCGCACTGTAAGTGGTGTAACGCAAAATGAAGGGCCCTCTCGCGAGACACTAAGAGGGGTTCCAAGTCTCCCATATCTAACAGATATTCATCGACTTTGGTCTAAATGTGGGCCCCTTTAGGGCTGAGGAGGGGCATGCTCTACCCCCCTGCACACTGCTCATATTGCTCTAGTGCACAATTGTTCTGGATGAGTCTAGTGGAGACAAGTGCCCCTAAGAAAGAGTCAGAGCATGTTTTCGGACAGTGCTGAACAGAAACACTCTGAGTGGCCATTCACAGGAGTGAGGAAGTGGGTTATTAGTTGGGTTGGATTGTAGTTCACCACAAGTAATGATGTCTCTATTTTTGTTAGGTTCAATAAAGGTCTGGCATATTAAACCCTAGCTCATCCCCATGGTAGCTGTGGCACACAGTAGACAGGCATTAATTAACAAAATGTGTAAAGCATTTAGAAGTACCAAAACAGATAAACGTTCTAAACACAACACAATAAAAAACCTACTCCAATTATAGAGAGTATTTAAATTATCAAATTGACAAACATCTAACAATGGGAACCAGAGATATGAATTTGTAAAGTTGTACAAAAAATAGCATCAAAATGTGCAAAGCACCAACCACAGGCAAATGGCCACACTAGACTGAGGCAGGAGTAAGTTTTGAGGCCAACTGCAATGGAGGGCGGGACAGCTATAAGGACCACGCCGGTTCCATCACGAGTTATCTTCAGACTTTGAAATGTTCAGAGAAGGAAGAGTCTTTAGCAGTGTAAGACAGCAAGCTGGACCCAAAGATGGGATCGTCGTCAACGGGTTGTCGCTATTTGAAGTCCTAGTGAAGCCATCAATGAAGTCTGAAAATGCTTCAAATGGGAAAAGTCTTGATTTTGTGCCAAGGAAGTCATGTACGTTGATCAGCTTGGTGTCTGGCCTGGCGAAGCTTTCCACCTACAAAACAACAAAAATAGGATGTTCCCCTTTAAGTAAGCAACAAGAAGCTAGAGTAACTAGTAAAGTAAAAACAAAAAGCAACTGCTTCTAGAGCACTAATCATCATTATTGTGTGAAACATGCAGCACCAAAAAGTCACCCGATCTCACCTGCCATAGAATATATTTTCAAATACATTATTTAAATATTTAAGAACACTTCATACTGATTTCACATATGCTCCATATGTTTTAGTATATTGTAAAGTAATTTTATTTTTTTGAAATTATTTTAACATATATTAGATGGCCAGTGGGATCAGGTGACTTACTTTCCATGTTGCATGTTTCTCATATTAACATTCAGGAGTGCCCACAGGGCTGTTGTTTTTTGTATTTGCTTTCTACCTTTGGACTTAGATATTTTTCTGGAATTTGGATCCCTCCAGTGAGGCAGGCTGCAGGCTGTAGCCAAAGAGAGCTTGACATCATTGAATAGTATTCAGTGATGAGCCTGCTGAAACAGATTTGTTACTGTGAATAACACATAGTGGGAGCTACTATGAAAGCAGGCCACCAGCGATGTAGCCTCAGGAGGTCAACTTGCAGGCTGATTCTGATCTTCTGCCACTTCTCTAGGCAAAAAGTTTTGAAAATGTTTCTAAACCCCAGATTTTAGGATTAGGCAGGAGGAGTACACTCTGAAACTAGCCAGATGTTTCAGGACCCCAGGAACAGCACTTGAGAGTCAAGACTAACTCCAACAAAGCCACCAGCAGGTTCTAGGGCAGGTCCAGTAGAAATTGGTCGTCTGGGCTCTACCCAGAAAGTAAGCATCTTGCAGCATTTGTGTTCTTATAACTTCACAGTCAGCCAACTGGCCCTTCAAGTCCACTTCTTTCTCCTGGGTTCAAGTTGGAGCAGGTCCAGTTCTTAGTGTTCTCCTCACAGGTCTCAACGGCAGATGCAGTCCTTCTTCAATGTCCAACAAGTCCAGTAATGTTACTAATAAGGTGCCCAGTAGTGGCATTTTTATGCTTGGCACTATCTTTTGACTTGGGCTGACTCCCGGAGACTCCCTAACTAATAGAGGAAAAGTTCTCAGGGGTAGCTGGGAACTTTTGCAGAATTTTCAGCAGCTTCTGTGTGCTCTTCTACAACGAATCCAACTGTGCCACATTTGACCTAAAATCAAAATTGCAGAACCTTTCTTCCCCTTTATAGAGCTCTTACACCCACCCTAGATGTACGGCCAGGGATATAAGCAACTCATTTTCTGTGGTCACTCAAAACTGGTTCTTAGGGCAACGCTTCTCCCACTTGGCCTGGAAATCAACTGGTTAAAGGGACAAAAGAAGAGGCTAGGCCCAATTGTTAGCTTGGCTGTAACACAGTAAGCCATTTCAAGTTAATTAAGTTCCTGGGCACTGCCTGGATGGTTATTCCTTCAGAGGATCAGAATTCATCGCCACACCTGAAGCCTTTGCCTCTGCTAAGGGAGCAAGTCCACACATCATCAAAAAGCTATTCAGCTCCTTAGTGACAGTTGAAAGCTCATGCAGAAGGGTTTCTGGAGGCTTTAGGTAGGTAAAGGTGATTTTTTTTAAAAGTAGCATTTATAAAATATTTATTGCAAATCCGACTTTACTAATTAATTGAACTTGCACTAAATACTTAAAAAGAATAAAATCGAAGAATGAATGTTTTAGCTGGTTCCTAGTTGGAGATAACAACATTTAATGTTAATATAATGTGGCCGTTTGACATGGTTTTCATTAAAATTTAACATGTACTACTTTTAAATACCATGCACCCCATCTTATTGGCCACTGGTGGTTACTTAGGAGTAATTTATGAATATTAAAAAGTGGGTTTTGGCCTGTCAAAAAGTGTTATTTTGACAGATCGAAATTTGCAGTTTAAACCCTCACAACCAAGTTACTGGTGGCAGACCCGCTGTTGTGTTTTATGCTATCACTCCTGTGAATAGTACAATGTGTGCTGCAGTCCATTGGTGACATTTAACTTACAGACCCTGGGTACAGTGTGTAACATATACAAAGGACTAGTAGGTATGGTAAATATGCCAATTAGGAGAATACCCAGTTTCAACACGTTTTAGGGGTCAAGACACATTCACTGGGGTCTGGTTAATAGAGTCCCAGTGCTCAAAGTCAAAAACCAGCAGGCATCAGCCAAAGAAATAAGGGTGACCATGCAAAGGCGGATTTGTTTTTCAATGGGATAGTGTACTTTACTATTTAGACATGGACCTAGAGTGGGGGGTGAGAGCGAAAGTTAGTAAGCCCCCTTGTTGGGAGTTTGTCCCCCATAATAGGCAGTGTGGCAACTGTCCCCGGGCATGGATTGTTATCCTGACCACAGATTAGTGCCAGAGTGTGCACCAGGGCATTAAGCCACAGGGCCATGTGTTTGCAAGGACCCACTTATCTTCTTCAAAATCAATAGTTTTATAAAATGAACCTTACTTTTTATTATTAAAAAAGATTATGCAGTCAACACATAAATACCATTAGATGGGGTCATATGCTATATAAAAATGTAGAAGTACCTATGCTCTTTGCCTGGAGGACATATTACTGTGACAAAGGTGCTCACACAATCTTACATAAACAGAAGTGGGCCCCTATGGATTTCTTTCACCCAAGACCCGCAATAACTTTTGACAAGCTTGGGAAAGTGATTAGATTAATGGGGCACAAACCTTCCGGATCAGGGCGTACTTTGAAGCAGTTGCATCATGTCTTTCCAAGCAATAGTGAGAGGAATGCCCAGAAAGCAAATGTCATATGCTTCTGAGCCTTCAATTTTGCTTTTGAAGTATAATTGTACACTGAAGTCACAGCATTTCTGTGCAAGAAGCAGTAACATTATCTTTTGGGACAATGGAAACCAACACACACTGGCTTTAAAGGAATGTTAAATAATAGTCTGAAGCACTACAAGCAAATAGCACGGGGATCGATATGCGTGGAAGCATAGAACTGTAGTATATTATTGGTGTAGGTTAAAATGTCAGGTGACAGTTGCACTATCATGCAAGACCTACAAATCTATGAAGGTTAATAACTGCCTTCCTCCCATTTGTGCTGCTGCAAGAGAAAAAATACATAAGCTGTCTAGTTATCTATGATACTTCAAGAGCCTTTCAGTGTCATATGTGTGTCCTTTAGAGTTCAAACTGAGGAAGTTGGGTAAATAAACACAATGATCAAAGCTACGTGGTGGGCAATCACATTTTTCTGGAAACACACAACATCTGCCCAATTAAAACACGTTTTCCTGGCTCCCAACATGTGGGAGGAGCTGAAGCCCCTCTCTAGTGATAGTCACATAATTATCTGGCAAGAGCTGCAATGACAAGCCACACAATAAACTGTAGGCCATGCTATGCAAGGTACACTAGAAGTCACAGAGGAACTGCTCCAAGTCTTGGGCTGCTCACTGAAAGGCCACTGAGGGCCCAGGTGGAGCACTTTGTGGTTGGGCAGCTCTTGCTTATTAGCATACAGATTTATAGATCCTTGCTTTTCTTCCTGGCAACTAATGCACATTACATGAAAGGCTGTGAATAGGAAAGGAACACATAATTACACATTAAAAATAATAATAATGAATTCGTATCAGCATTAATTTCTAAACCATAAAAAAACACGGTGAAACAGGGTGGGTTTTGTATAGCAGAAAATTGCTGATTCCTTTCTTATTATGAAAACGAGTTTGCACTTAGCTTGTCTTTTATAATAGAGTTTTAGTACTGAAATTGTAATGTTTGGCAGCTGATGTTGCTATGCTATTCAACAATTTACGTTGTGCATGATCTACCTGAAATTGGGTACAATCTGTACACAAAAAGCATTGAGACATGGAGAGAATATTGCTTATTATTCACCGCGAGATGACTGAAATAAATTGCTTGGAGAATACTAACCCGTCGTAACACAAACCTTGGGGTATTGCATTTTTCAGATTTCCATGTGCAATCACCTTTTCACATAGGAAAACGCTTTCCTCTCATGCTTTCTCTTTGGAAAATATTTACATTTAAACTACAACATATTTGTAAAATGAAGTAGACATCGAGAAGGTTGTTAGGTATGGTCAACAACGACTAGTTGAGTATTCACGTCAGCTTTAGTTTTATTTTGAAAGTAAGTGAGCAAATACTTTTTCTGACGGTTTCTTTTTATTGTAAATAGGGTGTGCTGTTCTTGCCCTTGGAATCTCCAATGTAGGTTTGTGATGATACAGGACAAGCATATAAATATAGCATAACCGGGGAGACTGTGTTGACTGGTAAAATTCTATAGTGAATAGTTCAATAAGCATCAGGCAACATGTACAGGAGAGGTAGTGCCTTGCTTGTGGGACTTGCTCCTATCCTGTGGGTTTGTATTGGCCTTATCATATCAACAGCCATGTAGCTTTCTATAATATGTAACAACTTTTTCCCTCTGTTCATTTTTTTGCCAGCATCTTAAGGTTCCCCTGCACGTAGTCAAACTCTTCCACCTAATTCCTTCTAGATGGGTATGGGGAGCCAGGGAAGCGCCATTCGCCAGTGGTGGCAAATGCTCTAGCCTCCTTCTTTAGTCTCCCATGCGGCAATCTGACCAAATAAAGTTTAGAGCCTTAGTTTGGGTGGTTGAAGGTCTGAAGCAGACAAAGAATAGTGGTGATAATATTCTGAAACAGAGAAAATGAGGCACGCCAAAGAACAGAAAGTAGGCTTAGTAGTAGGCACTATGGGCACAGAAATACTTGTTATGGCTCAGAACTAAGGTGAGAGGCAAAATGTTGCTTGGAACCTATTTCAGGTCAAAATATTGAGAGAAGAAACTGATGGAGGGATTTTTCCAGGGACATTTGATTGCACGGCCTGTGGGCACAATATGAATATTAGTATATATGATACATTAAGTACCCAGTATTGGGGTACAGCATGTCATTTATGTCATTTAATTCAAATAGTGTTGAAATTAGAAAACACATTATGAAATGTGTCAAATTAGTTTTGAGCAGAAATTATCAAAAAACACATAACACAAATATGAACATGCTTTGAAAGAAGTGTAGCAAATTAATATTGAGCAGAAAATTTCTGTTATTTATAAAACTTGATATTCTGCACTCGGCATTAACCTAACAATTCATGATAAAGCTAAATATCGTAGATCATGTTTAAAAAGATATTGGGCAAATCTCAAACTGAAATGGAAAAACAATCTAAAGTATGTAATCAAGTATTTAAAATGTGATGTAATCATAACTCCGTTGGCTTGCCCACCATAACAAATATGATCAGTAACTAAACGCCTATTGCTGGCATTTCTGTTGAACGCCAGATACTTTTTTGCATCACCTTATTTTGTTCTAACTTAACATACAAAGACATGTAATATTATCTGATGTGAAGAAACGCATGCCAGAGTTTTGATACAGTAAAAGAGTCACACTCCTGCTTGTGGTGCTCAGAACCTAATTCCACAAAAGCCTTTGTCAGAAGGCACTGAATAGGGCTCCTATCTCATTGGGTGGCTATGGAGATAGGACCAGCTGTGTGAGAGTAATTGCAGGATAGATATGTGCAATAGTTATGTGCAAGGCCTTCCATACTCCCGTAGTTTAAAGGCTGTGTAATTGACTTCACCTCTGGCTCATGGTGTGAAGCTACCACACTGAGCCCCAGTCACACAGTGGCAGAAGCTCTGGCAAAATTGAGTACGTTTGTCAAGGGCTGGATGTTGAAACTGTTGCTTTACCTCTTTCTTGGAGGTTATGAGGAACGGATAACCCCTTTTGGAAGCTACACAGTTCATGTCATAGGTAACCTGGGCTACAGAGAGTACCCTCTCCACGACTGAGCACTCAAAATCTTCCTCCCCGTCCTCCCTCATGCAGATGATGCAGGTTTAATGACCAGAAGTGCAAGTGGCTTACAAAAGCTAATTGAAGGCTGTGTGTCATTTATGAGTGCATTATATCTAAAAATCAATTACTCAAATACATTTACTGTGACTAAGGATTCCTAAGCAACTAAACCCAAACCTTTGCTGTTAATGATCGCAGATTTGATAAGGCTGCTTAGTTGTCTTACTTGGGAGTAATTTTTCAGTGCTCAGGTAAGTGGAGTCAGTTGATGTACCATAGAAGGTTACAGTTTTTGAGGAGCCAGGGCACTGTGTTTAGATCCGCTTGCAGGTTCTGCATCAAACCCTTGAACCACATGATTAACTTTTATTATTGTAAATGTGTTACATCTGTGTGCGGTTGGAGAGTATTTAAGGTTTTTATAATGTTACAACTCTCCAAGTTGAAGAAAATACATTTTATAGAAAACATTTAGGTGCTCCTCGATGCACCCCGGGCTTCATATGCCATGAGAAGTTAGGCTTGAGATACCTAGACGATCGTATTTAAATTGCTCACTATTGTTATGGATTTCAAAGTGAAGTAATCCTGGAGTTGAGTTAAATCACAAAACCATTTTGGAATGTGTGAGACTAGATGGATATTTGAAAATGCCATGGCTTAAAATAAAAAAAAATGTGCTCTGATTTGGGGAAGCAAGATATGTTTCCATGGGCCGTTAAAAACAGGAAACAATTGGACTAAGATGACTTTAATCAAATTAGAAAATAGAAAAGGGAAGATTTAAATTGAAGGAAATTGTCTGCACAGTGGAATCACATGTAGTATTAAAGACTACAGTAGGAATTGAGCCTTATTTAACATTTATAGCCATTATTCATGATCGTTATTTACTGATAAAAATTTCACTATGGGCAGATTGTGTCTAGGTTATCTTTTTCCCAAGAAGTAGATTGATTTATATTACTCAAGCCCCTGTGATAAAAAATCAATCCAGACAACCTATTACTTTATCTTCTTTAGCCCTTTATATATAAAGAATGACAGTTTTAGAAGTTGTAGGTCACTTTTCTCCTATATATATGGGTGATGCTGTCAATCTTTATTTGTTATACTGTCACCCTTTTTAATTATAGATATAAATCAAGCGAACTCAATCAGTGATTAGAACATTCATTCATTAATAACTATTTTACAGTATATTCGTTTTCATAAGTTTTTCTTCTTGTTATTATGGTCTTATATGTCTTATGGTGATTTTATGTTAACTTTTATCTGAATTAAACTTGATTATGATGAGGACCCTCTGGAAATTGGTGTGCTTTACTACCACGGCGAAGGAGTTCATAGTCACAAAAACACTCCTAGGTCCTTAGTCCCAACTGCAGGACAGTAATTGTGAGGCTGAAGCCTTAGGTCAGGGTACTATCATCATTGGAAGAGAAATGGAGCTGCAGCAATGACGCAGAGCTGGAGAAGGCATGAGAATGAGCTGTAGCAGGCGAAGAGTCACAAAGATGGAGCACACTTGAGGAGTAGGGATTCATATTTACACTGACACTGGGTTCTTTATTTACTGGTAGAAAAGGAAACCACTGACAAAAAGTGCTGTTAATACTGAAATGTCATTTACGCTTGTTGATCATCTGTTACCCATTCTTAGAATGGAGCTTTTGTGTGATCACAGACTAAGAATTAAGTATATGCTTTTGGATGCAGTTTGGAAAGGAATTTGGATTGGTTGGACACCTTAGAATAGAAATTCTTTAAATAGGACCTGGACTGAAGTGTTTCACTTGCAGCCCTACCATTTGCTGACCTGGATACAAAATAGCATTGATTTGGTTATTCTTCCTCCTGACAGTTTGTTCTCTCAGTCTGTCATCCATTGATTTATTTTTCTCCTTTCTTAGTTAGCAACTCCTCTGAAGTTTTATTAACTGATTCTGGAAGTGCCTCATAGTACTTCCTTTGTTTCCTCATTGCCTTCTCCCATGTAAGGCACATACTGTAAAGGGACCTTCACGGGATCTTTGAGATGAAGCCACAAGCCCTGATTCTCACCATCAAATCGTCAGATGAAATCTGTAGACTAGTAGTTTCTTCCACTTGTCTCACTTTTTCCTCCAGGCCTTCTTTCTGTATAGGTATTATCCCTGGCCAGTGTGGAGACAAAAAGAAAGGTTGGGTTTTCTGACTACTCTATGCATATACTTTAAGGGTTTTATTATAAAAGGATTAAGTAAAGGTACTTCCCTGGTCACAAGATTCTCATACTTACTACAAGGTTGGACCTCACACACCACGATCATCCATTGTTCACTAAATGACTAATATATTAGTACCACCACAGTCTGCTTTAATGGTGTTCTTTTTCTCCACTTGGTTTAGACTATACAGCTTTCAGAAATCATAGTAGACAGGACTCAGGTCCTCTCTCCATGGGTTCCCTGGGTCATGTGGCACAGATCGCCTAAATGTCACTCTTTTAGTGTTCTGTTCAATTCTCTCTCTTCTTCTGTCTCTCTCTCTTTCCCTGCTGCCTCCTCGGGTCCTGCTCCTCCTGGTCTGGTCTTGAAACCACTTCTCTCTGGCTCTCTTTCATCTCTTCACCCTTAAACTTCCAGTGCCTCCTTCCATCCTGCTGTTCCTCCAGCCATTCTTCCTCTCCTTGATCGCCACTACATACCTCCAACTCCTTCTTTTGTCATCCTGTTCCTATGGTCCTCTGTCATTACCTCTCTTCTTTCTATATATCCTGTTTTACTCTTCTTCTTCTCCTGTGGAGATTATGCTGTCAAATCAAATCAAATCAAATCATTAACATTTATAAAGCGCGCTACTCACCCGTGCGGGTCTCAAGGCGCTAGGGGAAAGGGGGGGTTACTACTGCTCGAATAGCCAGGTCCTCCTCCTTTACTTTACGAGTCTCCACACTCTCCTCTGTTTTTCAAACACTCCTCCTCGTCTGCTCCCCTGCCTCCTCTTTGTCCACATTTTCCATCACTGATACCACACCACCATATCAACAACTAATTTTCTCCCTCTCATCAGCTCAAATGAATTATGCGTTTCCAAGCAAAGGCATCCTGACACCTCTCACTCAGTCTCAGTTACTTTCTGCAGTGTTCCCACCTTGTAGCCGAAGTAAAAAATACACCAACATCAGCTTTTAGTATGCCCTTCCCAAGGCTTTTCTATTAATTAGGTTGGATTATCCTCTGAAATTCCCGGGTTTTTACCAGTCTGGTAACAAGGCTTTCACATTGAATATTATCACTCTTTTGATTAGGTTTTCTTTCCTTTATGAGTCCTAATTAGACTGGGTGCATATCACTGACATACACTTTGCTGGAGTGGGGTCATTTGAGATGCACCCAAACTAGACCCAAGGCTTCAGAGAAAATGTGTAGGGTTTAAATTGCACATTAATCCCATTTGTCATGCAAGTTGATCCTGTCATGGGATCTCCCAACCCTTTTTCACCCTGGCATCAAACAAAAAAAATGGGTTGGTTTGAGTCCCTAATGTCTGCCGTATTTATTGAAAAATGCAACCCTACGATTGATGGCAACCTTGTTCCCTGAGTGAAGTAAAATTGGCATTCATGTGTTAAATACAATACTCAACGTTTAAATTGAAGTTCACCAAGAATGTAATTGAGTCAGAAAACCACCATTTCCTATTAAACTGTCTGGAAACCAGGGGGCATGTGCTTAATTGTATACCCAAGTCAATGGAAGAATGAGTGGAAGAATCAGCGGAGTGCCAGTTTGAGGTGTTAATCAGTCAAGGGAATACTGAGAGCTTTGGAGACACAAAGTGGCAGGCAGCCAGGGGCCAATTGCCACCACAGGGCCTTTGAAATCATTTAAACAACAGATTGGTGTCTGAGTTGTCAGATCTTCCGCAGGTAAAGTAAAGAAATTTGTAACCAGGAGTAACAAGGTGGAAATAGGCTTTAGGGTACATTACTTTGGCTGTCCAAAGCTTAGAGGCTGGCATGACGAACTTGTCACACTCGTTATTCATTTCTGGCATCAAATAGGGTGTTTTTGGCCATGGGTTTGGGCACATTCTCGATTTATCTATATCTATTTATATAGGTGTAAAGTCTTGTTTAGTTTTGTTTCTTTTCTATCATTCTCAGGTGGTGGTACCTATTGGTCTCTGGTCTATGGGAGTCACTTTCATTACATTACAGCTATGACCACTTGGTGGTATGAACTTAGTTGAAATTTTCCGAGACGTGTGAGATAACAATAAAAAATGAAATACCCTTTTGTCCTATCTGTTCCACGTAGAGATTTTTCCATTCCACTGGTGCATTATTATATGTGGCCCTGAGGAAGGTGGCGTATAATACCAGTATTCTGTGGGATCCACTGAAACGCGCGTCAGCAATTAATACTAAGGCTGGCATAGCAAATTGCATCTAAATTGTGTTGGAACCTGGGTGATGGACGCCTGAAATGTATGTTCAAGCGAGTATTAAAATTACCTTAGCAAGTTACATCTAATAAAGAGTAATAAGGCTGTCTCAGTGAGTTACATCCAAACTGCGCTGGAATTGGGGCAAGTGAAGTCTGATATGCATTTGTTGCTGTTTGAATAGACTCTCACTTGGAAACACACAGTGATTATTCAAAGACTTCCATGTTTGTATCATGAGTTAAAGACTCCTGTAAGCAGAGCGAGTTTATACCATTGATGAACTTTGGAAGGAAAATCCATAAATATACTGAATAAGTGGCGATATATTGTGTTAGGAATTGTTTATTTTGATTTTGATATAATTCATGTGATTATGCAAAAATTGGATTCTATGTATTATTGCATATAGGTTGGCGTTTGAATATGAAGATGAAGAACTTGTATGCAAATATGAAGAATCAAGGATGAGAGGGATAGAGGCCGAATAGATGTTAGCATCATGCACATCTTTTACCAGCATTCCTAGAAAGCTCTCCCATCTCACTACCATATTATGTAAGGCCGTCTAGTGGAATGCATAGCTGCGATGAAGAACCTGGAAAAGAAGAGTCTGCAGCTGTTGCAAGTTATCCTCACACATCTCCTATTATATTTGTTTAATTTACTCTATAAAATTGCCCATAAAACACCTCTGCACATTTGTAATTTTGCTCAGAACCATCATTATTTGAAAACTATCAAAAAGTAGAAGTGATAAAGGAACTATATGCATCTACCCCCTATGTGGAAGGGAAAGATGGCATACCTGAAATCACTATTAATGCTCTCACACCTGTGGAGCAAAGAGGTATCCCAAAACAATCCCAGCATCAGCATCTGGTCAGAAGACGTATTTATTACCATAGACCCAGAGAAGGATCCTAGAAATGTTTCACAAAGGCTCAAAAGGTTTAAAAGGGGAGGGGGGACACGGACGATACTACAGGCACTGGGAAGGCAGAAGGAATGGTTTATGAATGCAAAACATTAGCATAAACCGAGATTATACCCACAGGCCATGCTGACTGTGCAAGATGCCATATTCCAAGTGCACAAATATCATCCATGTGGCATGACCATCTAATGCAAAATAATGCCCCGTCAAGAGAAAAGAACATCAAATCAAAAAATTAAAACTTAAAATTAGTGGTAGACTTGTAGTTCGTCCAATAGTGAATATCATGTAAGACTTCTTCCATAGCAACTCTGTAACTGCCCCCACCACGCCAAGACTGTTCATTGCTGTACTATTACAGAACAGATGTATAATACCTGGATACACAGAAGAAAGAGGAAGCCACGCGTGGTAGAAAGAAAATAAGTCCAGGACTCCTTGGGAACAATTCTAAAATGTCAAGTTCCCTTGCCTGTTTTGGAATTTGATACTGCACAAATCTCCCCACCCTTTTACTCTGTGCTTAATTACTTCACTTGTTTTGCACTTGATTCTAGTCCTTATTTTATTTTTGCATTTGTAAGAACGTATATGGTAGTGCACATTTCCATTGCACTTGATGTCTGGTGCAGAAAGAGCGCTTAATAATCTCTCTACTTTCTTTGCAAGGACCAGCAAAGAGTTATGTTAAAAGTATTCTAAGGCCACGATTAAAAGTGTCGAGGTTTTAAACAATCCGCGCACACACCTGCTTGTGCAGAGTTTAGCCCGTTGTGATAATTACTAGGTGTGATAAAGTCTGCACTCCGCAGTAACATTTGACCAAACACACCTGCAGAAACTTAACTGATAATTTTGGTGCAGAAAACGCCAAAATGTGCGTTAAATTCCCAACTGAAGGGTATTTGATTTTAACGATTTTAACGATTGCAATAAATATCCCGCACTCCTTCGGGGCACTTGCATTCAAACTCTTAGTAGGTTCAGCATGAGTAAGAAAACTGCAGATCATATGAACAACATTCACCAGAGGAGAAGGTAGAACTGTAAATAAATGTCTTGATACTTCCATTTTCATGTTTGATTCACAGTTGATCGTAAACAGTGACAGTGATGGTAGAGAAATTCCCTGGCATTAATGGAGACCAGGGCACCAATCACACCGCAATCATTCAGACTTTGCCATTTCTGTTTCACAATAGAAAATGTGTTGACATTTTTACAGCATCATTTATCAAGAAGCTAATTGTGATTTCAAGTTTTGGTTGCTGATATCCTGAATAAAAAGGCAGAATAATATGTGCTGGTTACTTAGCAACTCCCCAAAAATAAAGGATAGAGTATTTTGCATATCAAAGGGACATGTTCAATGAAATGTAAATTGGCAAGGTATGTTCGGGCGAAAGCACATTTCTGAAGGAAGTCTGTAGCTGTATTTTAAAAGGACATATCTTAAATGTTAACCTCAGGTGAAGTAAAAATCTCAGGCATCATACATGTTGCAGACATGGAGATGACATTTTGCTGTCAGCATGGGAGTCTTTCACCTTCCACTAATGCTTCTGGAAGCTCACTCTGAGCCTTTCTGCAGGGAAGAGAAAAATCAAATATGATGTATTACATTCCTTTCTTCTTGGTTGACTAAAGCCCCAGCTGCGCCCCATTAATTTGAGAACGGGATTTTTGCACGTAGGGCAGAGATCACCTGAGAAATGAATCAGGTTTCTAAGGTAAAAGACGTGTTTAGTTCGGTATTAGTTCAGCAAGTCTCTAAAATGTTGATAAACAAATATGACCTCTCCTATTTATCTATTGAGTGTTACAATTGTTGCCTGTGACATATTCAAGGTTTATTTTTTATTTTTTACATATTCTCTTTGAATTAGGGTATCTCAGGTGTCTGTGCAGTGCACGTTGGTCAGATGTAGATCAAACCAGTGGTGCCTGTGCCTTAAGCAACCACGTATGTCACGTGGGTACTATCATTGATGCTATGTCATAATCAGTGACAAATCTACCTACACTTGAATTGTGACTAATTCGAGCATCATTGTGACTGTTTTACAGATCACATTGCTTGATATTATTCCATTTGCTACAGAAGTCACATTACCTCGCCATAAAATCTGTAATACTGGGCCACAATGTACATAATTCTCAGCTAAGTATTTCTGATAGCGAGGACATATGTGGGATATTTTGCACTGGAACTTAGAGCCTCTTAACATCAAAATAGGGTAGAGAAAACATTGTCGTATTGGAAGCATGGATGTTTATTGAAGTAACCAAGACAATCAAGTTTTTAGACATACATTTTTTTTTATCAGCGACACTGCTGTATGCACAACTTTTCAAATGTTCCTGTTCTTTGCTTTCAAATTCATGCATTCTTGGCAAACACATTGCGTTGTTTTGAGGGAGCGTCATATAGTCAAAATGTTAGCCCTCACAAGGAAATGCTGCTATTTGTAACACAAAGCTTGTCAACACTGCATGAAATTGTATTATTTTATAATGCTTCACGTGTAATTATTCCTTTTTGTTTCTAGTTCTTAAAAGTTCTTCTGAATAGGATGTCCAGGAAAAATAAATGAGAGCATATGCTTAGTTATAAATACCTTCCAACGTTTGACATAAATTAGCTTCTATAAAAATGTAAAAACTGCATTCATTAGTGGATGTTAATATAACCAGGCACTTTATTATAGTTGTGTGTTTTTGTTCACATCAGCCTACTAGTAAGTAGAAATCCAGAGCGGTTAATATCACCCTTCATTGAGGGCAAACTATGGGTTTTCAAGTTTTTTTACTGTTAGAAATGGGGACTTAGGTTGGCAGTCAGGTTAACCCCTGTCCAAGCAAGGACCCTCAGTCTAGTCAGGGTAAAGGAGAATCATCCTCAGTTAACCCCCACCCTCCCCCATGGTAGCTTGGCTCAAGCAGGCAGGCTTAACTTCAGAAGCAATGTGTTAAGTATTTGTACCAACACACACAGTAACTCAGTGAAAACACTACAAAATGATTCAACACAGGTTTAGAAAACAGAGAATATTTATCTACACGAAACAAGACTAAAATGAAAAAGATCCAACATACACATGAACTTTCAAAGAATAAGAATCCTAAATCCTTTAGAACACAATGTGAATGCTGTTATTTCACAAAAGTGAAACGCCAAAATAAAGCCACACTGGCGAGTGTGCGTCAAAAAAGGTCAGCGATGCGTTGATTTCTCACTCACAAACAAGACCGTGCGTCGTTCCTCTTCTGGTCAGGTTGGCATGTGTTGTTTCTTCTCTCCCGCAATAGAGCAATGCGTCATTCCAGACAGGCACCTCAGGTTCGGGCAGGCTTTGCTTTGTTTTTCCATGCCTAGCGATGTTACGTGGAAAATCCGGTCGCACCGTAGCACAACACTGCGCTGTGTGGGTTTGCGTCAGTATCAGCCTCCGTTAGCGGGTGTTGCGTATCGTTTCTCCAGCGGCGTTGCGTCGATCTTCCAACCGCAATGCAGGTGGAGCATTGAATTCAGCCGCAAAGCCGGCAGCACGTTTTTCATCAGCCACGTCACGGAAGGTGCGTCAAAAAATTCAGTCTTTGTCTGCCAGCTTCACCTTTCAAGGGTCCAGGAACTGGATAGGGCACCACTTGGCAGGGCAGGAGTCTCAGCAGAGAGTCCAGGTGCTGGCAGGGGAAGTCTTTGATGGCCCTGAGACTTCAACAATAGGCGCAAGCTTAGTTCAAGCCCTTGGAGATTCTTCACAAGCAGGAATGCACAACAAAGTCCAGTCTTTGTCCCCTTTCACATGCAGAAGCAGCAATTGCAGGTTAACTCCACATAGCATGGGCACAGGCAGGGCAACACTTCTCGTCAGCTCTTCTCCTTGGCAGAGGTTCCTCTTGATTCCAGAAGTGATCTAATTTTCAAAGGTTTGGGGGCTCTTCTTATACCCCTTTCTGTCTTTGAAGTAGTTCTACTGCAAAAGAAAGTCTCTCTTGTTTGTGAGATCCTGCCTTGCCTAGGCCAGGCCCCAGACACACACCAGGGGGTTGGAGACTACATTGTGTGAGGGCTGGCACAGCCCTTTCGGGTGTAAGTGACCAGTCCTGCCCTCCCTCCTAGCACAGATGGCTCATCAGGATATGCAGGCTACACTCCAGCTCCCTTTGTGTCACTGTCTAGAGAGAGGTGCAAATAGCCCAACTGTCAAAGTGACCCAGACAGGGAATCCACAAACTGGCAGAGTCACAGAATGGTTTAAGCAATAAAATGCCTACTTTCTAAATGTGGCATTTTCAAACACACAATCTCAAAACAAGCGTCACTAAAAGATGTATTTTTAAATTGTGAGTTCAGAGACCCCAAACTCCACATGTCTATCTGCTCCCAAAGGGAATGTACGCTTTAATCATATTTAAAGGCAGCCCCTATGTTAACCTATGAGAGGGATAGGCCTTGCAACAGTGAAAACTGAATATGGCAGTATTTCACTGTCAGGACATATAAAACACATTAGTATATATCCTACCTTAAAAATACACTGCACCCTGCCCATGGGGCTACCCAGGGCCTACATTAGGGGTGTTTAAAATGTAAGAAAAGGGAAGGTTTAGGCCTGGCAAGTGGGTACACTTGCAAAGTCGAATTGGCAGTTAAAACTGTACTGACAGACACTGCAGTGGCAGGTCTGAGCCATGGTTACAGGGCTACTAAGGTGGGTGGCACAACCAGTGCTGCAGGCCCGCTTGTAGAATTTGATTTACAGACTCTGGGAACCTCTAGTGCACTGTACTAGGGACTTACCAGTAAATAAAATATGCCAATCATGGAAATCCAATTACACATACATTTTACATAGGAGCACTTTAGCACTGGATAGCAGTGGTAAAGTGCCCAGAGTAACAAAAACAGTAAAAACAGGGTCCAGCACACATCAACAACCTGGGAAACAGAGGCAAAAAGTTAGGGGAGACCAGGCCAAGGATTCCAAGTCTCACATTTACACTACTGTTTAATATTTTGAAATGATAAAACAATATGACTCGCATTACGGTGTTGGACTACGAGGCTCTTTCTTTAAGGTTCTGTCTTCAATTCAGTACATCTGGTTTGGAGATAAACTGATCTTATACTGGAATCATCTCAGCTCTAACATGGTGGATTATAATTTCTTAGGAGCAAGTTATAGCAAAAGCCGCAACAAGATTCACTTTGTGTCTGCAAGCATGCTACATTTCCAAGGAGATGCAAACTGATGATTGGTGAGAATTTCAATTTCGATAACTTAAGTAAACATATCCTCCCTTTTATAAACAACTTTTTTTGAGAGGGCAGTTTTTTCCAAGACGCTACTCTTCAGAAGACAGTGTGTTATCATAACTAAAATCTTCTTGTTGGTCTGTTCTGGTGATGCATCGTCCTGTAGGGGTGAGATGCTCTCCCTTTCTCAGTCGAGCATCATCTATTAGATGGTATTTGGATCAAAACTTCCAGAAAAGTAGACGTTCATCTGGAGGTATAGGGAAGATAATACATCTTTAATTAGGGACAAAATGCTTCATTTCAGAATGTCTGAAAACTGCAAACAAACACCCTGCATTCTCTCACTGGAATGTTGAATGCATTTTGGGGCAGTTTACTTGTGTTTTTTAGTCAATATCAATCAAATCATTATTTTCTATATTCCTAGCACTGTTCTCAATACTTCAGTGCTGCCAGTTAAAGGATTGAATTCATAATATAGTTAGATCACCAGTTCTCCAAGTTCATCAGGAAGTTACAAATAATACCCCAAACCACCCATTTCAAGTCAATGTAATAACTGCTGTTTGTTTGCTCCCACTTGATAGCTCTACATCCCCACAGTAGCCACGATTCTGAACCATAACCAAGGCGTTAGTTGGAAATCTTGTCAACATTTTTGGTAGCATACCTTTGTAGTGCGAATACATCTTTTCAATTTGACATCAGGAAACCCAGCACTTTGTTTGTTGTTCTTGTTTTTATCTTTGGTTTAATGGATGTTTGTAGAAATTGAGAATCATTTATCCCTAATGTTCGAAATAAGCATTAGCCTATCTTCTTTCATTAAAATTGAAACATTTGTTAAGTTCCCTTTAGAATAATGAATGCTAAAAATATAATTTCCTTTTAAAAAATGTTTGAATCTATAGCAAGTGTTTTATGTGTCACGCCTCTAGACTGTTATAGGTACAAAAATGCTACTAAGACAGGACTGTCATAAAGACATAAATGTTGCCACTCATTGTAAAATTATTTCTTTGATCTTATTTCACGCATTGCATCATCCTATGTTTTTTTTTCTTTCTCGGAGACCAAAAAACACCATTGTAAAAGAGTAATGATATTCTACTCTTTAACCTACAACTTTGTGGAGAGTGAGGCAGCATGAGTGGTGTT
Organism: Pleurodeles waltl; assembly: GCF_031143425.1. Lineage (NCBI taxonomy): Eukaryota > Metazoa > Chordata > Amphibia > Caudata > Salamandridae > Pleurodeles > Pleurodeles waltl. The sequence continues at coordinate 814,011,502 of NC_090446.1, read as the reverse complement.
TGAAGAATGGGTATGGTGAACCTGATGCAGGTTAAATAAAATCGGGCCTACCTTTTGAATAATATCAATCCCAATGTATTTGTGTTGATTAAATGCCCCTGGGCATGATGTTTAAAGACCTTTTACAGTCACAAACCTATTGCGACCTATCCAGATTGCAAATAAAATGGGACATGAATGTCTTGTCTACCTTCTCTTTACAAGGCACAAAACTATGTATTAATGGGTTGTGAACCTAATTCTGGTTTACGGCCATTGATCTGTTGTGCGACCCCCTGTGAATGGACATTTTGCACTGCAACCTATTAGCATATGAGGTGCATTGTAAACTGACAGTTTGTAAAATGTTGGTGCGCAGTAAGGTCCAGATTACGACCTTGGCGGAGAGGATTACTCTGTGTCAAATGTGACAGATATCCTGTCCGCGTGTTACAAGTTCCATAGGATATGATGGAACTTGTAATAAGGCAGGTGGGATATACGTCACATTTTGGACACAGTAATCCCCTCCGCTTTGGTCGTAATCTGGCTCAAGTGTTTGCAACCTGACTTGTTGTACCTCTGGGCCTATATAGAGTGAGCAGCATTAAATGCGCTTATTAGTGGTTATGGTCAACACTACTGGAATTAAGTGATTATGTGGCTGCAGAATATTTTGCAAAATTATGCAATATATATTGAGTACTTGTAAGAAATTGGGTTACTAGTTGAGGGGGGGAGCACCCTACTCATGCAGTGACAATAATCCCTGTTAGGGTGAAGTCACAAGCAGAGCCCAAATTAACCTATGCCCAACCCTCTGATAGTTTGGCACAGAGCAGTCAGGCTTAACTTAGAGGCAATGTGGAAAGTATTTGAGTAACCTTTCAATCAGCAACACTATGAAAGTACACTGCAAAATGAATCTCACACCAGTTTAGAAAAATAGGGTATATTTTAATAAATAAAACAAGGCTAAAATGTAAAAAATCCAATCAGTAGTTCTAAACTGTGGCTATCTGGTTCATGCCGAACTGGGACAAAGTCACAAGTTCAAGCTGGCCGCAAAGGAGCGGGGGCCAGCCACAGGGACTTAGCTAGGCTTGCTGAACAAAAGTACCTTTTAAATCCTTGTTGTGGAGTGTTGCAAGGTCAGGCATCAAGGATGTGTCACTCAGCCCAGGTGATGAGAGGTCTGGGTCAAAGATGCATCATTCAGCATTGATTCTGGGGAGCTGCAAAGCGAGGTTCTGCATCATCGTCAAAGAGGCCGGTGATGAGGGAAGCTTGCGATGGGAAGAACTACATCAAGGAGATGTCACGCACCGGCTGGTTCTGAAAAGACTGCGGGGCTTGTGATGCAAAGTCCTGCATCATCATTGAGGTAGTTGTGGACGAGAGGCTTGTGATGCAAGGGGCTGTGTCAGGGAAGCATAACACAGCAGTGGTACCGATAAGGCTGCAAGATGAATGCAGAGCCCTTGTGCTGAAAGAATTCTTGCCTCGCAGCAGAGGCAATGTGTCAGTTCTGCTCAGGGTTGTGCTGTGCAGGAGAGGATCTGCATCAGTTCGGCTTGATCCACAGATAGTCTGGCAAAGCACCTTCAGACCCCCTTTCGAGGGCACAGGACTGGAGTGTCACCACTTGTCAGGGTAGAACTCACATTTGCAGAGCCCAGATGCTGGTTACAGTAGACTAGACTTGGAATCACTCAAGTGGTTGCAGCCCAGTCCTTCTCACACAGGCAAGAGGACAGCAAGCAGCCGGTCAGAACAGAAACAGCAGTCTTTCAGAGCAGCAGTCAATCAATCAATCAATCAATCAGTCATTTGTAAAGCGCGCTACTCACCCGGAGGGTCTCAAGGCGCTGGGGGAGGGGGGGACCGCTACTGCTCGAACAGCCAGGTCTTGAGTTGCTTCCTGAAGGAGAGGTGGTCTTGGGTCAGACGGAGGTGGATGGGGAGGGAGTTCCAAGTCTTGTCTGCCAGGTAGGAGAAGGATCTTCCTCCCGCGGTGGCTTTCCTGATGCGTGGGACGGCGGCGAGGGCACGGCTGATCGATCGTAGCTGGCGGGTGGGAGTGTAGAAGGTCAGGCGGTTGTTGAGGTACCTGAGGCCCATGTCGTGGAGGGCCTTGTGTGCGTGGGTGAGGAGACGGAACGTAATTCTCTTGCTGACGGGGAGCCAGTGCAGGTCTCTCAGGTGTCCGGAGATGTGGCTGTGTCGAGGGATGTTGAGGATGAGGCGTGCAGAGGCATTCTGGATGCGTTGGAGTCTTTTCTGTAGTTTGGCCGTGGTTCCGGTGTAAAGGGTGTTTTCGTAGTCCAGTCGGCTGGTGACGAGTGCCTGGGTGACCGTCTTCCTGGTTTCGGTGGGGATCCATCGGAAGATCTTTTGGAGCATGCGTAGGATGTTGAAGCATGATGATGAAACAGCGTTGACTTGTCTGGTCATCGAGAGGGAGGAGTCCAGGATGAAGCCCAGGTTGCGTGCGTGGTCCGTTGGTTTGGGTGCGCTGCCCAGTGCAGGGGGCCACCAGGAGTCGTCCCAGGCAGAGGGTGATGATCCCAGGATGAGGACTTCCGTCTTGTCAGCGTTCAGCTTCAGGCGGCTATTCATCATCCACTCGGCTACGTCTTTCATCCCTTCGTGCAGATTGGTTCTGGCGGTGGCTGGGTCGTTGGTGAGGGAGAGGATCAGCTGGGTGTTGTCGGCGTAGGAGATGATGTTGAGGTTGTGTTGGCGTGTGATGGCTGCGAGGGGGCTCATGTAGCAGTAGGGCAGTGTCGGTCCCTTTAGCAGCACAGCAGGCCTTTATTGTCTGGCACAGACTTTCACAGGTCCAGAAGTATACTGAAGAGTTGATGTATGAGGTCCAATATTTATTCCTGGCTCCTCCTTTGAAGTGGGAGAGACTTCTGGAGAGTCCCCTTTGAAGTGCACAGGTTTTCACCCTCTCCTGCCCTAGCTCCAAACTAAATAAAGGGGATATGCAATCATTTGTGTGAAGGCAGGATACACAGCCTAATAAATCCAGGTGCAAGTGGGTATGTACCTAACTCCACCCTCCCATCCTGCTCGTAATGGCCCATCTAGGCACACTTAAGCTTGATATTCTGTGTGGCTGTCTAGAAGGAATACACAAAGACCAGCTGCCAACTGCTCCCAGTCACATGACCCAGAGACAGGCTGCAGGCATTAAATGGCCAAGCCAGGGAAATGTGAACTTTTTTAAAAGTGGTATTTTCAAAACTGTGATTAAAAATCTGACTTCCCTAGTAAAGAAGATTTTTTAATTACTATTCCAAAGACACCAGACATAACTCCTTCAGTATTTCAGCATTTAGATTCCAATTCACTATTCTTAATATGGCATACGATGTACCTGGTGAGAGCCTCTGTATTTACGACTCTTGATAGGCTATTGCCTCTGTAACTTCCTAGCTCTAAAATACAAATGAAACCTCTTGAGAAGATCAAAAAGAAATATAGAATTACGATATTAATTTCTATATTTGTAATTACCTTCAGTGAATTTTAAATTAAGTCTGTAACCTGAATGATTCTTAATGCAACAGGAGCATCATTTGTAACATAATGAATGCATATTAGAATTGTAAATTCCCTCTTGACAACAGGTAATTTCATTCCTACCAGTGCCAATATCTTAAAAACATACATGAGTTAAAAGTAAGCATTAGAAAAGTCTGTAGAAGTTGAGGATGTATTTTATACAACATGAAGTGCAATTAGAGTTCATAATCATTGACTCCAGAAATATGTGCAACAATAAAAGTCTAAATCAATGATTCATTGGAATGCTTCTCTGTATCCACAAGTCTTTGATCAGTCCAGGCACAGTGTTTTGAGTTCCAAACTATGGTAACAAGTGTCTGGCTGCAGCAACTAAGTATATTCATTTTCCAAGCAAAGACTGCTTTGAAACATAAAGAATTTAATTTGAATCTAAGATGGCTGCCTCCATTGTAAGGCTGGTGAGATTCACGAGGTGCCTTGGGCTTGTAGTCAATGTTGACTCCTTCTGTAGGTTTTGCTTAGTGCTAACATCACAGACTCAAGGCCTGACACCGAACAGCACCCAGGGAATATCGCTGATTTCTTCTTGTGTGAAATACCCTTGTACCTAGGAGGTTCGGGGGAACACTTCTCTTCACCTATCCAGTTTATGCAAACTAGTGCAGTCCATGGACCATGACAAATCACATAGGCATTCAATGACAGGTCACATAGGCAGAGGTTACATAGGCACTCTACAAATAATAGTTGGTGATCATGATAGCACATACTCAAAATGTAAAAGTTTCAACCAAAAATATTTTTGCTGCACATGAAATGCAACTTAGACCTTTGCCTTACAAATGTTAACTGTAAATAACGCACATATACATTTCTTCACTCTTGGGCATGAAGCGGTAGATGTTTGCCCAAATATAATCCAAACATTGATTGTTTTCTTGTCATTGAAAGTTATTTTTCCACTGTTCATGAAATTCCTACTTATATTGCAGTACTTTCTGCAGTGCAGTCATTTCACAAAGGGAAGGAATTCTAAATACTTTGTATCTCTTTTTATCGTTTATATTTCAACATGCTTTATAATGACTTACTTAAAATAAGTCTCTACTGTAAAGTGCTATTCTCCAGAAGCTTTGAGTTCCATTTTCAGTCCTTAACTGTACTTTACAATGTAATGATTGGTAGATAATAAAGCCACCATACAATGTGCCTTTAATCACATGATATACTCCTCTATGTACCTTTCCATAACCTATCATTTATTTATCCATGGCACATTAATTGGTTCTCCTGTTCGCAAATTTCAGTACCTGTGCTTGTTGTACTGGGAATGAAATTCGGGATTCGAAATTAGCTCTGCATCCTTTAAACATCAGAGTGGCTTCTGGCTAACTGACTGGAAGAAAAATACATGTGAAATAGGTTAGCTTTTTCAATGAGATCACAATTTAACTGGTAATTGATATCTATGGATTTTCGAAGTACGTGGATGCTTTCAGAACTGACGATCTGTTATCTTTGCAATCAGAGATACAGTGACAGCATAATATTTGCCTCTTATAGCTGGCAGAATAATGCATATGTTTTCTACTAGCGACTTTAATAGGCTGCATAAGCAGTATTTGCTTGGATTTGTGAAGCAAAGTGTCAGGTTTAATTGTGTCGGGTTATGTGTTAGGAGGTGATATGAAGCACATGTTACAAAAGTGTTGCTTTGCATTGCAAAGTAGGATGTGCACTGCCACAGTGTGAAAGCAAGCACAAGTCACCATATAGAAAATATCTTGAGAGTTCTTTCAAACCTTATATGTGAAAAGTACTTAATTAATATGTGGTTTAACACAGTATGTACAAACTAGACTACATCAGAAATTTAAAGTCAGAGTGTGTGAACATTTTCACCAAACACATGGTTGTCATTGACATGTTTGTATGTGGTGTCTTTTGCAGTATGTTGGTGGTGTATTTTAAAGTCCCTTTTCAGAAAAGGCTTCATCTGATTGATTTTCTTTTTAGCTAGTCTTACGACCTTGCTACGCTTAAAGCACTTAAGTTTAATTTAATAATATTGTTAGAGATTTTATTCATTGGCCATCTGACTAGGCTAAATTTGAATTCAGATTCCTAAACCTTAGTTTGTGGAAATAAAACTGCTTTATTTTTTAAATAGAGGAGTTGTCTTTATGATGCATAGTTCTAATGGGATTATGTTATCAGTTAGAATTTTAGAGTGTCAGTTTCTCTAGGGTTATCTTCCTGCAAAATCAATTGAAAAAAATACTTGTTCTAGGTTAAGTCTTTTTATAAGGTATATTTTCAAAACTGTGCTCAACTTCCAGGAAATGTATTAATTGGAGTTATGGGGTTAAGTCAGAATTCCAATCATACCTTTTATTGTCACTAAAAATGTCAAATATTTCCTACACTTACTCAGTGATCAATTCTTCCAGAACCTTCCATCAAACTAGTGTCCTTTGAATTTGTTTCTAGTTTTGCTAGATTGGCTCGCTTACAGAGAAGAAATCTTGTGGTTTCAGCTGCTTGGTTTCACACTGATCTATACTATTAGTAATGACATTGTGAAAGTAGGGACAGAGCCATAGAGATTTAATGCATGCACATTGACACAGCTACATCCTTAGTTGTCGTATGTTAAAAATGAACATGCTACCAACAATGAGTAACATTCGTTTATAATTGAAGTTTAGCATTTGCAATGTGTCCCAGGGATATCTACAGTGATCTTTTGTCTTGAGTAAAGCCTGAGCATGTGATTTGGGAGTTAAATCTTAGTCCTATCCACGACATAGAAAATACTAACTGTAGGTGAAATATGTATCATTGCAAATTGGATGAAAACGCATGTGAAATTGAAAGCATGTCAGTCATGTTGCACTATTATTAAGTGCAAAATGCACCCTGACATCAATTTTGGATGTGAAAATGCATTTCTTGCATAACAAATAGCACAACGGGCACCAATCTCACAAATTAACCCTTGGCTCACTGTTTGGAAGATAGATGCGGTTCATTGTTGTAAACCTGTGGAACAGATTGTACGATTTTGTGCACTACAATCCAGATCAGTTTAGGAGAGAAAGCACAACATATAATGCATTCTATTAATAACTTTATACAAATACAAGAAAATACCTTTATTTCATGAGTATCGAAAATAGAGTTCACCATCAGTAAGCAATCATTAATTAATGGGTATCATTTCTTGAAATATGACTAAATATCTTAGCACACCAAGGCTTATGGATGGCCCAGAATGATTGCTGCCTTTCTAGTGATTCCGGTTAGTCGATGCACAAATAAGTCTGTATTTGAGCATTCCGAATCTCCTCCAGAGACTGAAAATACTATATTACCCACACAATTGCTCAAGGCTATCTTTTATCTGCAGTAGCAGTCTCAGATATGCACTTTTTTCTAACACAGAAAACATGAACTTTGTTACAAAATTTCCTTAAAACTTTGTGACACAGTCCACAAATAAAGATTTGTGATAAGGTAAAATTCACTGATTCCCAGTAGAGGCAGTGCTTCTTCACAAATTCATCTAGTCAACTTGTTGCTATGGTACCACAAGATGGTAAATAAATATATATAGAGAGGTTAAAAAAAATAAAGGTTACAGGGATGTTATAGTTAAGGTCTGAATTTACTCATACAAAACCATAGAAATTCAGTGGTTATAGTTCCAGTTGTTTCAAGTAACTAGTACTCGTGGCCTAAGGTAACTTTAACTTGTGCCACTGCCATGCACAGTTTGTTCTTCAATAATTTGACTGCTAATATTTCATTTATATTTTTTAAAATGTTATATGATTTGTCATGAGTGCTGTAATATCTGGGGTAATTAGCAGTGCTTGCAAGGGTGTGAGTTATAGTTACTTGAAATAGCTCTAACTATAACTGCTGAATTTCTATGGTTTTGTACAAGTGTTGGACCTGACAGCCTTAGGGTGGTCACCCGCAACTTTTTGCCTTCCTCCCTCCATTTTTTGACACTGTTTTTGCTGGTTTTAGAGCTCTGCTAACCAGTGCTAAACTGCATATGCTCTCTCCCTTAAAACATGGTGACATTGGCTCATACCCAATTGGCTTATTTAATTTACTTACAAGTCTCTAGTAAAAGTGCACTACATGTACCCAGGGCATGTAGATTAAATCATACTAGTGGGCCCGCAGCACTGATTGTGCCACCCACATAAGTAGCCCCCTAACCGTGTCTCAGGCCTGCCATTGCAAGGCCTGTGCCAATTCGACTTAGCATTTAAAAGTACTTGCCAAGCCTTAAACTCCCCTTTTTCTACATATAGGTCACCCCTAAGGTAGACCCAAGGTAATCCATAGGGCAGGGTGCTATGTAGGGAAAAGGTAGGACATGTACCTGTGTAGTTTATATGCCCTGGTGGAGTAATACTCCTAAATTCGTTTTACACTGCTGTGAGACCTGCTCCTGTCATAGGCTATCATTAGGGCTACCCCATATACTGTTTGAGTGGTAGATTCTGATCTGAAAGGGGTAACAAGGTCATATTTAGTATGGCCAGAGTGGTAATTCAAAATCCTGCTGACTGGTGAAGTTGCATTTAATATTACTATTTTAGAAATGCCACTTTAGAAAGTGGGCATTTCTCTGCACTTAAATCTTTCTGTGCCTTACAAGCCACATCTGGCTTTGTTACTTGGCAGCTCCCTTTGGCTTTTCACTCAGACAACCCTAAACACAGGATGCTCAGTCACACCTGCACACATCTGCATACTGAATGGGTCTTCCTGGGCTGGGAGGGTGGAGGGCCTGACACATGTCAAAGGACAGTGGCCTACCCTCACACAATGGACTGCCAAACCCCCTACTTGGACCCTGGCAGAAAGGATGGAACTGAAAGTGGATATTGTGCACTTCCAAGCCACTCTTTAAAGTCACCTCCACTTCAAAGGCACATTTGGGTAGTTAAACAGGGTCTCTGACCCTACCAACTGAGACACTTCTTGACAAGATACCTAGTGGGAAAGGAACTCTGAACCAGAACCTGCAACCTGCTCAGAGAAGTTGCCTGGTTGCCCAAAGGACTGACCTGACTGCTTTGCTGAAAAGGATTCCTGCCTTGCTGTTGCCCTGCTGCCTTGCTGCCCTCTGGCTTAGCTGAGAAGTGCTCGCCAAGGGCGTGGAGTGAGCTTGCCTCCTTCTTTCTAAAGTCTCAGGGCCAAAAAGACTTAGGGGGTTATTCTAACTGTGGAGGAGTGTTAATCCGTCCCAAAAGTGACGGTAAAGTGACGGATATACCACCAGCCGTATTACGAGTTCCATAGGATATAATGGACTCGTAATACGGCTGGTGGTAAATCCGTCACTTTTCCGTCACTTTTGGGACGGATTAACACCTCCTCCAAAGTTAGAATAACCCCCTTAATCTCTGCAAAGAACTCCTTGTACGGTGAAAATCGATGCACAGCCTGCCAGAATCGATGCACAGCCTGCACAGCGGGGAGAAAATCACCGAACCCAGAACCAAAATGACCCAGCCCGGCTCCCCGAGTGAAGATCGATGCAGCACTAGCTTTGCGACCAGAACTTCGATGCATGGCCCACTGGAATTGACTCATAGCTGAGCCAGAACAACGCAGTCAGACTTCCTGCAAGAGAAGTCAACTCAGCACCTGCCGTGCAACAGAAATTTCCCCGTATTTCCCACTGGATTGATCCAGCTCCTGTGACTTTGCCCTGCACGGCCAGGATTTCTCCACAGCGTCCAAATACCCCGCAATCCAGAGAGGATCCAAGCCTGTGCGTCAGAAATCAACGCAAAGCCCTTGCTGCTTGGAAATACATCAATGCTGCATCTCTGTGCACCCAGAGAAACTGACGCACACCTCTCTGTTTTCCACGCATCTTCTCCCTTGCAGATAATTTAGACGCAAACCAGGTACTTTGTGCTTGCAGGAGACACTTCTCTTTTTATAATTTTCTAAAGTGATATTTCAACGTATACTTATCAAATCTTGATTGTTTAGACCAGCATTTAATCGGATAAATATTCTATATTTTTCTAAACTTGTGTTATGCATTTTTGTGGTGTTTATACTGTGTTATTGCATGATTTATGGCACAAATACTTTACACATTGACTTCTAAGTTAAGCCTGACTGCTCAGTGCCACGCTACCAGAGGGTGGGCACAGGATAATTTAGATTGTGTGTGACTTACCCTGACAAGAGTGAGGGTCCTTGCTTGGACAGGGGGTAACCCGACTGCCAACCAAACACCTCATTTCTAACAACAAGTAAATTCGGAGCCTTACTACAATGTCCCTGTAACTTTTGGTTTGCTAGGTGAATTTCTATGTTTTTTAAAAAGTCTGTTTCCTGACTATAACGTCCCTGTAACCTTTGTTTTTTTCCATGAAATGCTATGTTCTTTTAACTGTCAAATTATTTTAATTACTATTCGTTAATCCAACCACTGAAGTGTACATCCAGGCCCTGCGGCCAACCCCCATAACCATGCAACCCCGCATCACACACAACCAAAGAGTCCGTCTCTCTGGGTATGAGAATAGGTGTGAGGGCGTCTCTGAGTGTGAGAGTGTCTCGGTGTGAGAGTGGGTGCATGAGTGCCTGAGTGAGTCTGTGAGTGGATGTGTGGTGGTCTCAGTGGGTCTGAGTGGGTGAGTCAGTGTCTGAGTGGGTCTGTGAGTGGGTGTGTCAGTGTTTGACTGGATCTGTGAGTAGGTATGTGAGGATCTGGACGGGTCTGTGAATGGGTGGATGAGTGACTTAGTGGGTCTGTGAGTGGGTGCATGAGTGCCTTAGTGGGTCTGTGAGTGGGTGCATGAGGGTCTGATTGGGTCTATGAGTGGGTGTGTGGGTGTCTGGATGGGTCTGTGAGTGTGTGCATGAATGCCTTAGTTGTTCTGTGAGTGGGTGCATGAGGGTCTGAGTGGATTTATGAGTGGGTTTGTCAGTGTCTGAGTGGGTCTGTGAGTGGATGCATGAGTATCTGAGAGGGTCTGTGAGTGTGTGCATGAGTGCCTGAATGGGTCTGAAAGTGGGTGTATAACTCTCTGAGTGGGTCTGTGAGTGGGTGCATGAGCGTCTGATTGCTTCCATGAGTGAATGATTTAGTGTATGAAAGAGTGTGTGAATATTTTTTTTTTACTTTTTTGCCAATATTCGCAAATTCATTGCAACATTATATGGGGTGTCATGCTGAGTGTTGCGATGTTTTCGTGAATATTGTGTGTTATTTAACATATCATTTTAAGGTCATAATTTGAACCTCAAACACCCCTATATCACACTCCTGGGGTCAGGGTACCTCCACCCTGACCCCTTATACCACTTTAACCATTTAGTTTACAGACCCGGGGACTGTGTCCCATTACCTAAAATGACAGGTGAAACTTTCTGGTCAGGTTGCAACCAGCCAATCACAGCATTATTGTTGGCGCATGCATTTGTGAATATGCCGAGATCGCAATGAAAACGTCAAGACGAATCCTCAACCCTAGATATACAAGTATATTTCCCCTTCAATGTCTCTAAATCTACTGAATGGACGTGCACCAAATAATAAAAAAAACATAATATGCGTACGTATACCTACGTTTGTGCCAAATTTGGTGTAATTCCGTCCAGCAGTTCAGGCTGTAGTTGTGGTCAAAGCTCCCATGGACATTAACATGGGAAACACACATTTTTTGACCACCTCCCTTTTTCTCAACCCCCGCGTAATGGATCACTTCAAAGGTTTCCATGCACAACAAGAATCGCCGGCACACTTTTTTAGGGTAAGTTTTGTGATAATTTGTCAAACAACGCCAAAGATATAGGTAAAAAAATGCTTTTTCTATGGAAACATTGTCTTAACTATAACTACCTATGTATATATATATATATATATATATATATATATATATATATATATATATATATATATATATATTTTTTTTGTATTCATGTCTCACTACACACTTTAGTAACTTAGCTGATACTTTCTTAATTTACACTGCTGAAAATGTATTCCTTAATCTGTAAGGAAATCACTCTCTTGGGAAGAGTGCGGGCTAATCCTGAGTTCTCAAAACACCTGTATACTAGACTCCTTAGGGGATCTGGCCTTGGCTTTCTCTTATAGTACCTCAGTGGAGTTAAACACAGTGTGCCCGCAAAGTCATATGTTGGTGCTTAAATTTAGTGTGACACAAAAAAGCAACAAAAACAACATATTGTCCAAGTAAAGAAAATTGTGAAAGTTATGGAAGAGCATGTTTCTAGATATACATTTGATAACATGAAGCACCAATATACTAAGAGGGATCAAATGTACGAATGCAATTTAGTATTGAGGGGCTCATTACGGAACCACCAAAGCCACGAGGAGGACGCTGTCATAATGCCGGTGGCATCCCCCCTTGTTCCATTGGGGCTGTCTGGCGGGAACATTGTTTCATACATTTCTGGTAGGAACAGTGCTACGGTATTTGCTCAGCTCCCTTAATGGAGCCAAGACCAACACAGTAGCACACCAGCACCCTTAGAATGCAAAGCAGATGGTACGCATTCGATAGGTACTGGACAGGGGGGACCCTGCAGTGCCCATCCCCTCCTAGGGACCCCATGGAAAGGCTGGCGGTAAGAGGGGTTGTGATCAGAACAGCGGTGCTGAATTCAGCTTTGCTGTGGCTGAGCCCAACCCTGACCACCATCAGCCCACTTGGAGCTATGTTCCCGTGGTGACGGCGGTCCCCTGGCGGACTGACTGCCAGGGTCGCTTGGAGTGCAGCGGTCCTACCGTCACCACAAGTTTGGTGGTCCTTAGACGGACAGACTCCTAATGAGCCCCATGGTCATTGGGTGGAGGGAAAATAGTTAAAAACAATAATTGTTAATTGAAGAATGTATCAGTTCAAAGCACTCTGGAAATAGACCTTCTGACTTAATTGACTTCCATGATAAGTTTTTTTGCAGGGTTATACTCTGAGCAACTTGACCAGTCATTGTGTGATGTCAATACCAGAGGTTTTTTCCAATTTTTGTTATCCTTGCTGTTTAAGTTGGAATAATAATATTTCTATTATTATTGAGTTGGTAGCACCTATGTGCTCCATGTTGAAAATGAGTATTTCATTGTCATTTACTAAATTGAGGGCATCCAGAAAGGGCCCAGGAATGCTGGACTCACGTTGTGTTGTCAGGATAACTAATGTGTACCTGAATATGTTTCATCTGCATTCACTGTACTCAGGCTAGTCTGAGATGGAGATCCTAAAATACTGTATGGATTTGGCCTCATGAACCATTGTTTCGTTGAGCATATGCAACATCTTTTCTTAAATTGTTTGTGCCATTGCAATTTAGTCGTCGAAAATGGATTATGCAAGAAGCAATGTCAATGTCATACAGTATACATTGGTGATAAAGTAGCCTCTTCCACATGATACAAAGACATAGCAAGTCACTGATGAGTTCTGTAACAATGTAGAGGAACGAGGCCAAAGGCTGAGTTCCTTTATAATGTCATGGAACTCTGAGGTGTCTTGCAATATTCGCATTATAATCATAATGGGCTCATGTATTCCTTATAATATGTGATCACACCATCGCCCTTCCCACAAAATGCTTTAATTCTTGGTTGTTGCGTCTTTATGTGAAAGAGAGAGGATGCTTGCAAATAGGCAGAATAACATTAGACTCTCTAGTGTAAAACTAAATGCACCAAAACGCTGCTCCATATATGTTGCAAAAAGTTATTGGAATCAGATTAGTACAAGTCAGATTTAGATGCTGTAGTTCAGAATGCGTAGAAACAAGCATACAGGCTCTATCTTTCGTATAACTACCTTAAACCAGGAAAAATAAAGATGTTGTCTTAATTATCTCCTTTCTGCTCATAACTGTTCATCTAGAAAAAAAAGAGCTGAAGAATTAAAAGCTATGTTTCATTTAAATTTTTGACCAGGGCCGCTGGCAGCAGGCACTGTGACGTCAAAACTCTACTGTAATACGTTATTATTTCTTCATTGCAGGTGGCTACGTGCATCTTAAGTTGCCTAAAATAAGATAATTATAGGCAGGCTTTTTTACAGGGATTGCAGGCTACCATATATTATATATAACAATAAATCATACTCTCTCGTAGTCTATGCTTCATTGCATTTTCAAAGTAAACACAGACCTAGCCCTGCAATTTTGAAAGTGGTCTCTCATTTAAAGAGCTTTTTATATGCAAATCTCATTGTCATTTCTGGAAAAGCTCTGTGCAAAATGTGTCTTTATTTCATTACATTGGGAACAAATGCTCTTAACTGGCAGACATTACATAATTTGGCCGCAAGTTCTGAAAGTCTAAAGAAGTTTGATGAAAAATTGCTGTATTACATGCAAAAAATTGCTTCACCTCTGCTTCAGAGTTCAACAAAACCCTCAGTAGTTCAATAAAAAGGAAATATTGCTGCTTTATCATCCCACTTCAGTCATTCGTTTTTTCCCAAACTCTTCCTTTGAAGCTAAACAGTTGATGGATTAGGCCTGTGCTAAAGGAAATGCCCTCTTTTATGTGTGAAAGCTTGGTAATTGCTGCAAAAATCTGCTTAGAGGCTCATAATAATCATATAATCAGATTAGTTTCCAATCCTACCTCAGCTTAGAATGTAGGAGTAATCCAATTCATGCATATTTAGCTGGGTTTTGCCTGATGATTTTGCCATTCCTGCATGCTGCTAGGAGCAGCGCCACTTCATCATACTTTGAAACTAGAATGAAATATTTGTTAAATAGGATGGAACTTCTATTAAAGTTGTGTTAAATATCGAACCTTATTGCATTATCTTTCGCGTTAAAATGCATTGCCATACTGTTAGAACACTATGCTGAATGGGCAACAACCAACTCCTACCTATCCACACATATGTTGGAGTGTAAACGAAATGGCAGAAGTATAGATGAGATGAATGACAGCGTAACAACGTTAACTGTTAACTCTTCATGAGATGGTTCTCGCGCAGGTAAGCAGGAAAGCGCGTGCCCCAGGGAATAGAGCAGTTGCAGGACAGTGACCTTGCATAAAAAGGTTGTAAGAGGCTACAGCGTAGAAGTGTCACAAAGCACTAAAGAAACTCTGATGGGTTCCTACATCAAGTGCTTGATAGGGCCATCATTATCACAAACCCTTTCTGATATCGGGTACATCACTGATTGACACATATGTAGGTGTTGGGTTTTTGCAATCGCATGAACATATTCCACTCATGTATCTGCATCCCTCATAAACTAAGCGTTTAAGTTTGGAAAGCAGATCCATTGGCACTGAATCTTCACCAAACTCATGCTGTGAAGTGGAACGTTCTCTTTTCTTAATTTAACAGATGACCATATGGAACTGATTTTGAGATAATGTGCTTTCATGGGATGACTGTTCCTCCAAATCACCTTCTGAGCAAATTCAGTGTGTTAAGCAACTAAATTAGTTCGGTAGGACCAGCTTCTGCCAGTTGCTAGCTACCCTCCTCTCTTAAAAGGCTACTCTCAGAGCAAAGTAATTGTTAACATATTTTAGCAGTGACCACTGGCTCTCATGACCAAATACAATAATCTTTCTTCTTAGGGTTGGTCTGATATTTTTTTGTTGATCCTCGTGGAGGATGTTTACTCTTTTTCACTCACAGAGGTAATTGGTGAAGAGTTCTTATTTTTTTCTATTTTTTTTAGAATTTCTCTTGCTTGTACATAACAGTCAATTTCATGTTACCTGTTTTAAATTGTGCCATAATGGTCCCTTCATCAGTCACCTGCTACAGCATGATTTGAGTTCTGAGATTGGTCAAGCAAAACAATGAGCCATGTGTACTTCCCATTTATTTCTATTTTTTGATTTTACAAGCTTCATACTTTACAAAGGTTCAAAATTAGAAACAAATAAGTTGCTCGTCGACAACTTCGCACACCCATACCCAAAGCTTCATAAGAGCAACTGTTGTGCCACATGTTTCCCCTGTTTATCTTCATAAGTCATGTTTCAAATGTATTCTTTATTTTCTTTGTTCATGATGAACTACCACGATGTGAACATGTTCTGTAGTGAATCACTGATGAAGATGTTATAAGGCTGTCCTAAGTAATGCGTCAGTAATACAAACATTCCTAACCAAATATCTAAGCAGTCATCAACGTACTCTGTGAAAGACATGTCTGTCACGCAAGTGAACACTGCAAAGTGCATGAGCAATGCTGTGCATTGCGAGGAAAGCAAGCTGCGTGAGAAGCAATGTATGACACTGCTTCCTGAACAGTTAAATATTTACCATTCCTCGGTACACATCAGGGTGAAATAGTTATCAAAACTGACCTTCAGGTTCAGCATTAGCGCGTCCCTCTGCACCTAATTATCCAGCTGTGAAATGTTCTTTGCGATGGCTACAGACATTCATTATGCGTATAACACATATCCTCCGTGGTTTACCGTTCTTGCACGAGATACAGATGTGATGATGAATGGTGCATGTTCAAGTCTCCTATTTTAATGGGAGACAATAGCAGTAAGTTTTGAACTTCCCGTGCAAGAGATAAATAGGAGTAGATGGGAACAGGCCTAACGCAGACATGCTCGATCCTGAGTGGTGGGGCAGCTGCTACCTGCGTCTCGGTGCCTCCTGGGAAAACACTGCCAATTGAACCAGATTGTACAATGGTTTCCTGATGTGAACAAGCACTCACTGGGGAAACGTTCAAGGCCATCAAACTCATTTTCATGTGTGACCTTTAGATATATTTGATCCCAGACCTCTAGAAGTTGCAAAACTACCCCTTAGAGAACAGGTAAGTATACCATTATCAGTCTATCTGGCGTAGCATCAGCTGTGCGCTGCAGTAGGAATAAATAGAAGCAAGGAGTTTCGTAGGGAGGCTTTTAGTAACAGCCATGTTGCAAGAACTCAGCACACTCAAGGAACACATCTCACTGAGGGCCTGATTTATACTTTTTTAGCATCACATTTACGTCGTTTTTTGATGCAAAAGCGGCGCAAACTTACAAAATTCAATTATATTTTTTACGTTTTCACCGCTTTTGCATAAAAAAATGACGTCAATGCGTCGCTAAAAAAAGTATAAATCAGGCCCTAAATCCTAAGTGAAGAACGAGCTATTGCAAAGGCAAATTTATGACAGCATTTTATGTTTTAACTGTGTGCATGCCATTAGAAGAAGTTCGGCACTTGCACCACCTCAGGAGGTTTCTCTGAATTGCCTGTAGAACCTTGTAGTCTCATATGTAAACCCATTCATATCTAGTTCAAGGTTACTATTTTGTCCTACATTATTGTAAGAAAGTTGGTTATGGAAGTCCTTCTAAAGTAATTAGTCTGTAACCTTTTGTCTACTGTGAACGATGTGCCCCGTTGTAGCGCTTGACTTTCTTAAGGTAGCAAGGTGGAGCAGACCAAGGCCTACTCAGGAGAAGTTAAGAAGTGCAACAAACAATGTGCAATAAATCATGTCACTCAGTATTTCTACTGGTAAAAGGAGTACTTTTTTACATGCACTAGTCAATACTACGGATTAATTTACAAATAAACACATGATGGTTGAAATAGCTATGATGGCACCCTCCTAACTGTTTACACTGTTAGCAAGCCCTGAACCCTATGAACCACCATGCATTCCACATTATATTAAACGTAATGCTGCTGAAATGCACTTGTCAAAAGCAAAAGGCTTTTACAGGATATCACTACATTAATAAAAGCAGAAAGAAAAAAATGATAAACCAATGCTCACTTAAAACCACTAAGTCTGGTACCCTCTTAAAATTACATTAATTAATACTTGTAATGCTTGCCTATATGATGAAAGTTGTGCTTTGAACTTAGTGGTGTGCACAACCACAAAGAGTGTTTTCTTAAGCCCCCTTGGTCATTACATTTTGCAATTATTGGGGAGAATGTTTTTACTTCTCTCCCTTTGCATACAGGACCTGTTTCCTCTCTGGGCATGTGGCACTTCTCAGGTGACCTGGGACTTTACCTGCAGCACCCAGAACTGGAAAGCTGAGTCCGTCCCTGCTTGCACTTGCCAGGTCCGAGGGCCTCCTTTGGTGGCTTGCAGAGCATCTACATCAGCAGATGTCAAGGGCCCCTCCATCTAGAGGCTACACTACTGCAGGACCAGTCTACTGAAGATCCAGGGGAATCCTCCAGGGTCCCCCAAAGTAGGTCCATCTCTCTTCTGGCCACCAGAAGGTATGGGAGCACCCCCATACCAGGGGAAACAAGTCCTAGTTCCTTGGTGCCAACTGAATTCAGACGTCCTTGAGTTCAACTTTGCAGGAGTGGCCAGGTGTCTTTTCTCTTTTGACTGGACTTTCCTCCGGCATTGCTTTCCCCAGGTTCATACTGATCACAACGGTCCCTCGTTTGTGCTGCTGTTTTAAGTGGGATGGAAAGTTCTAGAAGCCAGGCACCTCTACACACTCCAAGGGTGACTCATCATCACACCACCTGTGCCCCAAACCCCCTGGACAACATTTTACAAAGTTCCAAGATGACACTCTCAGGTGGACTGTTGAAAGACCTTTCCTGAGGGCCAAAGCTCTGCTCCTGACTGCCTCAGCTACCTGGCCACTCCCCTCCCAAAAACCTCAAAGGATTGTCCCTTCTGTAACTGGCTAGCTTCCTTTGTTTCTATGGGGTTGAGCCTTCCCAGGTCAGGTGCAGTGTGAAAAGTAATTTGGACATGTAGAATCCATCTCACCATCCCTTCTCTCAGGAGCAGGCCTAATTACTGGCTAGTGGCCCTATTTTGTGGGGAGGACTTTGATCCTCCAGCTGGCCAATAGAGTAGTTAACATGATCCAGTAGGGTCATTCAAAGAGCAGATAGGAGCTGAATCAGAGAACAAAAATGAATCGTGACATGCCACAAGGAGTACAGATATGTGGAAATGAATGTCAGATTTGCAGTTTGAGTTCTATTTGCCATAGGATTGGTGCGTCGCACTTGTCTGTAGGCCTAACTATGGAAAAACTATACGTGATGCACATTTTGTCCATACAGTAAAACACAGTAAAAGACTCTATAGTGGAGCATCATAGAAACATACTCATAATGCCTTCTCAGGTCATCAACACTCCCTGAACGTTGCTTTCAGTGACAGGCTACCTATATGCAGATTCCAGGCTGAGCCAGTCTCACAAGCTGAGCCTGCACATGTGTGGGCACAGAAGTTTATGTGGCGCCAGCTCATAATATCTTATTCTAGGTGTGCAGCAAATGACCTTGTCATAAAAGGTGGACACTGAAGGTTAGCACTCCCTGTCTATTTCAATAGGGCTTACAGTGAGTGAGACTCAAGTAGTGAGACTCTCTCACGGGGGGTGGGGCGGGGGGATTGGGGTACCAATAACCAAGTATTCCAAAAAGTGAAAAAACCAAGAGGATAAAATGGGGTGAAATCGATTTCTCACAGTTGTGAATAATATCAGAACACTTCCTTGAAAACAGACAACAGATCTCTAGAGAAATATACGATGATTTAATGTGCTTTCATGTCATCATGATTTCTTTTGGACTACAAATTCCCCTATAGTGTGGTGGATATTTCAACATTGGATAAGAGATTTGTCGATTTTAGAAACATAGATAGATATTATTATAACTTGGCTTATGATTGACAAATCTTCAGATCAAACTAAATTTGACTGAAGAAAAATAGGGGATAAAACAATCGCTACATGTATTTGCCTAGTATTCGTCTACCATCAACCCGAGTACTGCCACTAAATGTTATTGTCCTAGCTGTTGCCAGCTGTATGTCTTCGTATTTTCCTTTTACTCTCATATGCTTGATTTTTCTTTCTGTAGGGTGAGCTAAGCTTTAAAAACAGCCATGTACGGTATTGCCTAAACCTGTTCCCAACACTGAAAGTGTTATTTTTAATGAAGCCAGGGAGACAGTGTGTTCTGAGTGGTAGTAAAGCTTTGCTTTAGTGCCAGCTTCATGCTGTTATGGCCTATTACAAAACAGCACGAAATGTGGCACAGATGTTGCGGTAGCCATTTTCTTGCACCCTGGAAAAGGTCATGTCGCTTGTTATTAGCTGAAGTGTCAATATTAAGTGTGTTTTGTAAATTTCACCTGTCAGAAGGATTTATTTGCTGCATGCCGAAGTTCAAATCTTGTGAGCAAGCTGGAGTTGTGATTGCTCTGGGGTAGCTTGGGTTAAGGGGTTAGCCACACACCAGCAATGCCATGTAAGTCATTGTAAACCTGAAAACAACAAAACCATTCGCTTGCACATGTAATGGAGAATGTTACCAGTGGCATATAAAAAAAGAGCATTTGTTTAGCAAGAGAAATGTAAACAAACTCTATTTGCAAAAGTTTGCCCGTCTTAATTTGATTTCAACTAATTATGCACTATTTGAAGATCATTTTTTAACCATGCAGACTCTGAGTGATGAAGAGAAATGTAGAGCATTTCTTTAAAGCGTGTTGTCACTGAGTCCCTAAGATGGAGAACTGTTAGAGACATCAGCAATCATTGCAGACGTGTCTTTGCATATTTGACTCATATTAAATGGTCTTTTGAGTGGCGGCTGCACATAGTAGTGCGCCCAAACTGGCTGAATAATTGGCAAATGAATGGAAATAGTGCACGTGTATCAGTCGTACCCAACACTGGTTTATAAAAACTGGGGAATCTGCTCCTCGGCTCCAGAACTCTCTGTTCTTACATCACAATCTCATCCTCTCCCAGATGCTTCTGCAACCATTTTTTGTAATGAGGACCCTATTGATGGACACAGGCTTACACCACAACATTGTTTGTAATACTCTTATATTTTAATATTGATATGTTATTTTTAACATACTCTCCGGTCGACCACAGTCAATACCAATTGTTGTGGAGAAAGTAAATTATTTCTCACGTCCTGCTTGCCACCTGCTTGGAAGGTCAATAATCTAGGCGTGCACTTCCTGTCTTATTACTTAAAATGGGGCCCGCGCTGATGCACATCAGTTATGCACAGTAGGCACGCCGATGGTGCATCGAAGGCAGACCTCAGGCAAGCCCGTATGTGCCAGTCTGTGCCTGACCGTCGCCAGGGCTCCTGCTCCTTTTACATCGGATGACAGCTATTTGGTGCAAATGTTTTTATACTAGGAGTTGCACAACCTAAAGAGGGGGTATACAGGCTGCTGTCACCTCGACTTTTCGGGATCAGTACCCTTTCCTTCACAGTTAGAAGGTCTGGTTACCTATAGGTTGTGTAAATTTCAATCCCTCCCATTTTGCTTGGTAGAAAAGTCATCCACGCTGATGGAATTAACTGAGTATGGGTCCCAATTGGTCAGCCCTACCATAACCTGGGAGTTGAATGGTCCCTCGTGGTCTATGTCTCCTCCCTGGAACTCCACACACCTAACTGGTTTCCTATGTAATGTAAGATTGCTCCCCAAACATGCTGTGGAAATCTGGGATCTAATAACCTCACAACAATTAGATATGGGGTTTCTTACCGAAACCTGGCTGAACACTACTGACGTCCCGACCATGGAGTTAGTTATCCCTGACACCTATTGTTTACTACGATTAGACAGAGAAGGCAGAACAAGAGCCGGCATAGCTATTATTTATAAAAACTCAGTTAAAATCTTAATTTTTGATACTTTGTTAGTAGACCGTGTAGAGATCAGCATCTTTAGGGTAGAAGTCTCCCCTAAAAATAGCTGGAGGGGTGTGCTATTATACTGCCCTCTGAGACCTAAAAATTACTTTGGCCAGTGTCTAATGATATAATCTTCCCTCATGTCCTGGCCTCAAATTACTTTTTTGGTGATTTAACTTTTACGGTGAAGTCTGTTCTAAAGTGGATTCAGCCCAATTTACAGCAGATTTGCTGACACTGGGCTTCTCGCAGAGTGTCAGTGGCTCTACACATCTTGTAGGTCACCTGTTAAACATTTTTTTCTTACTTCCCTCATTTTACTTGTGACATTCCTGTACCTCTACTTTGGACAGATCACTCCGTAATCAGTTTTCAAATTGCTCTATCCAATGGGCCGGCTCGCCTACTGAGGGTTATCAAGAATACTTCTAGACACTGATGGAAAATTGTACCAGAGACTTTTGCTCAAGAAATTCAATTTAGGTCTCCTCAGGTAACAACCGTTGTTGACAATGTTCTTTCAGATTATCACTCAGTGCAAAATTTGGCTTTTGACAAAATTGCCCCGTTGAAGCCTCGCAACAATTTTAGTCATATCCCTCAGGCACCCTAGAACACTGAGCTCCTTTCAGTAAAAGGTCAATGTAAAAAACTTGAAAGGACCTGGTGCCATTCAAAATCTGGCACGGCTAAAGAAGTATATAAATTAGCCTTAACATGTTACCATCAGAACATAAAAAAGACCCATAAGGCTTATATTCTGTTCCAAATTGATCAAGCCAACAATTCTTCAAAATAACCATTTAAGGGCCCTAATTCTTTTTTAAATTCGCAAGTCTGCTCATCTGAAATTGAATCATCACAAGCTCTCTGTGACACCATTGCAAATCACGTTGAGAGCAAAATTGATATTATCTATCACAATGTTCTGAATATTTCAAAGTGCAACGGCCTTCAGGCCAAATCTAGTCTCATGTCTCAGAGTCCAGGCCCTGCGCTGAATAACTTTAATTCTTTCTCACCTACGACAGTTCAGAGTGCTCTAGCTGCTGTTAAATCAGGCTCACCTTACGATCCTTGACCCCCTCGGCTGTTGACAGACCTAGCTTCTCAACTTTCTCCTGCAGTATGCTCACTGTTTAACATGTCATCAGGGACTGTTCACACTGCTTGGAAAGCTGCTTACGTGATTCCATTTCTGAAAAGGCCTGATTTATTCTCGACAAACCTTGCCCATTATCACCCTTTTTCACTCCTTCCTCATTTAGGAAAGAATCTGGAAGGTCAAACGAATTCCTAACTTATCAATTACTTGGAAACACATAGGGGGTTATTCCAACTTTGGAGGAGGTGGTAATCCGTCCCAAATGTGACGGATTTACCACCAGCCGTATTATGAGTTCCATTGGATATAATGGACTCGTAATACGGCTGGTGGTATATCCGTCACTTTACCGTCACTTTTGGGACGGATTACCACTTCCTCCAAAGTTGGAATAACCCCCATAATTTGTTGGATCCCTCCGAATCAGGCTTTAAACCAATAGCACCTCAGTGGGGGTCACGGACCACATATATTGTTTTTCAGATAAAGACACCCCTTCATTGTTGGTACTACTAGATCTATCTACAGCATTCAACACGGTATCACATGTGAGATTGCTGCAATGGCTGCAAGAGATAGGAATACAAGATACAGCTCTGCCTTGGTTCAGTGATTTTCTATCCAATCGTACCCAGACAATTAACTTGGGCACTTTAAAATCACAGACTTTAAAATTAGACAAGGGGGCACCTCGGGGTATGTGTTTGAGACCTTCACATTTCAACATATATGTGCCCCCCCTCACCAACATTGTAAAAGAATTTGGGTTAATTCCACCGTCATGTGCAGATGACACCGAGTTGATTTTTACTTTGGGTAATGGTCCTCACGAGGATAAAGCCCATTTTGCTGCAGGCATGTCAGCCATTGCTGAATGGATGACAGAGAATTGTCTGCATTTAAACGCAAATAAAACAGAAATCATGATGTTTGGCAAAGAACATCTATTCTGGACTTCCGACTTGTGTCCTTCAGATGTTGGCTCAGCCCCCAGCCCTAAGTCTATCATAGAAAATGGTGATGTCTGTCTAGATCAATCTCTATCAATGACGGACCAAGTTGGGACAATGACAGGAAACTGCTTTCACATGCTTAGGTTACTACAGAAAACCTTCCTTTTGCTTCCTTTCTCGGCCAGGAAAACTTTGACTCAAACATTGGTGCTTAACCGTTTGGATTACTGCAATGCTTCACTAACTGCTGCAAATTAGTTTATTTGGAGAAACCTCAAGTAATACAGAACACTGCAGCAATGCTCATTTGAAACGTTTACCATCCAGATCAGCATTCTCCCTTCTGGGGACCATCCATTGGCTGCCTATACGCAAGAGAATTGTTTTCAAAATATGCTGTTTAACCCATAAAGTGTTAAATGGAAAAGGCCCAAACTGTATAACCTGTAACCTCTCACAGCACCTCCCAAGTAGAACTTTAAGATCTGCAGGTAAAGCACTGCTCTCATTTCCTCAGATTAGGAAGGTTAGATCAAGTGGCAGAGCCTTTTCATATTTGGCTTCTTGTGACTGGAACAAACTTCCTCTTCAGAACTGGCAATGCACTGACCATCTTAAATTTAGGAAGCTCCTGAAAAAGGTGCTGTTTAAGGTGTATCTGCATGTTGTCTGGTTGGCGATCTTTCAGTGCAGAGATACCCCTCCCGGGCAGAGTCTTGCCCAGTATAAGCATAGTTAACATAAAATAACATACTGACTTTTTTCTGTGGTCAGTTGTGGTATACTCTTGAGTCCTGGCATAGTTCTGTGTGTTCCCAAGTATAACACATTAACTGACCAAAAAAACAAATTGTGAATTCTGTAATATGTATCTGCTTCCGTTTTCTTTCAGTGCTGTCCCATTGTGCGCCATACACATTTCCTAGGCCACAGTGGCTGGGGCCTGCGTTAACCCTCTATTGTATTGTCCTGAGTACTCAACCTATTTTGAAGAAGGTCCTCTCACTCTGTGTCTTGGCCTCTTTGCATACTTCACAAGTCTGTGTCATAAGGGCAGTGTGTTACAAGAACTGGCGGGCATGGCAGAGAAATGCAGGCTAATGCCCTTGAACCTGACTAGAAATGTCCCGGTTTCCTGTTCCTCTTTTTGGGTGGTCATGAGCTAACCAGCTAGAAGAGATTTCTCTCTGATAATTTCCTAAAGAGCTGCAAGGATTAAATGACTATGTTCAAAGATAATACAGACTTCTTAATGATTTAACCTCTCTCAGTCATGCGCCTTCTTTTAGAAATAGCAACATTCTTTAACCCTGAATGACTATAGGTCAATTTGAAAATATTATCATCTCAAGGGAACATTATGGACGCCCAAATTTTACAAATAGTTGAAAGTAGATCTGCAAACTAGTGTGTTAGAAGTGGGGTCGTTGGTTGGCAGTCAGGTTACCCCCTATCCAAGCAAGGACCCTCACTCTAGTCAGGGTAACTCACACACAATCCAAATTATCCTGTGCCCACCCTCTGGTAGCCTTTGCACTGAGCAGTCAGGCTTAACTTAGAAGGCAATGTGTAAAGTATTTGTGCAATAAATCACACAATAACACAATATAGCACCACAAAAATACACCACACAGTGTTTAGAAAAATATATAATATTTATCTGAATAAATGCCGGTCAAAAATCATTAAAGTTGAAATAAGCAAATGTAGGGATATTACTGAAAGTGATATCAAGTGTCTTTAGAGTTCAAAGATTACTGTAAAAGCAATAAAAAGTGCCTTAAGTTCTCCTAAAAACAACAAGCGTCTCTTGCAGGGCAAAGTACCTGGTTTGCATTGAAAAATCCTCGCAAGGGACCTCAGAGGAGGAGATGCGTGGAAAACGGTGAGTGTGCGTCGGTTTCGCCCTTTCGCACACGGACTTGCATCGTTATTTTCCACACTGGGGAAGACGTTGCGTCGATTTCTGGCATGCAGACTTGGATCCTCTTCGGGTTGTGGGGTTTTCAGATGCCCCGGGGACGATGCATGGAATCCTGGGCTTGCGGAGCGAAATCACAGCGGCTCCGTCGATTCCGGTAGGCGATGTGTGGAATTTTCTTCTGCACAGCTGATGCTGCGTCGATTCCATTGGGCGTCGTCGTTCTGAGACGGCTTGCGTCGATCCAGTAGGGCTGTGCGTTGAAGTTCCGGTCGTGTCGCTGCCGCTGCGTCGATCTTCTGTTGCGAAGTCGGGCTGCGTCGTTCCGGACTCGGTGTGCGTGAACTTTTCACCGCAAGCAGGCTGTGCGTCGTTCTTGGCAGGCGGTGCGTCGTATTTTCACCGCACAGGGATTTCAGCTGCAGGAGAGAAGTCTTTTTGGTCCTGAGACTTCAGGGAACAGGAGGCAAGCTCTATCCAAGCCCTTGGACAGCACTTCTGCAGCAAAACAAGAGAGCAGCAAGACAGCAGGGCAACCGCAAAAAAGCAGTTGACTTCAGAAAGCAGTCAAGTGAGTCCTTTAGGCAGCCAGGCAGTTCTCCTTGTCAGGGTGCAGGTTCTGGTTCAGGTTTCTTCTCCAGGAAGTTTCTGTGGTGGTAGGGCAGAGACCCTGTTTTTATACCCAAATGTGCCTTTGAAGTGGGGGATACTTCTAAGAGTGGCTTAGAAGTGCACCAGGTCCCCTTTCAGTTCAATCCTGTGTGCCAGGGTCCCAGTCGGGGGTATGGCAGTCCTTTGTGTGAGAGCAGGCCCTCCACGCTCCCAGCCCAGGAAGACCCATTCAAAATGCAGATGTATGCAAGTATGGCTGGGTATCCTGTGTTTGGGTTGTGTCTGAGTGAAAGCACAAGGAGCTGTCAACTAAATCCAGCCAGAAGTGGATTGTAAGGCACAGAAAGATTTAAGTGCAGAGAAATGCTCACTTTCTAAAAGTGGTATTTCTAAAATAGTAATATTAAATCCAACTTCACCAGTCAGCAGGATTTTGTATTACCATTCTGGCCATACTAAATATGACCTTCCTACTCCTTTCAGATCAGCAGCTACCACTCCAACAATGTATGAGGGCAGCCCCAATGTTAGCCCATGAATAGAGCAGGCCTCACAGTAGTGTAAAAACGAATTTAGGAGTTTTACATTACCAGGACATGTAAACTACATAGGTACATATCCTGCCTTTTACCCACACAGCACCCTGCCTGAGGGGTTACCTAGGGCACCCCTTAGGGGTGACTTATATGTAGAAAAAGGGGAGTTTTAGGCTTGGCAAATACTTTTAAATGCCAAGTCGAATTGGAAGTGAAACTGCACACACAGGCCTTGTAATGGCGGACCTGAGACGAGGTTAAGGGGCTACTTAAGTGGGTGGCACAATCAGTGCTGCAGGCCCACTAGTAGCATTAAATCTACAAGCCCTGGGCACATATAGTGCATTCTACTAGGGACTTATAAGTAAATTAAATAGTCCAATTGGGTGTGATCCAATGTTATCATGTTTAAAGGGAGAGAGCATATACACCTTAGCAAGTCTAAAAACCAGCAAAAACAGTGTCCAAAAAGTGGAGGGAAGCAGGCAAAAAGTTAGGGGTGACCACCCTAAGGCTGTCAGGTCTAAAATAGTGCATTTTCATATTGTTGTACCTGACCCTTTTTGCAGCGTTATCCCCAAACATTTTTTCCTTCTTTCGCCTATTTTGTCTGACATGTTGTTGTTGGCCTTAGGACTCTGGGCACTTTACCACTGCTAACCAGTGCTTAAGTGCATATGCTCTCTGTCTAAAATGTATTGCTGATTGTCTCTCCATGATTGGCATATTTGATTTACTAGCAAGTATCTAGTAAAGTGCACAGTGTGGGCAGAGGGCCTGTAAATCAAATGATTTTAGTGCATCTGCAGCACTGATCGTACCACCCACATGAGTAGCCATGCAAATATGGCTCAGGCCTGCCAGTGCAGTGGCTGTGTATGCAGTTTTGAACTGTCATGTCTACCTTGTAAGTGTATGCACTTGCCAGGCCCAAACCTTCCCTTTTATTACCTTTACGTCACCCCTAAGGTAGGACCAAGGTAGCCCCAGGGGCAGGGTGCCGTGTATTTAAAATGTAGGACATGTACTGGAGTGTTTTACATGTCCTGATAGTGAAATACTGCTAATTTCGTGTTTCATGCAAGACCGATCTCTCCCATAGAGTAACATGGGGATTACCTTGATATGTCTTTTGAGTGTAATTTCCCATTAGAAGCAGCTAAAGATAAGGAGTTTGGGATCTCTGAATTCGCAGTTTAAAAATCCATCTTTTGGTAAAGTTGGATTTTGAATTGTAAGTTTGAAAATGCTACTTTTGGGAAGTGGGCATTTTCTTGCTTAACCATTCTGTGCCTCTGCCTGTCTGCTGAATACGTCTGGGTCAGGATGACAGTTGGGCTGTTTGTGCATTTACTCTAGACAGTCACAAAGGGAGCTGAGGTGTGCCCAGCATATCCTGATGGCCCATCACCAGGCTGATAGGTCTTCCTGAGCTAGAGTGGTGGAAGAAGCTGATACTTGCACCTGAATAGGGCTGTGCCTGTCCTTACACAAAGCAGTCTCCAACCCGCAGGCGTCTGGCTGGGTCAGGGAGGGAAAGGCAGGGTCTTGTGCACTACAAAGTCTTCTCTTTGAAGTTTGTCTACTTCAAAGACAGAAATACGTATAAGTACTGGCCCTCTGACACCAAATAGTTAGAATCCTTCTGGACTGAGGACATTTTGCCTGGAAAAAGAGCTGGATGCTGTAGGAGGGACTGCCACTCTGTCTGTTGCATTGTTGTGCTGGCCTGTTGCTTACTGCTTCCGTCCTGGAGTGAAAGGACTGGACTTGGCTTTCTACATCTTGCTTCCAAAGATTTGCTAAGTGCCTGGACTGAGCTTGCGTCCTGTTAAGAAGTCTCAGGGACATCAAAGATTTCACGTGCCAGCACCTGGGCTCTCTTGCTAATAGTCCTGACTTACCAAGTGGTGCCAAGCTCAGCTTCTGGGCTCTTGGGAGTGTGTTCTGGTGCAACAAGAAAGAAACTAGTGCATCAACATTCAGAACGACTTTTGAACCAGAGCCACTCTCCGACCCCACGCTGCTACCTGCACCAGAGCTGTGGTCTCTGCTGGGCTCAAAGACCCTGACCTACAATGCTGGCCCGACGCTGCTGCAGTACCTCCAAAGTCCCACCAAAGCGTGAGTCCAGAGTGCTGTGCCACTGATGTCTGTGACATCCAACTCCGACTCTTCTGCAGCACCTGTGGTCCTGTGGTGTTACTGCAACACTGTGAAGTTGATGCCTCGCATTTTGACCTGCTAGATTCATCGACCCTGCCTTGTCATAAAGATCTGATGGCTCGCCACCAACGCTCCATCACCTCCCTTTCAACCCTGAGGGACCAACGCCTCACTTCCCCTGTCTAGCAGTAAGGAACCAATACCTCACCTCCCCAGTGGCAGTAAGGAACCAACCTTACACCGGCTCTAGTGACACCTCACCTCCTAGACTCCGTGCAACATCTTTGTTTCCTCATCATTTTCCAAGCAACTACGTGGTCGGCTGTGCTCCTGTGATGGTGGTACCGGACTGTTGGAAGTGACTCAGTCAAGCCCCAGTTTGAGCTATTGTGTTTCTAAGCTCTATACTACATTTAATTTTGAACGTTTGAATCTTGTGTATGTTGGATTCTTTTTGTTTTGGTCTTGTTTTACTCTGATAAAGCTTGTCCATTTTTCTAAATGGGTGTGGAGTCCTTTTGTAGTGTTTTCACTATGTTACTGTGTGTGTGTATGTGTGTGTATACACAAACTTTGCACATTGGCGCAGAGATCAACCTAACAGCTCGTGCCAAGCTACCAAGGTGGTAAGCAGAGGTTAACTGAACTATGTGACTCACTTACCCTAACTAGAATGAGGGTCCCTACTTAGACAGGATTCATACCACTGCCAGTAAGAGACCCCATTTCTAACACATATACATTGCAGAAGTATTGCCTGCTTTTTGGATAGCACAATGGTAGCATCTAGATCTGAGTATGGCGGATTGCTTTTTAGTAACACATGGAGCTTCTTTGAATGAGTCCCCACAATTGCTGATAGAATGTGTAGCCCTCTTATTGGCCCATTTGGGAATTATGCGCTCTGTAGTGTTACCACAATCCCTCATCTTTCCCCCAGGGATGTCTGCTGTGAAAAGCGAGGGAAACTAAGAGGGGGAATGTGCAATTACTACAATAATTAGACATGGATTTGCCGATTTCTGGTATATTACACATTTCAAGGGTTCATCCTGTCATCCTTTTTAATAGTACACCCTTGGAATGAACGGGACATCCAGTATCATTAAATTTGCAGGCGTGGAAATAACACAACAACATCTTGCAAATTTGTAATGAGGCTACCAACAATATGGTGCCACATACAGGGCTGTGCTAGGTCAAGAATAGTGTGGGGGAAGGTGCACAAAGTGCATATCCTACCGTATTCCTTTGACAAGGAGGGATGAGCAGGGATCTATAGTATTAGAGAGTCGAAATGCATGAGCTGAAGTAAGAATACACATACACATTTCTTTTGCCAGCATCCAAATTCTCGGTGCTTTTGCAAGCGTGAAGTTTAGGAAAAAGTTCCTCTGATTCAGGCCTAAGACTTCAAACTCCAAAACATTTTTACTAAAATACATGTAGACACCTTTTTAAAGCATGTTGTACTTTTTTCGTTAACTTCCTGTTGCTTCTGTGGTTAACTGTCTCGCACTAAAATCGTTTCAGTGTTGTAGCTAGTGCAGAAAATACAAAGGACAACAACTATTCACTATAACCTGCTATAAAAAAGAAACATTAATATGATAACCTTCACACTAGTGCTTTCACTTCTTAGACCAAGGCAAACCAATCATGAGCACTACCAACAGATCTAGCTCTAATGTCCCGAAACTTGCACACTCATGAGCACAACTTTCATCCTGCGCTCACACATGCACAGCTCACTATATTCATACAGACAGACGCCTCACCTAGCACTCACACAGGAACAGCTTGCTCCACACTCATCCACATTCCTCCACTGAACTTACACAGGCACTGTCATACCCTTGCACTCACTCAAGCACCGCTCACTCTCAACTCACAACAGAGGAGGTCCTGCACTAGCAACGGGATTGGAAGGGAGACTTACAAATGAGGAAATGCCAGAATTTAGAGGCAGAATTTACTTCAGAAATTAATTCTCGACATTAGAGAATATGATTCCCAACCAAGTACCCGTACAGGCAAACAGTAGTCCAGGCCAAGGTTGATTCCCCTGGTTCAACTAGGAATGATTATGGGAAGAATGTTTGATGATGCCCCACGTTTCAATAAAATGGACTGGGCCTGCAATTTTGAGTTTCCTTTGGGGGTCTGCCTGGGCCCATAACCTCATGGGGACTATTGGGAATATTCCGAGGTGGGACCTTGCAGCAGTAACCCCCTCACCACAGCAGCGTGCTAATCTGAACCATAACTTAAACCGTTGTGCTGCACGTGCCTCTCTTAATTGTCTTTGCCTGCTTGCCCCCTCGAGTCTGAAGCCAGCCGGATCTGCAGTACAAGAGGCCTTCTGCCTACAGTCTCTGATCAGTCCCGAGGTGGTTGCCTGATCGTGTAGTGCCCACCTGAGGTGGAACATTGTGAGGTCATTATGCAGCTGTAATTGCTAATAATCTTCCAAGGATGTGCCTGCAACATGCAGTGCAATACCGGTGATGTATGTCTCTCCTTGGCCTCTTACCTACTCATGCCACTGAGCTCTGATAAACTATAAAGAACTGTGGTTTGAATGCCTTGCCTTGGTAGCAACTGTATCACTGGGAGTCGAGGAGCTCAATAGTTCTTCCTTTGGGGCTGCCCTGCTCTCCCTTTCCCTTGTAGACTAGTGAACGCCCAATATCAGGGGCCTTCTGAAATAGCTATTACTAAAATATGTGAACATTCCGAGAGGATGTAATTTCGTAGCATTTTAAATAAAGGGTGTTCTTTTTAGCAAACCTCAACTGTACTCTTTTTATCGAGCTCCTCAGGGGAGGAGGTTGAGAGAAAGAGGTCTAGTACGCTGGGAGGGCAACTGCCAAAGGTATAATCTCACCATCTAACAAAGCCCAGATGGAGCACGGTTTGGGTAGCATTTGCCCACGTGAGATTTCACAGCCAATGAGCACATTCAAATTCTATGCAGCCTCTAGATGTACTGAACTTATAGACACATTTCGAGAAAAAGTTCGATAATGAATAATAATCATTGGTTTGTATGTAGAGATGGTCATGTGAGTAGAGGACCAGTGATCACCTTATGACCATCAATAACTCCAATTAAAAAATAATGAGTGTGAGTGCTGAGTCATTGCGTTTTGATGCAAAAGGCCTACTTGGTGAAGGGACATCCCTCTGCAGCCAATAGGATTGGAAAGTACTCTTTTTATGATGGAAGCAAACATAATCTGCACAATCAAAAGCTGTGATAAGATCCATCAATATGTAGGCGGAGCTAAAGCCCTTCTCAGGAGAGCTGCTTAAAGCTCATTTTTATGGTGATCACATAAAGTCTGTCAACAGCTACACCTGACCTATCAAGGTAATATAGATTAATAGAAAAGTAACCTATCCTGGCAAGCAGTATATTGAATTACAATTGAAAAAATATAGCTTGTGAAAATGAGGGCAGTTATGTAGCCTTTTCTAAATATTGTCAAATGTCCTAAATTGTTATTTGCAAACCCCACAACAAAATGAAATATTGGGCGTTGATTAATATATGAAGTAGCAATTGAATTAATATGCCATCAAAGCCACACGCATTTTCAAAGCACTTCACTATGTTAATTAACTCTTTTCATCATTTCTGAGCTGTATCACACAAATATTTAATTTATTAAGCTGTATCATTGACTCTATTGGTACAGTCAATCCTGGTTGTTTGAGGTCACATTCCCTTATATTAAAAATGTTGTCATGTGTCAAATCTCAGCAGATGGCGACTTTAGAAAAACAGCGCTAGTGGCAACTTGACATGCCGGGCGTATAAATTATAATAAATAGCCTTCATCAAGCCATGTAAAGCAAACCCACATGAAGGAATCGAGCCTGGCCTATTTAACTGTTTAAACGAGTGGGGCACCTTTTAATTATTTTAGCCTCCTAAAAAAACATAAAAAAATTGAACATAATCCAATTATACCTCTTTTCAGTTTTCACTACATTTTCAACTTTTTTATCGGAAATTGTACTGAAGCTTAGTAGCGTTGCCTGCTATATTTCATACATGACAAAATTTCAATACTGACAAAATAGTTGCGTGACACATTAAATACATCTCACTTCAACTTGAAACCAAGCACAGATTTTCCTGATTCTGTGAGGTCGTGTTGAACAATTGTAAAACCACTCACTTCTTTTTCCATTTTTAGAGCAAGGACAGCCAGTCGATTGCCCGCCCTCCCCCTCACCACCCCCCTTCAGCTGCTTGTGTTTTAGGACTAGCGTCTTCAGCAATTGCTTGAAGAGGGTGTCATTCACATTTTGGATCATCTCAGAAGCTTAGGGCCTTATGTACAAACACATTTTCCCATAGACACAAAATGGGTAAAACCCTTTGCTACATCTGGCCCATAGTTCTTTATCGCCATGATGCTATAGTGAGTGACTTGTATAAGTCTGCCTATAGAGTGATTCCACTTTGCAGGACATGGACCCTAAAGCTTCTATGTACTGTAATGGAGGTACATTGCTCTTGGTTACAGCAACAGCCATCAGTCTAGAGAGGAAGCAAAGCTCCACATTTGATACTCTTTATCAGCCTGTGACTGCAGTGCCTGGAGTGGCGGCTGCAGATCATTCCCAATGAGTGGGCAATGCTCTGGTTTCACAAGGCACTGGTGCACGCATCAAGACCGATTTAATGTATTTTACATTGAGCTGACTGTTGAAACTCTTCTAAATGAGATAACTTAAGACTACAAATGTGGAATATAATTAGGCACGTTCATTGCCAAATTACAAACATTGATCATTAGTAGTTCTGAAATTGCTGAAGGCAACATCCCTTACAGATATGGCTAAATGCTGCAACTTTACGGTGCATGATCTGCTGATCCGATTCAGCCCTTTCCAGCCAGGCAGAAAGTCTATAGTTATAGTAATGGGTCTCCCTGAATATGGCTACCAATGAAATTCTAGCTGATGCACAAACTTTCGCTAGCATTTTGTACAATTAAGTGGATTCAAATTCTAAACATTATTATCTTCGAGCATTTTATTTCTACAAATAGTTCTTTTCTCGTCTCGTCGCTGTGACTGTGCTTAGACTAAATGCATTGGCACTTAACTGGCCACTTGCTTGCTGACCTGTTATCTATCAGTCTGTCTGTTTTGTACTTGAAGCCTGGGATCTTCTAGGCCGTGTAGTAGCGCCCATAGATACAGCTGCACATGTGGGACTAATATGTAGTTTAATTCTACCTTGAAATAGTAATTATCACAATGTATTTGTGTGCAAAGTCAGTAGCATAAACACTGTCGGGTATTATATGCAGTATGCCAATTGAAGAATGTAATTTTGTCTTATGCTTGGTTAATGCTAGAGATAAAAATTTGGATTTTATGTTGATTCCAGTTTTAAATAGTGATGTAACCTAAAGTATAAATCAAAAATTCTGGAATAATTATCCAACTTGGTGGGATTGTAAACCATTGTCAAGTACTAAGCTGGCTCGCAATGCAGTGTTGAACAAGGGACAAGTCCTAGTCAGGATCTGAAGGGAGAGGGGGTAGAAAAGAGGCAAGAGCTGGGGACCCTAGTGAAAAAGGTGAGAGGTCAGCCTGCCTGAGGCCATTTTCCTTGAAGTAAGCTTTCAATTTCTTTTGAATTGTAAGAGGGTTTATGCTGTTCTGAAGTTGAAAGGAAGGTTGCTCCAGATTTTGGAGGCATAGGTAGAAAAGAATTATTTGTTTCCCTCTTTTTTTCCTCCTTGCTTTACCGTTCAGTCTATAATCCAGTGGCTTTTTTCCGAAGAGGAGTTAGAACCAGGCTGTTTTGCTCTTCTGGGTGATGTGTTCTTGAGTGAGAGGGTGAATTGTGGTCTGTTCTGTCAGTTGAGATGTGAAGCCTGGTAGATTTGAGTTGGAGAAACATGATTAATCAGAGTATGTTTTTTTTTGGGGGGGGGGATAAGGAGCGAAGAGTTTAGGTGTTGTGGGATTTAACTTAATTTAGTCTGTTGATTTCCAGATTTGGATGGATTTTAGACAGGCTTTCAATATCAGTTTGTCATTGGTTGATTAGATTTTGAGATAGAGTTGGGTGCAGCAGCATACTGGTGGATTTGAATGTTTCTGACTTCAAGCAAGGCTCACAGGTGTTCCATAGAAATGCAGAAAATGATAGGTGACATGAGAGAGCCCTGGGAGATTCTGCATGTGAAGGGGAAAATCTGTGATTTTTGGGGATTGGCTGCAAAATACGTTATGTGGGGTGGAAATCTAGGGATTGGGTTCATATGCACCATAGATCTGAGCATGTGAAAGAGTATTGCAGAAAAAGCAGATGATGCTCCAAAAAAGCTTTTTATCTTGCAAGGCTAACGTCGATTTTAAGTCAAATCAAGTCAGTGTAGAGAACAGCCATATGACACACTAATGGTCAATGAGGGGACATTAAATGAAGACTAAAAGTGTGGCCTACCAATTTTAAACAAAACAAAAAACACCCCAGTATTGTGCATTAATGGTGTTGTTTCCACTATTACTATCTTTGCAGTAGAAACGTTACACATATTTTGCTGCAGGACATACACCTCACACAAATCTATTGTTTGTTATTAAAGTTGAGTGGTAACTCACTTCAGCCTATCTATAGATTTCTAAGTGAGAAACATACACAACGGGGAACTGTGATCGATATTAGTCTGAGGTTTTAAATTCTGCTCCTCCGTCATACTCTTCCTTATTGAATTTGTTGCTAGGTTAAAGTATATTTCTTTTTTATTTATATACAAAAATATGTCAATGTGTCACACATCATTCTTAAGAGCACACACACATATAATCTTAAAGTTAAGTAAATAACAATACAAATAAAAACCCTTCTTAAAGTGAAGTATACTGCATAATTTACTCATATCTACTTTTCACTTTCCTTATTTATTTGGTCAATGTCTAGGAGCTTGAGTATGACCAGGCACTGTAGGTCAGTTGCTAGAGTCATAGTTGCGGAGATATGTGTGTAACGCGCAAATTACATGTTGAACTGCACATAGATCTACGCAGTATTTCTTCCTCCCAGAACTAATACACATTATCAATAACAGTCTCAAAAGGTTAAAATCCCCTTTTCATCCTATCACTCTGGTGAGTCATAGGGTTTGTATATGTGAGACAGCACAGCATGAAAAAGGGGTTCATTCAGCAGTGGACACTTGAACAAATGAACAGTGAATGACCTACAAGTGCCGCAGTTCATAATATAGCCAGCTGCCATTGGAAAACATCCCCAAAAACTGCCTTAATTTGTGGGTTTACTACGGGAAATATTGTTGGTTGTCAATATTGTTTCACATGTGTTGTCAACTACGCATTGTTGTCTATCACTGCACATCTTCTAGAAGGTCTTTAATGATATACCACTGTATTCCGCACACTTGATGGTGCCTGTGGCCCTTATCTGCCATCCAATTCTGTGTATCTCTGTATCCCTTGTGCATTTTTTGAATGTCCATTGTCACTTACCTTCTTACTCTAAAATTCTTGTAATATAACACATCAAAGTGGGTATGATTTTATTTTTTAGGTCAAGGAGAATATGGATTTTTTTCCTCGGCTATACGTCTATGTGACAGCATGGTGACAAGATGAGGGAAAGCTCTGAGCTGGGATAATAATGTAGTGTGACAGCAGCATGGATGATATGCAGCAGCGAGAGAAACAGGAGAGGCTTTAAGATAATTCAATGTCGAGGAAGCAACTGCTGATGTCTTCTTCGAGCCAGTTGCTTTAGATTCTCTTTTCGAATCCATAAAATAAGTATTCGATGTTAAACTATTGCTGGACTCTTCGGATTATTTCATTCACGTCACATTCATTTTATTGATTTTTTTTTCAAGGCACATCTTCAATCGCTCCAACATCAACCCTTTCTGGGTTTTACAGGTGCCGAAGGAGAGCATTTGTACTCACTTTGCTGCAAGGGGTTGTTATTAAAGGGTCTGCAGAGACCGACTGTCTTGGCAGTAGCGCACTTGTGATAGAAGCACGCGCATCCAGAACTCCTAAAGGTCGCAGCAAGAACCTTTGAGTCAAAAGCAGGGTGAACTTCCGATGAGGGATATATTTAATAAATGAGAAAGCAGTTTATTACAGTAGCCGTTGCGATATTGCATTATAACGGCCATTGCATATCGAGCATAGTGTGTTTGCCCCAGTTGTTGCACTGCTTGTTTCCTTGCATTGATGTTTTTTTTTTATTTACTTGATCTTCCAGGGACATTGCAAACTTGACATCAGACACGTCGGTCTTTTTGTGGGGTCAATTACATCGTGACATTACCCCGATGATCCACTGTAATAATCGACTACTTTTCCTCTGGACGTCACTTGTGTACCAGGGATGAATTTGCTTTCGGTGACAGATACAAATAGTTTCATGATTTGACCCTGAACTTCAGATATTTTATTTCCCACCAATACACGCTTAGAGCCATTTGCCCTAGATACTACTTACGATGTGAACAAGATTCTGTTACATCACATTGACATGTCCAATAAAAGAGCATTTGAGAAATGGGGCCCTGATATACAAAGAGTGCCCACTTCACAAAGCATCAAGTAAATTGATGTGCTGCGTTGGGTCAACGAGAGAGCAGAATTGTGCTATATCTACTAAGAAGTTGCGCATTTCTGCTGCGTCCCTGTGTTTTCACACTTTTGGAAGCCGTGCGTCAATGTAGGCTCCCTTGTGCCATAGAGAAATGGTGTCTACATTGTGGGCAGCACACAGTTTGGGTGTGTTAAGGTATTCCCACCGTGTAGAATGCAGAACACACACAAAGAGGAAAAGAAAGGTAGAAAAATAAAAACATTTCTCCTCGTTACGTCTGCCTCAGGGTGGTGTGGGATTTTGGCTCAAATCCTTGTCTATAATTCTTTGTAAACATCGATTTCCATCAGAACCCATGGGTGGTTGCATGGGAATGCCCATGCACCACCCATGCAACATCTGTTCACACAAAGTAATACAGGGCTGCACATTGGGATACTTTACATTACTTTGAGTTACAATCCAAAACAAATGAGGATTTGGCCACCCAACAAGGATTCAGACTCACACAGCAATAATCTGTGAAGCGAAGCCGCACGAGGCAGTATTTAACTCATGGAAACTGTGCAAGAACTGTTACACTGTTATTTGAGAAAAAAAGCAACATGTGCCAAGCAGCAATATCCCTTATTTAAGTAAAGTTCTACCCAGCCTCTTAGACACGATGCACAACTTTGCTGGATAATACTTAGTAATATCTATTGCTGCATGGTTTGTGAACTCTTCATGCAAGTGTCCTTAGATGTCTGAAAAGCCTTTTTTTAACCTTGTACCTTTGAAAATATTCACCTGCAGGCTTTCGGCACGCAAGTGTATAGGCAGAAGTAAAGCAGGTAGATAGAATCCTTGGCAGCTAGGGCCTCAGCTCAGATCTAATTTGTTCTCTTTTTTTGAAGAAGAAACCCATGGTT
The DNA here is from genome assembly GCF_031143425.1 of Pleurodeles waltl. Lineage (NCBI taxonomy): Eukaryota > Metazoa > Chordata > Amphibia > Caudata > Salamandridae > Pleurodeles > Pleurodeles waltl. The sequence continues at coordinate 813,973,496 of NC_090446.1, read as the reverse complement.
GTAAAAACTGATGGACCTAATTTAGAAATTAAAGTGGGAATTGATGCTCATCGCAATAACCAATTATGAAGGCACATTAACTGGATTAGTCCATTTACGAATAATTACTGTTTATTATTATATAATATATATAATTGTATGTAAATGATGTCTAAAGTTAAAATGAAAGGAAAAATCAATAAAAAAAATAACACTAGTTAATATTTATTTAGTAAGATGCAAAGTTAAATTCCTTCTCTCAAGTTAGAGCTTGACAGAACATTGTAACCATCGTGTGTGGTGAATGCACCTTGGTGCTAAGGAACCCCCCCGATTTTCTTGGGTTGTGTGGTGGCTTAATCAAGAACACTGCATTCTCTCTGATGCACGCCTGTGTGCATGCAGCCATCAAACAATATTTGTTTGTGATTACACTTCTCTGCCAGACATATGTGGTGTTTAACCAAATTTATGCACTGATTACATCTAGTCCTTCCTTCCTTCCCAATTGTACTGCGTTGGTCAAAGGGTTAAGTACCTCTGTTTTATTGCTTCCCTCTTCTTCTTGGAAGCTACATCATGTGTTCCAGTAGTCTGCTCTTTCATACAAGCAAGCACAAGTGTCCACTTACCTGAAATACTATTCTGCAGATCCTGTAGGTGGCTGAAATGCAGAGTTGGGTTACACAGCCCTTCCTGGAGATTACCTGTAGCATCTTGTATCAGATGGAGATGTGTTACTTTCTTTACACATTACTTGACAAACTTTATACCACCAACCACCCTTCAGAGGTGTTCTTCTAGATTATTTTTTTCAATCTGTGCTAAACACCTTTCTTTTCACATCCTGTATGGCAGCCATGTTTGCTGAGTCACATTTTTATGCGCAGAAAAAGTGCCACCTGCAGTTGCTTGCAACACATTTGTTCTCTAACTTACAGACATATTGAAAAAATATTATGTGTTGTCCCTACCACCCACGTCACTTTGGAAAACCAGCCTATGGCACTCTCATTTAGACAGAGACATCTGGCCTTTGGAAGTCTCCCTCTTCCTCATGACTGCCTGGCATTTTCAGCTTCCTTACCGAAAAACATGCAGCAAGCATGAACACCAATTCCCGGGTCAAATAAAATCTAACTTCTTTGAAACTGGGTCTCTAGTTGGTAGAAATATGAACCCTGTCCAAGTAGGGACCACAATCCTAGTCAGGCTAAGTCACAACACCACCTAACTTTTCCTGTGCTCACCCTCCGGTAGCTTGGCACAGAGCAGGCAGGCTTAGCTCTGAAGGCAATGTGTAAAGTATCTGTGCACTAACTCATACCCTAACACAATGAAAACACCACAGAAGTACTCCACACCAGTTTAGCACAAAGTAACTGAAATGCAGCAAAAATAATGACTCAGAGAGACACAGAGGAGGTAATGCGTTGGAAAGTAAAGCCATGCTTAAATTATTCCGGCGCGGTGGAGGTGGTGCATCTATTCTTTTCTCGTGGGCAAGTTGATGCGTCAATTTACAGGTGCACAGCTTGGCTCCTTAGTGCTGTGCAGGGATATTTTGATGACCAGAGATGATGCATGGAAAATCAAAATTGTGCTACAATGATGAAACAGGCACTGTGTCGATTCAGGAGGCACTTCAGCAATTTTTCAGAAACGATACCAGGCGCTGCTTCGATTATGCAATTGATACGTTGACTTTTGCAGGCATTCCGTCGGTTTTCTTGCAGTGGATTTGCTTTCTCTGGTGAAGTCTTTAATGGCCCTGAGTCTTCTTAACAGGAGGCAGGCTCATTCCAAGCCCTTGGAGATCACTTGTGGGGGAAGGCAATGTCCTTCCAGCAGAGTCAGGAAGCAGCAGGGCAGCAAGCAGGAGAGCAGTCCTTTCTGAAAAGCAGTTCAGGTGAGTCCTTTGGGCAGCATGGCATGCTTTCTGATAGAGTGTCTGATTTGAGGGGGGTCACAGACACAGTATATAGACCCAATTGTGCCTTTGAAGTGGGGGAAACTTCAAAGAGTGGTTTTGAGGTGCACCTGTTCCCCTTTCAACCCAGACCTGTCTGACAGGAGATCTCTGGGGGTGATCAGTCCTTTGTGTGAGGTCAGGCCACTAGCCTTTGAAGTGTAAGTGAGAGCTCTTCCACCTTTCCTGCCCAGGAAGACCCATCAATATACAAATGAATGCAGATGCAGCTAAGTGTACTGTGTTTATGGATGTCTGGGTGGAATGCACAAGGGGGACTGTCAACCAGCCATGACCAGGTGTGGATTGGTGACAGGCTGTAAGGCACAGAGAACAGTAAGTGCAGAGAAATTTAATTTCTAAAATAGTAATGTTAAATCAAACTTCACCAGTAAGCAGGATTTCTCACTACCATTCCAGCAATAACAAACATGACAATGCTACTCCTTTCAGATCAGAAATTACCACTTAAAAGAATGTAAGGGAAATACCAGTGATGGCCTATGAGAGAAGCAGATTTCACAATAGTGAAAAATGACTTTACGAGTTTTTCAATACCAGGACATGTAAAACGTATAACTACATGCCTTTTACCTACATAGCACCCTGCCCTATGGGTCACCTAGGGCCGACCTGAGAGTTGACTTGTATGTGGAAGAAGGGGAGTTTAGGGCTTGACAAGTACTTTTAAATGCCAAGTCGAAGTGGCAGTGAAACTGCACACACAGAACTTGCAATGGCAGGCCTCAGAAATGGTTAAGAGGCTACGTATGTTGGTGGCACAAACAGTGCTTCATGCCCACTAGTATCAGGCCCTGGGCACATTCAGACCACTTTACTAGAGGCTTATGGAGAAACTAAATATGTCATTTGGGTAAGAGCCAATGTTACCATGTTTTAAGGAGCGACCACAAGCACCTTAGCACTGGTTAGCAGTGTTAAAGTGCCCAGAGTTCTAAAGCCAACAAAACTGAGGTCCGAAAAAGAGGCAAAACGTTTGGGGTGACACTTCAGAGAGGGCCATTTCTTAACATACCTGAACAAATGATTTAATTTCAAATACTAACATTTCCCATAGTAAGACTGCTATTACCATTGTTGTTATTTTCTTACATTTTCCCTGTTCCCTTTCTCCCTATCAATCTGTATTTCATTTTGCTTTGGCAACTATTGCACTGTCATACTCAGCTGCACACATTTAAGTTCTCCTTTACCATATAGTACTTTACGTAATTAAAAATGTCTTGAGTAATTCACTAAGGATAACCAGGGGTTGTAAAAGGGACAAGGTACACAGCAAGTGGAAAGCATGTTTGAACTGCAAGACAATAAAAGGAAAAGGAGAGTGGAATGGAGCGATTATTAATTTGATAAACAGTGTAGGGCTGTACAACACATGCATGTTTGCTGTGCCCCAGTGGGATGGGGGTGGTGATGGTAAACACAGTGCCAATATTTGGAACAAAGTAGGCATTGAAAAGAGAAAGGGAAGGGCTCTGGAGCTAGAGAAAAATGTAGCAATGGAGGACTTTAAAGGTGACAGATTAGCCCACATTATATAGGTAATCTGTCTAAACAATAGCAGCCAAACCCACAAGTTCCATCACAGACCAATTCCTATATTCTGTATTCTCATGATATCAGTTGTGCATATTTAGTAAATGCACAGTACCTCGAATCTAAATGGTAATCAGTGTAAGAGAATGCTATATAAAGAGGAAGAGTGGTTTACAATAAAAGTTATGTTTATTATCCAAAACCATAAAAATCTAAAATAAGGTTTTCTATGTAACCTTGACCACCAATGCCCTGCTTATGACTTCACACAAGATGTTGAAGATGACATTAGACATGACATCGCCACATATTTGAAATTTCAATTCCCAGAATAGACCTGAATGGAATAAACATAGCTTAAAAGTCAAGCATCATTTAGAGATAGAGAAACTCTAAAACTTAAGGCCAAACATGCACAGGGAGGGCAGAAGAAAAACAATGTTAAAGGAATATATTGTGCTCACCTCACACCATTAAAATATATATTTCCTCAAAAAAAGCAGTTAATCCATTGATAAGCGTCCCAGAAGAAGCGGCAAATTCTTAAACAGGGAATGAATTAAATAATCTTGACATGTTCACAGGGGCATAGTGTTGAAAAGGGCAGGATAGCATTATAAAGTTTTCAGAGGTTGGTTATTACTGTCTTCTATAAAACTCACGGTTTCAAAGTCACCTGAAGTGGGGCTAAACTGATATTATTTGTCTATTGTTTATACATCAGCGCACACGCTTGCAGGCATTTATTCTTATGCATATGTTAGAACTACAAACCTTTCCTCTTGAATTATGCAGTCTGACAGGAAAAACAAAGAATCAGTAAGGAAATAAAATAGTGCTCCACAGAACAGGTATGTCTTTGAGATAAACTGTGACTGGCTTATGAATATATTTAATTGTTATTTCTTTCCATTCTCTTGGTTCAGGTTTATATCGCTCACAGGTTTTACACAATATTATAAATAGTAGTGCAATTTGTCATTCTTTATCAACATCACTTACTGAAAACGTACTAGAGTTTCTTCTATGTGCTGTATCACAACACTACCTTCATTGTGTATACAAGTGTTCCTGTCCTTCTTAGGTCAAAGCCTAATAGGCAGCGCAGCTGTCTAGTATACTAATAAAATCTTGGGTACATTCTGAAAGCTTCCCTAGGAATGCATTCCACCCTTTGCTGACTACTGGCTTTGTGGTTTGTAACTTACACTTTCTGGGTTTCTGTTTGCTGGCTTTTGTTTGTTTTAGGGTGTCCATCTTGAGTTTGTGCCTCCTGTTGCCCAAGTTTGTTTACCTTATTCTTCCACGAATTTGCTTATGTATCTTGTCACATTTGCACGGCATTCAAAGACAGAGGTCAAATGTCAAACTCTGTCTCTTAGTGTTTACTTTTTTTCCCTGACTTCAAAGTGAGGGAATTTATGTTACAATCCTGTTCAGTACCTATGTGAGAGGAGTGGCTGTAGGATATTGTTTTTCTGGCACACAACAACAAAAATGAACTGTGGTGATTTTTCACAATATATCAGAATTCGTACAAACGAAGCAGTTTTTTTGTAATTCTGAAGTGTGGCGAAAACAAATATTTGAATAGATGAAAACAGCCAAGTACACTAGGTGATGACATTTGCGCACATTATCGTTTGTGTGCAGTAAAACTACATTTTGGTTCAGATATAATCGTCATTTCAATTAAAAATGTGTTATCAGTAACAGCAGTGCGCCACCACACCATGCATACTACACAGTTCACCGCTTCACTCCACTCTCAGACATGCCACGTCACTAGAGTCCATTCCACTCTGATCTATACTATTTACTCCATGACCCAACATGCCACTCCACTCTATGACTCTCCACTCCACACCACTTACCCCACTCTATTTCCAATCTACCCCACTCTCAACCAATCTACCCCAATTCACTATAATCTAATCTATTCCACTCCAATGTACCCCACCCCATCCCATTCTACCTCACACCACTCTATCCAACTCCACTCCAGTCTACTCCACTCTAATCTACCCCTGCCACTCTACCCCACTCTACCCTAATCTTTTCCACTCCACACTACTTCTCACCACTCCAAATTATCCTACTCCACTCTAATCTACCCCACTCCATTTAAATCTACCTCAGTCCACTGCACTCCACTCTTCCCCATCTACCCCACTCCACTCCAATCTACACCCAATATAATCCACTCCACTCAGATCGACCCCACTCCCCTCCAGTCCACAACACTCCACCCCAATCTATTCTACTCCATCCCAATCTACCCCAGTTCAATCCACCTCACTCCCCTACTCCAATTTAGCTCTCCCCATTTCAATATTCCTCACTCTATGCAAATCTACCCAAATCTACTCTACTCCACCCCACTTGAATCCACCCCACCCCATCCCAATCTACCCCACAACACTCCAATGGACCTCACTCCCCAATCTACCTCACTCACTTCTATTCCCATCTACCCCAATTTACTCCACTCTAAACTACCCCCACACTCCATTTTATTCTACCCCACTATTATCCGCCCAATCTACCCAATGCCAACCTAACCCACTTCACTCCAATCTAAACCAATCCATTGCACTCCACTCTTCCTCAGTCCACCTCACTGTACTCCAATGTACACCATACATCCCTCTTCACTATATCCCCTAAACTACCCTACTCCAAACCAACCCATTCCAGTCTACCTCAATCCACTGCAGTCCACTGTTCCCCAAGCTACCCTACTCCATTCCATTCTACCCCAATATATCCCACTCTAATCTACTCCAATCTATCTCACTCCACTCCAAAACCACCCCACTCCACCACAATCTACCCTACTTCATCACAATCCACCCCATTCAATCTAGCTCACTCCCCCACTCCAATTTACCCCACACCATTCCAATATGCTGCACGCAGCCCAATCCATCCAAATCTACTGTACTTGAATATACCCCTTTTCCCTCCCACTCCAACCTACCCCACCCCATCCATCCCACACTAATCCAATCTCCCCCATTCCCCAATATACCTCGCTCCACTTCATTCCCCTTTACCCCAATATACCCTCACTCCCTTCTAATCTGTTTTACTATTATCCACCCAATCTACCCCACTCCACTCCAATCTAACCAAATCCATTGGACTCCACTCTTCTCCAATCTACCCCACTCCACTCCAGTGTCACCCAATACATCTCACTCCACCATACCCCAATCTGCCCTACTATAATCTACCTCACTCCATTCTGTCCCAGTCTACTCCACTCCAATCTACCCCACTCCACTCCAATCTACCCCACTTCAATCTATCCCAATCTATTAATTCTACCACAATCTAACCTACCCCAATCTACCCCAAACCACCCCACTCCATTCTTCCCCAGTCTACCACCACTCCACTCTACCTCAATTTACCCCACTGCACTCTACACCAATCTACCCCATTCCAATCTGCCCCACACCATGCCAGTAACTTTTAGTAATAATGAACAGCAGCCACATTGGTGTACAGCATGGCTATAAAAACATTGCCAAGGCCAATAACTCTTGCACAGATGAGACTTATTGGCTTTGCCAATGCTTGTTTCTGAAAGAACCTGATCTGTCCTTTTGTTTTTTCCTAAGTAAACATGAAACTCTGCATATCACATTTTTTGTTTTATTTTGTTTCCCCAGGAGGGCACAGGGCTCCCCCGGGGGGCCAGCACAACTCACTAACGAAGATACAGGTTACTGAGTATTGGATGGCAAGTTGAATTCTAAAGGACTCTCAGCTGTCCAAGTAGATAAGGATGGCACTTATTGCCTGGCTCAGAGTGGATGGTGTGAGGTTTAGTCAAGGAATAGTGCAAAATTGATATTATATTAAAATAGTCAATGTTCATGCAAGATTGTGAGACTTAAAATACGCAACACTTTACTACTATCTCAGCAATATAAGTATAATTATTGTTGAAATGGGGATCAAATAGTAAAATGCAAAGAAAAACACAACACACAATAAATTAGCAATACAACACAATGCCTTGATAATGCCGGGGCTATAGGGTTGTTTGTATTTATAATTAGTTATTTTGTAAAGTGTGCATGAGTGAGGCACTCTCCTGGTGCTAGAGGAGTGACAGTTAAGGACAAAAACAAATGCAAAACTCCTAGACATCTGTTTTAACTTTCAGGAACTTTCCTTCGTAGTCAAAAGATTTTAACTCACATGATTTATAAGACAACTATTAGGAAATTTCTAGCATCAAACAACAAACAAGCAATCTTTTATACAGACAACAAAACTAGATTATGTTCCTCACAAGTGACTTTTGAATACATATAAAAGCTCTGAATACATAGAAAACATTAGGACTCTGATCTCTTTATTCTTGGCATAGACTGTGAGGGTTATGAACGATTTTCACATTAAAATTAGGATGGATCTGTATAGAATCTCGTTCGAAAACACCATGCTAATTCAAGAATTCCTCTCAAATTTCCCATAGAGCAGCTAGAACGTATTCACTATGAGCAAAATTAATCTTAAAAAACTTACCAGGAAATTATCTTTAAACAAGGAAGTTGAAATGTATTGCAATTAATTCTACACCATAATTTAGGTGTAGAATTAATTGCAATAAATTTCAACGTCCGTGTTTAAAGATCATTTCCTGGCAAGCTGTCCTGAAGATTTTTTTACGAGAGGATTCAGGGACCTACTTCTGTACATATCCAGGTTATTTTGGATGTGTTCTTCAGAAAGACTGAACCAATAGCTGCATCATATTTAAAGACGTGATTTGTTCGTTTTATGAAAGCTTGAAATGTTTTCTTGTATGTAACAGAACAACTTACATTCCATATGAAATTTAGTATGAAGAATGTAGGTGATTATAGGAAAGACAGAATCTCTGTGTGGTTTGAGAGTGCAATGCACCAAGAATTTAAGCGGTTTGGGAGAAAAGTGAAGGTGTGGACATTCTTTGTAGGGAATAAATGACCTCCTGATGTACATTATAAGAATATTCCAAGTCACCTTGGAGTTCCATAATCTTATAAAGTAGTGGCTCCCAACTTGTGGACCGGAGACCCCAGGGGGGGGCCCGAAACCTCCTCAGGGGGTCCGCGACTGCTTAGAAAATTAAATAATATTAACAGATTAGGTCCACAGCTTTTAGTAACGACTTAGTGGGGGGGTCCCCAGATTCCAATAATGATTCAGTGGGGGTCGCCAGTTCCAGTAATGATAAAGTGGGGGTCTACAGAGGTCAAAAGGTTGGGAACCACTGTTATAAAGGAACTCCACTTTTGGTCTCGTTCCTCTGTGGAGGAGCTCCTCAATGACTTCTACTAGCCTTATAATGTACAGCACAAGGTACTGTATCCCTATATAAAAGTGAGACTGGGGATCACTGTGAGGACCTTCTGTGAAGCGCGAGTACAGTAGTCTCTTGGTTGAAAACCTTTTTCTTAAAGTCTTTCTCTTATGGGAAATAACCAACTTCACTTTGTTTCGGTTCACCTGTTCTAGGCTAGTGTTGTACATCATTTGTAGGTTTCATTTTTTCATCTTAATCTCACAATGTAGGATTCTAGACATTAACTTTTGTTTGTAAAGTCTGTTGGAAAATGGTAACATGCTGCCTTTCTGCAAATTCATACACCAACCTTTTTAACAATAGTTGTCTGAAATGATCAAAAAGAGCAGATTAGTTTTCAAAGACACCTGATTTTTCTTTCTCGACAAATCTTTCTCAATTGTGTTCTGTTGAGCAAATATTCATGTTCTATTGTGCGAGCACCATGGAATGTTTCTAGGGAGTTTGGGCAGAAAAATTAGTCTTAGAATGTGTTATTGTAGCACTTCCATATCATTGGACACTTAAATCTGTTTGTATACAAAATGACCATGATTTTCATTGCAAGGTGCGAGTCATGGAAAAAGAAATGTTTCAGCAACCTTATATGTTCAGTGAAAAGCATTAGTAACCTATTAGTCAGCCTGCCTCCCACCAATGTACAAAGCAGCCGCTAAAAGCTGGAAAAGCTCTCAATTGAAGTTTTGCTCTCTGGACCTAGGTAAAGATAAGTGGACAGAAATATGAACACAAATACATATTCCGCCGAACCGCATTTCTAAAAATGTTTACATTGATTTGCGACCGGAATAGGAATATAAAAGCACTTTTCAGACATCCTTCTGAAATAAATCGCACGGGGTGGGTCAAGGATAAATGAAAACGATTTTAGCTTGGTCTATCAGCTCACATAAACGCACAAAGTTTTGCGAAAAAGTTGTTTTAATTTTTTTATTTTAACTTAAGGGCAGCCATCAACAATGTTTTTCCTGCAAACTTTTAAAGACATGGACAGAGAAACAATTGAGAAGTTCTGTAGCTTCCTTTGTGCTATGTTTCAAAGCACTATTGCAAATTCCCTATTCCTCTGAATAGAACTGATTTTTTTTTGTTTTTTTAATTAATTGAAGGATCATGTTTTGTCATTTACTTGACCATGCTTCCCAGGGGCTGCAACTTGGGATGCGTACTTCTACTTTGGACAAGCAGTTGGGCATATTCAAACAGACCTTTGAAATCAGCATGGTGGCTCCATTCCGAGGAGGCTCACAAAGATCTCCAGTGCATGATCCTAAGGGGTTTTCAATTTTTGTTTGCCCTTCTTTACCCTTCGAAACACCTTTCATGTGAAGTATATTCCCCTCAGATAGGACCTGGATGCAAAGAATGCAGGAGAAGAAAATGAAGTGGGTGATAAGCTTGTCCCGGTTGTTTTTTTTGTGGGCAGCAGTGATCTTCAAACTTGCCTTCATGGTTTCATTCAAAATAATGTACACAGTTTAGCGATGATGACATAGCAACAGGTGCCCAAAAGACAATCACAAATGATCTTCAAAGTGCACGTGCTACAATATACACAGTCAATAGTGCAAGACCTATACATGTAATGTTTGCAAACATTAACATTCATCAGAAAAAATAATGAGCACAAAAGTACTTCATTTGACCCGGCTTCTGGACCTAAGAAGGCAAGGCCAGTGGTCATTGTATGTTATTATTTATAGAGTGCTCATTCACTTAGATTTCTTAGCAAAATAGAGGACTATTTTAGAAGGAATACCAAGCAGAACTATGTAAATTTAACATGATTGTGTAACAATAGTTTTTAAAAGACTTTCACACAGCGCGCACTGTCAATGCTCTCTCACCATATTTTGTGTTCTAGGTTTAAGGGTATCCAACATAAACTGACCAGTGAATAGCAGGGTGTGCTAAACATTTGAAGACAGCATTTGGTAGCCATAAATTAAGGTGCATTTCCATGAATAATGGATGTTAGAAATGGGGTCTTTGGTTGGCAGTCAGGTTGCCCCCTGTCCAAGCAAGGACCCTCACTCTAGTCAGGGTAAAAGAGAATCAGCCTCAGCTAACCCCCGCTCACCCCCTGGCTAGCTTGGCACAAGCAGTAGGCTTTACTTCAGAGTGCTAGGTGTAAAGTATTTGTACCAACACACACAATAACTTAATGAAAACACTACAAAATGACACAACACAGCTTTAGAAAAAAAAAACAAATATCTAAACAAAACAAGACCAAAATGACAAAAATCCACAATACACAAGTCATTACTAAGAATTCAAAAAGAGTCTTCATGTAATTGTAAACACAATGCTAATGCTGTTAGCGTGAAAATGTGCCTTTGGTGCATCAAAAATAACTGCGCACAGACAAGTGTGGGTCAAAAAGGGCTTGCGATGCGTCCATTTCACTCATGAGCGAGACCTTGCATAGTTTCTCCTTTAGTCGGGTCGGCATGCGTCATTTCTTCTCTCCGCAGGAGAGCGATACGTTGATCTGGTCAGCACTCTCGGGTCCGGGTCACAGGAAGTGGATGGGCACCACTTAGCAGAGTAGGAGTCTCCCCAGAGTCTCCAGGTGCTGGCAGAGAGAAGTCGTTGCTGTCCCTGAGACTTCAAACACCAGGAGACAAGCTCTAAATCAAGCCCTTGGAGATCTTCACAGGAAGGAAGGCTTTGTCCTCTAGCACAGGCAGAAACAGCAACTGCATGATAGCTCCACAAAGCACATGCAGGGCAGCTCTTCTTCCACAGCTCTTCAGCTCTTCTCCAGGCAGAGGTTCCTCTTGGTTTCCAGAAGTGTTCTAAAGTCTGTGGTTTTGGGTGCCCTTCTTATACCCATTTTGCCCTTTGGAGTAGGCTTACTTCAAAGGAAAGTCTATCTTGTTTGTGAAATCCTGCCTTGCCCAGGCCAGGCCCCAGACACACAACAGGGGGTTGCAGACTGCATTGTGTGAGGGCAGGCACCGCCCTTTCAGGTGTGAGTGACCACTACTCCTCTCCCTTCTAGCACAGATGGCTCATCAGGAAATGCAGACTACACCCCAGCTCCCTTTGTGTCACTGTCTAGTGAGAGGTGCAACCACCCCAACTGTCAAACTGACCCAGATAGGGAATCCACAAACAGGCAGAGTGACAGAAATGGTTTAAGCAAGAAAATGCCCACTTTCTAAAAGTAGCATGTTCAAACACACAATCTTAAAATCAGCTTTACTAAAAGATGTATTTTTAAATTGTGAGCTCACAGACTCCAAACTCCACATGTATATCCACCCCCAAAGGGAATCTACACTTTAAGCATATTTAAAGGTATCCCCCATGTTAGCCAATGAGAGGGACAGGCCTTGCAACAGTGAAAAGCAAATTTAGCAATATTTCACTGTCAGGACAAATAAAACACATTACTATATGTCCTACCGTAACCATACACGGCACCCTGCCCTTGGGCTACCTAGGGCCTACCTTAGCAGTACCTTACATGTAAGAAAAGGGAAGGTTTAGGCCTGGCAAGTGGCTACACTTGCCAAGTCGAATTTACAGTTAAAAACTGCACACACAGACACTGCAGTGGCAGGTCTGAGACATGTTTACAGAGCTACTATTGTGGGTGGCACAACCAGTGCTGCAGGCCCACTAGTAGCATTTGATTTACAGGCCCTTGACACCTCTAGTGCACTGTACTAGGGACTTACTAGTAAATCAAAATGCCAATCATGGATGAACCTTTTACATACATATTTTGTATAGGGGCACTTGCACTTTAGCATTGGTTAGCAGTGGTAAAGTGCCCAGAGTAACAAAAACAGAGTCCAGCATACATCAACAAACTGGAAAATAGAGGCAAAAAGTTAAGGGAGACCACGCCAAGGATGAAAAGTCAAACAGTGGACATTAGTTAAGGCTTTAAAATAACCTCTTCCTTCATTGGCAACCAATGAAAATATTCTAAGATAGGTGAGTAATGGTTGCATTGGTGTGTACCTGTGGCAAGCAGTGCAGCTGAGTTTTGCCCCAATTGAAACCGTCTCATGTTTTTATCTGAGAGTCGGTAAAGACGGCGAGTTTGTACTGACGCTATGACCACCAAGGTGAGATGGGTGGATTCAATATAGGGGAGTCTCTCCTAAAGAAGTTTAAGTTGCAAGAAACAGACACTTGCAACTTTGAAGGTCCAATGCTCCACAGAAAGCTCAAATGGTGATACACACCAAGATGAAGTACCCCCTTCTAGGGGGTTGAGGTCATGCTCATCAGTTGTGGCCAGCCACTGGAAGTTCATTTGAGAATGTAATGTTTGGTGAGCAGGAGCTCTATTTTTGCTGGACTGTAGTGAGGACACTAAACAGCGAGTTTTGAATGGAAGCTTGGCTTAACTGATTAAACTGAGTAGTTGAGAGCTTGAACATAAGCAGTGTGTCATTTGCATATATATGGAAAAGAACTCTCATTGAATGAAGGAGTTGGGCTAATGCTGTCACGTATATGATAATTAGAAGTGGTAGAAGAACTGAGCATAGTGGGACACCACAGGAAATGGATTTGGCAGTAGACTTCAATGTGGACAGAAGGATATTCTAAGTCATTTTTTTCAGAAAGGACCTAATCTACATAGAGGATTGCACCATAGGTCCCCTATCCTCTAAGAAGAATTGAATGTTTTGCAGTATTGAAGGCCAGTAGGACAAGTATACCAGTCCCTCTGCTGTTGAGCAACAATCATAAATCATCCCATACAGACGTCACATTCAATACTAGTCCAAAAGCCAGGTGTTACTGCATATACCAGAATCATGAGTTTGGCACCTAATGCAGTATTCCTGCAGTTTTACCCAGACAAAGTTTGGCAGGCCAACCATGCCAAAAGTTATCAGGAAGAATGCCATGTAATTACTGGTAAATGTGAATTTAGGTGCTGTAAGCACCATTATTCAATGGTACTTATCACACCTGATTAATTCTGTCTCATGCCAGAAGGCGATGCATGAAGGAGAGATGCAGCGTTTACACCTAGTGCAGTCCTGGTGATGTGTGTATTTCTGTAGAAGGCAGCTGCAGAGCCCATTTCCAAGGGCCCAGGACCAGATTGACACCACATGGCAGGGTAGGACTCAAAGTTGGCAGAGTCCAGAAGCAGAGTTAGATGAAGTCTTTGAGGTCCCTAAGATTTCAGAACAGGAGGCAAGCCAGCAATTCCCTTGGAGCCACTTTGTTTCTGGGGATTTAAAGAGGCAAGTCCAGTCCTTCACACTCCCTGGCAAAGGGGGCAGAGGGCATCAGGGCAGGCACAGCAAAGCAGGAGTCCAGCAAAGTCCAGCAGATTTCCAGAAGTGTAACAGTCCTTTCAGCAGCACAGCAGTCCTTCATGCTGGCAGAATGTCCTCAGGTCCTGAGGTGTACTGAGTTGGTGGTGTCTGGGGTCCAATATTTATACCTAGTTGTGCCTTTGAAGTGGTGGAAACTTCAAAGAGAGGCCTTTGAAGTGCACAAAGTCCCTGTCCTTCCTTCCCTGGCTCCAGACAAACTACAGGCAGTTATGCCGCCCTTTGTGAGGGTTCAGGACCCAGACTATTCAGGTGTAAGTGATATCTTCTCCCTCCCATCCTGCCCAGGATTACCTATCAAGATGTTAATGGCCCATCAGGATGTGGATGGCCCATCAGGATGTGGATGGCTTGTTATGCACACATAACTCCCTTTGTTTGTGTGCATTCAGGGAGAGGCACAGAATGTTTAAAGTAAGAAAATGGCAACTTTCTAAAAGTGACATTTTCAAACTTGCAACTTAAAATACTACTTTTCCATCAGATGAGATTTTAAATTGTGACACTCTAGACACAAAACTCAAAATATCTATCTGGTCCCAATTTGAAATTACGCTTATAAAATATAATATTGCAATCTCAATGTGAAAAACAAATGTATACATTTTTTACTAACTGGACATGGAAAACTTAAAAGTACATGTCCAACTTTTTAAATACAATGTACCCTGCCTTTGAGACTGTAAAGGGCCTATCTTAGGGGTGACCTATATGTATCAAAAATGAAGATTTGGGCCAGCAAGAGGGTTGACTTGTCAATTCGACATGACAGTTTAAACTGCACGCACAGACTCTGCAATGGCAGGTCTGAACCAGGTTTAAAGGGCTACTGAAGTGGGTGGCACAATCAGTGCTGCAGGCCCACTACTAATGCTCTTTATTAGAGACTGATCAGTAAATGCAAAATAACAGTTGTGGATAATCCAATGTTACCATATTTTAAGTAGCGAGCACATGCACTTTAGCGCTGGTTAGCAGTGGTAAAGTGCACACAGTCCTAAAGCCAACAGAAACAAGGTCAGAAAAAGAGAAGGAGGAAGGCAAAACAATTGGGAATGATGCTGCAGAAAGGGCCAGATCTAACCCACACTTAAAAGTTGTTACGCAGTATCCAATAATGCTCACATTGTAAAAACAGATTTAAATGCACTGCATGAGTTCATCCTACAAACGTTGTTATTTTCTTCAGATCAATGCTTTGATCCTGCAAAGCATTGATCATCTTGATTGTAGTCCACAGTTTAGGTCAGTGGTGGTTTCACCTTGAGTCTCTGTATACATAGAGTGCATGTACTCAGTTTCCACGCAGTATCTGCTTCCTCCTGACATATCATGGGGCTCTCCATAAAATGTGTGGCACCTCACAAAAAAAATAGAAGTTCTAACAGAAAGGAGTATGGCCAACAACCGACCATTAACCACACTAAATTCGGCTAACTCATGCTGCATTTCGTATCATGTCTAGCACATATTTTTTGTTTTATTTCTTACAGCAGCACATACATTAAATGTGTAATTACTCTAAACCATTCTTCTGTACAGACTAAAATCCTCATTTTCATAAGTTGAATGCAATATATTATTTTTAAAAGATTGCATTACAAAACATATTGTCATTGGCTCTGACGCGATTGTAATGAACATACTTAAGAGAAGTTAAAAGAAAAACTCTATATATGTAGCCTAGCTCTGTCTGCGGCAGCCCCTTCAGCAACCCCCTTGGTTTCTGCCGATCCCGGACAGCAATGGGTTAACTACTTATTGTCTGTATATCCCACAAGGAGAAGGACTGATCTGTCAAGGCCCTAAAAGCGTGGGTGAGTGTAGTGAGATTGCTAACAAGATATGACTAGACTCCTCTCGTCAGAGATAAAAGCATCTCCCTGGCCTTTTACAGGCTCGTGCCTAATGGTACCAGCAGATCGTGCTTCATTGTGCATCAAACCCAGAATGCCACGCTTTAGGGCCGCCTGTTTAAAAGAGCATCTCCATTCGCCAGATGGGCAGTGAGTGCTGTTTAGACAGTGGGAGACGCCGTGGCACGCACATCTGGAGAAGGTACCGTGCGGAAAAGCCATAGGACTCTCACCCTGGCTCTGTATCCTGGAATAGAACATTCAACCTTTAGCAAAAGGAGTTTTTTTTGGTCACAAGAATGGATTCTTGACAGGTTCCATCCAAAGGGTATTTTCAGCACTTGCGTCAAGATGAATTTGAGACGAGCCTGGGGAACCATTCATCGCACGAGGAGTACCTTGATATCGTAGTACCTCGGACACTTTCCTCAGTCATGAAGGCCATAGAGTGGGAGTTTGGTAAGTGTAATCAGTTGATGGTAACGATGCTAATTTTGAGCTCGCGCATGAACCTATTATTAATCAATTGTGGTTCTCATTGTCATGGGGCAACCTGTAAACTCTGATTTTGGATTCAAATATCACATCACACAAGAGTTCAGACTAGATCTCTTCATGTTGTAGCAGAGTGTTTCTTTTCAGCGTAGGGAATCAGCAGTGCTTTTAACAGAAATATAGAAATGGCATTTAGGAGTGAATAAATCAGTACTCCTGTTTTACTCTTTGAAGTACTCGTGCATACTTTTCTGAATGGTTGCAAAACATCTAACATGGGAATAAAATGGGACTATTGGGGTAACTTCCATATACAATTAGTGAAAATAGAATGGAATCTGCCTTTCTGCACTTTTACTAATATCTATTGCACATTTCGGTCCCAACACATGTAAAAGAGTACTCCTGTATTACTACTTTCCATTCTCATAAACGCTTTTGTGAATCAGCCCCAACTATCTAGAAAACTGTGTATACTCATAAGAAGGGCTGTGTAAATTACCAAAGGCATCTTTTAATTTTCATTTCAGTTTACTTGTATTTGCGGTATAAATCTTATGAACCCAACACTAAAGAGACCTTGTTGAAGAAACTTAGTAAACACATCAAATGAAGACATTTAGGGGGTCATTGACCGCCGGGGTCGGCGGGAGCACCGCCAACAGGCTGGCGGTGCTCCGCAGGGCATTCTGACCACGGTGGCATGGCCGCGGTCAGAACAGGAAAACCGGCGGTGTCCCGCCGGTTTTCCGCTGCCCTGCTGAATCCTCCATGGCGGCGCAGCTTGCTGCGCCGCCATGGGGATTCCGACCCTCTCACCGCCATCCTGTTCCTGGCGGTTTCGACCGCCAGGAACCTTATGGCGGTGAGGGGTGTCATGGGGCCACTGGGGGCCCCTGCAGTGCCCATGCCAATGGCATGGGCACTGCAAGGGCCCCCATAAGAGGGCCCCACTTTGAATTTCAGTGTCTGCTTAGCAGACACTGAAATTCGCGACGGGTGCTACTGCACCCGTCGCACCCTTCCCACTCCGCCGGCTCCATTCGGAGCCGGCTTCCTCGTGGGAAGGGGTTTCCCGCTGGGCTGGCGGGTGGCCTTCTGGCGGTCGCCCGCCAGCCCAGCGGGAAACACAGAATAACCGCGGCGGTCTTCTGACCGCGTAGCGGTATTCTGTTAGGGGAACTTTGGCGGGCGGCCTCCGCCGCCCGTCAAAGTTGGAATGACCCCCTTAGTTAGATAAGATAGCATTTGGCTATAGGCTGCATCCAAGTCAGAGGTGGGAATTCTTTCAGAATGATACAATAAGGGTTCTTCGGGGCGTTAAAAACATAAGATTATTTCCATGTCACTGTGCATGGATCCAAACATAGCATGGGCCTGAATGACCACTAGACATAGTTTGTTAAGTTTGTACCACAAGTCTAGCTAGCACTCCTCAACAAGCAGTTTTTGCTCATTGCATTGTAAGGGGTTCACAAGGGTGGTAAGTCTCAGCCATTATTTTATCCATTAATTACTACATTCACTTTGTGAGAAAGATCCATGCACATCTTTATGTAAATATGTGATTTCTCCCCTGACCCAGGTTATACGTGGTTAGTTCAGGGCATCAAAATGTTTCTGTAGCATTAGGGGCTAATGCACACTCCTGTGGCATTTGTGCTCTTTCACGTAGGTTTACATAGACCTGCCAACTCACACGGTGCCACCATGTCACACATTAAATTGGCTCCCATTACACGGTCAGCAGGTGAGGAACCAATATCACATAGTGGCAGGGAAAACGAGCTGAAAACTACTCTAAACAGTGGTAGTTAGCTCGTTTTCAGATGTTTTTATTTGACGATTTCCATTAATGGGTGTGAAAACACCCCAGGACATTGGCAACAGCCTCAGCATGCTTTTGGTTTGGTTTGTTTTTGTTAGAAGAGGGGGCTTGGGGTGAGGGTGGAGCAAAAGTGCCTCTTAGTATAGTTTGTTCTGAGCACGAGACTATGGGCCCATGCCCCCTCCAAGGCCCCCCTCACACTATATGATTTTTGTTGAAGTTGACAGGTCTGATTACATAATTTACAACCTTTAATTATTAACAATTTTACAAAGCACTGCAAATAGGAATGCAGCTGTGATGCTTCTAAATGTTGCCACTGCTCGACAGTCTCCTCATTTAGGGCTCTCCTTACTGACAAATCATTTCACATAAGGTACTTCCACATTTACGCAGCTTTGGTGTTCATAAAGTGTACTACATACACAAAGCCTACAGACATAGCTCTCCGTCAGTGACATCCAAACGTGCTTCTCCTTGTTCAGTATCGACAAATACTCTCTATCTCTCTCTCTCTAAAATACATTACTGGGTAGGGCTGTTGTGGGTCAGAGTGTTACCTAAAACTGCAGCTGGTGCTACAGTTCGAATTGTATATAAATGTGAAATTAGAATTATTTGTAAGTTACCATGCTTGAAGATTCTTATATACACGCGTCATGAGCCTTTAAGTTAAATAAAAAATACATTTCATTGTGTACAACAGCCATCGCCAGAGCTTTGAGGGCAGTAAGCAGTAGAGTGATAGTTTGATCTAAACGAATATTCTTCAGAGAGAGCAGTGGTGGCAGCCGTCTTAGCGATAAACTGTTTGATCCAACAGACTGTCCGAAAGACGTATGTAGACCCTGAATGAACCAAGGTGGCAGAACTGTGAGAAGATAAATGCAGCTCCATTAAATAAATGAAACAAGTAGTAACAAATTGACCTTTATGTATGTAGAAAGATATATGATGGGTAGTGGTGTAATTTGGCTTAATATTGCAATCTGTGGAGACTCATGCAGGGCCGTATTTAGGATGGTGTGACTGGTGTGGCTGCACTTTGCACTAACCTGGAAGGTGGGGCAGCCACAGACCTCAGGGACTGCGGGGGGGGGGGAGGTTGGGGAGGACACTGAGTTCAGCACTGATATGCCTTCTGCAAAGAACAGATCTGTATTTTACGTGGATAGTTGAGTGGATTGGTAAACCCAGTCTTTACCAGCGACTTAAAACAATTTAAATGCATGTGAGAGAGGGGCTATGGGAAGACAATTGTCACTTTTAATCAGGCATTAGTGAGGGAATATGAGGAGGAGGTCATGGGGGTACACCAAGAAAACATTATTACATCGAATGCCAAAGGTGCTAAAGTCTGCTTTGTACTCATGACATCCTAAACCATGAGACCAAAGGCTGAGAAGTTTGTAAAAGTCACCAAAACCTTACCTATTTTGGTTTCTATAAAGAATATTAATTTTGGGGTAGCTTGAAATAGTTGTTATTTCCAAAGTGCTGCTACCAATTGGAACTGCTGATTGTAGGCAGAATTATTATGCTTTATCTTGCATGAAAAAATTATTGATTGTTTAATTGGCTGGTGAGTGGAATTTTGCTGTTCAGTAGCTGCAGCGTTTACTGTGTAAATATGTTTTTACCATATGTCCCTCATAATTTGGAGTGCAATGTGGAGAAATCAACACAAATGTTGTTTCCATATTCTTCTTATTACATAATTTAGATAAACTTTGTAATTAATAAGTTACTTAATTTTTTATTCAATGGTACACAGTTTGTGAACTTAGTGGAGTATAAATCTGACTTGACCTTGCTGGATTTCAGTTGTGAGCCAGTTATAGCGGATTATAGTGGTCATAGTAGCACCTTGAGACCCTATGGGTAATAAGTTGCACTCTATAAATGTTGCTGATTGATTGATTGATTGATGTCAGTGGTGCACTTTTTAACTTAGGTATGATGGTTAGACTGTATGTTGATAGGCAATGTGCACTATTTATTGCACAACCAATCAATATAATAAATGATGTGGGTTTTGGTGATCTCAAATTAACCTACAGTGTTAAGGAAAAAAGTTAAGTCTCGATAAGCTTTATTTTAAGAAAATATCTTCCAGATTGTATAGTGAGAAAAGCCAATGATCTTTACACATCATAGGGAAAAGCTTGTACAAAACACTGGTCGGAACGGAAAGGTCTTACATTAGTAAATCAAAGCCTCTTTAAAGTATTCTTGTCTCACCCTTAGACAGTGTAGACCAAAATTAAGACACACACAGAAGGAAATATTTGGAGTACAAGAGCCACCAACTCGAATTTTGAGAACTGTTTAAAGAATACAAGAGTGTAAATGACGTCTTATTGCAAAAAGAGCACAGAACAAGACAGAACAGTGAAAATCAAACGGAAGAACACAGGCTAGAACTCTTTCAGTGACAGCATTAATTAGCATGTGACAGAAATGGGGTTTCTGGTTGGCTAGGATATGCACCTAAGCCAGGCAGAACCCACCCACTCTAGTCAGGGCAAGGGAGTTACATGTCCAAGATATCCCCTGCTCACCCCCTTGGTAGCTTGGTGCGCTTTTTAACTTACTTAGCTATCTTTGAGAAATACAGTCTATTAATACCTTCCACAATGTCCGTGTTTTTTCACTTTCACCTACTAGGGAAGCAACAAACAGTAAATGCCATGCTTGAGCTCATCTAACTAGAAACTAACCCCACTCTAGTTAAGGCTAGATGTGTTATCATTATCAGTACTAAGTTGTGTTAGTCCTGATAGCACCGAAGACCAGTTCAGGGTTCAGGCCAATGCATGGTGTGACTCCATATTTCACAAGGGAGGAGCGTCTGTCAATGCAGTCATTGTGTGAGTTAGTTATTACATAACATTCATTCACTCAATATTCATTAATTTATTTAGTCATACGCAATCTGTGCTGCTGCTTTGCAGGCATACCTTATCTAACATGCTAGACTGTACCTCATTTCCTGGTTAAAGTCATTTAGTAAGTCTCTATCATCATAGTCCCCTCCTAGCATTTGATGAATATATTTATGTTTTCATTGAAGACGGCTTTAAATAGGCCACACCAGGATTGTTGGCAATGGTACAAATGTAGAACACACCAAACAACAACACATTAGGCGCGCACTGCTAGTTTTGCTCATTTTAGGGATGCCATTAGCAGGCATTTAGGAAAAAACTATTAACATTTAGAATCAGCAGAAAAACAGCTTCTTGGGGATGTGGGTCAATCGAAGAGCCAGGTCTTGAGGTCCTTCCTGAACTAACCAGCGAGAGGGACTGCCTGAGGTGGAGCAGAATAGTGTTCCAAGTCTGCGTGGTGAGATAGGCGAAGGATCCTCCACCAGACGTATTCTTCTGGACCTGGGGATGATGGCAAGGGCCAGTTGAGCAGAGCGGAGTTACCTGGAGGATGTGTAGAATGAGAGGCAGTGCTTGAATTAGGCAGGTCTGATTTTGTGAAGGGCCTTGTATGCGTGTGTCAGGAGCTTGAAAGTGATGCATTTGTTGATGGGGAGGCAGTGTAGGTCTCTCAGGTGATGTGGCTGTGGTGGGGGATGCCCAGAATCAGTCTAGCTGTAGCTTTCTGTGTTCCTGGAGTATGGTTTGGAGTTTTTTGTTGATTCTGACATAGAGTGTATTGCCATAGTCAAGTTTACTGCTGACAAGTGCCTGGGTGACTGTCCTATTTGCGTCAATGGGTATCCACTTGAAGATCTTTCAGAGTAGGCGGAAAGTGTTGAAACATGTGGAAAATACAGCATTGACTTGTGGCTTACAATGGATTGCAAATTGTGTAGTGACCACTCAAATGGTTACAAAGCATCAAATGGTTTTTAGCTGCTGTCCTGTCTCATTTGATCCCTTTCCTCTTACATGTCTCTGTCCCCTGTCCCTCTTCCTTTTCCTTTTTCTGCTTCTTGCACTAAATTTCCTTTCCTTTCCCTAATCTATATTTTATCTGCATCCTTATTTTACTGTGTGGTATTTTGTAAGTGCCTCA
Organism: Pleurodeles waltl; assembly: GCF_031143425.1. Lineage (NCBI taxonomy): Eukaryota > Metazoa > Chordata > Amphibia > Caudata > Salamandridae > Pleurodeles > Pleurodeles waltl. The sequence continues at coordinate 813,951,097 of NC_090446.1, read as the reverse complement.
AAATGCAACTGTATCATGATGCTTGGCCCCATGAGATGGGTCTCCTGTTGTGCAAATAGGTCCAACCAAGTTAATCTCCATAACATATTAACACAGACTCTTGTGCCCGATAATTTAGTTTGCCATCAATACATTTTACATTTTGAACCTTGCAATCCATGCCAAAGGAAAACATGAAGTGAGAGTGTGTTTCTTATTTTGGGGGGATAACTAATTTGTATTTCTAGTTTGGTTTTTATTGAGTGCATATGGGTCATACAAGCGCCTTTCAGGTAAACATGTAATTTACTCTGCTGGATGCAGCACATTTTAGAGCACCAAGGTATGATAATTAGACTGTATGTTGATAGGCAATGTGCACTATTTATTGCACAACCAGTCAATATAATAAATGATGTGGGTTTTGGTGATCTCAAATGAACCTACTTTGTTAAGGAAAAAAGTTAAGTCTCTCGGTAAGCTTGATTTTAGGAAAATATCTTCCAGATTGCATTGTGAGAAAAGCCAATGATCGTTACACATCATAGGGAGAAAAGCTTGTACAATACTCTGGTCGGAACGGAAAGGTCTTACATTAGTAAATTAAAGCCTCTTTAAAGTATTCTTGTCTCACCCTTAGACAGTGTAGACCAAGATTAAGACACACACAGAAGAAGGAAGAGCCACCAAGTCGAATTTTGAGAACTGTTTAAAGAATACAAGAGTGTAAAGGACATCTTATTGCAAAAAGAGCATAACATTATCAAGACAAAACAGTGAAAATCAAACAGAAGAGCACAGGCTAGAACTCTTTCAGTGACAGCATTAATTAGCATGTGTTAGAAATGGGGTTTCTGGTTGCCTAGGGTATGCACCTAAGCCAGGCAGAACCCACCCACTCTAGTCAGGGCAAGGGAGTTACACGTCCAAGATAACCCCTGCTCACCCCCTTGGTAGCTTGGCACGAGCAGTCAGGCCTATCCCAGAGGCAATGTGTAAAGCTTTTGCACAACACACACAACACACGTGATGTACTATCCCCACCACAAAGAAAATAACACCAAGTTATATGAAAATATACTGTATTGTACACAACGCAATTATTAGACCAAACACCACATGTCAGTAATATCCTGCTACCTTAGCAGTTGTCAGAACATTACACATTAGTTACTCTGCAAAACTATCAGTAGTCACATATAACACACAGCAAGGCTTCCACCCCTGCGTCCTGTGAATGCAAGGTGGGGCTCTGCTAGGGCTGCGGGGAGCCTCCGATGAGGCTGCCTTCCCCTCCATCCCACCAACATGAAACAGAAGGGCCTGGTGGGGCGTGGGAGCATCCGATGAGGCCTCCTTCCCCTGCCCGGCTCAGAATAGATGTTGCAGCCCACCCTGGCCGTAACGAGCTGCAGGCACCAAAGTAGGTGCCTGCTTGTGCCCCGTGGGCGTTCCACGGAGCACGCTTCACCCTGGGGGCACGATAGGAGCATGCTCACTCCAATCTTCAATTTGGCAGTTTTCCTTGTGCTCCGGGGCACAGAAAGCAGCACGACTCCGGCACTGCACTTTAATACAGCCTGTGTCACGTCGGTGATCTTTTTCCCGGTAGTAAAGCGCTTTTCAAAGCGCTAAGGAGAATAACAGGGGCAGCGCTTTCCCAAGCGCTACGGCTTGTCAGATATTGAAGCAGTCCTCATCCTTCACAATGTTGCAGGGGACAAGGGCCACAGCACCCTGCCCCTGGGTAGCAGAAATTAAGGAGCAGGCCCACAGGCGAGGGGGCCCAGAAACAGGCCAGCACATAGAGGATGCAAGCAGGTGGCAAGTCCCTACAGTGACCAAGCAGGTCACAGGTCAGCACAGCAGCAGCACTTCATGGCGGTTCCTGGTGAGTCCTTCCAGCCTTTTGTGTCCAGTTCCAAAATGATTCCAAGAGTCTCCAAAGTGTGGGGAAAACTCCCCTCTACTTTTACTCAGTCCTTACAGTGTTTTACAATGAAAGGGTAGAGGAGGTTCCAACCAGTTACAACTGGTTCTGGGAGTGCACCCTCTCTCCTCCAGCACAGGCTCCAAACATCAGTTGGGGGTAAACAACCCTATTGTGTGAGGCCATGGCACAGCCTTTAAAAATGTAGGTGTGCCCCGCCTCTCCCTTCTCTCAGCCTAAGAAGACTACTCAGTATGGAGACCTCCACCCTCCTTGTGTACATGCTGTCTGAAAAGTATGCACAAAGCCCCAACTGTCACTCTGCCCAGACGTGGATTGGAGTCAAGCTGCAAAGTACCAGAGTCATAAGCACAGAGAAATGCGCATTTTCTAGAAGTGGCATTTCTGTAATAGTAGTACAAAATACATCTACACCAGTAAGCAACTTTTATTATCACCATTACAACCATACTAAACATGCCTACGCTACCCCTCATGAATCAGGCAATAGCCCTTACACATAAGGTAGAGCATTTCTAATGCAATCCTATGAGAAGGCAGCACTCACAGCAGTGAGACACCAAGTTAGGCTGTTTGTCACTACCAGGACAGGCCACGCAACCTGGCACATGTCCTGCCTTCTACATACATGGCACCCTGCCCAAAGGTCTAGCTAGGGCGTACGTTAGAGGTGATTTACATGTAGTTAAAGGAGAGTTCTGGGCCTGGCAAGTAAATTTAGATGGCAGGTCCCTGTGGCAGAAAACTGTGCACACAGGCCCTGGGCTAGCAGGCCTGAGACAAGTTTGAAAGTCTACTTCAGTAGGTGGCGCAAGCAGCGCTGCAGGCCCACTAGTAGCATTTAATTTACAGTCCCTCAGTATAGAGATACTACTGTACAAGGGACTTACAGGTAAATTAAATACGCCAATTAGGTATAAGCCAATCATACCAACTTTAGATAGGAGAGCACCTGCACTTTAGCACTGGTCAGCAGTGATAAAGTGCTTAGAGTCCTAGAGCCAACAGCGACAGGTCAGAAAAAATAGGAGGCAGGAGGCAAAAAGATTGAGGATGACCCTGCATAAGAAAAAAAGTCCAACAGCATGGAAGTTTGTGAACCGATGGTCCTTTTTCTCCGACAGGAGTCAAAGATATACCTACTCACAAGTGCACTTGGTGGGGTAGAGTTTGAAGGTGTATCCTACTAAATATAATGATCTTAGAACTTTGCTATGTTTATGTAAATTCAACTTTACCATTTGTCCCATAGTTTCAAAAACAAAAAGCTACAATCCAAATGCCATGTGCAGTAGACTCCAGAGAGTACACGGATGGGGCAAAGATCATAGCGCATGGCCATGGCCTGCATCCAAAGTTGCTGTACACAGACAAATGCCATGCTCATTAGCCATGAAGAGTCCGTGCACAGCATGAGCGCCGGCCGCATCCTCCATTCAGAGAATGCTGTCTGAGATTATGCGACTAGCTTATTGGTTCCATAAAAAACATGCCATTGTTTTAGGGCACAATGCAGTAGTGTCCTAAGATTGGTCGTACTAAGAGTTGCTTCCCCCCTGTATGTTGCCTCAGTATGATCGCACATGAGATACCCAAGGCTTGTCTGCTCAAGAGGATACTACAGCTGGAGATGATGGCTGATTCCAGTCCTCCTGTACCTCCTTTATATTTTTCTCTCCACGCCCTCCTGTTTCTGTGTGCTGTTAGAGACTGCACCTACCAGTTGTTTAGAAATTGCTAAATTTAAGGATGAGACATGAGCCTCCTTGTTCCTACCTCAACTATTTAACCACTAAGCCAACTTTATCGTTACTGCATACATTTAAGATAGAAACCCCTTCTGTTCAGAGTTACCATATGTTAAAATACGTTTTAGGTAGTCCTGTGGGATGTTTAGAAAAAGACCAAGATGTATTAAAATTGGAACCCACTAAATTCGCCTGAATGTAAGGATTTAGAACATACACTGTGTGTGGAGCTGTTTCATCTTTGTGCATTGAATACCAGAGGAGGAAATTAAATGATCAAAACTGTTCAGGTTAATCCAGTACTACAAAATCAAATCTCCATGCATCCAAAGTGCAATTATTTCAGAGATGGATTTCATTCCGCGAGTTTGCGTTGGTTTGCCAGCATACAGTAAAATCTGTCATTCGACAATGGTGATTAACATTCACTCATAACTTATGATGCATTAGTGTTTCTAAATTATCCTAGGAATTAGTGTAATCTTTCAAAAGGGTTTAAAATATGCTAATATAGTTGCATATACCGGCATTTTGCACCTGGAGATCAAGGTATCAGAATTATTGCAGCAAAGATCTCTGTGAAAATGAACGACATGAATATAAATATGAGAATTTCATTTGAAGCTTATCTAACTGAGTGTTTGTCTGGCGTTTCAGCAAGATCCTGCTTATGTCTAAATGCGTACTTTTCTCTGTTTTTCTATAAATTACTGTCAGCTAATGAGTACTGACCGTCAGTTAATCCACACACTTGCAGTTTCACTGGCTTTTCTGCGATTTTGAAAGCTACTCTTGAATTGTAATCATCTGTAGCCTCTCTGTCTTTTAAGCTTTTTGTATTTAATACTAACACATTTATGTCTTAAAATAAGAAAAACCTGCTCATATGCATGGCCCAACACATTGGGATACATTAAAGAAATGCCCCAGGTGTTGCTATTAATTTGATATTTTTCACTTTCTAGTTAGCATAACATAACATATTTTAAATTTGTGTGCGATTTTGATCCATTTATCTATCCAACTATTCTTGGTTCTTTGGTTTCTAAAATCTTAGTTCTTATTTTGTGTAGCAGACAAAATACAACCTTTGATTTATTTATGGTGAAAAAATAAAAGGGAGAGAAATAATTAAGTTCCCAGGCTTGCATCTGTCACTGCTTTAAGCCATTAGTGCAAATTCCTGAAAGTGGTATAGCATTCTAAGGTCACCTCCTAAAACAAACACCGTTCCGGGATGTGCACCTCTAAGACTAGAACTTACCTATTAGCTGGTTCATGGAATTTGTTTTTATCATAAGCCTCCTTTTCTTGCACAAGGTTAGTTCCTGTTCACAAACAGGCCATTTTTCGAGATGGTTAATGTCTAGCGAGGTAAAAAGGCCCGGCCCTGCAGCCAACACCTATCGTGCACAGGCAAAGGCCATGCGTGGCACGGGATTGGGTGTTTCTAGTGGGTTGGCCACAAGGTCTTGCCACAGGCGAGGCACTGTGTCCAATCCCTGTCTCACACGGCCAAATTCCTTGCATGGTGTGGGATTGGGTGGTTAAAGGGGGTTGGCCAGAAGGCCTGGTCCAGGCCAGGCCCTGCTGCCAACTCGTGCGCAACGGTGGTTGGATTAACGTATAGTAATTTAAATTACCTTTCGTTTAAAAAAACATAGAAATTCATTGAAAAAAACAAAGTTTACAGAGACATTAGAGTTAGGAAATCGAATTTAAAAAACGTAGAAATTCACTTAAAAAACCAAAGGTCACAGGGACGTTATGCTTAGGCTCACATTTTAAATGTAAAAAACCATAGCAATTCACCTATTATAGTTAGAGTTTTTTCAAGTAACTATAACTCGTGCACTCGACATGCACTGCTAATTACACCAGATATTACAGCACTCATGACATCTTCTATAACATCATTGATAATGTCATTGTAACATTTCTTGTAAAAATATTCATAAAAATCTGTGCATGGTCGGGCAGCGAGTTATGGTTACCTTAGAATAAAAGTTATAGTTACTTGAAACAACTATAACAGGTGAATCTGTAGGGTTTTGTACATTTAAAATGTGAGCCTATCTATAATGTCCCTCTAACCTTTGTTTTTTTTGAGTGAAAAAGTATATATATATATATATATATATATTAAATCCAATTTCTCCACAAACAGAGAAGCGCCAAGCCTTCGTTCAGTCATAGGAGGCACATTATTCACTACCATCAAATTGCGTAAGCATGTGATGTTTCCTGACGCGTTTCGGCTGTTCACGCCAGCCTTAATCATAGGTGCATGACTCACAATTTGAAAATAACCACGTGATGGAAACGTTAACCTTTTATCCTAAAGCTTTAATTGAGTGCAGATGGATTAATTAACTTGCGTAGTGATATTGTTTATCTTATATCAAAGTGCACTGAATTTACGATCTCCTTCATATTATTGCCGCTTGTCAATTCTCAAAAACACACTGCTTCGTTTCCTTTGCAGTGTAAATTGTCCCAATTAAAGACTGCCTTGCAATAAACTTTATATTTTCCAGCCAGTGTCTTTGTAGTTTCATCTGAATCCACACTACGATCGTATCCTGATACAACTGCTTCATAAAAGCTCAGGAGTCATGAAGAACTTTCTTTGAGTGCAAATGGATTAATTAACTTGCGTAGTGACATTGTTTATCTTATATCAAAGTACACTAAACTACGATCTCCTTCATATGATTGCTACTTGTCAATTCTCAAAAGCACACTGCTTCGTTTCCTTTGCAGTGTATATATATATATATCTGTGGGTATACATTGTGACTTTTATGAGTGGTCTTAAAGACAGAGAAAGAAAATACCTCCATGCTTGGCACTTAATGAAAAGTTTAAATGCTTTATATAAAAATGACTCTGCCAATTTGCTTAAAGTGTGTAACATGACATTGATTCTGGCTCAATATATTGCAGTCATACACTGTATAAAACATCTGTGTGTAAATCATTATTTAAATTTCACTGGATGCAAATTGCCTGACATGCTGCAATTATGTCTGTTTTGATGTTTGTTGGGGCTTAGGTCAAAATTTCAGAGCAGTCAAAGTTCAAGCTTCTCTTTCAAGCCCCCAACCTTTCAATTAAGGTGCAATCTGTCTGTGTACTCCTTTACTGGGGGATGCTGAGTTCATTCCTCTAGCAGCTACCACAGTCCTCAAGTGAATATATTGCCTAATTAGACCAAAAACTTTGCAATCCAAAATGTATGAATTCTTGGTTATGGACAGGGAATGTTACAAATTCCTTGGCAGTCTTGGGATGGGGTGTGAATATATTATATGTTTCACTTGAACTTGCACAATATTACTGAATTAAACATCAGCTGAGGAAAACCAAAGGTCTTATTGGTATCTTATGGCGTCTGTCACATTAGCAGCATTCACTAAACTCAAGACCACCAGACTCATGGTGGCAGTTGGACTGCTGCACTCCAGGTAGTCCAACAGCCACATTATGTCCCTAGTGGCCAGACTGCCAGGGGACGGCTGTTACCGCTGGGATCATGGTTCCTAACGGGCTGACGGCTGTTAGACTCGTGGTCAGCCATGACAGCAATGAACTCAGCGCCACCGTGCTGATCACGACTCCTGTTTCATTCAGTCTTTCCATGGCTGGAACCCCGCCATGGAAAGGCTATTGGAAACATATTGCGGGGGCCCACGGGGTGGGTAGGCAGTGCAGGGTCCACCCTGTCCTCCACCCTCAGATTTCTCACTGTCTGCTTTGCAGTCCGTGCACCTTCCGAGTTTGTTGGTGTGCTATGGTATTGTCCTCAGCTCTCTTAAGGGAGCCAAGACCAATATTGTAGCACTGTTACCGCCAGTCAGCCCAGTGGAAACACCATACGACAGCGAGGGGTGAGGCAGCCAGGTTGACGGCCACCTCATCCCCGTGAGTTTGGCGGTCGGCTCGTTCGACCACCAAACTCGTAATGAGCCCCTTAATGTCCAGGAGATGATGAAGGTGTAATAATTTAAAATTCAAAAGGCAATATAATTAGGAGAATAAAAACTTTTAAGTCATATTCCAGTTTGTTTGAAGATAACATATTTCATTAGAAAATAGTACTCAAAAGACAATAGAACATGGAAAAAATAGATACAATTTGTTGAAGCCTTTTTCATTTACAGTCCTTAGGGTTAACAAGAAGAGTGAATGAGATAAAAAGTTAGACTAGCCTGAGAGAAGATGGCATCATCGTGCTTCTGAGGGTTTGGCCATTTAGGTTAGTGGTCTTTTGATCTTTCACACCTTGCCTCAAAATATAAGCTGGTCCCACACATGTATTGTCTCTTCATGACTACATCATAAACGTTATCGATTGCCAACATGTATGCTCTATTACTTATGTGCCGAAAGTGTACAAGTCTTTGCCATTCAACTCTTAGAAACAAAGTTCTACCTCTGTCAACTCTTATGATTCATTTTATTCTTCTGGACTACATAACTTTGGTCCATAGCATTCAGACTTGTTTTCCAAGTTCCAAGACAATCAGGGAACTGACAGTAGGTAATCTGTCCTACTGGGCATCTGGGTACATCTGATAAAACAGATAGCTGACTCTGACAGTGCTGCTAGGTAAGTGTATAGTCCAGGCAGACACAAGGAAAGGGATGATAGCTTGTCTGCTTTAGTTGGTAAAGAACTCCATGGAATTCTGTGGAGTTCCATGTTCAGCGTAGTGCCGCCTTCCTGGCCAATAATGTGCCCGATCTCAGAAGTGCTAAGCAGGGTCCCGTGGCCTGACCCTGCTCAGCGCTTCTGAAATTGGGTGCTGCACTCTTTCTTTTCACCAACTGCCCTCCTTCATAAACTTACTACGAAGCACTGAGCACACCCACAGTCTTGCAGTGTACCAGCCTTGCACTTGCACACAGCCTCACACCATCCTTTTTGTAGGTCCCAGCACTAGCAACAGCAAACCAACACACCAACAGCAGCCTGGTATTTTCACAAAGTGCCTAGCCCTGCTTCCCACTGGGCTAGGCACTCTTTAAAGCCACACACATTTCTGGCGGGGACTACTCACCTGGTCTCCACTCTCCCTGCTGGCCTCTTCAATGTATTCCCAGGCCGGGACTCTGGGGAGACAGGTTCTTTTCTTTAGAGCTCTGACTGCAAGTTTTAGTTTTTCTGCTGCGCACCACAGACCGCCGCCCCATCACATATGCAAATAATGTCCAAGCCAAATGCCCTGGGGGCACCGAGCCTGTACATTATTGCATATGTGGCAGAAGATATGTGGTGCATGGCGGAAAAAAGGAAATTAGAGCTCCACGGAAAAGAACCTGTCTCCCCAGACTCTCTGAGAATGTTCAGGGAGTCTGGGGAGACAGGTTCTTCTTTTCCATGGAACTCTGGCTACAAGTTTCCTTTTTTCGAAGCACACCACCCCCCTATATGTAAATTATGTCCTGGGCTGGCCCAGTGCCCCCAGAGCACAGAGAAGAGACACCAGTTTGAGGGTTGAATGCTGCTGGTTCCTCTCTTTGTCCCCGCTCCCTGGTTGCAGTGAGGACAGTAAAGAGAGGGAGGCCTGGAACCAGAGCTGATGCAGCCCTCAGCAGCAGCTTACAGTAGCAGCTCAACACCAGCCTGCAGAGAGCAAAGCCTCAGGTAGGCTCTCCCTCCCCACCAGTGAGCTCTGCTCCACTTGCGGGGCCAACAGAGTGTTTTGCCAAACTCTGTTATCTATGTCAGCAGAGCAGAGTTCACCGTCCACCCCTATTTTGCTTCTTGTTCAAGTAGTCAGGGAAATATGCACCTGTCAAACATCTACACTATTCATGGTACAGCTTTGTATTTTATCACAGAAGTTACCTATGCTGATGGTAATATTATTCACACTTTGTAGAATTGATGCAAGCCTTATCCTAAAATGGTCAAACTTTCCGTCATCATAAGTATTGGAGTTCTATAACTAAAGTGGCTTTGCTTGGGGATACTATGCTTTACATTTAAACATGGCTCCTGACCTTTCTTCTTCAAATGTTATATCTCCGCTCTGCTTTGCTCAGCAAAAGGTGGGATTCAACCTAGAACTGGAGGAAGGATCCTGGGAAACCTCCTGCGCTTGGGTACCATTGGTCTGTGGCGAGCTCCTCATAATACAAATCCCTCTGATGTTAGAAGTAGTTATTATCTAATTAGCCCAGCCTTCTGAACTCCACAAGCTAGCAGTTAGTAGTAGCACTCAGAAGCATTAACAAAAAATATGCTTTAAATAGGCTTTGTGAGTTAGTCACTGGTCACCAGATTAATTCTGTTGAGTGTGATGGGTATGATGAAGCTTTGATGAGAAATCTTATCATATTGCATTAGTGCTCACTTTAAATGTCACACAGTGCATATGTTGGAAATTGGTTTACTGGTTGAGGAGGGTGAAACCCTACTCAAGCAATAACCACAATTTCTGTCATGGTAAAGTGACAAACGACAAATTAACCTGTGCTTAACCCGCTGTTAGCTTGGCACAAGCAGTCATGCTTAGCTTCGAGGCAATGTGGAAAGCATTTGTGCAGCACTTCAAATAGTAATAAAGTGAACACACAACACAAGAAAAATTCCACAACAACTTAGAAAAATTAACCCAAATTTAATAACCAACACCAAAACAACAAAAATCCATTCTGTGGAACTGGATAAATGCAATTTTAAAGACTTAAGTGAAAATATTGCCTCAAATTACAAAGCGCCAGTGGTGGTTATGTGGTTGTGCCAGACTTGGACAAACTCACAATTTCATATTGACCACAGTGGAGAACCTGCCAGATACCAGGACCAAGTTAGGCCAGCTGAAAAAGAGCACCTTAAATTCTGGTTGAAGAGTGATGCAAAGGCTTTGCATCGAGATGTGGCACGCAGTGGTGGTTCTGAAGGAGCTGCAGTGGCAATGTGAGGTTTGTGAATGGATATGTGTCAAGCAGTAACAGTTCTGAGGAGCTCTGGTGGTGATGTTGTCTTGCATGGAGATTCATCACTAGGGGTTGCAGGCCTTGATGTGAAGTCCTGCATCAGGGATGAGTCCCCCAGCAGTTTTGGATGCAGAGTCTTGTGAAGTGATGTGTGGCGCTGCATGCTGGGACCACAGATGGGCTAACAGAGCACATTCAAGCCCACCTAAAAGCTTCCAGGACTGGGGTGCCACCACTTGGAGGGACAGGGCTCACAGCGGTCAGAGTCCAGGTACTTGGTTGAAGGTAGTTGGAGCTTGTTCTGCCCTTGAGGGTCTGTTTAGCAGGCCAGTCGACTGGCCTTTGAAGTCACCCTGATGGTGCTGGGCTCAAGATCAGGTCCAGTCCTTTACTCAAGCAGCAGGGTAACAGGGCAATAGAATAGCAGTCTTTCTTGCAGCATAGCACAGCAGACCTTCATAAGTCTTCCAGAGGTGTACTTAAGAGTTACATTGGAGGTTCCAATATTTATACCTGGTGTCCACTTTGAAGTAGGAGAAGGTTCTGGAGGTTTTCTCCCCAGAGAGATTTGGAATTTCCTGCCTTTCCACCCCAGCCCCAGGTTGGTTGGGGTCACAATAGACTAGTGTCAAACCCTTTGTGAGTGTGTTCAGGCATGGCATTTGTGATTTGCAGTTTTGTAGGTGACAGCCCCTCCTCCTCATTAAGTCAGAGATGGCCCATCCTGCCAAAACCTTTGGCCCCCTGTTTCACTGTCTGGGAGCAATATACAAAGATCAACTGCTAGTTACACCTAGTCATGTGACCAAGGATACAGGCAGCAGACACCAAATGTTTAGGACAAGAACATGTCATCTTTCTTATAGTGACATTTTCAGAATTGTGGCTTAAAGTCGTCCGACATTACCATTAGAGAGGATTTACTAATCACCAAACTTAACATTACTACCTGCTGCCAATTGGAAGTTATGTAATAAGTCAACCCAATGTTCCCCTGTGGGAGAGGTAGGCCTTGCAGTAGGGAAAAAATAACTGAAGAGTTTTGGAGAACCACAAAGTGTAAAAGTTAAAAGTACATGTCCAACTTTTTAAATACACAGCACTCTGCCCTATGGGCTGTTAAAGCTAACGCTAGGCATGATATGTATTCAAAAGGAAGGTTTCAGCCAGAAAAAAGGGTTTATTTTGCCAGGTCACATTGGCAGTTTAAACTGCACTCACAGGTTGCAATGAGAGGCCCGAGGCATGTTTTGAAAGGCTACTTAAGTGGGTGGCACAATCAGTGCTGAAGGCCCAATAGTAGCATTTAAGTTACCGCCTGTGGGTACATGTAGCATCAATTTACTAGGGACTTAAAAGTAAATTAAATATGTAATTTGGTGTTAGCCAATTTTACCATATTTAAAGGAGAGAACACACACCCTTTAGCACTGCATAGCAATGGTAAAGTCCTCAGAATCCGAAGGCCCACATAAAAGAGATCAGGAAAAACAGAGAAGTAAGGCAAAAAGCATGGGGGAAGAACACCCTAAGGCTGAAAAATCTAATGGCAAGCATGTGGTCTTTTAATTTAATTTAATAAAATACCTAATCCTCATGCATGCTTTGTGGATGTCTCAACAAACTGAATGTTTTTCTCTCAGTCATGTAGAGATCTAAAGTTTGAATCCAGGAAGAACAACTTAGCCTTACATCCATCCCAGGTTGGTAAATTTAGTGCCATTAAAATGGGTTATACTAGCAAATGTTATTTACAGCACCTAGAAATGACTGAAGTGAGATACAGAGCACTACACAAAACATTATTATTTTTATTTAATGTCACATGTGGTTATCATTTCTGGTGTGCGTGTGATCAATCTGTAATCTATTGTAATTTGTGAAAAAAACAACAAGATGATTACAGGAATGCTTGAATTATTATCTGCCGTTGGTATTTGCTCAGGGCCACATTCCAGATCATTTTTTTTTTGCCCACTGGTCCATTTCTAGACAGAGACCCGCAAATGATGAACCAACTATGGACTGGGATGCATCCCCAGAAAGTACAAGTACCTGAAATTAATTCAAACATTTTACCCATCACTTTTTTGTCTATTGAAACTGTACCTCGAAGATAATAAGGCTGAAAAATGCAAGACCCAGTACTAGATTCTGGTAAAAAATGAGGTTTTAGTGAAGCAAACATGTCAGGGTTAACAGTAGAACTTCTCATAGGTTGCATAGCACATAAAATGAAGTTTTAACAATTATTTGTCTTCTTAATAAGTAATGGGTCTACGATCTTTGACATTCTTTTAATTTCTATTCTGTACCAATGTATGAATATAGAGGCATCAGCAAAAAAACAAGACGAGAGTATGACATGCATACATTTAATAATGACTTCTGACGTGCTGCGAAGGTCATTATAAGCTGTGCTTCTTCTGTTGGGGAAGAAAAACTTTACTGCAATATTCAAGAGAGCTCATTATAAATGACTTCCTCCCGCTGCCAATACAACTTACAGTGAGACGTGGCAGCCTTTCTTCATCTGGCCACGTCTGCGTTCCTTCCTCCCAGTTTCTAATTATGAGAAATGATTTTGTTAATTTTGATTGACAGAGAGGACGTTTTCATACTCAGATTTTAATCAGTGGAGTTTGTTCATTTTAATATTTATGGGTTCTCCTCTTAATAACAGGGAGGTGCACTGGAGCAAGACGCTGTGTGCAAACATGAATGATAATAACCGGCTGTGTTTTTTCCACCGTGCTTGTCTAGCTTCTTAAGGACACAACGAGCCTCTGTGTGCGCTGAACAAGATGTAACATTATAGTAACCACGTTGACAGTGGCAGCCATTCAAGCAGTGTCAGAGAGTTAGCAGCAAAACATCCCAGATAAATTAGCGCTTTAGAAGTGATGCATTATTTCAGGTGCAATCACTGTGCATATACATAGTTACCCGAAGTGAAGTTGTTCACGTATCCATCAGTAACTTGGGTGATAAAAGCCTGATATGTTTCCCTGCTCTTGATAATAGTTACAAGTCATTTCCACAGATTAAAGTGAGAGAGTGGCATAACAACTCCTCAGTGCTGCGTGCCTGCTAGCGCCTTATTACTAGATCCCTTTGCGAAGGGTGTTAAGTCTGCTCCTCGTTGATTCCAATATTCAGTGGATCAAAGAATCAAGAGGCTGGAGTTAATCAGAATTCAGGATTGCAGGTGGATCCCTGAGGTTCAGATGAGAAATCCAGAATTAATGAGTGATTCAATAATTCTTGGTCAGATTTCCCCAAGAATTCTTCATTTCCATGTACAGTTTTCACTTGCAAAATTTGGCATCCTTCAGCAAGCCGAGCCTGTTATCAGACCCCTCAGGGATTCCAGGGACCTTGCAATGGACTCCACATCGCCTCTGTCTAACTATATGTGAATGAAGAAGTGACTGAATTTTTTTTTTTATGAAGATGTTTTTATCTCATAAAAAAGTCCACCTCTGCCAGCAAATAATGCTGACCTCTTCTAGCTACCAACTCTTCAGAAGATAAGATGCAAACATTGAAATGGGAGATATTTCTTATCTTTCTGGTGTTGACTTCTGTTTCACATCAGGCTAGAACCAGCCTACCTAAAGTGCAAATAGGTTTGAAAGCCCAGATTGTATGGATAATCAATGGTTTTGTGAGTTTTTGGAATCTTAATATGTAAATGTATCTTATATACACATCCTGAAAATCTAGCTCGGATGTGGCTCCTTTGGATTTACGTTGGGAACACCTGACATTGATCGGAGCTGGAGTGGTTGTCAACTGACTGAGCAGTTGGGATATCAATTTAAAACTAGCATCATAACCATCTTGCACAACTTTACAATTACTAATTTCTCAAAAAAACTAAAGATCCAATGCTAGTCCACCTTTTTCTTCAATAAAACCATTAATGCTTAGCTCAAACATGAATTCAAAAACGTAGTTGTCCACTTATTTAGCACTAATAAACTCTCTCTCCGTAGTCCAATTGTGGAGTATATTGCATCCTCGATTTCCTTCTGAATTTAAAAGCCTGCTACCCTGAGTTCTCTCAATAATGTGAGTCCAGACTAAAATAAGAAACCGACGTGAATTGTGTGATGCTCATTTAATGTAGGAGGAGTACGGTGAAAAAAGCAATACTTTAAAATTGAGAGAAGATTTTAATTTTAATGTCGTTTTGTGTCGCTGATGAGGCTTGGAATAACTATTGATTAATGCTGATGATCATTTTGTAATATTTCTTATCTTTGAAATCAGGAAATAGATACACTTCGGTTTCTCTCAGGGGCTGTGTAGCTTTCCTTATAACATATTTTCTAATTTAAACAAAACAGAAACCAAGTCCTTCACAATGATAATATAGTCAAAAGCAGGGAAGTTGTAACATGCGGCAGAATGTTAAGGTAAATTAAACTAAGTGGCTCTGGACCCAATAAAGCAAAATTGGAAGAGTTTTGACTGATGAATATAACCATCAAAGTACATGGGATCTAATTGAAAGATTTTATAGTCCCCAGTCAAGAAGATTAGCATGTCTGATGTTGTTCAAGCTGGAGTGCTTTGATTATAAGTTAATTAGAGATGAAAGAAGCTGTGCATGCACTCAGACCCGTACTATGCTTTGTGGCAAAGTTAATACTTATTAGCCATGAAAGTATGTTTCCATATGTGCTTTGAATTTACTTAATTGATGTGTTATGCAAAAAAATTTCAGTTAAAATATGTTAATTAAAATAAGAACTGTTAAGCACTTCAGTTCACTTCTATAGAAACAGAAAAGTACACTACAAATTCACTGTGCATCCCGAAAGCACTACATTATATATCAGTGGTTCCCAACCAGTTGTCCAGGGACCCCTGGGGGTACACTGCCTCCTCGGGCGGTCCTTGACTGCTTTGAATATTAAATAATATTAACAGATTAATAAAGTGTATAAAAATAAAGAAGCTAAATGTACTGTTGAACATTTTAAAACATACTGTAAATCAGAGCTAATTTTGTAAATAAAAACATGCCGCGCCCAAAGCTTTCCTCTGAAACACATGACTGTTCCAATTAAATATGCAAGCACAGAATATTTGAGGCTGCATAATGCAGACGCCATCTCAGGCCTCTTAATCTATTTCCATACACTCCCTGCCCCTTTGTTAGAAATTGTGTCTTTGGTTGACAGTCAGGTTACCCCCTGTTCAAGCAAGGACCCTCACTCTAGTCAAGGTAAAAGAGAATCACCCTCAGCTAACCCCTGCCTACTCCCTTGATAGCTTGGCAGAGCAGTAGGCTTAACTTCAGAGTGCAAGGTGTAAAGTATTTCTACCAACACACACAGTAACCCAGTGAAAACACTACAAAATGACACAACACAGGTTTAGAAAAATAGAGAATATTTATCTAAACAAAACAAGACCAAAACGACAAAAATCGGACATACACAAGTCCAGTTATGAATTTTTAAAGATTAAACTCAAAAAGAGCACTTAGAAAAACAAACTGCTTCGATGAGGTGTTAACATGGCGTCGTGACGGAGTTGTTCCCAACAAGCCGACACCAGCGGCACCGGACACGGAGTCCTGTAGACTCCCAAGGACAGCAAGTCGATGCGCGAAGTCGGGGATCGCGGCATCTGTGCGAAACGTTGAATCAGCGCACTTCGAGCGGCGTCAGTCACGACATGGTGCGGCGACTTCCACGGAGTCGCAGACTTCGGCGGGGCTGCAGAGATGTCAGGCCTGTGAGGTCATCGTGTTCCAGCGAAGATCACGGAGTCGGGTGCAGGCGGCGTCACCAGATTCAGCATTGGCATCGGTCCGAAGTCATCCGTAGTCGATTTCCTTGGATTTTCACCAGCTTTACTTTCAAGGGCCCAGGGACTGGATAGGGCACCACTTGTCAGAACAGGAGTCTCTCCAGAGACTCCAGGTGCTGGTAGAGAGAAGTCTTTGCTGTCCCTGAGACTTCAAACAACAGGAGGCAAGCTCTAAATCAAGCCCTTGGAGATTTCTTCACAAGATGGAAGGCACACAGAGTCCAGTCTTTGCCCTCTTACTCTGGCAGAAGCAGCAACTGCAGGATAGCTCCACAAAGCACAGTCACCAGCAAGGCAGCACTTCTCTTCAGCTCTTCTCCAGGCAGAGGTTTCTCTTGATTCCAGAAGTGTTCTAAAGTCTATGGTTTTGGGTGCCCCTCTTATACCCAATTTCTCCTTTGAAGGAGGCCTACTTCAAAGTAAAGTCTCTTTTGAATGTGAAATCCTGCCTTGCCCAGGCAAGGCCCCAGACACTCACCAGGGGGTCGGAGACTGCATTGTGTGAGGAAAGGCACAGCTCTTTCATGTGTAAGTGACCACTCCTCCCTTCCCTCGTAGCGCAGATGGCTCATCAGCAAATGCAGACTACACCCCAGTTCCTTTTGTGTCACTGTCTAGTGTGAGGTGCAACCAGCCCAACTGTCAAACTGACCCAGACAGGGAATCCACAAACAGGCAGAGTCACAGAAATGGTATAAGCAAGAAAATGCTCACTTTCTAAAAAAGACATTTTCAAACACACAATCTTAAAATCGACTTTAGTAAAATATGTATTTTTAAATTGTGAGCTCAGAGACCCAAACTCCCCATGTCCATCCGCTCCCAAAGGGAATCTACACTTTAATAAGATTTAAAGGTAGCCCCCATGTTACCCTATGAGAGGGACAGGCCTTGCAACAGTGAACATTTTTTTTTAGTAATATTTCACTGTCAGGACATATAAAACACATTACTATATGTCCCACCTTAACCATACACTGCATCCTGCCGTTGGGGCTACTTAGGGCCTACCTAGGGGTGCCTTACATGTTAGAAAAGGGAAGGTTTGGGACTGGCAAGTGGGTACACTTGCCAAGTCGAATTTACAGTTAAAACTGTACACAAAGACACTACAGTGGCAGGTCTGAGACATGATTACAGAGCTACTTATGTGGGTGGCACAACCAGTGCTGCAGGCCCACTTGTAGCATTTGATTTACAGGCCCTGGCACCTTTAGTGCACTTTACTAGGGACTTACTAGTAAATCAAATACAGCTTTTTTTAATTTTAATTTCAACTGCTAAGTCATTTTCAGAGGAGAATTAAATTTAATCAGCAAGCCTTTTCTCTTTTGCTTGGATCTGCAAAAGTATGCTGGCTAACACCATGTTGTTGCCTTCAGTAGGTAGTGAGACATTTGACCATTGTATGCTCTGTACATTGCAGAAAATGATTGCAACTGAATGCCATGTTCGAATTTTATCTAAGAAAGGCATTTGGGGGCTGAGTGTCGATAATGTACGGCTCAACTGTAGAACTACTGTGGCTTCATGGTTCAGAGAAATTTAGAAGCCTGTGTATTATCCTAACAGAGATATCCACGTAGTATAACTTTCTACCTAGAAATTACAATTAATAGCAAAGAACACAGACGTAGTGTGCAAAAAATCTGTCGAAAGACTCTGAGCCATTCATTGGTCTTAATACATGTTCTTTATCTTCACGAAATATATGAGAGGGACATAGAGAAATACATAGATTTCAACATTCCTTGGCAAACAAGTTACAAATTAACTCTGCTGATCCCCTGATAGAAAATGTTGATGATCTTTCTGACGTCACAAGGACAGGGCTGAGAACAATTAAACAAAGCTATTTTTTCTTCTTGTAGGATTGCATGAATTACTTGTGTGGGTTTTATTTAGGGGTGTGTGAACTTTGTGTAATTTGCTTTTGCATAATTCCAGTAAATTACAGAAAATTCACACACACAAAGTTATGAATAATTAAGTGAAATGAAAATCAATGCGTTATTTTAGCATGAAATGTGCTCTCTGGTCGACTTTGCTTTTGTTTAAATATGAGGATGCATTTAAACAAAAGCACTGTGAACAGAAACTAGTTGTTTTCTGTTGTTCCAGTGTGTGTGTGGTATTTTACTGCAAATTGAACATTCAAAGTAAATGCTTAGTGCAAATGGCATGTAATGACATGAAGTGGGTTAATTGCAGAATTTGGGGAATTTTACCTAACAAGCGTACTGTAAAATTTCCAAATGAATGCAAGTTATTGGGGCATAATTGAAATTAAACCCCCAGGCCCAGGTTGATTGCCCAATCAAATTAATTTCAATGTATTGAAATGTTAGAAATGTTTTTTTTAATGCTTGGCTATAGTATGCACCTAAGCTAGGCAGAATCCACACTCTAGCTTGGGCAAGTCAGTTACACATCATAGATAACCAGTGCTCACCCTCTGGTAACTTGGCACAAAACAGTTGGGTTTAACGTCAGAGTCTATGAGTAAAGCGTTTGTGCAACACACTCACACAGCAACACAACGAATACACCACCAAAGAGACTCAACGCAAGATTATGCAAAAATATGCTTCTATATTCTGGATATCACAAGGCCAAAGCAGTATAAAACATATCATTAGTGCAAGAAATACAACCTTTTTAGGGTCAAATACATAAATTACAATCTATATGCATTGGACGCAGATGAACCTGAATTGGTTGCAATGGATTCTGTGAATTTCCATGCTATAAATCACCTATGGCAGTTTAGTTACTGTAGGTGATCTACTGAGGTTTTTACCCGCAACCATCAATGCTTCCAAGTTTAAGTGTGCACAGAGCCCCTCCAGGGCCTCTCAGAGCTGGTGCAAAAGAAAGCTGCAGTTGCCAACAGGAGGCATTGTTTCAAGGGCTCTACTCTGGTGGTTCTGGCAGGACCGTGGTAGACTCTGCGGTCTGACTCAAAACAATGCTGTGGGTCATATTTTGATTGGGCTACTCCCACCAGTATTGTAAAGATCGCTGTCCAGGGCTGCATCATGTGAGATTCCTCTCCTATAGAGGGCTGACTGAGACGATGCTGGCATCTTCCAGTGCCTCCCTGTTGCTCCGGCAACAAAGCAGTAGGTTGTGCAGGATGGGGACTTACTGTCCCCAGCCCTAGGCATCACTCCCCGGCATGAGTCCCACCTCAGCATGCTGGTGCTTGAGGCAGGCAAGATACACTGCCCTTGGCAGATGAGATGCTGGTTCCAAGGCACAGGCAGTGCTGGGTACAAGCCAAATGCATTGCTGGTCACAAGCAGAATGCAACATTAGTCATAAGCAGGATGCAGTGCTAGTCAAAAGCAAAATGCAGAGGGAGGGAACTTTGATCCCCCTGGGATTCCGTGAACAGGGGGTAAGCCAAACAAGCCCTTGGAGCGCATTGGCAGGGCACGAAAGCAGCTAGGTTGGCAGGCAGCAGACCAGCATAAAAGGCAATTGCAGCCTGACAGTCCCTTCTGCAGTCCAGCAATCAGTTAGCAGTAGACCAGCACAGCAAACCAGGGAGTCCAAAAGGCGGTTCCTCCTGGCAGCAGAGCAGTCCTCCTGGCAATGTGCAGTGTGTAGAACCAACAGCATCTGGTTACAAGCACAAGCAGTGCCTTTAAACACAAGGTCATACCCCAGTACTTACAATCAAAAATGCCTGTGATAGGGGGTAACTTCAAAAGAACCGTCAGAAGTGCACAACAATAACTTCAAGCAAAGCCCTGGCTCCAGACAATCAGAAGTATAACCTATTGACATGTACTTGTGAGCCATCTCTCCCTCTTCCAGCCCAGGAAGATTATCAGGATGCAGATTAATCCATATGTATCCCCTGTCACACCCAGCCCTTCCTGTGTTGTGACTGTCCAGAGAGTATTCACAGAATGTAGCTGTCACTCAGGCTAGACGTGTATTTGGTAAAGGCTGCAAAGCACAAAGAGCTATAAGCACAGAGTAACACCCACTTCTAAACTTGACTTTTCTACAATAGTAATGTGAGGTTCAACTACAGTGGTAAGTAGAATTTAACATCACCATTCTAAATATACCGAACATAACAAAGCTACTCCTTTCTGGTCCTGAATTACCACTTAAAAGGGTATAAGGGAATTTCTAATGTTAACCTAGGAGAAGAGCAGGCCTTACAGCAGGCTTCTTGTCACTACCAGGACATGCAAAACATAAAAGTACATGTCCTAACTTTTACCTACACAGCACCCTACCCGTAGGTATACCTGGGGCCTAACTCAGGGATGACTTCTGTATAACAAAAGGGAAGTTAAAGGCTTGGCAAGTAGTTGTAAATGCCAAGTCCAAGTGACAGTGAACTGTGAACACAGGCCCTGCAGTGGGAGGCCGAAGACAAGTTTGAGAGGCTACTTCTATGGTTGGCACAGCCAGTGCTGCAGGCCCACTAATAGCGTTTAATTTACAGGCCCTGGGTATATGATGTATCACTTTACAAGGGACTTATAGGAAAATCAAATATGCCAAACACGTGTGAACCAATAATACCATGTTTAGAGGAGAGAGCACATGCACTTTAGCACTGATTAGCAGTGGTAAAGTGCCCAGAATCCTAAATCCAGCAAAAAGAAGGTCAGAAAAATGGGAGGAGGAAGTCAAAACATTTGGGGATAACCCTGCAGAAAGGGCCAATTCCAACATGAAATATCAACTCCTACTTAATGGAACACAATATTAAGGTGTAATAAAATGTCAAGAGAAATGAGAACAGAGAGAGACATGGATAAACAATGCGAAAAACAATTTTCATGACAGACGTTCACTTTCCCTGTGACATTACATACTTCTTTGATTTTCATGAGTATGGATTTCATAATTTACTTAATATGGGTTCCAAAGTAGTATGCTTCAAAACATCTTTTTGGTGTAAATGGAGAAGTAAAGTTGTAAAGTACAAATAGTTTGCATTTCTGAAAGGAATAGCTGAGTACAATTAAATCTATTTATATTCTGGCAGGTTTGCATGTACTTTTTTTTAGGTCTACTGGAACAGAAAACCTTTTCAAAAGGGAATGGATTTTTGAAGAGTATTTCTGAACATGTCTTGAAAAAATTAGTTTCTTATCAAACGACAAGCTATCAAAAGCCTTTTGATGGTCCCTTCACATAACCAGAGCATTTACATTTGAGTCCTTCCAGCCACTTAATTAACCTTGACTCACCAGCATGGCATACTGGACCAAACAGTTCAGAACCAAGTGATAGCTTAACGAGAACCAAATTTAACTGCATCTTGACAGACAGAAAACAGTGATCAAAATGGCAGGACACACTGTTACCTTTACTTATTTACTCCAGACACTTGCCCTTTTCTACCTTCAGGCTCTTCTTAATCACCTATAAGCCTGGATCACTGAGATTTTGCACCACCAGCACATGGATTTCATACCACTTCCATGGTATAAACCAGTGATTCTAATTTTCCTAAATATTTTTCTAGCTTGACTTGTGCCTTAAACAAACTTTTAACATGATTTCATATTTGTTTTTATGGGCATTTGCACGCTTTCAATTCACACTGTATGACTCTTTGGACAATCTACTTCATCTCTTATTTTTGTTGAGTGGTAATTGTTTTTAAGTTAACCTTGATGTAGGCTTTTAAGTTCTTTATTTCTTGACAGCATAATTTGGTTGTATGGTTACACCTAAAACCTCATATTTTTCTGGGGTTGCTTTCTTGCTCTAGCACTATATACAAAAGAGAGTCTAAGAAGCCACCAGGAATATAGCTCAACATCCGTCTTTATTATAACATGTTTCAGGCCTTTTTGAAATTATCCTTGGTTCATTTGTATTAACAAGTTTTAGTGAAAACCTTCCTTAAATAAACATAGATAGCAAATTTCAATTACCCCAACAGGAAATGTGAGGATTTAGGGCATTAATGAGAGCAGACGGAATGCACCTTCAAAACTTGATAGATATCCCTTCCACACTGTTATAAATTCCATAAGCTATAATGCACTTGTAATACGGCAGACAGGTCATCTGCCATATTTGTGATGCAGTTACTAGTCCAATAACCTCTAAGTAAGGCCCTTGGTAACTTATAGTATGGGAACTATCAGTTAATCCAGAATGATATGTGTTGGACTTTTGCTTTTGCAGGGTCATCCCCAGACTTTTTTGCCTCCTGCCTCCTATATTTTTCTGACATGTTGCTGTTGGCTTTTCAACTCTGAGCACTTTACCACTGCTAACCAGTGCTAAAGTGCATATGCTCTCCTGTTTAAATTGTATGTAAGTGGTTTATCCATGATTGGCATATTTGATTTACTAGTAAGTCCCTAGTAAGGTGCACTAGAGGTGCCAGGGCCTGTAAATCAAATGCTACTAGTGGGCCTGCAGCCCTGGTTGTGCCACCCACATAAGTAGCTCTGTAATCATGTCTCAGACCTGCCACTGCAGTGTCTGTGTGTGTATTTTTACACTGTAAATTCGACTTGGCAAGTGTACCCACTTGCCAGGCCTAAACCTTCCCTTTTCTTACATGTAAGGCACCCCTAAGGTATGCCCTAGGTAGCCCCAAGGGCAGGGTGCAGTGTATGGATAAGGTAGGACATATAGTAATGTGGTTTATATGTCCTGACAGTGAAATACTGCCAATTTCGTTTTCACTGTTGCAAGGTCTGTCTCTCTCTCATAGGATAATATGGGGGCTACCTTTAAATATGATTAAAGTGTAGATTCCCCTAGAGAAGAGTTGGACAGGTGGAGTTTGGGATCCCTGAACTCACAATTTAAAAATGCATCTTTTAGTAAAGTTGATTTTGAGATTGTGCGTTTGAAAATGCCACTTTTAGAAAGTGAGCATTTTCTTGCTTAAACCATTCTGTGACTCTGCCTTGTTTGTGGATTCCCTGTCTGGGTCAGTTTGACAGTTGGGTTGTTTTTCACCTCACACCAGACAGTGACACAAAGGGAGCTGGGGTGTGATCTGCATTTCCTGATTAGCCATCTCTGCTAGGAGGGAGGGGTGGAGTGGTCACTCTCATCTGAAAGGACTGTGCCTGCCTCTGACAATGCTGTCTCCAGCCCCCTGGTGTGTGTCTGAGGCCTTGCCTGGGCAAGGCAGGATTTCACAAGAAGGTGTGAGTCCCCTTTGAAGAAAGGTGACTTCAAAGGCTAAAATGGGTATAAGAAGGGCACCCAAACTTACAAACTTTAGAAACACTTCTGGAATCAAGGGGAACCTCTGCCTGGAGAAGAGCTGATCGCTGAGGAACAAGTGCTGCCCTGCCTGTGACTGTGCTTTGTGGAGCTTTCCTGCAGTGCTGCTTCTGCCAGAGTAAGAGGGCAAAGACTGGACTTTGTGTGCCTTCCATCTTGAAGAAGAAATCTCCAAGGGCTTGATGTAGAGCTTGCCTCCTGTTATTGAAGTCTCAGGGATAGCAAAGACTTCTTCCTGCCAGCACCTGGAGTCTCTGGAGAGACCCCTACTCTGCTCTGTGGTGCCCTTCCAGTTCCTGGGACCCTGAAAGGAGAGGCTGGCAGCCTAAGGACAAAAATACACGCACCGAGCGCCGTGCGGAGAAAAGATCGACGCGAATCCGATCGCGGCTGAGAAAACGACGCGACGCCGGCTCCGCAGCTGAGAAACGACGCCGCAGGAAACGCGACCGAAGAATCGACGCCCGGAGCAGGAGAAACGACGCGCAGCATCGCTGACGAAGGCTGAGAGATCGCAACCTGCGCCGCGGGACTTTCGGACCGTCGCGTGGCTGGCTGTTTCGACGCGCATCGCCGTGCCGAGTTGTTTTCGACGCACACAGCCGTGCAGGGTTACTTTCGACGCACACCGCCCGTGCGGGGTTATTTTTGACGCAAACCAGGTACATTTACACGCTAGCAGCGCTAGTGTGTTGTTACAACTACCTAAAGACTCTTTTTATTTTAAACCTTTTAAAAATCATAACTTGACTTGTGTATGTTGGATTTTTGTCGTTTTGGTCTTGTTTTGTCTAGATAAATATTTCCTATTTTTCTAAACTGGTGTTGTGTCATTTTGTAGTGTTTTCATTAAGTTACTGTGTGTGTTGGTACAAATACTTTACGCCCAGCACTCTGAGGTTAAGCCTACTGCTCTGCCAAGCTACCAAGGGGGTAAGCAGGGGTTAGCTGAGGGTGATTCTCTTTTATCCTAACTAGAGTGAGGGTCCTTGCTTGAACAGGGGGTAACCTGACTGTCAACCAAAGACCCCATTTCTAACATTGGTGACCAGCGGTCGGGATTTGGACTTGTATTTGTACTTGACATACAGTAATTAAGTGTACACTACTGTTTTTGATCTCAGACCACTACGTGACCACATACTACTTGTCTTGTGATTCTGCTTTTTGTTCTCTGATGTCCTCCTGGAAGTATTGCTAATATTTTTGGACTTTGGTTTTTGGTTGTGAAGCCTTTGCAGAAATGGAAGTCAATTTCTGGCACCTATCTATGTATAAAAAGTGGCAGCTTAAAGCATTCTGCATGGAAAGGGGACTGGCTGTGAACAAGGAATCCAGAAGGGAGGATCTTGAGTCAGCCCTGTTTCAGGATGAATTGAAACGTTGTCAGGCAACACCACCAAATGAGTCTGAGGAGGATAACTACTCTGAGGAGGAGGACTACTCCAAAGAGGAGGGCAGTGGCCCTGAGGAGGGAACAGAAAGAGATGATAGGCTCCTAGCTCGAATCCGGAGTCTGGAAGAGCTTAAGAGGGCCGAGGAGAAGAGAGCCTTAGTCCTGGCAGAAAGGAGGAGGGACTTAGAGATTAAAAAAATGATTTATGCTTACGAGCTTAAATTGAAAGAGCTGGAAGTCATGAGGGCTGAGTCCAGCTGGCATGGTGGCAGCAACAATTGTATATCCAGTGATGCTGCAGAAGTGCACATGCCCAGAGAGGTGGTGCCCTACTTGAAGGAAGGAGTTAACACACGCCAGGAGGTTCAGGGGTATGAGGTAGCTCCAGTGATGCACAGGGTCCCTGAGGTGGATTGGGGAACTGGCATGGGGAGTCATATTCCTACTGGTGGGAGGGACACTCTACTGACTCTAGTTGAGAGTGACAGGGAGAGGGGTTCCCCCCAGGTAGAAGTCCTGGTTATGGAGTGTGAAGACATCCCAGAAGAGTGTGGGTTGAGTGTCAGGGACAGTCAGGTACTGTCTCACCAGTCTCAGGAGGGTGATGTGGGGTGCTTTTTCAAAGCAGAGTCACTGGATGGTTGGGTGAAGGGTACTTTGGTTAATTCATGTGAGGGGCTGAGTGATGTAATTGCTGGAGAGCATATGTCTAGTCCTTATTTTCCAGAGCTATGCCAACACCAGGTGGAGTGTGAGTTCTCTGACCCCAGGGAGCTTACAATGGAGGCAGACTTCTGGGTGAGTACCAGAGAGTCTGAAGAGGCATTCGGGGGTGCTCCTGAGAGGAGTGGTCTAGGTAGTTCCCAACCAGGTGAGGTAGGGAAGGATTGTAGTGTCCCAGGTAGGTCCCAGTGTAGTGGGATGGGTGAGGGACCCCATGTCCAGTCTCAGAGGAGAGGGAATGGGGATGGGTTGAGGCCCAAGGTGCCCGAGATCCGGTCCCAGGTCCTGGAGGGTTCCCTGCGGGAACCCCAGGAGGGGAGCCTAGCCTGTACCATAGGGCCATCTGTTGAGGGAGACCCCACAGTGTCAGGAGAACTTGGGGGGGCGGCTGTAGCCAGCGTCCCACCAGTTCTGGTGTCTGGCAGTACCACTCCTAGTGAGGGGTTGCAGAAGTCCAGACAGAGGGTTGAGAGGGGGTTGCGGACCCCAGTGGAGAACCTGGAGGGTCAGGGGTCAGCTCTGAGTGCAGAGCCCCCCAGGAATGACCTTGGTGAGACCATTTCTGGGCTGGGGGGAATCCAGACTCTGTCAGATGGGCAGAGGTCAGGAGACCTGCGCCAGCCAGACTCTTGTATGGCCCTTGGGGAAAGTGTTTCCCTTGTGGGGGGTAGGTGTGCCCCCCAGGAAGTCCTGGTGCGCCAGGCAATGATTCAACCGCAGGATGGTGACTCTGGGTTGGATGATCAGGTTCAGGGGGTAAACTCTGACCTGATGGGGAGTACGTGTGCTCCCAAGGAAGTCCTGGTGCGCCAGGCAGTGGTTCAACCGCAGGGTAGTGACTCTGGGTTGGATTGCCAGATTCAGGGGGTAAGCTCTGATCTGGTAGGGGGTAGGTGTGCTCCCCTGGAAGTCCTGGTGTGCCAGGCAATGGTTCAACCGCAGGGTGGTGACTCTGGGTTGAATGATCAGGTTCAGGGGGTAAACTCTGACCTGATGGGGGGTAAATGTGCTCCCAAGGAAGTCCTGGTGTGCCAGGCAGTGGTTCAACCGCAGGGTGGTGACCCTGGGTTGGATGACCAGGTTCAGAGGGTAAACTCTGACCTGGTAGGGGGTAGGTATGCCCCCCAGGAAGTCCTGGGTTGCCAGGCAGTGATCCAGTCTGTGGGTACAGACCCTGGATTGGGAGGCCAGGTTAAGGGTGTCCCCCCTGACCTGGAGGAAGGGGCTACTGCTAACAGTACCCCTACCATGTTGTCTTCTGGGGGGGCCGCTCCTAGTTGGGTGGTTCAGGACCCCAGAAGAGAGGGCAGGGGGAGGGAAGCCTCACCCCTGGCCCTGGTCCAACCTGAAGGTACAGACCCCAGGTTGGAGGATCAGTTGCAGGTTAACATCCCTGCACTGATGGAAGAATTGTGCAGGACTGCTTCTACAAGCACCCTGACAGTTTTGGACTCTGGGGGTGCCGCTTCTGCAGGGAGGGTACAGAGCCCCAGAGGGGAGGACCAGGGTCAGGTTGTCATCCCTGACCTGGTGGAAGAGAGAGTGGTCAAAGGGTGCCAGGCACCTGGGGCTACCGCCCCCCACTCTCCACAGTCACAGTGGTTAGAGAGGCCTGAGGTCGGGCTCTCATCCCTGACAGTTGTCTGGGGCCACTGTGGCTTGCTGTCCTGGTGGACAGAGTTGCCCCTGGGGGGGGGAGGACGAGAGTCACACCCCGGGGGTGGAGTGGGCAACACCACTGTGTTGGCCCTGGTGGTACTATCTGCCCATTGCAATACATCTGTGAGCAAAGTAAAGTTAGGTGTTGCACAGATGGTGTCTGTAGATGTGGAGAAGGGTTCCCCATGGGTTAGCTTAGTGGGCCCTGAGAGTATGGACAGAGGGATCCAACTGGAGTCAGGAAGGCGTAGAACTGGAACATGCCCCTGCTGTTGTGGGCCTGGGTCCCTGTTCTATCGCCCCAATCAGGGAAGTACATCAAGGTATTGATTGTTCTCCCCTGGCTTTAGGCTGGAAGGGGGTCGTGTTGGACTTTTGCTTTTGCAGGGTCATCCCCAGACTTTTTTGCCTCCTGCCTCCTATATTTTTCTGACATGTTGCTGTTGGCTTTTCAACTCTGAGCACTTTACCACTGCTAACCAGTGCTAAAGTGCATATGCTCTCCTGTTTAAATTGTATGTAAGTGGTTTATCCATGATTGGCATATTTGATTTACTAGTAAGTCCCTAGTAAGGTGCACTAGAGGTGCCAGGGCCTGTAAATCAAATGCTACTAGTGGGCCTGCAGCCCTGGTTGTGCCACCCACATAAGTAGCTCTGTAATCATGTCTCAGACCTGCCACTGCAGTGTCTGTGTGTGTATTTTTACACTGTAAATTCGACTTGGCAAGTGTACCCACTTGCCAGGCCTAAACCTTCCCTTTTCTTACATGTAAGGCACCCCTAAGGTATGCCCTAGGTAGCCCCAAGGGCAGGGTGCAGTGTATGGATAAGGTAGGACATATAGTAATGTGGTTTATATGTCCTGACAGTGAAATACTGCCAATTTCGTTTTCACTGTTGCAAGGTCTGTCTCTCTCTCATAGGATAATATGGGGGCTACCTTTAAATATGATTAAAGTGTAGATTCCCCTAGAGAAGAGTTGGACAGGTGGAGTTTGGGATCCCTGAACTCACAATTTAAAAATGCATCTTTTAGTAAAGTTGATTTTGAGATTGTGCGTTTGAAAATGCCACTTTTAGAAAGTGAGCATTTTCTTGCTTAAACCATTCTGTGACTCTGCCTTGTTTGTGGATTCCCTGTCTGGGTCAGTTTGACAGTTGGGTTGTTTTTCACCTCACACCAGACAGTGACACAAAGGGAGCTGGGGTGTGATCTGCATTTCCTGATTAGCCATCTCTGCTAGGAGGGAGGGGTGGAGTGGTCACTCTCATCTGAAAGGACTGTGCCTGCCTCTGACAATGCTGTCTCCAGCCCCCTGGTGTGTGTCTGAGGCCTTGCCTGGGCAAGGCAGGATTTCACAAGAAGGTGTGAGTCCCCTTTGAAGAAAGGTGACTTCAAAGGCTAAAATGGGTATAAGAAGGGCACCCAAACTTACAAACTTTAGAAACACTTCTGGAATCAAGGGGAACCTCTGCCTGGAGAAGAGCTGATCGCTGAGGAACAAGTGCTGCCCTGCCTGTGACTGTGCTTTGTGGAGCTTTCCTGCAGTGCTGCTTCTGCCAGAGTAAGAGGGCAAAGACTGGACTTTGTGTGCCTTCCATCTTGAAGAAGAAATCTCCAAGGGCTTGATGTAGAGCTTGCCTCCTGTTATTGAAGTCTCAGGGATAGCAAAGACTTCTTCCTGCCAGCACCTGGAGTCTCTGGAGAGACCCCTACTCTGCTCTGTGGTGCCCTTCCAGTTCCTGGGACCCTGAAAGGAGAGGCTGGCAGCCTAAGGACAAAAATACACGCACCGAGCGCCGTGCGGAGAAAAGATCGACGCGAATCCGATCGCGGCTGAGAAAACGACGCGACGCCGGCTCCGCAGCTGAGAAACGACGCCGCAGGAAACGCGACCGAAGAATCGACGCCCGGAGCAGGAGAAACGACGCGCAGCATCGCTGACGAAGGCTGAGAGATCGCAACCTGCGCCGCGGGACTTTCGGACCGTCGCGTGGCTGGCTGTTTCGACGCGCATCGCCGTGCCGAGTTGTTTTCGACGCACACAGCCGTGCAGGGTTACTTTCGACGCACACCGCCCGTGCGGGGTTATTTTTGACGCAAACCAGGTACATTTACACGCTAGCAGCGCTAGTGTGTTGTTACAACTACCTAAAGACTCTTTTTATTTTAAACCTTTTAAAAATCATAACTTGACTTGTGTATGTTGGATTTTTGTCGTTTTGGTCTTGTTTTGTCTAGATAAATATTTCCTATTTTTCTAAACTGGTGTTGTGTCATTTTGTAGTGTTTTCATTAAGTTACTGTGTGTGTTGGTACAAATACTTTACGCCCAGCACTCTGAGGTTAAGCCTACTGCTCTGCCAAGCTACCAAGGGGGTAAGCAGGGGTTAGCTGAGGGTGATTCTCTTTTATCCTAACTAGAGTGAGGGTCCTTGCTTGAACAGGGGGTAACCTGACTGTCAACCAAAGACCCCATTTCTAACAATATGTATTTGTTCTGCAGAGTTACTACTGTCTGTCTACACCATGTAGCTCTATTTGCTTCATTTATCTGCACTTGAGCATAAAAAATCTAGCATTTGTAGGTAGAGCTGAAAAGGCTTTGGGAAATCTGAGCTACCCAATATTTCTTAGGTTTAAGATGTTTTTTTTCCACCTTGCAACTATTCCATATAAAGACCGTAGATGGAGTATTTTCTTTCAAGTGATCCATGTCAGATTGTTTGTTGTGGTGTAAAACAGCATTAAACTAAGATTTTCTATTTGTCACTTTATAAAGGAACAGGTAGTGGACTGACAACGAGAACTGAGGGTGCAGACAGAGGGAAACTGTGGCACTAGACAGGGAGAAATAATGCAATGGCGACAATTCAGAGGTGCAAAAAGAAAATAATTATTTGGCGAAAACATTGCAGCTTCCATATGAAGGAAGAAAGAGGAGTGTATGAAGGTCTCTCCATGTGACTAAAGACAAGAGAAACTAAACAAAGGGTCTCAGAAGTTCCTCTTCAAGAAAAGACTGACAAGTGCTGATCTGAAGTGGTAGAACGCAAGGAAAAGAAACAAGAGGATAGCCGGCTTGTCTTTGGAAAGAAAGCAGTTCGGATTGTGCTATCCCTGGTACTTTATCTCACCAGTGAAGCCATGTTGTTTTCAAAGTAAACCATTATCTTTATATTCCCATTAATATCTTTCGCAAATGCAAGTGGCACCTGGATTTTCTTTCTTTCGGCAACCCATTGGGGCGCTTATAAGGAGTTCTTTCCAAAACGGGTGAAGTATATTTCACCGATGGGATCTTTTCCACCTAATAATTTAGAGTATTTCCAAAGGGTCATGTGAAAAAATATAATAAGAATACGTAGAA
Organism: Pleurodeles waltl; assembly: GCF_031143425.1. Taxonomy (NCBI): domain Eukaryota; kingdom Metazoa; phylum Chordata; class Amphibia; order Caudata; family Salamandridae; genus Pleurodeles; species Pleurodeles waltl. The sequence continues at coordinate 813,920,261 of NC_090446.1, read as the reverse complement.
GCCAATAGAATACCATGGACCAGACGGGTCAGTAATACCTGTTATTACTAATTCATTCAACACAGAAACAATAATAGCTTTGTAAAGTGAACTGGCGAAATACAATAACTATCATTTTCTCAGGGCAATAATAATAGTATTTGTATCTCTTTTAATTGGCTTTAACATTTCCCTTCACGTGCAAGCTAATAAAAAATTTAAGAGTGCAGTATCTGTAGAAGTAGACTTACATCGTAGCAGGGCTTACAAACATTTAATGAGGTCAAAGCTATAAAAAATAGGAAGCTGATTCTCTGGCATAGAAGAGAAGTTGGTGTCTATCAAGGAAGGCGTTATCTGCCCTTTTATTTCCACACTGCTGAGTACAGCATGTGTGCAAAAGTGAAATGTAAATATGACTGAAATTACAGAACCATCTGCTTAAAAATAATTTGCTGTGAATTAAAAAATAATATTCCATAGAAGAACACATTTCTATAAAGATGAAGGAGGGTGTTAAATTAAAATAGAGAAATTCACATTATAATGAAGATTCCTCGCTTGCAAAGGCCTCTAGGTGTCGAAGGTTATTTCATTATGAAATAATGTAACGGTAGTAATGATGCTCTTACTCTAATGTGTATCAGTAGTTTGAGCAGAAGTAAATGTGTGTCAGCACACATGGCCTAAATAGACGTTGCATGCATGTCTATCTCTTTTGCTATTAAAGGTCACATTACAAAATCATCCATGAGACCATGAAGTAGTACTCCTGTACTACTATTTCTTGTGCTCGTTAATGCCTTTTTGAAGTGGTTTCTAAAACACCTAAAGTTGGACTATTCAAGGGATATTCATACAATTAATACAAATAAAAAATACGGTGTCTTCTTTACATTTTACTAACACAGTTGCTGAGAACAACAGCCATTCATGTTCTTGTTCTTTGTGTTGTTCCCACGCTCTTATACAAGGCTCAAACTAGGATGAATGTACAATCCTCAAATAACATATTTCACAGATTATGATGTTGAAGCATCTACTACATTCTGTGTTTATTTTAAGTAGCAAGCACTGTATGAAAATGCATTATAAATGCCTTTATTCTAGACTAAGCTTTCTTTGACTTGAGTTCTAAAGCACATCTTCATTTTGGAAAGAGGAAAGTGTGATTCTGTGATGATTTAATGTATTAAGGAGTAGTCAGTATAGAGAGTTATGTGTTTAGAGTGCCCAAAGATTCATAGAATTGTTCAGAATAAGGTCCTGTTAGAAATGGGGTCCTTGGTTGGCAGTCAGGTTAACCCCTGTCCAAGCAAGGACACTCACTCTAATCAGGGTAAAGGAGAATCACATTCAGTTAACCCCCGCTCACACCCTTGGTAGCTTGACATGAGCAGGTAGGCTTAACTGCAGCGACGAGGTGTAAAGTATTTGTATCAACCCTCACAGTAATATAGTGAAAACACCACAAAATTACTAAACACCGGTTTCGAGGAATAGCCAATATTTATCTAAACAAAACAAGACCAAAATTACAAGAATCCGACATACACAAGTCAAGTTATGAATTTTTAAAGATTAAACTCAAAAATAGCGCTTAGAAACACCAAATGCTTTGATGAGGTGTTAACACTGCGTTGGGACGGAGTCGTTCCCAAAAATCTGACACCAACGGCATCGGGCACGGAGTCACACAGACCTCCCCGGTACAGTGCCTTAGTAAAGTGTGAAAACCAAGCCGGTGAGTGAAGTCGGGGGTCGCGGCGTCGCTTGATCCGAGGAGGTATTGGTTCCGGTGCTGCGGGGCGAAGAAGCTGAGGCATCACAAAGAGGTATCGTGTCCTTGCTGCGGTACGGTGGAGGTGAGGCGGTATCGGTGCGAAGCGTTGAATCCGCGCACTTTGGGTGGATTCAATATCTGGCAGTCATGACGTGGTGCAGCATCTTCCACAGAGTCGCGGACTTCAGCGGGGCTGCAAAGGTGTCAGGGCTGCGAGGGTCGGCGCACTCCAGCAAGGACCATGGAGTCGGTTGCAGGCGGCATCACGGGATTCGGCAGCAGCATCGGTCCGGGGTCGTCCGAAGTCAGTTTTCTTGGATTTTCACCAGCTTCTCCTTTCAGGGGCCTAGGGACTGGATAGGGCACCACTTGTCATGGCAGGGGTCTCAGCAGTGAGTCCAGGTGCTGGTAGGGGAAGTCTTTGATGGCCCTGAGACTTCGGAAAAGGGGGCAAGCTCAGTCCAAGCCCTTGGAGATTCTTCTCAAGCAGGAATATACCACAAAGTCCAGTCTTTGTCCCCTTTCACAGGCAAAAGCAGCAACTGCACCATAGATCCACAAAGCACAGTCACAGACAGGGCAGCACTTCTCCTCAGCTCTTCTCCTTGGCAGAAGTTCCTCTTGATTCCAGAAGTGATCTAATTTTCAAGGGTTTTGGGGGCTCTTCTTATACCCCTTTCTGCCTTTGAAGTAGGCCTACTTCAAAGGAAAGGCTCTCTGATTTGTAAGATCCTGCCTTATCCAGGCCAGGCCCCAGACACACACCAGGGGGTTGGAGACTGCATTGTGTGAGGGCAGGCACAGCCCTTTCAGGTGTAAGTGACAACTTCTCCCATCCCTCCTAGCACAGATGGCTCATCAAACCTAAATTATCCTGTGCTCACCCTCAGGTAGCCTGGCACAGAGCAGGCAGGTGATGTGTAAAGTATTTGTGCAATAACTCATACAATAACACAGTGAAAAAAACACAAAAAGTACTTCACTCCAGTTTAGGAAAATAGATAATATTTATCTGAATAAAATAAGACCAAAATGACAGAATGCAATATGCACAAGTCAAGATGTCGCTTTTTAGAGATTTAAGTAGTCTTTATCCATAGGAAACAATGGTTGGATCTCTTTAGCACAAAGTACCTAGGATGAGTAAAAAATAATGACGCAGAGGAGGTGATGCATCGGAAAGTAAAGCGATGCATCAATTTTTCAGATGCAGCAGAGGTGATGCATTGATTTTTTCCTCGCAGGCAAGGTGATGCGTCAATTTCTGGACGCGCAGGATTGGTTCCTTACTGAAGTGCAGGGATAATTTAATGCCCAGGGTGATGCATGGAAAATCCAAACATGATGCGATGATGAAACAAGTGCTGCGTTAATTCGGTAGGTGCTGTGGTGATCTTTCAGCCGCAAGAGAGGCGCTGTGTCAATTTTACAGGCGTTGCATCAATTTTATCTGTTGCAGTGGATTTTCTCTCTCAGGTGAAGTCTTTGAGGCCCTGGGACGTCTTAACAGGAGGCAGGACCTATCTAGAACCTCTACAAAGGTAGGGTGTTCTCACTTGGTCCTATATATAGAAACCTATGATGCAATTATTCAGCTTAGTGTGTACCAATGGAGAGCTGTCCCTGAACTCATCTACACCCACTTTTACTGCAAAACAATCTTACTCAATTCTGTAGTAGTTGCTCTAGGGTAGGGTAGACTTTGTCTAGATTCCAATGTACCAGAGGATTTGTGCTTTGAAGCAAGAGCTTGCTATCATTTGGTCTTTTCTTTCTTGGGGCTATGCAGGCATTAGAGACAACAGGGTTAGAACATCTCACGGTGGAGAAAAAGAACATGAGGTTGTTTCAGACACAACAAGCATCAGGAATGCTTCCCTACCATAGATAGTTGGAATTAGGGAAGATCTGGAATAACCTAGTCATTAAAAGAGACAACTGGACTCTTAACATGTTCTATATAATTGCCTATTAAGCAACTAAATGTTCTCAGAAGGTGATGATTTTTCTGAATGGTTTATTAAGTGAACAGACACAAATAGTCTTCTCTGTTGTGACTGTATAAACACAGGATTTAAAAAAAGAACAAAAGCATAATCTGAGTATGGTCCTTTGTTCTTCCCCTCAACACACTCAGAAAAAAACCATACTTAAAAACAACAATTCCGCTTGAATATGAGGCCTAGCCATAATAAAGAAAGGAAAAGAAACAAAAATACAGATGAAGAGAACATTATTGTCCAATATTGTGTCTTGGTTTTGTACCCCACAATCCTTAAAAAATAATTAGGAGGAATTAGCAACCTATGAAAAAGCTTTTTCCCATCAATCAGTAGATTATTCTGCCACTATGCCTTTACAGTGTGCTGGAGTATTTTCATCCTTCAAAGGAATCAATGCTCAACAAGGTCAATGGGATGTGGTAGAACCATACAACAAAATTTCAATACAAACCAGTTATGTTACACAGTATGACCAGTTTGGCCATACAAGGAAAACTCCAGTCAGGAATAAAATGAAGGGCATTTATTACAAAGTTAAGCTCAGTGTCATGAGACAATTCACAAGACAAATTTTTAAAGATACAGAATCACCAAGGTGTGACTAAGGTGACAAAACAAGCGTAGGCAAATTAACATTAATAAAACCAAGCATTCCCCAGTAGACTATACAAAACATCAACAAGAAAACCTGAGATACATATAATAAACCTTGCTCAGTTTTGATAAACATTAATGCAACTTCAAATCATTGAGGTTCAGTTTAGCTGGGCATCAGGAATCCCTGCAATTAGTCAAATCAAAGCAAAACGTGTGGGATGGAACACATGTGAGCAAAAGACAAAAAGAAAAAAAAGGACAAAAAGAATTGGGAAAAAGACAATCTTGGACAACAAGTTACTGACTAAGGTGGGCAAAAGATAGGTAAAAAGGGAAAACGTCAGCATGTAAGAAGCTCAGTCAAGAGTCTTCTGCAAGAGTTGGGCAGAAAATCTTTAATTCTCAGCAGGGCATTTCAAAGGGGTGAGGCAGAGTGAAAGCTACCTCTCCAAGGTTTCAGCATGTGGGGTTCTTCATCTGCAAGGCATCTGTCTGGATTCTGATGGGAATCTAACCAAAGAAAAATCGCTGAGTCCAAACAAAGGGAAATCTCTCCAAAGTCCAACTGTCATTGATACATCAAAGTTCATGCAACAATTTGATTAGTTCAGGACACAGTTCATTTGACATTGAAGAGACATCATCCAATAGCAATTGATCACACGACTTCAAGGTTGAAACAATCCCATTTCTTCCCAGGTCATGAGAACAGAATCCATCCATGTAGCTTTACACAAGATTGAAACACATGCTTAACGTTTTAGTCCACAATCCAGGATGTTCCACATCCAAGGTCAAATACCTATAAATCTCTATGTGTAAAACAATAGTTGCCTATTACCAAACTAATCTTCTTATGGGTAAGAAACCTGAAAGGAAAGTTCGAGTTAACAGAATAAATACGGGCTGTAGCAAACCTCACTTAGACTTAGACTAATGCAAATAAGTTAAAACAGCACATTACTTTAATATGTTATAATAAACACATTTTAATATGACCATGATAATTCTCCATTAGCATTCATGTTACAGAACTTTAAACCAATCGACTCTGTAAGTACATTTCAGTAAGTGTGACGTAGAACTGCATTTCTCTACTTTTGCACACATATTTAAACATTAATCATTAAAAATTCAATATTGTTTCAACACACACTATTAGTTTAGAGTCTAAATTATAACTTACTATCAATTAAATCCTTAAAAATTTTAATTAAACTTTGATACCAAAAGGGTTTCTAAAATTAGACTAAACAAATGTTGATGTAAAATGGATTCTCAGTGCATCACTTTACAATCAAACTATTAGTACTTAGTTAACATAATGCATAAACTGTCATGTATAGATCATCTCTGTAACATGAGAAACAGCACTAACATTTCTGCTACATCAAATGTATGAGAAAGATTTAGTGTCTGATTTTTTTCTTAAATTTACACCATCTGTACCAATATTTGCCTTTATATTGTCTTCAAAATGTTGCTTAATTTGTACCTAATTTGCAATGGTGTAGACAAACTTTCTTCTTCTGTAATGAAATAGCTGCAAATGTCCACTTTAATGACATCATAACCACGCAAAAAGGCAATGAAAAAGACTGAAAAACAAAGGATTACCCTTGCAGCAAATATGTCTCAAAGGCTAATGAGTCAAAGGTCCTTGTAAATTGAGTTCTCACATTGCTTCAATAGAGGAACTCACAAAGGTACACAGTTTCGCTAACAGCAACACCAGCTTATTTTTGATAGCTTTTTCTAAATAGAGGGACAATGTTCAGGGAACACTCCGGGGGTGCCTGAGTAACACACCACCTAAACAACAACAAAATGTAAAGAAACATTTAATTTAAAAGGTCATACCAAGCCAGCAGTGCACCTTCCATTGGTGCTTAAGGTTTAGTGGCCCAGAAACCTGACTATTGCTGAGTTTTATAGTTCTAAAGGCAACTATGAGGCCTAATACTTTCCTAGCACCAGAGCCCATGACTCACATTAGCTATTCCCCTAAATCAAAATTAAGTAAATAGAGAATAAAATGATAATAATAAGTATAAAATGGGGAAATGGATCAGGTGTTCAAATGCTTTGCAGAAATTACAAAATCAACAAATGTAAAGCTTCTTACAATAACAATAATGGAGAATAGCAAAACAGTTGAAAGAATGAACAAACAAACAAATGTGGATACTTGTAGAAATGTTCAATCTCTGTTTAAGCTTTTGCTAGCTTGAGGATAATGGATGTGATAAATCTGCCATTAGCAGAATTAATTGTTGCACTTTAATTATTGCTAGTAGTTTTAACACCACATTACAAGTTGGTAGTAGTCATTATAGCAAGAGTCACCTGTCAACATAGGTTTTGCCTGTTTGTGTTGAGACACCACAGTGTATTTTACATTAATGCACATCCCCATATCAATCGCTAGTTCTGGTTGGGCTTCATATGAAATCTGCAATTCACTTGGTCAGGCAGAAACAGGTGGTTGGTTTTTGATAAAGCATGCCCACATATTGCACTCTACACTTAGAACAATTTGCAAAACAAGAACATGTCCAGTGAATAAATCCAGACGGGTCTCCAAGGGATCAGGTACATGATGTCTGATCCCTATGTGAATGCTGCATATCTGACGTAAACTGCCTCTGATTTACAGATCCCACAGATCCTGTAGGACATAGTAAAATTTAGTGTCTGCCCTCTAGTATGTCAAACTGGCTTTGCAGGAGATCTTTGTGAGCACCGTGTGTGGGTATGTAAAAGCTCGAAGCTGACATGTCCCTGGCATGGTTGTGACGTGTGAATACATTATCCTCTGCCTCCTGTCCTTTTGTTGCAGCTGCACAAAACCATTTTGTGCACCATGATACATCTAATCAGTTACTAATGCTAGTTGTTACTGCAATAGTTTCAGGTACCGTTGTCATCCTGGAAATAGCTTCAGGACTCCTCTACAACTGCTTTTGGTCTTCAGTGTCTTTGCAGTAACATAGCAGTTTACGGTGATTTATGTCTTTCTTTCAGCAGCCTCCAATGTTACATGACATTCCTAATATTCCAGCATTTGAGGCAACCAGGATAATCTATCCTCAGCACACAGGCCGATGTTCACATTAGACCAATTTATATGTGTTTTTGTGAAAATATTTAAGAAACTTACTTGCTCAGTTTTTGAACATTTCCAAATGGGCATGGAATAAGGCCAAAAGTTTCAACAGCACATCACGTTTTCGGTCAGCAATTAGTTAGGAGTGTTTTTCGGCTGCATCGAGCAAACAATTACTACTTTATCTTTCATTCCTGTTGAGTTCTGAAAGTCTACTGGGCTGAATAAGCATGACATTTGCAGGTGTTTCAAAACCGTTCTCTGGTAAATGCAAGCTAGCATCGCAAAGAGGGTCTTCATGCAGAAACTGCTAACCAACTTGTCTGTTAACTAGTCTCAGTTGACAGCAGTAGAAAAAACCTAGTCATCCAAAATGGAATAAATCAGGAGTAATGCCATGTGCCACTTTAATTGCTCACCATCATATAATGTCTAGGATAGCTTATCAATTATAGAATGTGATATGTGTGTTAATAGCATGATAGGAAATCATAATGTAATCAGTTTAAAATGCAGATGTTTGTGGCTCAGGCATGATTTCTATTCTTAACAATGCTGCTTATTTGTACAGTAAGTTATCTCATTGTACGTGTTGTAAAAACCCAGTTATAAGGATTAAAACTTAATTTCACTATGCTTGGTCCAAAAATATAACCATTTTTGGGATCGCTCTCAAATACTTATGTAAAGTTCCACATGTAAAGTCAATTTATGGGTACTTTAGAGGAGTAGACCATCATTGTAAGTCAGAAATAGTGGTATACTGGTGGGGGGATGCCTTCCATCGAGATTCAAAGGTTTAACAGGTTTGGTGATAGACCCATGAAAATATAGGAGTGTCATTGGTTGTGTAGAGCTTTGTGTGTCAGTAGCTTGAATACACAGCTCTTCTGCACAAGGAGCCAGTGGAATTGCCTTAGATGTGGTATGATGTGGGATTGTCTGGGAAGGTCGAGGATTTAAATGGCTGTGGTCTTCTGTATGGTCTGAAGTCTTTGTAGGTGTTGTCAGGCAATATCTTTGTAGTCAACTGGCAATGAGGGCCTGTGTCACGGTGAACCTTGTGTGCAGGGATAGCCACTTGAAGATCTTACTTAGTGTTGGACTTTTGCTTATGCAGGGTCATCCCCAGTCTTTTTCGCCTCCTGCCTCCTATGTTTTTCTGACATGTTGCTGTTGGCTTTTCAACTCTGAGCACTTTACCACTGCTAATCAGTGCTAAAGTGCATATGCTCTCCTGTTTAAATTGTATGTAAGTGGTTTATCCATGATTGGCATATTTGATTTACTAGTAAGTCCCAAGTAAGGTGCACTAGAGGTGCCAGGGCCTGTAAATCAAATGCTACTAGTGGGCCTGCAGCACTGGTTGTGCCACCCACATAAGTAGCTCTGTAATCATGTCTCAGACCTGCCACTGCAGTGTCTGTATGTGTATTTTTACACTGTAAATTCGACTTGGCAAGTGTACCCACTTGCCAGGCCTAAACCTTCCCTTTCCTTACATGTAAGGCACCCCTAAGGTATGCCCTAGGTAGCCCCAAGGGCAGGGTGCAGTGTATGGATAAGGTAGGACATATAGTAATGTGGTTTATATGTCCTGACAGTGAAATACTGCCAATTTCGTTTTCACTGTTGCAAGGTCTGTCTCTCTCTCATAGGATAATATGGGGGCTACCTTTAAATATGATTAAAGTGTAGATTCCCCTAGAGAGTAGATGGACATGTGGAGTTTGGGATCCCTGAACTCACAATTTAAAAATACATCTTTTAGTAAAGTTGATTTTAAGATTGTGAGTTTGGAAATGCCACTTTTAGAAAGTGAGCATTTTCTTGCTTAAACCATTCTGTGACTCTGCCTGGTTTGTGGATTCCCTGTCTGGGTCAGTTTGACAGTTGGGTTGTTTTTCACCTCACACCAGACAGTGACACAAAGGGAGCTGGGGTGTGATCTGCATTTCCTGATTAGCCATCTCTGCTAGGAGGGAGGGGTGGAGTGGTCACTCTCATCTGAAAGGACTGTGCCTGCCTCTGACAATGCTGTCTCCAGCCCCCTGGTGTGTGTCTGAGGCCTTGCCTGGGCAAGGCAGGATTTCACAAGAAGGTGTGAGTCCCCTTTGAAGAAAGGTGACTTCAAAGACTAAAATGGGTATAAGAAGGGCACCCAAACTTACAAACTTTAGAAACACTTCTGGAATCAAGAGGAACCTCTGCCTGGAGAAGAGCTGATCGCTGAGGAACAAGTGCTGCCCTGCCTGTGACTGTGCTTTGTGGAGCTTTCCTGCAGTGCTGCTTCTGCCTGAGTAAGAGGGCAAAGACTGGACTTTGTGTGCCTTCCATCTTGAAGAAGAAATCTCCAAGGGCTTGATGTAGAGCTTGCCTCCTGTTGTTGAAGTCTCAGGGATAGCAAAGACTTCTTCCTGCCAGCACCTGGAGTCTCTGGAGAGACCCCTACTCTGCTCTGTGGTGCCCTTCCAGTTCCTGGGACCCTGAAAGGAGAGGCTGGCAGCCTAAGGACAAAAATACACGCACCGAGCACCGTGCGGAGAAAAGATCGACGCGAATCCGATCGCGGCTGAGAAAACGACGCGACGCCGGCTCCGCAGCTGAGAAACGACGCCGCAGGAAACGCGACCGGAGAATCGACGCCCGGAGCAGGAGAAACGACGCGCAGCATCGCTGACGAAGGCTGAGAGATCGCAACCAGCGCCGCGGGACTTTCGGACCGTCGCGTGGCTGGCTTTTTCGACGCGCCTCGCCGTGCCGAGCTGTTTTCGACGCATATACCCGTGCAGGGTTATTTTCGACGCACATCGCCCGTGCGGGGTTATTTTTGCCGCAAACCAGGTACATTTCCACGCTAGCAGCACTAGTGTGGTGTTACAACTACCTAAAGACTCTTTTTATTTTAAACCTTTAAAAAAATCATAACTTGACTTGTGTATGTTGGATTTTTGTCGTTTTGGTCTTGTTTTGTCTAGATAAATATTTCCTATTTTTCTAAACTGGTGTTGTGTCATTTTGTAGTGTTTTCATTAAGTTACTGTGTGTGTTGGTACAAATACTTTACGCCCAGCACTCTGAGGTTAAGCCTACTGCTCTGCCAAGCTACCAAGGGGGTAAGCAGGGGTTAGCTGAGGGTGATTCTCTTTTATCCTAACTAGAGTGAGGGTCCTTGCTTGAACAGGGGGTAACCTGACTGTCAACCAAAGACCCCATTTCTAACATTGGTGGCAGCGGTGGGATTGGACTTGTATTTGTACTTGACATACAGTAATTGAGTGTACACTACTGTTTTGATCTCAGACCACTACGTGACCACATACTACTTGTCTTGTGATTCTGCTTTTTGTTCTCTGATGTCCTCCTGGAAGTATTGCTAATATTTTTGGACTTTGTTTTTTGGTTGTGAAGCCTTTGCAGAATGGAAGTCCATTTCTGGCACCTATTTATGTATAAAAAGTGGCAGCTTAAAGCATTCTGCATGGAAAGGGGACTGGCTGTGAACAAGAAATCCAGAAGGGAGGATCTTGAATCAGCCCTGTTTCAGTATGAATTGAAACGTTGTCAGGCAACACCACCAAATGAGTCTGAGGAGGATAACTACTCTGAGGAGGAGGATAACTACTCTGAGGAGGAGGGAACAGAAAGAGATGAGTGGCTCCTAGCTCGAATCCGGAGTCTGGAAGAGCTAGATGCAGAGCTTGAGAGGGCTGAGGAGGAGAGAGCCTTAGTCCTGGAAAAAGAAAGGATTGCAGCTCAAGAGCTGAGCTGTGAAGAGCTGAAGCTGGAGGCCATGAGGGCTGAGTCCAGTTCAGATGGTGGCAGCAAAAATCTTGTATCCAGTACTGCTGAAGAAGTGCACATGCCCAGAGATGTGGTGCCCTACTTGAAGGAGGGAGTTAACACACACCAGGAGGTTCAGGGGTATGAGGTAGCTCCAGTGATGCACAGGGTCCCTGAGGTGGATTGGGGAACTGGCATGGGGAGTCATATTCCTACTGGTGGGAGGGACACTCTACTGACTCTAGGTGAGAGTGACAGGGAGAGGGGTTCCCCCCAGGTAGAAGTCCTGGTTATGGAGTGTGAAAACATCCCAGAAGAGTGTGGGTTGAGTGTCAGGGACAGTCAGGTACTGTCTCACCAGTCTCAGGAGGGTGATGTGGGGTGCTTTTTCAAAGCAGAGTCACTGGATGGTTGGGTGAAGGGTACTTTGGTTAATTCATGTGAGGGGCTGAGTGATGTAATTGCTGGAGAGCATATGTCTAGTCCTTATTTTCCAGAGCTATGCCAACACCAGGTGGAGTGTGAGTTCTCTGACCCCAGGGAGCTTACAATGGAGGCAGACTTCTGGGTGAGTACCAGAGAGTCTGAAGAGGCATTTGGGGGTGCTCCTGAGAGGAGTGGTCTAGGTAGTTCCCAACCAAGTGAGGTAGGGAAGGATTGTAGTGTCCCAGGTAGGTCCCAGTGTAGTGGGATGGGTGAGGGACCCCATGTCCAGTCTCAGAGGAGAGGGAATGGGGATGGGTTGAGGCCCAAGGTGCCCGAGATCCGGTCCCAGGTCCTGGAGGGTTCCCTGCGGGAACACCAGGAGGGGAGCCTAGCCTGTACCATAGGGCCATCTGTTGAGGGAGACCCCACAGTGTCAGGATAACTTGGGGGGGCGGCTGTAGCCAGCGTCCCACCAGTTCTGGTGTCTGGCAGTACCACTCCTAGTGAGGGGTTGCAGAAGTCCAGACAGAGGGTTGAGAGGGGGTTGCGGACCCCAGTGGAGAACCTGGAGGGTCAGGGGTCAGCTCTGAGAGCAGAGCCCCCCATGAATGACCTTGGTGAGACCATTTCTGGGTTGGGGGGAATCCAGACTCTGTCAGATGGGCAGAGGTCAGGAGACCTGCGCCAGCCAGACTCTTGTGTGGCCCTTCGGGACAGTGTGTCCCTTGAGGGGGGTAAGTGTGCCCCCCTGGAAGTCCTGGTGTGCCAGGCAATGGTTCAACCGCAGGGTGGTGACTCTGGGTTGAATGATCAGGTTCAGGGGGTAAACTCTGACCTGATAGGGGGTAAGTGTGCTCCCAAGGAAGTCCTGGTGTGCCAGGCAGTGGTTCAACCGCAGGGTGGTGACCCTGGGTTGGATGACCAGGTTCAGAGGGTAAACTCTGACCTGGTAGGGGGTAGGTATGCCCCCCAAGAAGTCCTGGTTTGCCAGGCAGTGATCCAGTCTGTGGGTACAGGCCCTGGATTGGGAGGCCAGGTTAAGGGTGTCCCCCCTGACCTGGAGGAAGGGGCTACTGCTAACAGTGCCCCTACCATGTTGTCTTCTGGGGGGGCCGCTCCTAGTTGGGTGGTTCAGGACCCCAGAAGAGAGGGCAGGGGGAGGGAAGCCCCACCCCTGGCCCTGGTCCAACCTGAAGGTACAGACCCCAGGTTGGAGGATCAGTTGCAGGTTAACATCCCTGCACTGATGGAAGAATTGTGCAGGACTGCTTCTACAAGCACCCTGACAGTTTTTGACTCTGGGGGTGCCGCTTCTGCGGGAAGGGTACAGAGCCCCAGAGGGGAGGACCAGGGTCAGGTTAACATCCCTGACCTGGTGGAAGAGAGAGTGGTCAAAGGGTGCCAGGCACCTGGGGCTACCACCCCCCACTCTCCACAGTCACAGTGGTTAGAGAGGCCTGAGGTCGGGCTCTCATCCCTGACAGTTGTCTGGGGCCACTGTGGCTTGCTGTCCTGGTGGACAGAGTTGCCCCTGGGGGGGGGAGGACGAGAGTCACACCCCGGGGGTGGAGTGGGCAACACCACTGTGTTGGCCCTGGTGGTACTATCTGCCCATTGCAATTCATCTGTGAGCAAAGTAAAGTTAGGTGTTCCACAGATGGTGTCTGTAGATGTGGAGAAGGGTTCCCCATGGGTTAGCTTAGTGGGCCCTGAGAGTATGGACAGAGGGATCCAACTGGAGTCAGGAAGGCGTAGAACTGGAACATGCCCCTGCTGTTGTGGGCCTGGGTCCCTGTTCTATCGCCCCAATCAGGGAAGTACATCAAGGTATTGATTGTTCTCCCCTGGCTTTAGGCTGGTAGGGGGTCGTGTTGGACTTTTGCTTATGCAGGGTCATCCCCAGTCTTTTTCGCCTCCTGCCTCCTATGTTTTTCTGACATGTTGCTGTTGGCTTTTCAACTCTGAGCACTTTACCACTGCTAATCAGTGCTAAAGTGCATATGCTCTCCTGTTTAAATTGTATGTAAGTGTTTATCCATGATTGGCATATTTGATTTACTAGTAAGTCCCTAGTAAGGTGCACTAGAGGTGCCAGGGCCTGTAAATCAAATGCTACTAGTGGGCCTGCAGCACTGGTTGTGCCACCCACATAAGTAGCTCTGTAATCATGTCTCAGACCTGCCACTGCAGTGTCTGTATGTGTATTTTTACACTGTAAATTCGACTTGGCAAGTGTACCCACTTGCCAGGCCTAAACCTTCCCTTTCCTTACATGTAAGGCACCCCTAAGGAATGCCCTAGGTAGCCCCAAGGGCAGGGTGCAGTGTATGGATAAGGTAGGACATATAGTAATGTGGTTTATATGTCCTGACAGTGAAATACTGCCAATTTCGTTTTCACTGTTGCAAGGTCTGTCTCTCTCTCATAGGATAATATGGGGGCTACCTTTAAATATGATTAAAGTGTAGATTCCCCTAGAGAGTAGATGGACATGTGGAGTTTGGGATCCCTGAACTCACAATTTAAAAATACATCTTTTAGTAAAGTTGATTTTAAGATTGTGAGTTTGGAAATGCCACTTTTAGAAAGTGAGCATTTTCTTGCTTAAACCATTCTGTGACTCTGCCTGGTTTGTGGATTCCCTGTCTGGGTCAGTTTGACAGTTGGGTTGTTTTTCACCTCACACCAGACAGTGACACAAAGGGAGCTGGGGTGTGATCTGCATTTCCTGATTAGCCATCTCTGCTAGGAGGGAGGGGTGGAGTGGTCACTCTCATCTGAAAGGACTGTGCCTGCCTCTGACAATGCTGTCTCCAGCCCCCTGGTGTGTGTCTGAGGCCTTGCCTGGGCAAGGCAGGATTTCACAAGAAGGTGTGAGTCCCCTTTGAAGAAAGGTGACTTCAAAGACTAAAATGGGTATAAGAAGGGCACCCAAACTTACAAACTTTAGAAACACTTCTGGAATCAAGAGGAACCTCTGCCTGGAGAAGAGCTGATCGCTGAGGAACAAGTGCTGCCCTGCCTGTGACTGTGCTTTGTGGAGCTTTCCTGCAGTGCTGCTTCTGCCTGAGTAAGAGGGCAAAGACTGGACTTTGTGTGCCTTCCATCTTGAAGAAGAAATCTCCAAGGGCTTGATGTAGAGCTTGCCTCCTGTTGTTGAAGTCTCAGGGATAGCAAAGACTTCTTCCTGCCAGCACCTGGAGTCTCTGGAGAGACCCCTACTCTGCTCTGTGGTGCCCTTCCAGTTCCTGGGACCCTGAAAGGAGAGGCTGGCAGCCTAAGGACAAAAATACACGCACCGAGCACCGTGCGGAGAAAAGATCGACGCGAATCCGATCGCGGCTGAGAAAACGACGCGACGCCGGCTCCGCAGCTGAGAAACGACGCCGCAGGAAACGCGACCGGAGAATCGACGCCCGGAGCAGGAGAAACGACGCGCAGCATCGCTGACGAAGGCTGAGAGATCGCAACCAGCGCCGCGGGACTTTCGGACCGTCGCGTGGCTGGCTTTTTCGACGCGCCTCGCCGTGCCGAGCTGTTTTCGACGCATATACCCGTGCAGGGTTATTTTCGACGCACATCGCCCGTGCGGGGTTATTTTTGCCGCAAACCAGGTACATTTCCACGCTAGCAGCACTAGTGTGGTGTTACAACTACCTAAAGACTCTTTTTATTTTAAACCTTTAAAAAAATCATAACTTGACTTGTGTATGTTGGATTTTTGTCGTTTTGGTCTTGTTTTGTCTAGATAAATATTTCCTATTTTTCTAAACTGGTGTTGTGTCATTTTGTAGTGTTTTCATTAAGTTACTGTGTGTGTTGGTACAAATACTTTACGCCCAGCACTCTGAGGTTAAGCCTACTGCTCTGCCAAGCTACCAAGGGGGTAAGCAGGGGTTAGCTGAGGGTGATTCTCTCTTATCCTAACTAGAGTGAGGGTCCTTGCTTGAACAGGGGGTAACCTGACTGTCAACCAAAGACCCCATTTCTAACACTTAGCATGCACAGAGTGAAGAAGCAGGTGGAGATGGTGTTAATCTGTGATTAAATGGTGAACTTGTTGTCAATGATGATTCCAAGGTTTCTGGCATGTTCGGAGGGAGTGGGCGCGGATTCTAGTTCTGAAGGTAACTAGGAGTCATTCCATGTGTTGCTGCTCTTGCAGAAAATCAGAACTTCAGTCTTGTCTGTGTTTAGCTGCAGGTAGTTTTCATTTGTCCGTTTAGAGATGCTTGTCATGCATTTGAGAAAGTTAGTTTTGGTGTTGGTGGGGTCATCAGCGAACAAGAGGATGAGTTGAGTGTTGTCTGCGTAGAAGATTATGTTGGGGCTGTGGGATCTGTCGATGTTGGCTAGTAGGGTCATATATTGTTAAAAAGCATGGGGCTGAGAGATGACCCTTGGAGGACCCCACAAGTGATGTCTTTTGGTTTGAAGGTGGAAGGAGGTAGGTGAATCCTCTGGGTTCTTCTGGGGGAGGAAGGAGGTTACCTATCTGAGGGCATCCCCTTGTATGCTGAAGTGGCGGATTCTTTTGACCAGTGTGTGGTGGGATACAGTACTGAAGGCTGCTGAGAGGTCGAGGAGGATCAGGGCTGCTGTTTCTCCATGGTCAAGGAGAGTAAGGATGCCGTCCGTGGCAGCGATCAGGGCAGTCTCAGTACTGTGATTGCTGTGGAAGTCGGGTTGGAAGGCATTGAGTAGCTTGTTCTTCTCCAGGTGGGTCATGAGTTACTTGTTGATGTTTTTTCCAGTACCTAGCTGGGAGAGAGAGCAGGGAGATTGGCCAGTAGTTTTTAAGTATGCTGAGGTCTGTGGTAGATTTGACTTGGGTAGGTTTCCAATTGTTAGGGAAGGTTGTGGTTGTGATGAAGGTGTTGAGTAGAGTGGTGAGTACCTGGCCGATACTTTGGTTTCCAAGATGGAAGATCTGGTGAGGGTAGGAGTCTGTGGGAGCTCTAGAGTGGGTGGATTTCATGGTAGAGATAGTGTCCTTAGTGCAGTGAAAGTTACAGGTTGTTAATCTGTGGTTGGTGTTGGTTGTGGCAATGACAACTCTGTCAACGAAGTCTGCAGATGTAGGTTGGGGTTCGAAGTTCCTGTATATGTTTGCAATCTTTTTGTGAAAAAAATCAGCAAGGTTGTCGCCCAACTCCTGTGAGGATGTGATGTTGTTATTACTAGCCACTAGGTTGAGAATTCCTTAATGATGCAAAATAGTTCCTTGGTGTTGTTTCTGCTGGTTTCGATATCTGTGGCTGGTGCTGCCTTCTTTGTTGCTCTCAGCATGAGGTGGTAGAGGTTCAGGGAAATCTTGAAACCTGTTCTTTCAGAGGTGTCTTTGCTGGCATGCCACTTCCTGTCCAGCTGTTTTCTGTCTCGTTTTGCTGTTCTGAGTTCAGTTGGGTACCAGCTGGCCTTTTTTGGAGGGTTTTTTCTGGATGCTGCTTTTGATGGGGTGATGCTGCCAGCGTAGTTGATGATCAAGGCATTGAAGTTTTTTAGTGCGTGTTCGAGGTCGGTGCTGGTCGCGGGGCTGGAGGTGTTGAGGACATAAATCCAGCTGGTCTCTGAAACTTTGCTCCACGTGAGGTGGAGGCGCTGGATGTCTTGGGAGTTTCAGTGTGGGGGCTGGAGATGTTGAAGTGAAAGAGGGAGGGGTCAGTCCATGTGAGTTTGGTGATGTGGCTGTATGTGATGCAGCTGCTGGAGGTGAAGATGGGGTCCAGCGTGTGTCATGCGATGTCTGCCATCATTTAGGATTTCCCTTAAACGTGGACCAGAGAGAATCTCAAAGTGATTTGTGCTGCACTGGCATGATGTACTTAGAGGAATTGGCCAATGCCTTACTTAAGAGAGGGCAGCTCTTTTTTACCCAAACTTTTCAGGTATTAATCTTTTGCTTATCCCCCACCAGATATGAGAACTACAGTGCACTCATCATAAACTTCTGTGAACATAATCTATAATCCTCATGCATTTATGTGAGGAACAGCACAAAAGGATGTAGCAGTGTATGTGATAAGATAAAAAGTTGGGACCTGATTCACAAAAAGTCTGAAATCCACACCTACAGGCTTCCAGTCTTAGAAGGTTTCAGATTTCTGATTGTTTTGAATAACAGTGTTTTTTCAGGTTACACTAGTAAACTTGCAACAACCTGGGGTTTGTAGTTGTATTACTTGAGAACCTTTGTGAATTTTCACAAAACAATCGACGGTGCTCATGTAGAAAAAATCGCTAACCGTTTTGGGTTTTCCCTTCTTCTTCGGTAAAAAATCACCCTGGAGAAACCTATGCTGCAACACCAACATCCTACTTAGCTTTGAGGGTGTTGCCTTAATTGTCCCATGCTGGATAGTGATTTACACTTGCTTTGACATGAATACGTTTTGACCTTTACCAAGGATGGAAGGAATAACAGATGAGTTTATGAATTCCTACAAATGTGTAAATGTGTGCGAGTGTTCAGAAATTCAGAGGGCATTCCCATCCTGTAACACTGCCTCTCCACCTAGTAGATTTATTCATATACCAGAACATTTGCTGAAGTAAATTAAGACATGCTAAAAACATCTTTGTTGTATGAGAAAGGTTGTTCGCCTTTCATAAAATGTGACATACATGCTCAAACAGCTTTGAGAATTGGGGGTAGGAATTTTTCTTTAAAACTGGGTGAAAATTAAACACTGGTGTGATGCACATAGTTTCTGGAATTTTGCAAATGCTTGTTATGCAACATTCCTAACATTATGCTATAAACTCACTTAGGGCCTTAATATGAGTGATAATATGGTCTATAGACCGCCACACTTGTGGTGGCCGTCTGGCCCGCCGCCAATGCGGCAGTCCGACCGCCACATTACAACCCTGGCTGTCAGACCAGCTGGGAACCGCCAGCTCTGCCAGCATCTTGGATTCCAGTGGTCTGGCGGTGGAGGAGGTCCTAATCCACCATGGCAGTGGTGAGATTATGACCACGTTCTTCGCCAACGGTTTCATAGTTGTAGCACCACCATTTAGTAGCTGGCCGAGAACAGGTGCGGGTGGCTACAGGGTGGCCCCTGCACTGCCCATGCACTTGGCATGGGAGGAGCAGGGGCCCCCCTGCCCAGCACCATTGCAAGCAGACAGTGAACATTCCAAGGGAGCTTGTGCACCCTGCTCACTCCAGCATTTCTGCCACCTCCATTACGAGATAGAGACAATGCTGTAGCTTGTTTCCCGCTAATACAGCAGGTGGAAACTTAGTTTTCCGCCTGCCAACCTAGCAAAAAACCCATAACAGCTCCGGCAGGGAGGTCACCGCGTAGTTGATGGCCACCCTGTCGGGAGTTTGGCAGACAAAGTTTTCCATCTGCCAAACTCATAATAGGGGCCTTAGTGTATTTATGCACTCTTGGTGGTAGAAAGTTACCTCGAATGACACCTTTGCTATAAAAATCTATAGTAAATGAATGGGAACAACAGAATAACAGCTGTTGTTCGCAGTGGTTTAGTTCCAGTGGACCCCCATGCCAAAAAATGATGCGAAGATGCATTTTGCACTAAAATATAGAGCAAAACTTAAAGATTTGCATTTTGCGTAATATCAGGTATTTTTGGTAATTTGGCTGTCATTTTGCATAATTATGTGAAAGCTAATAGGACAAATTTCACACACTCCTTATTATTGATGTTTTGTTTTAATTTGATGTTTTGTCAGCCGAGATACATTTCCGGGCCACGCATGAGAGTGAAGATGCTTGTGGCTTTGGGTTTGCTCATGACAGACATGACAATACAGAGCAGGATGAACATCCTCTTCATGTTTGTCCGTGCTGTATGATCCTATTAAAAGGCTGTTTCTCCCATGAAAGTAGTGGGAAAGGGGGAACTGACAGCAATGATGAGTCCGACCCTGGCAGGGGGTGAATGAAGAGACATTAACCTAGTATCATCTTGAAACAATTATTTTATCTCTTGGTCTAGCTTTAATCATTTTATCGCCTAGGGATTTCTTTAATCCATTGTGTTCTACTGAATGGAAGAAGCTGAGGATAAAGAACAGCCTAGGCCAGAAGAGTGCATAGTTTAAAGGCCTGCACCCCCTCCACAGCCTGCACTGCCAAGCGGTAGAAGCTCTGGGGCGGGAGAGGATTCAAACAAGTAAAGCGGAACAGGGGTAACACTGAGGCTCATTCACAGCTCAATCGTCCCTTCATCCTCTCACAACACTATATAAAATACCATTGGTCAGGTTCCAACAAAAAAAGTGTTCTTTTCCTTCTAGGACCGCTTTATTGATTTATGTACGTTTTTACACATGTTATCGTCTATTGTACTGGGGACTGCGGAAGAAGGAATTGCCCTCCAGTCTGATTGAGATTAGTTATGTCTGGTAATTGCTACTTATTTATTCCATCATTTTTCTCAGGCCTATTAACATCATTTGAATTTTTAATTTCACTTCGGAATTGTTTTCAGATGTGAACAAACAGAGCCATTTGCAGTAGTGATTAAGAACCAAAGACCCCCCATGTAGCTGGATAAAATGTAACAGTTGATTGCTTTTTTGCTACTGCACAATGTTACACGTTGATGTGCACTGGTCTTGTTAACTGTTAAGAGTGCACATGTGATCACTGGATAATTTGCAGCAGAGGAGGACCAAATTGTGCAGCAAGGCGGACCAAAATGTGTAGCAAAAAAAGGAAAAATATGCAGCATAATGAGGCACGATTTGTAATAGTATTACTTCATTATTATGTCACTTTTACACAGAACTGTCAGGAGAATATTCTGCCTCATCAATACAAGCATAAAGCCAAATACAGCAACAAGCAACTGAAAGAAGTTCTGTGAAGTTTGCAAAGGGCCTTTCACTGCACCAGAGCACACAACACCACACAGTTAGCAAAGTTTGCTCTGGTTGAGCTATATTTTTGATTAAGATCTGCCTGCAAATTATGCAGCAGATGTTGGATTGTGTGCAGTGCTCGGAGTGCATTGAAAAAGGATTGGACACTGTGATTGTGAGTCTAATTGGGGTTCAGGATCAATGAGATCAGGGGTGGAATAAAGGCATGGATAAAAAAGAACAAC
Source organism: Pleurodeles waltl (assembly GCF_031143425.1). Lineage (NCBI taxonomy): Eukaryota > Metazoa > Chordata > Amphibia > Caudata > Salamandridae > Pleurodeles > Pleurodeles waltl. The sequence goes on along the minus strand of NC_090446.1, from coordinate 813,899,500 downwards.
ATATTCTTAACTGTTTTGTTGATTTTCACCTTCAAGTAAGTGCCTACAATATACAACACCTACCTTAAAAGAAAAAAATAAATGCAAGTTGAATTAATCAGTGAGAGATGCACTCTTTCACATTGTGAAACCTCCATTGGTTAATGCAATCGGTGTAGATATCTGTGTGTATAACCAGAGAGTTAGAGAAATGAATTCTGGTTGGTGCAGTGGATATAGTGGGTCATTACGACCCCGGAGGTCGGTGCTATAGTTAGTGGAGGTATTAATGCCAACAGGCTGGCGGTACCTACCTCCACTATTATGACATTGGCGGTTTGGTCAAAGCCAAAATTGGCCGCAAATTTACCTTCCAGGGGCCCTGCATATGATACACTGAATTTACCCAACACACGATTTACAACAACAACATCAAGAAGCACAAAATAACCAGGGAAGCAGTGACAAAGCACCCTGTCAGCCAGAGGCATGTCGGAGTTGCAGTTGAAAAGAACCCCAAAGAGTAATAGTGGCAGATGTGCCAAATAAAAGTAACAATATATGAAAAACTTCAGTTAATTAATTCTTGAAAATCACGTAAGTTTCAAGATTTTTTATTTAATTTATTTGTATCCTTATCGGAAGACTTGCCCACGAAATGTAAACGTCCTTTCATTAGTCCTGTGCCTTATTGTTGGTATTACTTCTAAAAGCACTGTGTTCTGTGAGGTAAAGTAACTGAGATAGAAGACGAATTACTGATTTGTCCAGGACCACAATATTGAGCCAATTGGCAAAGTTGCTTTAAAAACTAGCCATCCAGGTATACGGCTAGTAAATCAGCCACTAAGCCTCCTTTCTTTTCAGAAGGAATAGGATTAAAATAACCAATATGCGACAAAATTAGAGTATAGGACTGTTGTTTTATGGTTCTCTATGTAGCTCAATATTACAAATTGTGGTTGTCGAATACACCACACAGTTCTATCAAAAAGAAAGAGCTACCCCTACTGATATCATGTACTCACTTTATAGAACAAATTGATTGCGCAGTGATGAAATTCTTACAGAATGCTGTTCTAAACACATGACGCATATCTACCTTCATTGTGGAAAGTGGGTTCGTGAGAAAGGTTGATGTGAAATATGTAAAACTATTATTGACACGACTTTACTAAAAGTGCTGCAACTAACTTCAGAACTGACGGGAGATCTTGAGCAAGGCCTGAGGGTTCCGCGCTAACAAAGCCTTTTAAATCAAAACCTTGAATGCAGACAGTTGTCTAGCTTATTGCTGAATGCCTGGCCACCTTTACAAATAACATTATAAACCACTTGGACAATAAAGGTATCATAGGGTTTATTTTTAGAGACGCGGATGTCAAAGGGGACATAGAAAAATTTGGGGTGCCGATAAAATGTTCTTTTGGGCTTTATCTACGACATCTTGATGGAGCATGATAAAGGTGATGTCTGTTTCCTACTACTCTGGATTTTATGTCAGCCATTAGCACCATCTAGTGACCACTTTGAATGAGGGTAGCACTGTGCCAATATTTTGTCATTTTTCTGCCCTTTCTCAGTAGTTAAAAAAAAATATGTTTTAAGTCTGTCTCTGACAAATTATTTTTTATGATTCCATGATGAATCGCTCCTCCAACACGGATGTCCTCACTCATTTCTGTGCCCATACAGAGCTGCCAATGCGCCCACCATTTCACGAGTAACCTTCTAGGCCCAGCAAAATCCCAGCCTGTGATAAAGAATGCACAAGCAAAATAGTCCTGTCACTCGCAGTCATCCCTCCTCAGTTTTGTCATTCTCCATTGGAGCACTGATGGATGGAAGCAGAAGTTGCTTCCTAGTCTCTGCCTCTCCGCCATTTTCATTTGCTCACTCTTTGCAACCCTCACCCTCAGAGTTCATTGCCAAGATGATCGCCATGACCCTTCAGCTTGGATGATCTGCACTTTTGGCTGCTTGGACTGCTTCAGCTTGCTGGTACAGCTGTGTCACCTAAAGATCAACTCACTGTGATTCTGTCGGTCCATTTAAGTTTGCCAGCTCAGCAGTACAGTGGTATTGGTTAAAGATCAACTTGCCACTGCTGGGGTAATATCAGACTGCTTCAGATTGCCGGTCACAGGAGACTGTGTTCAGGCCATCTTCATGTCTCTTTTCTGCTGTAACTGATTATAACAACTCTCATAGTCACAAACTATATTAATATTTTTCATTGATGCACTGCTACATTAATTGTTACACTGAAATCTCTCAGTACACATTTAATTCACCATGGCTTATCACAGCATCTCTACAGGATCTCTCCAATCTCCTGCTGATCTGAGATGGCCAATGCAGTAACAGTATCAATGTTGATACTGGTTTACAATATGAAGAGTGTTGACTTTTACTAGATTGTTCCTTGTAATAATGTGTTGGCTCCATCTGGATAAGTGAGACCAGCAGTACTGATTTGGAAAAAGGATTCTTCAACTCCATTTTCGAACTGTCATGTCCCACTAAGTGCTTGTGCCAGAGGATTTGTCAGGATCTTTGCTCATACTGATTCAAAACTCCTGGTACAGGGAGCTGTGTCTCGATTTCTGGTAAGGTAAGTGTATTTGTATATGTACGTCTCAGTGCTGGCAGCTTGCTTGCTGCCCTATAGAAAACAGAAATTCTGAACAAAGATGTAAACATGGCTCCATGACGTTATATTTACCTCCTTTAACTTGTTTTTAATGAAGGCCTACGAGGTGCATCCTTGGTTTTCCAGGTGTGAGAAACCATTAGGGGAGTCAGCGGAGTCAATTGATTCACTGAAAAACAATAAGACAGTGTAGGCAAATTGACTAATACACAGGCATGGTAAATCGAAATCTGGAACCAGAGTTTGCTCATTATCGTTGATTAATCATAACTTTGCTTCAGAAATGGAGGATTCGCTGAATGCTAGTGCTTTTTTTCCCCTCAAGGCTGTGAGGCCTCCTAGAACAACTGTTCTTAACCTGTGATCCAGGGGAACCTGATGGTCAGCTACACCTACTATGGCGGCCTGCGACTGCTTAGAAAATTAAATATTATTAATATATTAATAAAATGTATATAAATAAAGAAGCAAAATGTAAAATTGAACATTTTATAGCATTCTGTATGTGTGAAGGAATTTGAAACTGAAAGCTAAAAATTAAGTTGGTATCATCATATTGATTAATGAAAGGAGTACAGGTTCATGAAAGACAATGTATATTATGAGTGATGGCTCACCTCACTTGACTTTAGAAGAGCACCAAGCTTCCCAATTAAATTAAAATGTTGATTGTTAGAAATGGGGTCTTTGATTGACATTCAGGTTACCCCCTGTTCAAGCAAGGACCCTCACTCTAGTCAGGGTAAAAGAGAATCACCCTCAGCTAACCCCTGCTTACCCCCTTGGTAGCTTGGCAGAGCAGTAGGCTTAACTTCAGAGTGCTAGGTGTAAAGTATTTGTACCAACACACACAGTAACTCAATGAAAATACTACAAAATGACACAACACCAGTTTAGAAAAATAGGAAATATTTATCTAAACAAAACAAGACCAAAACGACAAAAAAAATCTACATACACAAGTCACGTTATGAATTTTTAAAGATTAAACTCAAAAATAGCGCTTAGAAACAAAAATGCTTCGATGAGATGTTAACACAGCGTCGTGACGGAGTCGTTCCCAACAAGCCGACACCAGCGTCGCGGGACACAGAGTCGTGTAGACCCCCAAGTACAGTACCTTTGGTGAAGAGTGAAAACAAGCCGATGCGCAAAGTCGGGGATCGCGGCATCTGTGCGAAATGTTGAATCCACGCGCTTCGAGCGGCGTAGGTCGCGACGTGGTGTGGCGACTTCCACAGAGTCGCGGACTTCAGCGGGTCTGCAGCGGCGTCGGGCCTGCGAAGAGCGTCGCGTTCCAGCGGAGGTCACAGCGTCGGGTGCAGGCGGCGTTACCGGATTCAGCAGCGGCGTCGGTCCGGAGTCGTCCGAAGTCGGTTTCCTTGGATTTCCACCAGCTTTCCTTTCAAGGGCCCAGGGACTGGATAGGGCACCACTTGTCAGAGCAGGAGTCTCTCCAGAGACTCCAGGTGCTGGCAGAGAGAAGTCTTTGCTGTCCCTGAGACTTCAAACAACAGACGGCAAACTTTAACTCAAGCCCTTGGAGATTTCTTCACAAGATGGAAGGCACACAAAGTCCAGTCTTTGCCCTCTTACTCTGGCAGAAGCAGCAATGCAGGAAAGCTCCACAAAGCACAGTCACAGGCAGGGCAGCACTTCTTCCTCAGCTATCAGCTCTTCTCCAGGCAGAGGTTCCTCTTGGTTCCAGAAGTATTTCTAAAGTCTGTAGATCTGGGTACCCTTCTTCTACCCATTTTAGTCTTTGAAGTCACCTTTCTTTAAAGGGGACTCACACCTACTTGTGAAATCCTGCCTTGCCCAGGCAAGCCCTCAGACACACACCAGGGGGTTGGAGCCGGCATTGTCAGAGGCAGACACAGTCCTTTCAGATGAGAGTGACCACTCCACCCCTCCCTCCTAGCAGAGATGGCTAATCAGGAAATGCAGGTTACACCCCAGCCCCCTTTGTGTCACTGTCTAGTGCGAGGTGAAAAACAACCCAACTGTCAAACTGACCCAAACAGGGAATCCACAAACAAGGCAGAGTCACAGAATGGTTTAAGCAAGAAAATGCTCACTTTCTAAAAGTGGCATTTTCAAACGCACAATCTTAAAATCAACTTTACTAAAAGATGTATTTTTAAATTGTGAGTTCAGGGACCCCAAACTCCACATGTCCATCTACTCTCTAGGGGAATCTACACTTTAATCATATTTAAAGGTAGCCCCCATGTTATCCTATGAGAGAGACAGGCCTTGCAACAGTGAAAAACAAAGTTGGCAGGTATTTCACTGTCAGGACATATAAACCACATTACTATATGTCCTACCTTATCCATACACTGCACCCTGCCCTTTGGGCTACCTAGGGCCTACCTTAGGGGTGCCTTACATGTAAGAAAAGGGAAGGTTTAGGCCTGGCAAGTGGGTACACTTGCCAAGTCGACTTTACAGTGTAAAAATACACACAGACACTGCAGTGGCAAGTCTGAGACATGATTACAGAGCTACTTATGTGGGTGGCACAACCAGTGCTGCAGGCCTACTAGTAGCATTTGATTTACAGGCCCTGGAACCTCTAGTGCACCTTACTAGGGACTCACTAGTAAATCAAATATGCCAATCATGGATAAACCAATTACATACAATTTACACAGAGAGCATATGCACTTTAGCACTGGTTAGCAGTGGTAAAGTGCTCAGAGTTGAAAAGCCAAAAGCAACAGGTCAGAAAAAAATAGGAGACAGGAGGCAAAAAGACTGGGGATGACCCTGCATGAGCAAAAGTCCAACATTGATTTTTCCACATTTGTTTGAATTAAATAAAATATTTCATCATTTGTGTATTTGATGAATGTGTGTGTCAACTTTTGTGTTAGATCAAGGTCCCCGACTTTGAGTAATGAGTCTTTGGTGTCCCCAGATCCCAGTAATCATTAAGTAGGGGTCCGCAGAAGTTAAAAAAAAAGAAGGTACTAACCACTGTCCTAGAATACAAGAATAGATGTTAGACAGACCCAGAGGTAAGAAAAAGCAAAGCATTCTAGTACATTGTCACCTTTGGTGCATGGGAGATACAAAGCTTAAATCTTGATACAGACTTTAAATCTGTGGCAGTTAAATAGATTTTTCCTGGATATAGAGTCACCCCTTCTGTAACTCCTCATCTTCTTCCTTAACTGATATAAGCTCTGAGATCAATTCTTATAGTATGTCCTCTAGTGAATCTGTGCCCAACATATTTGAGGATTTCCCGTTCCCCAACAAAAGGCATAATGTCCCTCAGGAATGTAGCATCAGTCCTAGGATGGCCATACCCAAGTATGTTTCACCATGTAACAATAGAAAAAATAAAGGTTCTGTCTTAGTTAAATCCTCAGTTCAGAAACTAGAAGCTAAACACAAACTTCCCCACCTCCTATAAAATAACCACTAACTTAAAAGGAAATGCTTGTTTAAAGGTCCTTGTTACAGATAGTGATACATAAAGTCTCCCAAATGAGTCAGCGTTCGTCTTGCCAACAATTATTCCGACAAATGTTCCTCAAGATCAGGGTATTCACATTGAGCAAATACATGATTCTACAATGCTGTACGCAGTGCCTCCTAATTCCCTCCTTACCCTAGGACAAACTTGAATCACAGCCTCGTCTGAAACACATGAATCATGTTTAAGTTGATCCTAGAAGAGGTACAAAATGTCACTTATGACTAATAAGATTGAACAAATTAATGGCAAAACAACCATAGAGAAGGAAATGGAAACCTTCTAACAGTGACTCACTGAATCGTAAGATGTACAACAATAGCCACTTCTGAAATAGCTACCATTACTGTAATCATGATTTTAGGCAAATGTGAGAATCTTGAAAACAGATTAGGACCGTCCAAACATAGATTTGTTGAGGTCGTAGAAAATCAGTTTCCAGGTTCAGCCTCATGAGTATGTCTCAACTTATATTAAATCTTTCATTTTTCCAGATATTGAGGGAAGTTTGACAACCGATAGGGTGCATCATATTCCACTAATAACCTCAGAATCTTCAATAAGACCACAAACTGACTATCCTGATCAATTTTTTTCTGATTATAAAATGAAGGACGAGATATTGCAACATGCTATGCAGACAAAAACAACTTTTTCACCCAAGGAATTACATTTTCAAGTTTTTTGAGATATGTGTGCTGAGACTGATCCGAGAAGATGGGAAATCACACAACTGGTCCCCCCAATTCATTATGGAAACAAGCCTCCATTGGCCAACAAGCCAATCTATAGATAAACTTGAAGTGGAAAATATGATTCTTGCCTATCCGAAAAAGGCACTCGAATTTGCAAAGACAATTCACATATTCATGTATTTCACTTTACTTTTTGATTATAATCTACTCATATGTTGTTGCACATCATCAGGTGCAGGACATGGCACCTTATAAGAGCCTAAATGAGATTGAGGGTTGCATAAGTGAGCAGTGCCACATAGCAAGTGAAAGGTGGGTTCATATGGTCAGGAAGGGGTAGTATACTACTGCACTTCAATAATCAAATTAAAAAGTTCCTTTCCAGCATAGGCCAATGTTTTCAAAATGATGGTACAACATATGACATATTTTTTGTTATGGAGGTTGTAATCTTTAAAGGATCACATAACTTATTATATACTTCTTAAAATCTGTTTTAATGTAATATTATTGAATGCCAATGGCCTTAATAATCAACATTAGAGTAAGAGTGATGACTCATTTTACTTCAGAAAAATCATTAGACGAAGGCTAAGTTGAACAGGATTGAAAAGTTCCAAAATTGTGATAAATATCTATTGTTTTCATCTTTGAGTGCTGCACATAGAGGTGTGGCAGTTATGTCTCCAAATAACTTGAAATTGACCTTATCACTTTGTCTGGTAACTCGGAAGGCAGATGAATATGGACACATCTGAAGCTACAAGAGAAACTATTAATAAAGTTCAGTTTGTCTTGAAGCTATTACAGATGATCCTCAGCCTTTACATTACTTAGTTAATTCAATTGCACCAACACAAAAAATACTATCGGGGTGGTCTTAATTGTCTACAAACCTCTATTAGATTCCTCAAATGCTAACCACAAAGGTAAAATGCCATGTATTATAGCTAATAATACGGACTATGAATGGGAGTTAAATCTTGTTGATCCTTGATGAAAGGATATTCCTAATAGTACATCATATACATGTTTCCCTAAAGTTTTCAAGTTGGCAGAGAGGGAAGCCTTCTTAGCTTCCTCCTCCTAAACCACTTATCAGTAAACTCAATACAAAGAGGGGCTTCAGAACATTCAGTAATATTCTGTGCCCTAGCACATATTCACATTAATAATAAAAACACTTTCATGGAGGTTGGACAGCATGCTTATTAAAGGCAAAGAATGAATAACCAACATCAACATTCATATTAGATAATTTTGTAATCAGAACATCAGCTCTACACAATTCAGTAACTCTGGGATTCCTTTAAGACTCAAATAGGGTTGCAAATATTGAAAAAAACAATTATATTTATTGGTGAAAAGTGCTCTTCTGCAAGAAATTTTATTTTACGAATAAAGGCTTCATTTTTGCATATTTTAACAGATCTGTTTACGGTATCCCTCATGCTTCAACAGATTAGTAGAAACCTAATATTCTCAAGATGCTACATGAAAATCAGGATTCACTGTATTTGGATGCTTTAAAGTATATCACAAAGAACCCAAATTAATATTGTCTAATTGTTCAAATGACATACTCCTTAATATAAATAAAAAAAATAGTACTCCCCATGACCTAAAAGCTATTTGGGTATATACGTTTCAGAAACATTTTATAATCTGTATTCATTCAAACATAAACCCTTAAGAAAATATTTTTTTTTAATGAATTCAGTAGCCCTTATCAAAAAGTCAGTTTTACCACACCTTGTCTTTTTATTTACCTAGCTTCAAAAAATTGTTAATGCAATAGTTTGGTTTTAGCAAACAGTGTAAACCTAACATTTATGTTTGGTTATATCCTGCATCTGTCTAACAAAAGAAGTAGGCAGACAGACCTTGCCTGATCTTAAACTTTTTTAATTTGGCAGCATTTGCAAGCTCTTCTTTAAGATGTCCATCCTTGCAATCTAGATACCTCTGTAAAAATATTTTCTAATCCTAATGTGTTATCATGTAATCTCCAGTATGCTGTGTCCTTTGCAATGTCCTAAAAAACCCATATTTGTTAGACATAGGACCTTGTCTATTTTGTAGTGTAAAGGCCAGTTTATTACCACCTTCAATGTTTCAAGGATAAACGTTCTAACAAGATTACGAGATTGCACACAATCAGTTATACTAGCAATTTTCTCGGATGCACGTTTCTTATTAAATATTTCTTATATATCATTCCCACTTTTTTTCTTTACAGTAGTTAGCTAGGAGCCCAGACAATGGATGTCCTATACGCTCCTCTGCAGTAGCTGAAGGTTGGCTACATATGTTATGGTTTTGTCCACATTTACTGGGCTTTCGGAAAGAAAGTTTTCAAAAATTGGATTTAATAATTCAAACTAAGATAGACCCCGGCCATGTTCTGGTATTATTAGATTTCCCCTCTGTAAATGGAATGTTTCCATGTGCTCAATTTCAATTAGTGTTCATTTCAGTGCTTGTGGTAGATTACTAATAACAGAAAATCGGAAATCTCCCAAGCTCCTCAGATCCATCAATGGGTAAATAAAATTAATAAAGGTCAACCACGCAAAAGGGTCTATTTTGAAAAGATAAGTGTTATAAATAACAGTTATTGTGTGTGGGAGTGCAATGGAATTTGATGTCCCAGTAATTAGTCTTGGATTGTATTTTCTTATGCCAGATGTGAATCTACTTAGCTGCCATAGGCATGCACGATTTAGCATCTGAATTATAGTAATCCCACTTATTTGTTATGGACATAAATCGATATTTATAATGATATTCACTTTCTATAGTTTCTGCTGATTTTCTAAATAAAGTTAAGAAAAAGATGCCATTCTCAAATACTCTCTCAATTGCTCTAGGTAAAAAAACTCATCTAGTCCCCTAATTCTGTTTAGCAACTGAATAAGCATCTTGCAGTGGTGTTGCTAAAAGGAAATATTCAGATTGTGCTAATGCTCTGAAATAACCCTTCGCCAAGAGCCCTAATGAAACGAATAAAGGCAGCATTGTTAGAGATATGTTTATTTTTAGGCCAAATGTGTGGTTAATGCTTCAGCAGGTCACTATAAACCTATTATATTTCGGGTTGAGTGTAACTAGGCTCTAATGATAACAATGTTGGACAAGGGAACCTTATGGTTTGGTCAACTTCTGTGAACCCGATGGTGTGGGAAGTATTCTGTGGAAAATATGGTGGTAAAATCATTCAAATCATCATTTGTGTTTCACAATACACAGTAGCCGAAGAACAGATTGTTCACCTCTTATTCACCAACACACAAACTGAACGGGGCAGCTGTTACCCCTGCTCATATATTCTTATATATTCTGTGCCAGTGGTTTCAAAGTTTGTGATTCAATGAAAAGAGGTATTCACTAATGGACAGGGTTCACCTCCTTTACAGGAAAGTCAGCTTTCCTAAACACCTAAAAATGTTAAACGAATGGTTACCACATCATTTCTTCTTTCAGTGTTGGTAGAAATAAAAACACTTTCACTATGACAGTGCAGACAGGACAAGCTCACACTTTCAGACTGCTCCTTGATGCAGGTATGTATCAATGCATCATACCAGAGTGTGAAAATAAACATTGTGAATGCAGATCCCTGTCAGAAAAACGTTAAATACACTGCTTCACACTTCAGTTTGTTTCCCCATTTAAAATGTTGTTAAACCATTTGTATGGTGTTAATGGTCAAGAAAAGAAAATCACACTTAAGCAAATGTTGTAGCACTTCTTTACAATCCTTGCTCTCTCACACAACAAATTAAGCTCACATTTACATGGTAGGTGAGAAGTGCACCTTTAATCATTTCACCACAGAGAGGACATGTAAATTGGAGACTTTCGGTTACAGGTTATTAAAGAAATATGTTTAGTGCCTAGGTCTCTCGTTAGAGGCGCTAATATCTGTTCGTTCTATTTTCTAACCACACACCTGTGAGTCATACAAAATGCATACATACCGCGTTGAGTTGTAGTTGCTGAATCAGGAATGCAGTTAGCTTTCCCAGCAGAATCTCTGGACTGCAAACTGAAATATCTTTTTAAGTACGCTTAGACAAATGTGGTGACAGTGATCTTCACAAGATTAGGAAGAGGCCAGACTCTTCAGGGAAACACAAAAGTGTAAGCCTTAGCCCTTTGTCGGCTTTAACCAGTCATTCTCTTGTGTGTAAATGTTTTCAGACCCGCTCATGTTTCTTCATAACTTTTCAAAATCACTAGGTGTGGGATCAAACCAGTGCTCTAAACAAATTCACGAACTGAAGCTCGTCTGGCCTGATGTAGTTTTATGCCTGTAAGGGGTGCATATGTTATGACAAAATGACTTTGACAATTTTCTCTCCTGGCACATTGTTCATTTTTCAGTTCAGTCACACTGTCGAATCGTTATCATTGATGTGTGTGCGAGGCTAGTAACATTCATACTGTGGTTTGAAAGTTAATAACATTTACATGTGACAAAGGGCAAATTTAACTTTGCGTTGTCTTTAAAAAAAGGAGTAAAAATATGAAATAATGCATTCTTTAGTTGTCCACTAGAACGTAGTCTGTCATCGCTGGTACAGTGTTCTGTCCTTGCCAAACTACACCAAATTCAAGCATGTATATAGCTGCCAAGAGACCACATGTCGTCTAATAAGTTATACCAGTCCTTTATTAAGCCAACAACTGCATTTATGATTTTGGGCCAATCGAATGATAAAAGCAAAATTACAAGTCCCAGAACGCACCTTGTCATTTACTACAAAGTTAGGACTGGGTGCAGATGCCACTCAGGACATGCTATTAGGGGCGGGTACATAACTCCTAAACCCTGGATATTGGATTTCTCAGCCAGAACTTTAAGGCCTTACTCTCCTCATTGGCCCTTTTTGAAATCAGGCACTACTAACGTCCAGGCACTGCTCTACTCCTTGCACTTATCAGACTCTGGCCATTATGGACAACATTCATACCTGATTGCGCTATCACTGGTTGTTTCTGTACACACCTTCTACTTTCAAATCAGATGTCCTTTTACCCCAGGTGCCTACAACTGAGAGAACCTGTATGCTACTCATCTTCCAAATCTCTGCTCTATCCAACATGACTGACTCATTCATCTGTACAGAGTCCTGTGCAAACTGAAAGTCCTGCAATACCAGTTTTTAGGTCGAGCATAGGAGCGCACACGCGCTGCTTTTCCAACGTGTTGGTATGTATCTGGGCTTTTAACAATGCCCACCGCACGCCCATCACTACCACTCGTTCATGGGCTTGCCTTTCAAAAATCCTTTGATGACATTGGTAAATGGTTTACTTTCATCCCTCCTTGGGGAGGTTTTGTTACCGCCTTGGCTATCACCCCTGTTACATGGCTAATTGCACTTTTGCCAATAAGTTTGACTGCAAGCTAACTTCTTTTTCCTATTGTGTCTCTTCACTCTGATGCTCATGGTGGCCGTGGCACTGTGAATCGGCTCGCTTATGTGAAACTGTTTTACTTTTCATTTTCAATTTATGTGGCAAGAAATGTCTGGTTTTAGTTTACAACGGTAATAGTTCTAACTCGAACAAATGCGAGACCCATTGCATTGCAAATGCTTGATTCTTGAGGGATCATGAGAGTGTTAGCCATATTGCTCTCCACTGTTCTCCAGACCTGATGGTAGCCTCTAATTTATTACAGAGGTCGACATGCCATCAGTCCTAGCCAAGACATAGACTCCCTGCCCCCCAGTGCCAAATAGTTCTCTGGAGTCGAGTCCTTTCTCCCGATATATATACACAAATCACGTGTCCATGTTTGTTGCACGGTGTGTTCACTGTTTGGAGTACTTTTTTAACTTCACCATCATTGTATATGGTAAATTTGGGACCAACCCCTGTGGGCTCAGAACATAGGCCTGCTTGGCAGCTGTGCATTTATTTCCCCTAGTAATCCTACATTCACAGTGGTGATTTTTTACTCACGCTGTCCCAAAATCCTTCTCTAATTCAATCCAAAAATATTTTGTTTCTCTTTGTTTACTTTCAGTATCTAATGATTATTTGTAGTCTATAGTTTTTAAATAGCAGATGGTTTTACATGATAGCATATGTGACACATAGCAGTTAGAAGGTAATGTCCAGAAAGCAGCAGACTCATTCATCATCCTTAATTCAGTTTAAGTTAGAGCGGAAAACAAAGGAACACATTTATCTTTCAGGCCTGTGTTCTGATATCACCTGTTTAAAGCTCATCAGTTTACAACAAGTTTTCATCATGTTGGCTGTTTCTATATGATTAGGAGCAACTCAATGAAAGGAACATACCCACATCTCTTGAAATGTGTCATCGCTCAGTTTGAAATATGGGGTTGGAAACACATAAGTAGCAGGTCGATGTTGAACTGCTGATGACATCTCATCCGAGCTGTAAAACAAATCCGAAAAAAAAAACTATGTTGCTATTCTAGCAAAGAAATCTGTGCCAAATTACCCAAAAAGAACCTCAACTGATTTGTTCCCTTGTCAGCCGTCTTCCCCAGTGTGTGTGTGTTTGCACATGAACTGTAAAGTGCACAATCCACATAGAAAGAGTGGGGGCTTTACCTGTCACTCTTCAATTGTGTGTTTGTAGTCACCCTCCATCTTTACTTAGGGGTTTCAGGAGCCCTGCAATAGAGCAATTCTAACTCCACACCCACGCAAGTAGTTCTCTCCCGGGCACCTTCAGAGGGTGATCGACAATGTTTCCTGATCTAGATCCTGACCAAAACAATAAAGCCACGCTGTCCTACTAAGCACCAGGGCACCAAAGTCCAGGTATCCCCATTGTTTGTGACAGAGCATATCATCTGGAATGCCAAAAGAACATGGTAATTCTGTTTCCCAATCATAAACCTGGTAGCATTACAACATAGTCTCTACCTCCTGAGTAGTTTGTCAATATGCCACATATTGAAGTAAGAAGAGTCCTTGTTTTTTTAGATCAACGTGTTATTTGCTAGTCTTTCCTTGCTTAAGGCTTAACAGAGATTAGGAAGAAGTAACCTACCTGCCATGGTCAGTCAGCAGCTACACAGCCGTGTAACTGGAAAAGATCTGCATACCCATTACCTGTTCTTAACAGTTTATGTGTAAATTAAGATCAAGAGTGTGTGGAAGAATACATCACGCTTTGGTGTTTCACCTTCCTGTACATGATCATGGTACAGAACAACCTTACTACGTATACCCAGATGCACCACAATACATACCCAAACCAACCATAGATGCACTTATTTCAGCGCAATGTAATCCACAATAGCTTACAAAGACAACTCATAGTATTATCAAAGAGGCAGAACAGCCTTGTACCAATCTCGCACAATAGTTGTAAATCACTTCTTACTACTGGCTGTGGTAATGATCTAGCACAATATTGGACCAACAATGATCTCAGTTCTTTGTCGTTTTAACAATGTTTTACTGCTGAGTATTGGAAAACTAAACAACATATTCTCCACACTACACTTCCTCCTCATCGTTATTTCACCTGCATTTCATAATGATGTGTTTGATAGATTTGTTGGTGTTGCGCAACACTGGTGCAATAGTTTGTCATGGCATACAACGCATCAGGGATTGTTTCCCTTTGAGTACAATTAGTACACGTGCATCCTAGTCTGGCGTCTGCTGTTTAAACGGCGAACGGCATCACGAGCTGTCCTTGAGTAGTTAGTTGTACCCGCCTCGGTAAGGCACTAGTCCTTATTTTTCACTGTGTAATGCATACGCGATCTTTGCAAAGTGATGCCATTCCTTATAGAAAATGCAGGCCTAGGTTTCTCAACTGTGTTCAGCTGCTCGTGATATCTGATTTAGATTAGGCTATCCTTGCCAATTGTGTTTTCCATTTTAGTGCGCAGTAATTGTAGTGTTTCTTTAACTCGTGATATATTTTCTTTGCCAGTTTTGAACCTGCCTCCTATTTTGTACTCGCCATGGTATTCGCATTTTCAATTAACGTCTATACATCCTCTTCATTGTATATTGAAATTAAAAGGAAATGGGAATGGTTGAACATGCTGTTGTAAATTTTTGCCCCAAGCAAAGAGTTTATTTTGTGCACTGAACTAGCAAATAGTTTCTTCATTGATTTAACATCTCGCTTTTCCTCGCTCTCGATCTTCCCCGAAAACCGTCTTCACACATATTTCATTTAAAAAACAATTAATAAATTCGTATGCTCCTCATACAGCCTTTCAGCAAATTATCAAATTGGTAATAATGAGTACCCTGTTTCATTCAGGATCCACGGGTTAAAGTTACCTGCATTTGTTAATTATGATTTTAGAAATAAATATTTAACTGTCAGGTCTGACCTACCCACCTTAGGATATTTTTTTACTGTATTAGACAGCGAAGAGGTTGGCCTTGTCAAAAAGGTGGGGACATGGTGAGTGGGGTTTGGAAGCACCACCTGCCCAACTCACACCCAGCATGCAAAAATGACTAACTTGGAGTTACCTCCAATGCTTTGGGGAGGTTTCAAATGGAACCTGTTCTGCAGAGAGTTCACACCTGAGCTGGGAACCTTTTATATGAAAGAATTTCCATTCCATCATGTGAATGTGCGCCTTCTCTGGGTGGCACTGTGATGAGATGTGTGAGAAATTGTGTTGTTCATAGAGTGTGGTGTGAGTCCTGGTCAAGCAGCAACCCTAATTCTTGTCAGGGTAAAGCACAAGCAAACCCTTAATTAACATGTGCTCACCCTCTTGTACCTTAGCACCGAGCAGTCTGGTTTAACTTGAAGGCAATGTGTGAAGCATTTGTGCAATACTTCGAAGAGTGAAATGCCACACAAAAAGGATCCCAACCCAGGCTAGAAAAATATAACTTATTTTAATAAATTAAAAAGACCAAAACCACAAAAACCAAAGAAGTGTAAATTGAGTTATGAATTTTTAAAGAATTAACTGTAAAATAGCACTTATAAGCCAAAAGAGCCAAACAGGGATGTCTGGCCACACTGGACCGGGACAAAGTCAAAAGTTCAGACCGACCAAAATGGAACACAGGCCAGTTAAATCCTGGGTGTGGAGCGATGCTTCAGTTCTGAACCATGCAGTAGAAGGTATGCATCACTTTTTCCCATGCAGCAGAAGCAATGCATTGGTTCCGAGATGCTGTAAAGCTGCAGTGCGAGTTCCCACTGCGTGGATGTCAATGAGCTGAGGTGCAGTCAAGGTGATGCATTGGTTCCAATGAGTGAAAAGGCTGCGTTGTGGAGTTTTGGGGTCATCGTCAAGGCTGCCATCAGCAGGCCTGCGAGGCCCTTACATTGAGAAAACGCTGCAGTGCTGGTACTGAGAGCAATGGGCTGTTATCGAGATGTGAGGTAATGCGGCACTGCAAATCAGATTGCACCATTTCCAGCCCACAAAGTGGAGGTGATGCCTTGATTTTCTACATGCACCAGTTGTGATCCATAATTTCTGCTCCCGCTGCGGTGATTCGTAATTTCTATTCCCACAGCAGAGGGTGCATTGGTTCCACTGCAGCAAGCACCTTCGGCCCACTTCCAAGGATTGGGGTGGCACCACTTGGCAGGAGACTCACAGATACCAAAGTACAGGTGCAGGAGCAGGGTGGGTGGAAGTCTATAATGTCCCTGAGATTACAGATCAGGAGGCCAGCCGACTAGCCCTTGGAGTCACTCTGGGTTCTGGGTTAGAGAGATACAGGTCAAGTCCTTCTCACTCCCAGGCAAGAGGGCAGCAGGCACTGGTCAGCACAGCAAAGCAGGAGTCCAGCAAAATAGCAGTCCAGCAGGGTAGCAGGCCTTCAGCAGCACAGCGGTCCTTCTTGGCAGAGTATTTACAATGTACTGCAAGTGGTGGTGTCAAAGGTCCAGTACTTATACCCGTTTGCACCTTAGAAGTGGGGGAGACTTTAAATGCATGCCTTTGAAGTGCATAGATTCCCTGCCCATCCTGTCCTGGCTCCAGATTAACTACAGTGGTTCATGCAGCCCTTTGTGTGAGGACAGAACACAGCCTATTCTGGTGTAAGTGAGGCTATGCCCAGCGCCCCCTTCTGATCCTGCCTATGATGGTCCAAAAAGGCTCATCAGGTTGCACCTAAGGTCCTTTTGTGTGTGGCTGTCTAGGGCAATACACAAAGTCCAGCTGCCCTCCACCCCAGACGCGATCAGAGATAGGCAGCAGACACCAGATGTCTTTGGTATGAAACTGCCAACTTTCTAAATGTGGCATTTTCAGAATTGCAATTCAAAATATGACTTAAATATAAGTTGTGATTTTACATAGTAATTCCAAAAATAACAAACTAGAAAAGTCTACCTTTTCTAGATTGTGAATTACATTTATAAGATGTGTTAGACTTTTCATCCTTGGCGTGGTCTCCCTTAACTTTTTGCCTCTGTTCCCCAGGTTGTTGATGTGTGCTGGACTCTGATTTGACTTGTTATTTGTTTTTGTTACTCTGGGCACTTTACCACTGCTAACCAGTGCTAAAGTGCAAGTGCTCCTGTTTAAAATGTGTACGTAATTGGTTCTCCATGATTGGCATATTTGTTTTACTGTTAAGTCCCTAGTAAAGTGCACTAGAGGTGCCCAGGGCCTGTAAATCAAATGTTACTAGTGGGCCTGCAGCACTGGTTGTGCCACCCACACAAGTAACCCTGTAATCATGTCTCAGACCTGCCACTGCAGTGTCTGTGTGTGTATTTTTACACTGTAAATTCGACTTGGCAAGTGTACCCACTTGCCAGGCCTAAACCTTCCCTTTTCTTACATGTAAGGCACCCCTAAGGTAGGCCCTAGGTAGCTCCAAGGTCAGGGTGCAGTGTATGGATAAGGTAGGACATATAGTAATGTGATTTATATGTCCTGACAGTGAAATACTGCCAACTTCGTTTTTCACTGTTACAAGGCCTCTCTCTCTCATAGGATAATATGGGGGCTACCTTTAAATATGATTAAAGCGTAGATTCCCCTAGAGAGTAGATGGACATGTGGAGTTTGGGGTCCCTGAACTCACAATTTAAAAATACATCTTTTAGTAAAGTTGATTTTGAGATTGTGCGTTTGAAAATGCCACTTTTAGAAAGTGAGCATTTTCTTGCTTAAACCATTCTGTAACTCTGCCTTGTTTGTGGATTCCCTGTCTGGGTCAGTTTGACAGTTGGGTTGTTTTTCACCTCACACTAGACAGTGACACAAAGGGAGCTGGGTGTAACCTGCATTTCCTGATTAGCCATTTCTGCTAGGAGAGAGGGGTGGAGTGGTCACTCTCATCTGAAAGGACTGTGCCTGCCACTGACAATGCAGACTCCAACCCCCTGGTGTGTGTCTGAGGCCTTGCCTGGGCAAGGCAGGATTTCAGAAGTAGGTGTGAGTCCCCTTTGAAGAAAGGTGACTTCAAAGACTAAAATGGGTATAAGAAGGGAACCCAAATCTACAGACTTTAGAAACACTTCTGGAACCAAGAGGAACCTCTGCCTGGAGAAGAGCTGATAGCTGAGGAAGAAGTGCTGCCCTGTCTGTGACTGTGCTTTGTGGAGCTTTCCTGCAGTGCTGCTTCTGCCAGAGTAAGAGGGCAAAGACTGGTCTTTGTGTGCCTTCCATCTTGTGAAGAAATCTCCAAGGACTTGAGTTAGAGCTTGCCTCCTGTTGTTTGAAGTCTCAGGGACAGCAAAGACTTCTCTCTGCCAGCACCTGGAGTCTCTGGAGAGACTCCTGCTCTGACAAGTGGTGCCCTATCCAGCCCCTGGGCCCTTGAAAGGAAAGCTGGTGGAAATCCAAGGAAACCGACTTCGGACGACTCCGGACCGCCGCTGCTGCTGAATCCGGTAACGCCGCCTGCACCCGAAGCCGGGACCTCTGCTGGAACGCGACGCTCTTCGCAGGCCCGACGCCGCTGCAGCCCCGCTGAAGTCCGTGACTCCGTGGAAGCCGCTGCACCACGTCGTGACTGACGCCGCTCGAAGCGTGTGGATTCAACGTTTCGCACAGACGCCGCGATCCCTGACTTCGCGCATCGGCTTGTTTTCACTCTTCACCAAAGGTACTGTACTTGGGGGTTTACACGACTCCGTATCCGGCGCCGCTGGTGTCGGCTTGTTGGGAACGACTCCGTCACGACGCCGTGTTAACATCTCATCGAAGCATTTTTGTTTCTAAGCGCTATTTTTGAGTTTAATCTTTAAAAATTCATAACTTGACTTGTGTATGTCGTATTTTTGTCGTTTTGGTCTTGTTTTGTTTAGATAAATATTTCCTATTTTTCTAAACTGGTGTTGTGTCATTTTGTAGTGTTTTTATTGAGTTACTGTGTGTGTTGGTACAAATACTTTACACCTAGCACTCTAAAGTTAAGCCTACTGCTCTGCCAAGCTACCAAGGGGGTAAGCAGGGGTTAGCTGAGTGTGATTCTCTTTTACCCTGACTAGAGTGAGGGTCCTTGCTTGAACAGGGGGTAACCTGACTGTCAACCAAAGACCCCATTTCTAACATTGGTGATCAGCAGTTGGGATTTAGACTTGTATTTCTACTTGACATACAGTGATTAAGTGTACACTACTGTTTGAGTTCAGACCACTAGGTGACCACATACTACTAATCTTGTGATTTTTGTTTTATTCTATTTGGACTGTTTTTGCTCTGCATTCAGTTTCTTTTTTCGCTGATTCTGTGATTAACTTTTCTGGAACTTCATTTGGGAACTTGTTTCTGCATTTGGAACTTTGCACTCTTTTTACCTTTCATCATGTCCCATGCTGGAGATGCATCAGTTGGAGCTGACTTTGACCTTGAGAAATTGGAGAGTTATCCCAAAGCTCAGTTGAAGCAGTTCTGTAAAAGTTTTGACTGTCCCATTAAGAGCTCATCCAGGAAGGAGGATCTGCAAAAGGCGCTGAGGGCCTGAGTGACAGCAAAGAGCACTGAAGGGTACACAGAGGGTGAGGGAGATGAGGAGAATGAGGAAGAGTGTTCAGTACACAATGGTATTGTGGGTGGGCCTGTTATGTCCAGGGAGAAGATCTCCAGGGCAGGTAGCAGTGTCTCATCCAAGGGTCTGACACCTGAAGAGTTACAGGACAGACAGGCAGAAAGGGAGTACCAATTGGAGCAGAGGAGGCTAGCCCTTGAGGAGAGGAAGTTAGCGATGGCTCATGAGCTTAGCTCGAGAGAGATGGATCATAGAAGCCAGTCCAGTAGAGATGGTGGCAGCAATCCTACAGTGCAGCCTGAGAGAAGGGTACACATCCCAAAAGACCTTGTGAGGGATTATAAGAGGGAGGATGATATCTACTTGTGGTTCAAGGGTTATGAGTCAGCTCTCCACATGAACCTGGTCCCTGAAGCTCATTGGGGGGCAGCCCTGTGGAAGCATTTTGAGGCAGAGGGGAGGGACACACTGACAGCCTTAGGGGATGCTCAGGATCTCACCTACCCTGTCATGAAGGAGGCCTTACTCGCCAGGTATTGTCTCACCCCTGAGCAGTACAAGGAGAAGTTTAGATCCTACAAGAGAAAGGAATCCCAAACATGGTTGGAATGTGTTGATTCTTTTTGCAGGTCACTGGATGGTTGGGTGAAGGGCAGTAAGGTAAACACGTATGAGGGGCTTTACAATTTAATTGCTTGGGAGCACTTGTACAGTTTATGTTTTCCAGAGCTGCGCCAGCACCTCATTGACAGCAAGCTGACTGACCCCAGGAAGCTTGCACAGGAAGCGGACCGCTGGGAGAGCACCAGGGTCCAAAAGAGGTATGGGGGAGACCACGCCAAGGGTGGGCAGGGTCCCTCTCAGAAGAAAGGGGAGGAGTTGGTTTCAGGTGGGTGGGAACCAGCAGAAATGACCCTTGTCTCACTAGGGGACAGTGAGATGGTCCAGAGAAACCTAGTGCCTGATAACACTAAGAAGTACAGGCAATGGGTGACCATCAATGGACAGAGGGTGGAGGCTCTGAGAGACACAGGAGCCAGTGTGACTACAGTGAGGAGTCACCTGGTGTCTGAAGAGCAGATTGATCCCCGGGTACTTCACCAAGTAGTTGCGGTAGACAACTCTGAGCGCCTCTGCAGAGTGGCGCAGGTTCCCTTTGAATGGGGGGGGTCTCAGGTTCCTGGAAAGTAGCTGTGAGTCTAACCATGCCTGTTGATTGTTTGCTAGGCAACGACCTGGAGGATTCCCCTTGGAAGGAGGTGGAAGACAGGTCTCACTTGGAGATGTTGGGTCTGCCTGGGTGGGTATGCGTATCCACCCGGTCTATGGCAGCCAATCAGGGTAGTCAAGAGACCCCTGGAGCCTGAAACAGTGGCCCAGGGGACCGCCAAGAAGAGGAAGGGCAGGGGGCACGTGAAACGGGCCCCAGAAGTTCCCACGGTCCGGGAGGAGGCAGAGCCTGAGGGTGACACCCCAGAACCTACAGGGGAGCAGGTGGCTGAACTGGGGGAGGTCCCTGAGCTGTCACAGTGGCAGCAGGAAGGGGGACCCACCAGGGAAGCATTCTGCACAGCGCAGAAGGAGTGCCCTACTCTTGAGGGCCTGCGGCAGCAGGCTGCAGCCCAGGCGGCTGGCGAGGCGCCAGGTACTCACCTGATATATTGGGAGGATGGCCTCCTGTATAGTGAGCCTAAGGTTCCTGAGCGTGGGTCAGCTCGTATGCTGGTGGTACCCCAGTATTTCAGGGCCTTCCTACTGGGTTTGGCTCATGATGTGCCTTTGGCAGGACATCTAGGGCAGGACAAGACCTATAAGAGGCTTGTCTCCCACTTTTACTGGCCCTTGATGCACAAGCAGTCAGCTGCTTATTGTAGGTCTTGTCAGACTTGTCAGGCAAGTGGCAAGAGTGGGGGGAAATGCAAAGCTCCCCTCCAACCTTTACCTATAGTCAGTACTCCCTTTGAAAGGGTAGGAATTGACATTGTGGGGCCTCTGGATCCCAAGACAGCCATGGGCAACAGGTTCATCCTGGTCTTGGTGGACCATGCCACACGGTACCCAGAAGCCATTCCTCTAAGGACGGTCACTTCCCCCGTGGTGGGACGTGCCTTGATGGGAGTTTTTACCCGAATGGGGTTCCCCAAGGAAGTGGTATCTGATAGAGGTAAAAACTTCATATCCACTTATATGAAGTCTCTGTGGAAGGTGTGTGGGGTAACGTACAAGTTCACCACACCTTACCACCCCCAAGTAATGGTCTGGTTGAGAGATTCAACCGCACCTTGAAAGGCATGATTCAGGGCCTGTCAGAGCCCTTGAGGCGTAAATGGGACGTCCTCTTGCCATGCCTTCTGTTCGCTTACAGGGAGGTGCCTCAAAAGGGACTTGGCTTTAGCCCCTTTGAGCTCATCTATGGCCACCCTGTGAGGGGACCGCTCAGTCTGGTGAAGGAGGCTTTGGAGAAAGCTCCTAGTAAACCACCCCAGGATGTATTTAGCTACATGCTGGCACTAAGAAACCAGACTGCCCGCTTCAGGAGTCTCGCTCAGGAGAACCTGGAAGCAAGCCAGGAGTATATGAAACGGTGGTCCGACCAGAATGCCACTCTGGTTGAGTTTCAGCCTGGACAAAAAGTGTGGGTCATGGCACCAGTGGAGCCTAGGGCTCTCCAAGATAAGTGGACTGGGCCGTTTGAGGTGGTGGAAAGAAAGAGCGAGGTCACCTATCTGGTAGACTTACAATCCCCCAGGAGACCTTTGAGGGTCCTACATGTCAACCGCCTCAAACCACACTTTGAGCAAACTGAGCTATCCATGCTCCTAGCGACAGATGACGGGGTGGAGGAAGAGAGTGAGCCTCTTCCTGACCTCCTGTTTGCAGGAGAGAAAGATGGGTCTGTGGAGGGAGTGATCCTCTCCCCCTCACTGACTGAGGAACAGAAGAGGGACTGTCGCCACATGTCGGGACAGTTCGCCTCGCTGTTTTCCCTGATCCCAGGAGTCACACAACTGTGCACACATGATGTGGACACTGGGGACAGTACACCTGTTAAACATAAAGTTTACAGGGTGACTGACAGGGTCAGGGCTTGCATTAAGGAGGAAGTCTCCAAAATGTTAACCCTAGGGGTTATTGAGCACTTCAGCAGTCCTTGGGCCAGCCCAGTGGTATTGGTCCCAAAGGCTGCTCCTCCTGGTGCCACTCCGGAACTTAGGTTCTGTGTGGACTACCGGGGTCTCAATGCGGTCAGCAAGACTGATGCACACCCCATCCCCCGAGCTGATGAGCTCATTGATCGGTTAGGAGCTGCCAAGTACCTCAGTACGTTTGATTTAACATCTGGGTACTGGCAGATTGCCTTAACTGATGGGGCAAAGGAGAGGTCAGCATTCTCTACCCCAGATGGGCACTTCCACTTCAACGTGATGCCCTTTGGGATGAAGAATGCCCCTGCCACCTTTCAGAGGTTGGTCAACCAGGTGTTGGCAGGACTGGATGAGTTCAGTGCCGTTTACCTGGATGACATTGCTGTGTTTAGTTCCACATGGGAGGAACACCTGCAACACCTCTGGAGAGTGTTCGAGGCCCTGCAGAAGGCAGGCCTCACTATTAAGGTGTACGTAGGAGGGGAGTGGCCAGGTGGCACCCCTACAGCCACCCTACAGCCTAAGATTGACACGATTCTGGCTTGGGAGCCTCCCAAGACCCAGACTGAAGTGAGAGCCTTTTTAGGTCTCACAGGATATTACCAGAGGTTTGTTAAGGGATATGGTACCATTGTTACCCCCTTAACTGAGTTGACTTCTAAGAAGCAACCCAAGAAAGTGATCTGGACAGAGGCTTGCCAGAACGCTTTTGATGCCCTGAAGACTGCCATGTGCACAGCACCTGTGCTGAAGGCACCTGACTACTCCAAGGAGTTTGTTGTGCAAACAGACGCCTCAGAGCATGGTATTGGAGCAGTACTCTCACAGCTTAATTAAGAGGGCCTAGATCAACCCGTAGCCTTCATTAGCAGGAGGTTACTACCCAGGGAACGTAGGTGGAGTGCCATAGAACGCGAAGCGTTTGCTGTGGTTTGGGCACTGAAGAAGCTAAGACCCTACTTGTTCGGGACTCACTTCCGAGTTTAGACTGACCACAGGCCCCTCTGATGGTTAATGCAGATGAGGGGTGAGAATCCAAAACTGTTGAGGTCGTCCATTTCCCTACAGGGGATGGACTTTACGGTGGAACACCGTCCTGGTACAGAGCACGCCAATGCTGATGGTCTGTCCAGGTTCTTCCGCCTTAGTGATGAGAACTCCCATGAGGTTGGGTAGTTGCTCCCCACTTTTAGCTGGGGGGGACACGTGTTAGACTTTTCATCCTTGGCGTGGTCTCCCTTAACTTTTTGCCTCTGTTCCCCAGGTTGTTGATATGTGCTGGACTCTGATTTTACTGTTTTTGTTACTCTGGGCACTTTACCACTGCTAACCAGAGCTAAAGTGCAAGTGCTCCTGTTTTAAATGTGTACGTAATTGGTTCTCCATGATTGGCATATTTGTTTTACTGTTAAGTCCCTAGTAAAGTGCACTAGAGGTGCCCAGGGCCTGTAAATCAAATGTTACTAGTGGGCCTGCAGCACTGGTTGTGCCACCCACACAAGTAACCCTGTAATCATGTCTCAGACCTGCCACTGCAGTGTCTGTGTGTGTATTTTTACACTGTAAATTCGACTTGGCAAGTGTACCCACTTGCCAGGCCTAAACCTTCCCTTTTCTTACATGTAAGGCACCCCTAAGGTAGGCCCTAGGTAGCCCCCAGGGCAGGGTGCAGTGTATGGATAAGGTAGGTCATATAGTAATGTGGTTTATATGTCCTGACAGTGAAATACTGCCAACTTCGTTTTTCACTGTTGCAAGGCCTGTCTCTCTCATAGGATAATATGGGGGCTACCTTTAAATATGATTAAAGCGCAGATTCCCCTAGGGAGTAGATGGACATGTGGAGTTTGGGGTCCCTGAACTCACAATTTAAAAATACATCTTTTAGTAAAGTTGATTTTGAGATTGTGCGTTTGAAAATGCCACTTTTAGAAAGTGAGCATTTTCTTGCTTAAACCATTCTGTGACTCTGCCTTGTTTCTGGATTCCCTGTCTGGGTCAGTTTGACAGTTGGGTTGTTTTTCACCTCACACTAGACAGTGACACAAAGGGAGCTGGGGTGTAACCTGCATTTCCTGATTAGCCATTTCTGCTAGGAGGGAGGGGCGGAGTGGTCACTCTCATCTAAAAGGATTGTGCCTGCCTCTGACAATGCAGACTCCAACCCCCTGGTGTGTGTCTGAGGCCTTGCCTGGGCAAGGCAGGATTTCACAAGTAGGTGTGAGTCCCCTTTGAAGAAAGGTGACTTCAAAGACTAAAATGGGTATAAGAAGGGCACCCAAATCTACAGACTTTAGAAACACTTCTGGAACCAAAAGGAACCTCTGCCTGGAGAAGAGCTAATAGCTGAGGAATAAGTGCTGCCCTGCCTGTGACTGTGCTTTGTGGAGCTTTCCTGCAGTGCTGCTTCTGCCAGAGTAAGAGGGCAAAGACTGGACTTTGTGTGCCTTCCATCTTGTGAAGAAATCTCCAAGGGCTTGAGTTAGAGCTTGCCTCCTGTTGTTTGAAGTCTCAGGGACAGCAAAGACTTCTCTCTGCCAGCACCTGGAGTCTCTGGAGAGACTCCTGCTCTGACAAGTGGTGCCCTATCCAGCCCCTGGGCCCTTGAAAGGAAAGCTGGTGGAAATCCAAGGAAACCGACTTTGGACGACTCCGGACCGACGCCGCTGCTGAATCCAGTAACGCCGCCTGCACCCAACGCCGTGACCTCCACTGGAACGCTACGCTCTTCGCAGGCCTGACGCCGCTGCAGCCCCGCTGAAGTCCGCAACTCCGTGGAAGCCGCCGCACCATGTCTTGACCGACCCCGCTCGAAGCGCGTGGATTCAACGTTTCGCACAGACTCCGCGATCCCCGACTTCGCGCATCGGCTTGTTTTCACTCTTCATCAAAGGTACTGTACTTGGGGGTCTACACGACTCCGTGTCCGGCGCCGCTGGTGTCGGCTTGTTGGGAACGACTCCGTCATGACGCCGTGTTAATATCTCATCGAAGCATTTTTGTTTCTAAGCGCTATTTTTTAGTTTAATCTTTAAAAATTCATAACTTGACTTGTGTATGTCGGATTTTTGTCGTTTTGGTCTTGTTTTGGTTAGATAAATATTTCCTATGTTTCTAAACTGGTGTTGTGTCATTTTGTAGTGTTTTCATTGAGTTACTGTGTGTGTTGGTACAAATACTTTACACCTAGCACTCTAAAGTTAAGCCTACTGCTCTGCCAAGCTACCAAGGGGGTAAGCAGGGGTTAGCTGAGGGTGATTCTCTTTTACCCTGACTAGAGTGAGGGTCCTTGCTTGAACAGGGGGTGACCTGACTGTCAATCAAAGACCCCATTTCTAACAAGATGTAATATGGTAATCACAATGTTCTCCTAAGAGAAAGCTAGGCTTTACTGTAGTGAAAAACACACAAAAGAGGATTTCATAACCAGGACATGTAAAACTTAAAAGTACATGTCAAACTTTTGAAAAACACTGCACCATGCCCTTGGAGTGTCTAGGGCCTACCTTAAGTGTGTCTTGAATGTATTAAAAAAGAATGCTTGGGCCTGGCAAAAAGGTTTATTTGCCAGGTCGATATGGCAGTTTAAAACTACACACACATACTGCAGTATGTCAGACATCAGCACCAACAAATCAGAATTAGGCTTCCTAAAGGGTGATCTGTCATGAACTTCTCTCACAGCTGTCCACCACAGGCAGTAGAGAGCCTCACAAATAGCTTACTTATCGAAGGGAAGCCATAATTATCACTTGCACACATGTACAAACAGGCTCCACACTGCAGGAAGCTACAACTACAATAGTGTCATGAGGGCATGATTTGGTCAGGGCAAGCCTAGTCTGCTTTGATGCAGCCCCTACACCTCCAATCCCCATCCCAAGTCTTTAGGCTACCAGGGAAATAGCAGGATGGACGACCGGGCCCTGTAACCATCCATCCAGTGCTGCACAGCTGAGGAAATATTGCCTTACCCATTGTGTTGGATCTCTATAGAAATTCATAGACC
This sequence comes from Pleurodeles waltl, assembly GCF_031143425.1. Classification (NCBI taxonomy): domain Eukaryota; kingdom Metazoa; phylum Chordata; class Amphibia; order Caudata; family Salamandridae; genus Pleurodeles; species Pleurodeles waltl. Next base: position 813,872,589 of record NC_090446.1, on the reverse strand, counting down.
AACCGACCAGTGCACTAGGAACTATCCAGTAAAACAGAGATATAGCAAAATAAGAATGACTCCACAAGTTGAAATATCCAAATGAAAGAAGCGTTCTCAGATATAATTTTGCACATATATTATTGTTTGCAAATGCATGTGTAATAATTTAAAAAAATATAATGACAAAAAAAGAAAAGTATTACTAGAAATAGAGCTGAGAGAAAGACATGTCCAATAGGTTTATTGGGTTATCTGAGGTCTTGAACAACAAACATGCTTCGCATAGTGCCTATTTCTCTTGCTGTTTCACATTTGCAGCGCTATAACTAATAGGTATTACTATTAACTATGTCAGTGATCCATGCGCCCAGATCTTTACAGACAGTAGAGTAACTCTCCCAGCTGTTATTCAAAGAATCACTCTTGCCAGTCACTTCCTGTCATGAGACACCGACAAGCCACTTTACTGAAGATTTTAGATTGGCAGGTTTGTATTCATACCCAATACAATTGCAGAGATGAAAGTGTACCAAGCGTGTCATTTTCGAAAGTTAAAATGCATGTGTTCCACTCTCTGCCTGTTATAGAAAACATTCCAGTCCCTCTGCTAAGCTTTAAATAATATAGTTTTAATTAAAAAAATATGTCCTGATCAACACTGCAGAATATGAGCAGGCGTTTTTTCATCTTTAGTATTCAATCAGAAGTAAAAAATGTCATACTTACGTCGACAGGTTATGTTAAGTTTATTATGTTATGGCATATTTCAGGGTGTAAATACATGGCAATGTTCATGGTACAGGTGTGTAAAATTGTAAAGCCTGTCCCCATTCAGCTCCACATCCTTTTAAAACTATTGGTAAGAAAGTGGGTCTCCGGCTGTACCTTAAAACAAACATTTGATCCTAATGTCCAGATTTTCCATGGCAGTGGTGAATAGTTGGCACCGGCAGCCAAGTATCAAACCTTCATCCAGCCTTGAGCCATCAGTACAAGGAATCACGGCAAGTATAGCCCTCACACTCTCACAAAGCACTTATCTACCAGATTGGCCCACTTAGACATAAACGTAATACCTGCCACTTGCATTCACTCTCACATGTTTTATCGCTTACTGTTTTAGTTGCAGCCTTTCCTGTCAACTACTGGTGTCTGTGGGACTTAGCAGCCTGTCCAGCAAACATGTATTCCTCTACAATGTCCTATGGGGTGGGGACAAGAAAGTAGGAAGGCAGCTTCTGATTACAGCTGCTGAATGACATGATTGCTCCTTGACCAAGATTCTCTTGGACCAAGGTAAGGAAGACAATGTCTTTCCATACACATGCTACCAGCCAGTAGTGTTGAAATACATGTTTGGAGTCTGTGTCACTGAAAGAATCACTTAATGTGTGAAGAAAACTTCAAAATCAGAAGGTGCAAAACGCTCAGTTGCAAGGAATGCAGCAGAAGTAAGAGCACTTTCAAATTGAGAGCATCCCTAATAGCTTAGGATCAAAAGGGGGACTGGGCCAGAAACATCAGGCATCCAAAGGACACAACAAAGGAGCAAACATGGCAGCGACAAAAGGATACAAAAGGGATTGATGGACACGACTGCAAAAAATGAACTATTGAGAGGCATCAAAAGAACTGTTGGAAAACATATATACCTGTGGATAGAAAGGAAATGAAAAATAACATCCTGTATATAGTAGTGTCCAGCTTAGGTGGGAGGGGGAGGTATAGGATACATTGAACATACTATCATGCAAGTCAGTGAAGACTTTATAAGTCTCCCATCCCTAACATTGAACCAACATTCCTGCTACTGCCGTTCCTGTTAAGCTTCCAGCAAGCACCTGGCAGCCACACCAACAGATATCCAAGTGACCAAACTAGATCAAATGAGAAATTTGGCAGAGGTCCCACAGCTCGACCCACTCCTTGGCTGGCATCGTGGCCTTCCAGGATCCAGAGGGTTGGATTACTCCTGCATTACCATCAGGACCCCTCGTCAGTGGTGAGAAAGCTCCAGGAGGTAAGGATACTGCTGAGAAGCAGCTGAAAACCTATTGCAATCACGTATAATTGAGAGTATATGAACCTCTGTATAATATTTCTATGCCCTCATTACTAGTTGGCTGTTAAATTCTAAAATGTGTAGTATCTCCCATCTCCAAAGGCCTTATGATTCTGTATCGTGTTTGCCAACGTGGTGATGAGTTTTCTCCATTAAAGTGTATCTTCAAATGGAGGCCAAAGGCTGAGAAAACTCAGCCTAAATCGGAGTATGTGTTTTCATAACCCTAGTTTAAATGATGCTGCCTCTCAATGAGCGCTATATCACTGTTGGCCTAGTTCGCATGGTTTGTATTTCGACATATTCATGCAGCGTTTTAAAACCACAATTTATGTACCACTCAAAATACCATTGTTCAAGCTGTCTGCCATCTTTATGTTTCAATAAGTCATATGTGTGTTTTTATCTACCACACTTATAAATCTCAAAAGAATATGATCAACACCCTTGCTGTAAAATATGCTGATGGCAGTGTATTAGGAAAGATAATAACGCCACAAAACACATAAAAGCACTGCAAGTTAATCAGAATAAACGGCTGAGTGGGGGAACAAATGATGAGTTTCAAATCAGATACATTTGAGTTAATGTATGTGTTCTATCCAGAGAGAAAGATGTTGAATTGTTGGTGGTGTTAGAGTAGATATGAAAAGGCTCCGATTCTTATAACTGACAGCGAATGCTCTTCTCTAGAAATATAAGTTAATTAACACGCTTCAATAATCTATGTTACAGATTAAATTGAAAATATAATTCTAGTCTTACGTATCAAGAGCACACGTGAGCAAAGAAGCAGAGCCTTTGGATTTAGACCGAAGAAGTGAAGGGAAAACCAATAGGGAAGGAGTGCAATCTTGCAGGAATTGAGAGGCCTAAAAAATGGCTTAAAAACTGAATAACGTGAAAGGAGCTGAAGGTGCTTCTTACTCTCCCCTCAGGCTCCCCCCGCCAAGAACATAGATGCGCATTATATCACATTACTCTACACATAGGTCATTGTGAATTATAAGTAAAAACTGGATTGGTAATTTCAGATAGTGTATGCTAATAAACGAAATAATTGTTTTATGCTAGAACAAAACAATTCTTTTTAGAGGGAATGATTTTCTTCGCACTTTATCAAACAGATATTATTAGACTAGAAAATGGATAGTTGTCTTCCTGGATTACAGAAAACAGCAGTTTCGTGGTAACTGCAAATCATACTGAACTAACCTATCTCGAGATACTTGCTACTAACTACAGCAATCTAAAAAGACCCTTGGGATTTGGGATCAGGTGTCTGCAGATTTATAATTGGGCCAATTTGCACTGTTTACACATCTATTAATCGCCTTTGTTTTGGCTCACAGCCACCTGGGTGTAAAGGTTATTTTAATAGGATTATACTTAAATATAGTTGTTGAATAGTGAAAAATATGCTTCCTCTTTTAGTGTTAATATCTTTCATAGAGGCTTTGCATTTTATGCCCCTGGCTTTCGAAAGGAAATACACGTGCATTCAGTGGTATGTGTGGCACACCAGTTCTGGGGGATGGGAATTACATATGAAGCATAAAATTAAGTGCAGTATTTTTGCAATAGGCTTTTCGTCTGTAAACAAGTAGGGGTGTGTGAAATCCATGTAACTTGCTTTCATGTAGTTACAAGAAATGACAAAAAGTTACACAAAATTATGCACTACACAAATGTGTTAATTAGCGCTACATTTTAGTGTGGGATGCATCTTCATTACAATTTTTGATGCAAACATGTATTTCATGCTCAAAAAAATAGCACACAAATACAGGTGCATCAGACAAACTTTTGTTGTTCTAGTGTCCCTGCACTACAATTTTGCTGTGAACAGCGGAATGTTTATGTGATGTGGCTAAATGGCATAATTTCGGGAATTTCGCATAATGGACATCATACTTCATAGTATTGTTATAATGTAGTATAACATATACGGTTTACACTGCCACTAGGTGAAGGGTTATAAATGTAAAAGAAAAATAATTCTTTCTCAAGTGCTAAGAAATGTGGGGTTAGAAACTAGTCAAATGTTAGTACCTTCTAATACCTATCTAGAAAAATAGTCTGATAAGGAATTACACAAATAAATTCATTAAGATGGGTATCACCCACCAGAGGATTCAACAGCATTCATGGGAATAACAAGCAGCACCTGTTCTATTTGTGCAAGAGACCATGGATGAGTGTCTCTGTAAAATTAAAAAGAAAGCAAAAAATTCACAAACCTATAAGAGGCTGCACTTGCTTCTTTCAAATTAATATATCTGGACTTTATGTTTAACTGTTTTCATTTAAGAACAAAGCCAGTGTCAAACAGACAATTAAAGGTCCTTCATGTTCTCTAAGCCAGGACATATCTGGGCCGATTCACAAAGACATCTTCATAGACTCATAAATGCCTTTGTGAATTGAATCAAAACATTTAGCTGAGAACATACTGGCAATAGTTACATATAATTAGTACAAATAAAAATGACTCTTGGCTCATTACTAATCGGGAGTTGCATATTTTGAGGTCAGTGCACAAAGGCATTTTTGAGTATATAAAGTAGTACTTCTGTAGGGCTACTCCATCAACTCCTAAATGTCTTCACAAATTGGCACCAAAAACATGTAAAACTGGGACTATTCAGTGAATGTCCATATTCAGTCAGTAAAATTGAAATGATTGTTCCGGCTTTGCTTGTCCTAATTGGAAGTCCTATATTTTGGGATCAATTCCCAAAGGCATTTAAGTGCACGTACGTGGAGTAGTATTCTAGGTATACTACTTCACATACTTAAATTCCGTTTTCAATTCTCCCCATTGCATGTAACTGATGTTTTTGAGTGTTTGCAGCTGTTTTTTGTTTTTTTTATAATTGGTATACTGTGGGTGGCAAAGTTTTTACCATGTTAGAGGCTAAGATAAAAGAAAAAAGGCACATTTATCAATAGAAACATTAACAATAAATATGGTCTGAATGTAAATCCATTATCTTGAGAACAAGCAGAATCTCACAAAGTAGCATCAGTATTTTCCAGCTGGGTGAAAGGGCAAATCGATTACAAAACAGTTCAACATACTGCATGATCAGAAAGTGACTGTCAACCTTTTCGGTTGTCAGTGGACAGCACTAGATGAGCTGGGTCTTTCAGTTTGCTTTCCCTCATAAGAAGAGTGGGCCTAGAGATCTGAGAAGAAACATATTGAACTGGCCAACAATTATCCTTAAGGCAAAGGTGGCAGATATTTTGGAGTCATGTCCTAGCATTATAATGCAGTTACAATATGAAAGTAATATAATTGCTTAGGAATTTGAGTGGTATACAAGTTGTTTAAAAAAAATGTTCAAAAAAACAGTCCTCAAGGAAACTGCTCTTTAAAGAAAGAGGCGTTTTAACAGTACAGGAACAGGCCTTGCAGTAAATTTGACAAGCAGAAGGACCACAATTGTCTCTTATTTAGGAGAGAAGAAAAGTTGAGGACCTAGAGGTCAGTCTTGAAAGCACCAAGCATATATTTTTAAAATATTGCAGGATCTGTAATAAATAAATTATTCCACTCCTGTTACTGGAGGCTAGCATTATATTCTAACCCTTGTGTGGTCTTTCTCCGCTAAACATACATGATACTATTTTACTTTTCTGCCTCATTGTAGTTGTATGTTACAGGCAATAGCTGTATATCTGTTTGTATGTCTGCCAACTATGTGAAACAGAGCAATATACACAAATACACATTCCACAAATATGTGTTCTCACATGCATTTTCAAACTGTGAATATTAGCCACCCTCCTTTCAAATTCAAATGCTCATCTTGAAGGTAAATATAATACAATTGTTCAAAAATATTGAACTAATTGTACACCATTGAGACCAATTATTATTGCTGTTTGCCAGGCCCATTGATATATTTATCTTTTGTAAAATCAAAATTCCTTCCATAATATATATTTATGAGCCTATGTTTCTACACCTTTGTAGTCTGGTTGCAAAATCTGAGCCACTTGCTATGGACTTTTTCTTCATCCATGCTCTTATTTTTGTCCAGAAGAACAGATAGATAATAATTGCATAGAAATCATGTGTATGTGGAAGTGTACATAAATACACCATGTAGGATTTGACTACAAATTGTCCCACAAAAAATTTGACATTATTCTGTGCTCACAATAAAATAGTCAGGTTCTGCCATCACATGTCTGTCTTTTACAATGTGTATGGATAATTTCTCTTTCACTCATGCGGTCAGATGGTGTATATCCACACTGTTGTGTTTTCATCAACATATAGGAAGCAGTTATCCTGCAACTACATTTTGGGAGAAATGAGGAAGGGTTGTTAGAGTATGAAATTTATAATAGCGAAGATCTGGAGGGGGAAGCAGCAGAAATCTCACAATGTGGAGATCACACCTGTAACCATAGCTACTTTCACCATCCTTCAATTGCTTAGATTTCCATTTTACTAGTGTGTATAGTCTTGCCCTGTTTAGAAAGTTTTATAGCTCTCCTGCATTATAGTATGGCATTGGAATCTGAGAGTATTGTTTTTCTGGTTTAAAAAAGGTATGGTGGTACCACACCTCGGTTTACAGACATTAGGGAGTATTATGGTTTATTTATATTGCCATAATGAGTTACAGATTGGAAATGGGGAATAATATGCTGGATTCAGTGTTAGTGCACATTTTACACGTGGGATTCCAGAATCCCCCCTTCTTCTGCAGACATGTTCAACAAGGTTTGACATGTTAGATTAGTCCCTTTTATCACATGCACTATTTACACAGGCTGTTATGCTCCTGTTTTCCCCAATCTAGAATTAAGAGGCAAATCATAATTAAGCTATCAAATGTGAAGACCGTAGGTATTGGATGGCAGAGAAGAACATATATCAAAGGTTGCCTGGTTTCAGATAAAGAAACACTGGGTGCCGGATGGTGAATGCCTAGGCTGAACCTGTGGCTACAATGAGCATAAAGAAAAAGCATTGATTTAATCTGAGGCATTATATGGGTGGGAAGGTGCACAGACAGAGGCATGGGAAGAGAGGGGCTCCCATACAGGCAGAGGTGTAGGGACACAGAGATAAGGAAAGTAATACAAAAATTGCTTATGTATGAATGTACATGTATGTTATTTCTACAGTGTAAATTTAGCCAAAAAGCAGTGGCGCACGGTACATGTTAAAAGGCAAGCTTAAAGTCAGCGAGTAATGGGTGAGGAATATGAGTAATGTCTGTTTAATGAATTAAGATGTAGTGTTCTTTATAGAAGTGAGTCTATAATTCTTCCCTTAATTGAACCAGTGTTGTGGCAGCCCTGATGGATACTGCAGTATTGTTCCAGATACTGGGTGCACATATGGAAAAGTTCTGTTGTCTTGTTTTTCTTTTTACTCCACAGTCTGATGGTGTCCTGGTTACCGGTGCGCCAGGATCCCACCAGAGATCACGAGATGATGACTTTGTCTGTAAGATAAGCAGGAGTGCTGGTTGTGATGTAAGTGCTGCAGCTTGTTTTTGGAGATGGTGTGGGGTGGCAAAGGGAGACAATGGAATTTCATCAGGAAGGATGAGATATGACCTTATTTCTTCAGGCCATGGGTGACACACGCAGCAGCATGTAGGATGTTCCTAAGAGGTGCAGTGTGGAGTCTGGGATACCATGCAGTAGGGCAATACCACCATGCAGATACCAGAATACAAGTGCTTGAACAGCAGTTCTGAAGTCTCTTTCTCGAAGAAATAGTTTGGGGTGGCAAAGGGAGACAATGGAATTTCATCAGGAAGGATGAGATATGACCTTATTTCTTCAGTCCCTGGGTGACACATGCAGCAGCATGTAGGGTGTTCCTAAGAAAGGCAGTGTGGAGTCTGTGATACCATGCAGAAGGGCAATACCACCATACAGATACCAGAATACAAGTGCTTGAACAGCAGTTCTGAAGTCTCTTTCTTGAGGAAACGGTTTGAGGGAGAGTTTTTTGTCTAGGGAAAATGAAAGTGATTTGGCATTTGGTGAAAGATGGGCTTGAAGCCACCAAGGTTTACGTCATTCTTCGAGGTTTGTACTGTATCTTATTTGTTGTTCTTGCCAAGAAATAGGAACTTTGCGTTGGTTGGTTTGAGCTTCAAGTAGATGCTAGACATCTAAGTCTGGATGTTCAAACAGTGTTTGAAGTGTTGGATGTCTGAAGAAAAGAAGACTCTGATGTAGAGTTGTGTATCACCAGCATATTGGTGAATCTTGATGCTGGTATTTGTGAGCAGAGCACCAAGAGACTTCATGTAGAAGTTGAAGATGACAGGAGAAAGTATGAACCCCTGGGGAATCCCACATTTAGGCTAGTGAGGGCAACTGCTGGTGAATCACATTTATGACTTACGGTACATAGGAGAGTGGGATGGTCAACTTTATTGAAGACAGCTGAGGCAGGGGTCATCTTTATTAGTGGTCAACAGGGCATTATCTGCAATGTGTAAGGTGGTGGTTCCATGCTGAAAAGTGATCTGAAACCAGACCAGTAGGCATGCAGGTGATGGTTTGCACTGATGTGATCTTGGAGTAGACCAAGATTGTTTTTTGCAATTACCTTGCTGATCGCTTGTAGGTGAGTGATGAGTCAGTAATTGGCATGGTCATGAGGGTCTTTTATAGGAGTGGGAGGGTATGGCCAGTCATTAGAGAGTCTGGGAAAATGCCTTGACTGAGGGAGGAATTGACAATAGCACATAGGGGTAAGAAAGCATCACCGGAGAGAGCTTTGATGAAGAACGGTGGTAAGACATCACCTTCATAAGAAGTGGATTTGAAGGATCTGAGTATGACAGCCAGAACAGGGAGAGATAGAGCTGTGAAGGATGACTATTGCAAGATTCTGTGGGAAGAGACGGTGAGAACAATGAAGCAGGCTTGATATTGTCAATGTGCTATCAGATCTTCTGTTTTTTTACTGAAGAAGAGGTTGATACAATTTTATGGAGTGAAAAGTAGGTGAGTCATGTACGAAGTTGATGCTGTGCTTGACTGTCTTTATGAGCGTTCTGCTTCTGTTGGTGGCTTCTTTGATGGTGATGGTATGGTACTTTTCTTTGGCTGATGTGATGATCTGTCTGTATGTTGCATGGAAAGCATTTACTTTCAGGGGGTCTTCAGGAGTCCTGTTTTCCTTTCATTTTCTTTCTTGTCTGCAGATGGATCATTTATTGTCTGCAAGGTCTTTAGAATACCTTAATATTGCTTCAACATTTTTGCATTGCAAATATTTTAAATCAGACACAAGACTGAATAAGATCTTGTTAAGCTTTTGCATTGTTGCTATACCCATATATTTATAACAACTGTTTCTAAAAGTGAAATTACTATATGAACTATTTGAAACAGCTATACAGTTCTCTGCATAATTGTATAGCCCTTAATGTTTATTGAAACATACACTATTTTTCAAGTTCACAGACTTGAGCAGTTATATCACAGGCACTCTTTACCTATATTATTTTGATGCTTAGCTATATACAGTGACCTGATTCACATGATACCCAGTTCACAGTCGTACACACCGATAGGCAAATGAATAACTTGTGGGTAAATCACAGAGTTTTAGTTCCATAAGGCTTTGCCAGTTGTAACTTTCCTGGCATAGCACTGGGAATGTCACATAACATCTGCTATTTCTGCAGTACAGATTTGGAAGTAGGGTGCAATTCTGCATTGGGGAACTTCAGCCCGCTGTACAAATTGACATATTTTTGTCTTTTTTTTCAATAGTAAAAATATTATTTCCCACTGAAAGTTCAGCGTCCTTACACCCAAATAGTTCTGGGATGTTCAATTTCCCTTCCTTCCCTCCTATGAGGAGTTACTCCAGCCCTTAGCTGGAGGTATTCTCTGACCAATTTCATGGTGCAAAAAGGTTAAAGAAGAGTTTGCGAAATGCCAACTAACTCACAAATTTGTAGGCGATTGCAATTTCTCAAGGCTATCAAAGACTTGATACTCCCATTCCCTCACTCTAGCATTGCTTTAGTACTTATTCATTTTGTGCAGTTGTAGTGTGAATTTACACAGCTGTAAAGCTACTTACACCGCTGTATATCCTAGTGTGGATTCGGACATGTATACATGGGGGGGTTCAGTATACCACTGTATATGGTTTTGTGAGTGGGGCCCTCAGCTTTATGACAATATTTTCTGTTTGTAGTATTTTGTTTGTATTTTGTTCTGTATCTTTATAGGGAGATTGGAAAACTCACCATAAGGATATCATGATCAGCGTTCAAGTTGTAGTTTGCATGCTGTTACTTCTAGCAGTACTTGACCTATTAACGCATATCACTAATACACTTCTTAGTATACATCAGTAAGCAGGCTATTGTGCCTGTAAAATAGAGATTTGCATCACAAATAAAGATGTGCATGGCAACATCACCTAATCACAAAGAAAGTGAAAAGCCCATCAAATTATGCACCATGGTTTCTAAGTTGAAGCAGCTCATGGCATGTTGTTTGTTCCATGTTGTCCCGCTTCCAATTGAGGAAAGAAAACAGCGTGGAAAGTAATCCTTAACTTCCGCATACTGTTTCATTGTAAGACATCCCTGAAGCCTGATTGGATTTTTGACAGTCAAGATGTACATAGCCACATTCATTCCACCTTCCATGACTGCTTTGTTGTCTAAATCTCTCAGTGACTTTAGTTATGACTTATAACTTGAGGCTGGCTTCTTGAGGGGAAAAAAGCTGAAAAAACTACTATAAATGTAAATGGAGAAGATACAGCACTGTCTGTCGTTTTGAAATTGTTGGTGTGAAAGAATTCAACAGTATTTTATTTAAACAAGGTCTGCTTCAGCCTTGATTGACTCGCAGTAAATTGCCTGGTATGGGGAGCTAGAGGAAGTGGATAGAAAACTGCAATCAGCGCCAAATGTCTTGCGTACTGATTGACAAGCAAGGGAGATGCGCTAGAGTAAGATAAATTGGCCAACAAGGTCCAGCGTGACAGCTCCCGAGATGGGAAAATTTGTTCCTGTTAATTTGCAGCTGGGACCTTGTCATTTCTGGGAGAATTACTCGAGAATCTTTTAATTGTGCAAAGAAATTCGTGAATCCCATGCATGACATTCATCTTGTGTGTAGTTTGATACTTTTTGGTGCAGCCGTCAAGTCTTTTTTCGTTTTAAAGTTTTATAGAGCGCAAACTCGACCCGAACTATTGGAGCGCTTTACATGAGCCCCAAATACATTATTCAAGGACTTACTATTATTATTATTATTATTAATATTATTTATCTATGTATTTATTTATTTATTTTGGTAAGAAGTTAAGTGATTTGCCCAGGAGCACAGGCTGTTAATCCGACGACGAGAGTCGAACCTTGTTCCCCAATTCCAAAGTGCACATTTCAACTGTTTTAATGAATATAGCACACATGTATGTATATAAATAGCAGTCTCTTCGTGTCTGCTATTTACTATGCAGTTATGTTGCTTTTCTGCTAAAGAAGCACAGAAAAAATGCTGAGTCCTTGATGGTGTACATTTTATGTATACATATGAGACAACTAAGAAGCAAAGACATGTGTGATGACGCAGAAAAAGAAGGTCCGACATATATTCATGTATACCGTGTAATCAATACATATAATGAAGTGTGATTTTAATAAAGAAATAATGTACGAGGGAAATTGTGCCCTCGGGGTAGTTCGCCATCATTATAAACGAGCTTTATTAATCACAAACTATTAAAAATGTAGTAATCCGTCATAATCGCAAATGTATGCCATGATTTCTTGTTTGAAAACTGTTTTGCTTAGCTTAAATTTAGTACAGGCTTTGGCCTAGTTGCTTGGTTTCAAATTCTAACTGCGTGATTTTTTTCCTTGAACTAATGAAACATATATTCTTGCTTGAAGTTGTATTTTTCCAGTAGAAACTGGCCGGTACACTTATCTCCAAGGCTTCGTGCTAGGCCGGTTACATCCCCTTTGATACAAGGTCAGTCTCTGCAGGTGCGGACAATGAAGGTACAGATAGTAAAATAATTGGCAAACCATGATACAATTTGTGTTCCAAGGCTCCAAGGACAGTGTATGCATAAATGGGCGCTAGTAAAAGACCATTTTTGATTGGACAATTTGAAGCCAACCTATGAACCCTCCAATGGAAGACCCTGCAGAATTTGGAATTTTTCTTACTTAAACCCACCGGACAAAGAAAAGTCAGCCATTTTCCTCGATGCCAGTTTGAAGCCTGATGCCAGACTCCATTTTGGACGACACCCTGATGCCCTTTTCTCTATCTGAGAGAAAGAGAATTTAAAAATTCTCACCCTAGAGACTTTAACTTTGATTTGCCCCCGTCTTGCCCATGCAGTAACTTTGCCCCATTCTCCTTGCCGCTGCAAGGAAACTTGCCCTTAACTTTGCCCCTTTGAAACTCGCCCCATGCTGATCAACCGGTACCTGAAGGACGAAGACTTTTCTTGAATGCTGATTGTATTTGGTAAATATGAAAGGATAAATGTATTATGCATTGTGTTTTTCCTTTTAGGTACCAACTGCTAATTTTGATAGAGTCCTAGCTAGAAGTTTTCCAAATTTGTGTTGACTAAATTCGTTTTGCATGAAGTCCCACATGCCAATGCTAATTGAAGGTTAGTCGAGGTATTCATTCAATGTATCATGAAGAATTGAAATCTTGTTATGCTGACCGAATGTATGCAATTAGTCAAATACAGTTAGTCACATTGGTGATTTGCATTGCTATAACAGAGTGTATCATCATCCAGATTTTGCGTAGATTGCGTTTCTTCCGCCGTTATGGACAGCTAGTAATGTTCATATACATATACCAATTGGTTTTGAGACATATATACATCGTGCTAGCTTTGTTAATATAGGGAAATAAATTCACTAACTTTTAATAAACTGGTGTGGTTATTCATGACTGAAAGGTCATGGTGCGCCGAAATACCAACTGTTATTGATTTCTGATGTGCTATATTGATCTATTAATTGAGTACTGATTACCGATTACAACAGTTATTGATTATTGATCTGAGTGACTCGACTATTGAGGATGAGGAGAGCCCGACTCGGTTAAAAGATTCACCGACCTCCAATGTGTCCAGGTACAGGTAATTTATAAGGGCTGGACGCGTTAACATGTGCAAGACTGTTCGCCCTAGTTTCCATCAAGGAGAGCAAAAAAGCACTAGAATACCCGAAATACATATAATTATACGCTGACACGCGTTATATAAAATTCACCAGTAAGACTCGTTTTACAACAGTCATATCATAGAGAGAAAGTTGCATCCCAAATAATGTAATCATTTTTTTAGCTGCAAAATGCTAAACTTTCTTGCGTCACATGTTACACAAAGTGCTGTTTCGCTTATTGTGAATGTTAGAAATGCGGTCTTTGGTTGACAGTCAGGTTACCCCCTGTTCAAGCAAAGACTCTCACTCTAGACAGGGTAAAAGAGAATCACTCTCAGCTAACCCCTGCTTACCCCCTTGGTAGATTGGCAGAGCAGTAGGCTTAACTTCAGAGTGCTAGGTGTAAAGTATTTGTACCAACACACACAGTAACTTAATAAAAACACTACAAAATGACACAACACCAGTTTAGAAAAATAGGAAATATTTATCTAAACAAAACAAGACCAAAACGACAAAAATCCGACATACACAAGTCAAGTTATGAACTTTTAAAGATGAAACTCAAAAATAGCGCTTAGAAACACAAAATGCTTCGATGAGGTGTTAACACGGTGACGTGATGGACTCGTTCCCAACAAGCCGACACAAGCGGCACCGGACACGGAATCGCGCAGACCCCAAGTACAGTACCTTTGGTGAAGAGTGAAAACAAGTCGATGCGCGAAGTCGGGGATCGCAACGTCTGTGCGAAACATTGAATCTGCGCATTTCGAGCGGCGTCGGTCACGACGTGGTGCGGCGACTTCCATGGAGTCGCAGACTTCAGCGGGGCTGCAGCGGCATCGGGCCTGCGAAGATCGTCATGTTCCAGCGAAGGTCACGGTGTCGGGTGCAGGCAGCGTCACCGGATTCAGCAGCGGGGTCGGTCTGATGTCGCCCGAAGTCGATTTCCTTGGATTTCCACCAGCTTTCCTTTCAAGGGCCCAGGGACTGGATAGGGCAACACTTGTCAAAGCAGGAGTCTCTCCAGAGACTCCAGGTGCTGGCAGAGAGAAGTCTTTGCTGTCCCTGAGACTTCAAACAACAGGAGGCAAGCTCTAAATCAAGCCCTTGTAGATTTCTTCACAAGATGGAAGGCACACAAAGTCCAGTCTTTGCCCTCTTACTCTGGCAGAAGCAGCAACTGCAGGATAGCTCCACAAAGCACAGTCACAGGCAGGGCAGCACTTCTCTTCAACTCTTCTCCAGGCAGAGGTTCCTCTTGTTTCCAGAAGTGTTCTAAAGTCTGTGGTTTTGGGTGCCCTTCTTATACCCAATTTCTCCTTTGAAGTAGGCCTACTTCAAAGTAAAGTGTCTTTTGAATGTGAAATCCTGCCTTGCCCAGGTCAGGCCCCAGACACTCACCAGGGCGTCGGAGGCGGCATTGTGTGAGGACAGGCACAGCCCTTTCAGGTGTAAGTGACCACTCCTCCCCTTCCCTCCTAGCACAGATGGCTCATCAGGAAATGCAAACTACACCCCAGCTCCTTTTGTGTCACTGTCTAGTGTGAGGTGCAGCCAGACCAACTGTCAAACTGACCCAGACAGGGAATCCACAAACAGGCAGAGTCACAAAAATGGTATAAGCAAGAAAATGCTCACTTTCTAAAAGTGGCATTTTTAAACGCACAATCTTAAAGTCAACTTTACTAAAAGATGTATTTTTAAATTGTGAGCTCAGAGACCCCAAATTCCACATGTCCATCCGCTCCCAAAGGGAATCTACACTTTAGTCAGATTTAAAGGTAGCCCCCATGTTAACCTATAAGAGGGACAGGCCTTGCAACAGTGAAAAACGAATTTAGCAATATTTCACTGTCAGGACATATAAAACACATTACTATATGTCCTACCTTAACCATACACTTGCCAAGTCGAATTTACAGTTAAAACTGCACACAGACACTGCAGTGGCAGGTCTCAGACATGATTACAGAACTACTTATGTGGGTGGCACAACCAGTCCTGCAGGCCCACTAGTAGCATTTGATTTACAGGCCCTGGCACCAGTAGTGCACTTTACTAGGGACTTACTAGTAAATCAAATATGCCAATCATGGATAAACCAATTACATACAATTTACACAGAGAGCATATGCACTTTAGCACTCGTTAGCAGTGGTAAAGTGCTCAGAGTTCAAAAGCCAACAGCAGCAGGTCAGAAAAAATAGGAGGCAGGAGGCAAAAAGACTGGGGATGACCCTGCAAAAAGGGCCATTTCCAACAGTGAATTATTAGGAACTGTCCAAGATCGAGCATCAAAACATCTCAAACGTATCTTGTGCTCAGTTGTGTACATCGATTCATACATACAAACCAGCTTCATATATGTTACATTGCTGAATCTTGCTTGTGCTAACTATTTATTGGAGGCCCACGGCTTTTGTAGCAGCCGTTGCAGTTGTGATGTGAATGCATGTTATTTACACACAGAAGGGAGGCTGTTAGTTCAGGTCATTGGTCCGTGTGCATTAGTGAAAAAAAATGACATTGTTCAACCCTTTAAGCAGCAGTTCAAGTTGGACGAAAACCACATCCTTGTTTTACAACTTCCCTTTTCGTATTTGGATGGTTCTATTTTGCGTGGTTGTATCTAGTTGTTTTTACCCATTGTTAATTGCTTCTGATGAACCTATAGAGGTACTTGAGCTATGTTTTACTTTGTAGTCCCCAGTCTACTACAAAAAATGTCTTTGAATAGATAACGATGATCATGTACCACGCTGTGCGGCCTCAATTAATATGAGACTTTCATCTTCCTAGTAATTTAGACACTCTAAAAGCAAGGTGTATTTTACCCTCATAGTTTGGCCAAATTATCAGCCACCTTTTACGAAAATATATGCCTGCAAATGCATTAAGGAATGTCCTACCATTAAAATTATTATTAAATGGGTTGTAATTTTCCCCAAAGATCATTTATTCACTGGAAGCACTTTCTAAACTATGTTTTGTGGAAACTTTAAAAGCATGTTCCATTACTGTTCAAGAAATAGTTGAGCACAGCTTACAAATACTTTTCCAACCATAGTTATCACTGATAGGCAGAAAAGGGCCACCTGTTCATGAAATTCCCAGATCTTGCTTGTCAAGACCTTGCGTGCAGCAATGTCAATCACATTTGTGGAAATTCTGTCAGATGTACACATTTTCCACAGCCGTAAATAACAGCAACAAGATTTTGCAAGTAGAGAAGCAAGTGGAACTGTCAATGCTAATGTTTTCAGCACCTAGAAATTAATAATTTACAAAAGTAAAATTAAACTGTATGGGGTTGGGTTTGCTTTTCAATGTATCATAGTTTCATTAAAAACATTTTTATCCACTCTGTAGAAAAAAAGTGTTATAGTTGTTATTGCTATGTGTAGGAAAGTCATGCTTTTTGTCCTGATCATCCCCATTTTCTTGTCTGATATTAGTGGTTATTGACTCTGAAAGTGTCTGGAGCTCCGCTAACAATGCCCAGCGCCAGTGTTGTGTCCTTCAACGTATATGATAATTGGTGTAATTCTAATTTGGCAAGACATCCTACCTGTAAGTGCCTAGTACATAGTAGGACACATAGATTTGGAAGCCCCAGTGGACCTAACACACTTAAGTGTGCACTTCTGTGGTGGTTAGTGTCATTTTAAATCAGACCTGGCTTGCAGGCTGGTTTTAAAATAAACTGTGTCCTAAATCGGCTTTGGAACTAAAAGGATTTCTAAAGTCCATACCTACCTTTTTAATACATATAAGTCACCCGGAGGTCTGCCCTGGATGCCCCAAGGGTGGGTTGCCTTGTTATGAAAGCAGGGACAATATACGTTATGTTTTATATGCCCTGGTGGTGAAAAACAGCCAAATTGTTTTTTCCCATTGTAGTGCTGCTAGTTCTATAGGCTAACATGATAAGGCTTTATTAAAACTTAATAAAGTCTAACTTTTGCTTGCCATTGGCTGCAACGTGATGCAGAGTATCAAAATAATATTTACAATAAATCCAACAACTTGCCAAAGTCAGATTTATTATAGCTATTTCAGGAAAGTAGTTTTAGAACTCACTATTGTGACGTTACCTAAAACAGCCCTGTGGCAGCCTCTTCTGATTGGTCAACCTTTTTAACAGCCTGAGCCAAGCTGCTCCCTGAGTAGGTGTGAAGAGGCCAGGGGCTGAAACAATACAGCCACTTGATGGGTCAAAATCTTTGTCCTGGAGAAACCAGGACAGGAAGGGGGCTGGGAAGATAACCTGAACTTAAAAGGTAGAAGCACAGATGTCACAGGACCCATGCCAGCCCCCACATACTTGATCCCCAGCCAGATGGGAGCCCCCCAGTTAGATTAGGAGAAGAACTGGAAGGGGACTGTAGGGAAAAGTCAGCCACACCTGTCGGATGAGTTGGCCAGACCTGCACTCCAAGAAGAGAATTTCTCCACCTTGATTTTTGAGGAACTGTGCATTGTGGAACAAAAATAAGCCATACTTCCCAGGAAGTGGTCATCACAGAGGGTGACAACTTGAACCCCATTGCCTGAAACATCTGAAGAAGGACTGCCCTGCTAGACCCTTGACTGCACAACAGAGGACAGCACTGAGAAGGACTGCACCTGCTGCCCTTGAAAGGCTCCACACAAGAAGGACATTGCCTGCCTTCAAGGATAATGAGTGGACTCCCTAAGCAGCAGCAGGTAGCAAAGTGCTGGAAGATGACACCTGCAGCATCCACTAAGAAGACAACTCCATCTGAACAGGATCACCTGGAATTTCGTGAACTGACCAGATGCATTGTGACAGGTGGAGCCCAGACTTCCAATAGGAAAACCTGAGCTTCAGACCTCCTGGCTGGTGCTGTGGACTCTTTCTGACCCTCACAGAACCTTTCAGAAGAAGATATGAAAGTTTCAGAACTTTTTGTCAAATATTGTTAAAAAGCTCCAGAAGAAGACTGTCTCAACATCGAAAGTCAAGTTGCCATCATCGAACCATCAGTCGCCCTGACTGCTTGCGGTTGCCCCACTGAAAGCTCCTGAGTTCCCCGTCATCAACATTGAGGACAAAGACCGCCAGAGACACAAAGATGCATCGCGCTGATGCAGGCCACCATTGTTGAAGCAAACTCTGGATTCAAGGACCTGATCTTTCAACTTTGAGAAGAAAAGCTTCAACAAAGTGACACTGCAAAGACATAATCTTGCCCGAGACCCGCCGCTTCACTTATCCCACCTGCTCTCCATTGCAGTCAGCCTAAAACATTGACTTTGTCCCAGTCCAGTGTGACCAGATAGCTGCAGTTGGCGCTTTATGCTTTTTGGAGTTACCATACACATCTTCTATTTTAATTTTGAAAATCCATATCTCTGGTTCCTTACATTAGATTGTGATCATGTTCATGTCATTGTGAAGATAAAAATATTCTCTATTGTTATAAATTGGTGTTCGGTTTTTGTTGTAGTGTGTCTTTTACTTATTACCTAATTTGCTGATACTAAATGCTTTACACTTACCTGTCTCCTAAATTAAGTCCAACTTTTGTTGCCAGGGGTTGGGCAAGGATTCATTTTTTGAGAATTGACTGGATCTTATTAGTAACTGTTGTATTATTACTAGCTAAAGATGTATATCTCCTACTACACTACATGATGAATATCTCCTGTATCAGGGGACTGATACAATAATTTTTCTACACAGAGTTTACCTTGTTTAATTTTACTTTCACTGTAGTAATATGACATTGGTGCTTTTCCTTACTTGCATTCTTCCGTGCAGGGGAAGTCTCTTGCGTAATCCATAAGATTTTAATGAATTGTGCTTACAACAGCACACCAGTGCACCTCTCAGGCAGTTAATAACATTACAAACCACTCATGCACTATTCTGCCATTGAAAGGCCTGAACAGAAATAGAGTTTCTCCATGAATGGCTACCTACCTGCTTTTATAAATGTATCTCAACGTGGTCTCTAGTTAAAATGTTTCCAGTGTTATTTTTAAGTGAGAGAAGAACAAAGCAAATTTTGTTATTCAGAATCCTGAGGAGACCCTTGGAAACTGATTCATAACCACAAGACACTCTTGGTCACTCACAACTAAAATATCGGGTTTTCTCGAGGCTGTGTGGAAAACTCAATTCCATAAATATCAGAGTGAGTAGAAATAAAGAACAATAAGAACGTAATATCGTTCTACTATGTAGCGAAACACAGTTGATGCATTGGTGCATTCATGTTAGAATAGGATAAAAAGAAAAACAAATGCTAATTTTGATAGTAAATATTTTTTCCTGCCAGAGATATTAACACCTACCTCCGTTAGTAAGTAGATATTGGCATTTTTTCAGGGCAGACATTAATTATAGCTCAGAATGTTCACGTATTGCTAAACCAAGGTGTGAGCTTTGCCTCCTACTGCTTGCTCGGGATGTGTTTCACTAATTGCAAGCATGTTCCAGGGAAGTAAGCCTATTAATGCCAAAACACAGCCAGCAGTGGAGTGCACACGATGAAGGGAAAATGTGCAAAGAAAGTTACAGTCCCAGCGGAGGTTTTCGTATTTCAGCCTGTAAATTATGTTGACTGGAGTAGGTCAAGCCATTTCTAGGGAGTGTGCCTCAATTTGAGTTTCCTTTTTACATAATTTGCTGCCTAGTTTCTGATTTTTCATGTATATCAGATTTCGTTTTTTTAAAGCACACCTAGCAAACATAATTGGAGAGCCCCTGTGGGAAATGTTATCCGCCCAGTACGTTCCCTATGATTGTTTCTAAATCTCTTCACTTGGGACTGCTAACTGGGCCTGGTGCCCAAGTGATTTGATTAATTGTGAAGCCCTTCAGATCTCACCATTTCCCCTGCCACTATTGCACTGCCCGACCTTTTTATTAGGACATGAGACTGACTTTGGGCCTTGTCAACTAAAACATTCAGGAGACATTTTGGGTCAGCCGAGCGAAATTCAAATTACGCTGGTATAATGCACGTAATTTCACGAGATTTGTGTTAAGATTGTTCTACAAAATTCCCAAAATTACACCACTTCCTGTAATTGCACCGACTTCACAGCAAAATCAAAGCATAGGAGCGTGCGATTAACAATAATGATAAGAGTAACAGCAGCTTATTGTGGCGCTTCTTTTTCTGGTGCTATTTTGTGTGCAAAATGCTTTCTCTCCTTCTAGGTTTGCAGTTTGCATAAATAAACACAATTTTCCTGAAGTTTTGCATAATTAAGTGAAAGCAAATTATGAGGATTTTTTACAGCCTGATATTGGTTAACATTCATTTTTAATAGTTCAACAAACATAAGTGAGTCACAAACCTTTATTTGCTGTGGTAAATGTTCACAGCCATGCTACAGTTACCATGTTAAAGGGGAAGTTTCATTTGACCATAAATCAACTATAGTATCATGGCTGATATTGATATCTGGTGTGAGGATCTGGGTGTACTATATGATAGGGCTAGGTAGCCTCATTGTGGAGTACACTTACAGAGACTCCTTTGGGAAAGAGCAGTCTTGTTTACTTAACCTCTAGCTCAACCCTGAGTAGCTGTGACTGTGAGCAGTAACGCGCAGGAACTTAGTGTAAAGCATTTATCTGCAACATATAGCAGAACATGAAAATCACACACCAGCAAAATGACACAACAATTTATAAAATTAGAGCTTATTTTTATGAATGTTTAGAGTCCTTGATTATCAAAATCAACCAGAGGGTTCTGGAGATACAGATTTTAGAACCTTAAAATACTTTTAAATGCAACCTCGAACAAGCATTGGTAAACATAAAGTTTTACAACTTTTGCAAAGCTTGAAAAAGTTAGTCGGAGTATTCCAGTCTATCTTGGGTGACCAAATCTGACAGGGACAAGGTCTAGGGGTGAGAAAGGATACTTTACATAGCTACCTGGCCACCAGAATGATTTTAAAGATAGTTTCCAAGTTTAGTACAAGACTGCCACAGGAAAAAATGGAGTGGTACTGATACTGATGGATGCCCTTGGTGTGGTGCAGTCGCTGGGGGTGTCTCTGTTCCCGAGTCCACAGGTGATGTGGGGCCAATCTGGTCACATGGATCAACGTCCTTTGAAGTTCTCTTTGTTGCAGTGGTTGCACAGCTGCAGCTCTGCCACTGGCAACGATACAACGTGGTTGGAGGCAAATCATTTGGTGGGGGCTTGTGCCCTTGTAGTCCAAATAATCCAGGCTTTGACAGCTCTCTCAGGTCTGGCAGAGTTGGGTGCAGACATTGGCTGCCTCGGATTCCTTTGTGAGTGTGCCCTGTGACTGGCAGCAGGAAAAGTTCCACTAGGGTTACCACTTTGTCAAGTTGGGCTCTTTCTGCTCTTATGTCCCTGTATCAGGTTCCAGGGGACCAGCCACCTAATCCTTGGAGTCACTGGAGGTGGTGAAGTTGAGAAATCATGTTTTCCCGATGTCAGAAGCCACAGGCAGGGTCCCAGCACAGTAGACAAAAAGTACAGTAGGTGCAGTCTTCTTGGCAATGCAGCCTCTCTTGTGCAATCCAAGGCCAGCAGAACAAGCCTTCTTCAGTCCCCTCTTCTTCTGCAAATGTAAACTGAGTTTAAGGGTGCCAGGGGTGCCCATTTTATTCTAGAAACATCCCTCCTTCCTACTGATGAAGTTCCTGTGATATGTGGCACCTAGCTGTCTCAAAGTTCCCCATTCTTGCCCCTTCCAAGATGGCCCAACCCTGCCTTGGTCGTGAGGAGCATGGCAGCCCACCCATAGGGTGTGGCTACCAATAGGCTATACAACTTTGGGAAAACTGGTTCTAACACTGGTTTCCCCCTCTTGGCCCTGTCTCCTAGATGTCTGGCAGAACAAAAGGCATCCTGCTCAGGAGTGTTGTTGCCAGCAGCCCTTCAAATGCAGATTAACATTTGAGGCTTGCCTTTTGGGCCAACACCCTTTACAGCCTTTTTGGGGTAGGAGATCACACCTAGTTAATGCTTTTGTTCACAGGCCTGTAAGTCATTCACATGTCTCCCCAGGTGGCCAGAAACCTACCTATGTGTGAATGGCCTTTGTGAGGCCACTGTACTATCTGGAGTGCAGGGTAGCAGCTTTCTTTCTAAAAGTTGCTCAGCATTAATAGAGACATTAAATATGATCTGACCATCAAATCCAATTTATTTTCCCATTAATTTGGTTGACCTGGTTAGGTGGTCTCATTCAGAAGTTAGATGTGTTTAAGTGTAAACAACTTAACTCTGATAGCTACTGGGGCTCCTACCCTTCCCCAGCAAAACGACAATTTGCAATTTGTAAGTGTTGCTGGAAAGACATATTAAAACATACGTCTAAATTAAGAACATATCACTCCCTGCAATAGGACTTGAAAAGCCTACTTTAGGAGAGTCTGACATTCCCACTTAAGGGAAGGGGTCACTTTGCCATTAGGGGTAATGGCAAAGTTGTGTTAGCATCATGGCACACCACCCTTTCAGTCTCCAGTGGAAGGTTGAGGTTTCTTTCATGTTTCATACGTGGAGGATGGTACAAACAGTGCTGCAGTTCTGTATGGACACTCTGCCTTGTATGCCCTGGGTAACAAATACTTATAAGACTTATAAGTAAGGCAGTGCTTGCCAATTGGGATAGCCAATTAAACATACTTTTGTATAGCATTAAAACGCTGGCACTGAGGTCTAGTTAGTAGGCCTCTGTGCACTCTAAAAGTCGAAAAACCAGCAGCATCAGTCCCAAAAAGTGGGGCTCAACATGCAAAAATATGCATTTCCTTACACAAAATCACTGTGAATATGTAAGTTAACCTAGTAAATATCACATTTTAAAAAATAATTGAGGTATGTTCTTTGAATTTAAAGTTAGGATATCTGAAGTGCCCTTAATATCTGAGCCTTTTCAAACCATAGCCAGTTGATGAATTAATTATACTCTCTAGGTTGGACAAAAATGCAAATTACCCAGGCTGACCATTAGACTGTGCTATGGTTTCAATGTGAGTGTAAACTTTATGCCCTTTTATGTGGCTGTGAATAGACTTGAAATCATCTTCTTTTGTAAAGTTGGAGTCCAGCCTGAATTGTTATTCTCTCTGTTCCATTGGTATCCTGCTGGTGGTGATTACTTGTGTAATTGAGGGGGATGGTACTGGTTACTAAAATGAATTTATAGTTTTACCAGGTTTAATGTTGCTACTGTTCTCCCTGCTGTAATTGTTACCTTGTTTTTTGCTGTGGATACAGGAGTAGTTACTGCCATTGTCTTTCCTGTGCTTACAAAGTTTGCTGCAGCTGTGGTTGCTGCTGAAGTGGTAGCTGTGGTTGCAAATACCGTGTCTACTGTGATGATCCCACTGCTGCTCTAGTATTTGTTATGGTTGAAGCTATATTAACTGGCAGTGTTGTTGCCATGGTGATATGTGGTGGTGATGTTCTTACTCTTTTTGGCGCTGCAACTGTTATTAACTAATGTGGCCCCCTATGTGCTGGATGTTCTAGCCATTTCTACAGGGGTGATTGCATCTATTGTCACTGACTGCGGTGACAGATGTGCTGTTGCTCCTGTGAAGGTGACTGCTGTGATCACCACTGTGGCCCCTGCCATGGTTGCTGCCCTGGATCGTTGTTCTGGTCCCTGCCATGCTGTGGGCCTTAGTCCCCACCCTGCAGATTGCCCTGATTACTGTTGTGGTCCCTCATCTCATGATAGCTATGGTCACTGCTGCACTGTGGTCTCTGTCATGGTTGCAGTTATTGCTGCAATGGTAGGGGCAAAAGTTGTTCACCCAAAATGCTAGTCTGTATATTTGTTGTTGCACATTATATTATCTCTATATACATTTAATCAGATTTATTTTTCTCTCTACACAACATAAAACATCAAATGATCAGCTCCCATGAAGAGATTATGGAATATTCCAAAAGCTCTGTATGTTCTTGCTTGGTATGACATGCCCTCTAACAGACAGGCAGTTTTCTGTAGCTAGATCTTAAAAGAGTATGTACCTTCGAATTTTATAGTGTTCTGGTGGCCATAAGCAAAATATCAACAGGTCTGAAACAACTGAAGCATATTTGCCTCTATCATGTTGACGCCTTACCTCAGTTTCAGCTGCAGTATAATTCTCCTCTCCACTTCAACAAATAATTATGGGCTAAATTCACCTTACTAAGAATGTTCTGTTGACAGATGTTTATGCACATCTGGCTTGCTTTCAAATTTTGGCATTATGAATCAGGATTTGCATTATGAATCAGGAAATATATATTTATATACAGGCACACGCATTCGGATCTTTATTCAAGGATATGCTGTGCCATAAAGATATCATAGATGCTATGTTTGGTATTTTGGAGCTTTAATACTCCATTACGCACCCCTTACTTCTATGTCACCAGTCAAACCGAGGATCTCAAATACTCATAAGTATTGACAAAAGGCTTGCCACAGCTAGAGAAGAGGCCCAAATGCAGACTTCCAATACATACACAATGGTTTGATCCCTTGGGTGTCACTAATGATAACCCATGTTGTGCAGCCACATCCAAGTTTCCCTGCAGCTTCCATGTACACCCTAGGAACCTTACATGCATGGAGTAATGTACATACCCAAGTTTTCAATCACAGTAGCGAGAAAGTAACATATATGGTGCAGATACACATGTGACCAGCAGGGGAAATCGGAACTAGGCAGCAAGCCGACCGTACTGTACATATTTCTCCAGAGCTGCCCAACTCGCAGAAGACATTGCTTTAAGGGTCTAAATATGCCCCAATTTGAATAGTGATCCAGTTAACACAAATGTAATTCTGCTCAGGCTACTTACGACTTCTC
This sequence comes from Pleurodeles waltl, assembly GCF_031143425.1. Classification (NCBI taxonomy): domain Eukaryota; kingdom Metazoa; phylum Chordata; class Amphibia; order Caudata; family Salamandridae; genus Pleurodeles; species Pleurodeles waltl. The sequence goes on along the minus strand of NC_090446.1, from coordinate 813,847,535 downwards.
CTTATGTCTAACACATGCATGAGAGCAGTCCAGTACACAAGTAGGTTCTATTATGATGACACCGGCCTTCCTTTCTCGCACACACGGCTTATGTTTAGCAGCAGAGATGATGATGTTACCTCATGTTCATGCAAGAAATTGTATTGGTCTAATAATCTGTTCAGCACATTTTCGGGTACTGGGCTGCTAAAAAGTGGCATGGATTGATAATGCATTGAAAAGGTGATAGATAACTTTCTGCATTGAAATCTCACTACTAATATGATGGATAAGAGGATGCGTTCTTACTTAGCAGGATGGCTGTCGGTGCAGCATTTCAATTAGGTTTCTGGGTTTTGTGATATATTTTATTCAGTTTCTACTTTACAAGTGTTTAGATTATCTTTTATTCATGGCCACGTTCCAGGTCGAACTTGCTGCAGGATTTCAATGCCCAGTTTTGTGTCTGTTGAAGAGCTTCGGTGCATTTCAAGAGCTTGCTGACCATAAAACATGTTTTTCTCTAGACACCATTGCAAAAGATTTTTGATTTGAATTTGTGAACATTTCTAATGTTGTGCTGCTATAAATATCTGAGAGTACAGAAGCAATCTCAGCGCCATCACAATGCGTGTCTTTGTCACTGTCAATCCATGACACCGTGAAAGGATTGTATTTTAGTTTTGACGCAGTCATTTGTTACAGATTTAATGTAAAATATATGTAATCACATAAGAACACCTGCAAGACACTCTGCTGTTTCAGAATATACGGATTTGCTTTAGAATGTTTCAAAACAATGGAAGCAATAGTCTCCGTAGATTAATGTACGTGATTTACCAAACGTTGCATATTACCACGCCATAATGTATCAGCAGAGTACTTAGTCAAAGTGTAATTCAACTGTCTACAGTATGTATAGAAACACTTAAGAAATGTCATGAAACACTTTTCTGTTTTTTTTATAGATTTAGCTGTTTCTAGTAAAGGGCAAATCATTGTCTAGGATGAATAGCATTTGACAATACATAATAGTATTTTTCATGTATGTGAATTTGTGCAAATTTGTATAGCACTTTTATTAATGCACTGATAGAAAAGAGAGGAACTAAAAATTATATGAGAAGAGAGTTGAAAAAATGACATGGAGGTAATACAAAAGACACTTGGGAATCTTAAACCAAGGAGATGTTATATTATCCATTATTTATAGAATGAATGATCACCTGAAGTACTTGGCACTACATAAGTACATAACAGATTAGCTTGCAGATATGAAAACCTCAATTTAAATTGATTGGTTAAAAATAAAGTCTCTTCAGTGTCTTATGAGAAATGGACAGAGATGGGGTAGATTGAAGGAGATGTGAAACTGTGTTCCATTCTCTTACAGTGGTGCGTAAAAATGGTCTGCTCCTTTTGTTACTGTTATAGATTTTGCAATTTTCAGTATATATTGACGGTACTCCCAGCTACAACCGGTCATGCCACCCAGAGAAAAAATGCAGACACTAAATAGCGAAGGCAGGAAAATGCCATAGTTCTGAAAGTGGCATTTTCAAAACTGTAATTTCTCACCAGAGAGGATCTCTCATTTGAATTTCATAGACACCAACATGAACTGATTTTCTGCTCTCATTTGGAAATTATCACTTAAATGTAACTAGGTAACTCCATTGTTACTCTATGGCAGAAGCAGGCCTTGCAGTAGTGAAAAACTAATTTGACATTTTCACTACCATCACATGTAAAATCTAAAAGTACATGTCCTAATTTTTAATCATGCTGCACCCTGCGTCTGGGCTAGCCAGGGCCTACACTAGGAGTGACTTATATGTATTAAAACAGAAAGGCTTGGGCCTGGCAAAAGATTTAGGGGCATATTTAAGAGCCCCTAGCGCCTCATTAGCATAATGTTTTCGGACACTAATGTGGCCAAATTCTCCGTGCCATACTTACAAAGTGGTGCAATGCTTGCATTGCGCCACTTTGTAACCCTTCCTAACCCTTTGCACTACATTATGCCTGCACCAGGCATATTGTATGCAAAGGGAGCATTCCCCGGTTAGAGGGGCTGAAAAAATGGAACAAAGAAATCTAACCGATTTCCCAGCGTCATTTTTTTCAGTGCTTTTAACCCCTGCTCAGAGCAGGCATTAAAAGGGGCACACCATTGTTTACAATGGGTCTCTATGTACTCTGCAGGAGTAGTGCTAAAATGTTGGTGCTACTCCTGCAGAGTAGATCAATAGCGTCATAAAAAATGACGCTATTGCCCCCTACCCTGCGTCATGGTGTGCCGCATTTAAAATATGGCGCACACATGGTGGCGATAAAGGGCGTAAAAGGTGCAAGAAAATTCTTAAATATGCCCCTTAGTTTACTAGTTTGAAATGGCAGTTTAATACTGCACACACAGGCTCTACAATGGCAGGCCTGAAACATGTTTAAAGAAATACCCAAGTGGGAAGTACAATGCTGCAGGCCAAATAGTAGCATTTAATATACAGGGCCAGGGACCTACAAGTACATTAAATATGCCAATTGGGTAGAAGCCAATTCTACCATGTTTTAAGGAGAAAACACAAGCACTTTAGCACTGGTTAGGAGTGGTAGTGTGCAGAGTTCTAAAGTAAGCAAAAACAAAGTCAGCAAAACAGGAGGATGGAAGGCAAAAAGTTAGGGGTGAACGTTACAAAGGATGTCAGGTATAAGAGAAACCAATGCAGACTTGATACCCCCATGGGTCTGCTAAGTAGGCACTCCACAAGACAATGTGCTTGCAGATTCTGATAACTTAAATTCATTCAAATGGCTGAGTATATGATACTATTTAGGGAAACACACCTCAATTTGTATTATCTCAGGTATAGATAATGTGGTCTTGCTTCTTAAGCAATCTATCTATCTATCTATCTATCTATCTATCTATCTATCTATCTATCTATCTATCTATCTATCTATCTATCTATCTATCTATCTATCTGTGTCACTATCTTAACAGTAAATGGTATGTTTCATACTCATAAACAGATGTGGAGCCATCTGGTAAATAATTGTATTGAATAATGCCTTAACACTACATAGAAATAGAATATTTCACTTAAGCTGAATATCAATTTTATTTAAAAAATACACGCAAGAAATACTAACTCAGAAATTCATCATGCATGTCTACAAACATAACAGTTCAGTCAATGATTCAATACAGTATTGACTATTAACTTTACATTTGCGACACACATATTGTGAGAAAGTGCTTCTTTTTGTGTGGTCACTCCCTTTTCTTGTGGACTGATGCTGGTGGCTTTTTAACTCTGCTCATTGGGGCACTACTGTACAATTCGGAGTGTATGTGCTCTGACTCCTAAAACATGGTAATATTGCCTAACTCCTAGTAAATTCATAATACATGGTGCAAGAAATACATTAGTGACATAGAAAACTTCCATGTTACATGTGGACTGCAGTACATATTGTGCCATACACTAGGCTGACAAAGAAAACATGGTTTCAGGCCTTCCTGTGTAGCCTGACTTCTGAAGCTTCAAAACCTGCAAGTGAAACTGTTAAACAGACCGTACTTAAAATATTAAATAGGTGATACCTAAGTAGGCCTTGTAGCCCATAGGGTACAGTGTCTGGTATTTAAGTGGTAGATGGAAAAACTTAGGGTTGGTATGTTCCTATAGTGACTATCCTACAAATGCTAATTTCATTGTAAACAGAAGTAGCTGTCATTAAAAAAATAAAGTTCAGGATAAAATCACAACTATGCTAACTTTGGTTTTTGACAATCTACTGTAGTAATACAAACACTATTGTTAATGTTTAATGAAAATCCAGTTTAGTGGTGAAGTTGGATTTCAATGGATATTTAGGAAAAGGTGACATTTAAAAAGTCAGACATTGCCTGCCAGGACATTCGGTAGTCTAATTAGCATTAGCATGCCAGAAACTGGCCACTGTCAGCGTTTGCCCTTAATGAACTGTGAAAGCTGCTCCCATTTCAGAACCACTAACTTGTGCTTAGAGGTGACATATGTAACTATTATCAGTTAATGAAGAGCACTTTTACAGAGTTCTAGAACTTCATTAATTTGAAAGGGACCAGGGTGAACCTTTACATTCATACTTAAGTATAAAGGGAGACCAGGGGAAGAGAAGCCTTTAATTTCCTGACCTCTCTATACCAGATCCACAAGAGTGAGAGATGGTCTAGGATCTGGTGTGGTACATTTGAACAGGAGGGGCATTCTTGTTTCCCTTAACACAGTCATGGCTGGCACCACAGCATCAGAAAGGTGTTGCTGTCTTGGATTTATCTCAGAATAGTGCAGTATGGGATAGTTCACAGTTAGGCAATCAGGATGTGCTGCAAAAATGGGAATGCATGCCCTTGGGAAAGTTTTTCTCACTGGTCAGGGAGTGTCCAGAAGTCACGCCACCCACTGACTAAGTCAAAGGGTAGAAATCTTGACTGGGCATAGGCACAAAAGTATCCACCAGATTCAAGGACGTTGGCAGACACACAGTTTGAATTTCTCACACTCTGCGCTTTTTCTGTCAAATTATGGCTTTGAGGGGACTATCTGGCTTTGAGAGGACTTTATTAGATACAGCCTGCAATCTTGCCCTGCTCAAAGGTTTTAACTTACATTTCATAGACTAAGTCAGACGGTAAAGTCTTTGACCGGATCAACATGCCTGGGTCATCTGAACCTTGCTCCAAGGTGGTTTTCCTGAAATTGTGCCTATGTCCCAGTCCACAGAGAACAATGACTTCTAGCCATCACTTTTCCTTTTATTTAGTGGTTTTTGCCTTAAATCTTTAAGAGATAATGGACCTGATTTACGTTTCGGTGGACGGCTTACTCCGTCACAACAGCAAAGGATATCCTGTCCGTCAAAATATAAAACCTATTGTTTCCTATGGGCTATATATTTGGTGGACGGGATAGCTGTCACCATTGTGATGAAGTAACCCGTCCACAAAAATCTAAATCAGGCCCAAAGTCTCCAGTTCCCCTTTTTGGATTTCTGCCATTTTGGTGCCATTTTGCTCATCAGTTAGCTCTTTAGCAAGTTTTTTTCTCTTTTTTTTTTTTTTATAAGTTGGATGTTGAATTTTTATTCTGTTTTGTTTTTAACGGTTTGGTTACCGCTAAATACTTTACTAATTTTCCTAAGTTAAATCTGTCTGCTCTGCGCAATAGCTGCCAAGGGGTACAACTCAGGCCTAAATTATTGAAACTGTTTTACCTTCACAAGTATATGGATTTATTCCTTGTGGTGGACTACCATCCATTCCTAGTAATTATCGATTTTCTGACATTCGCAATTTAGAATAAATGAACCAATTTTGACAAATGTGTCAGAGAAATAAAGATAATGATCTGTGATAACATACTATGTACAGCAATTTAATATGTTGCCCGACAACAATCTCCAGGATTAACAAACTGTACTGCAGGTATTGCTTGTTTAGGTAGTTAAGAATTTTATGTAGTATGAGAAAACCGTGGTGTGCCCGCAGGGCTTTTAAACTTTAAGTGCCCAAGTATTTTAGTATATGTTTATAGTTTCTCAATTCTGAGTTTTAGCTAATACAATGGATTGGAAAGTTAGCATCTTTCATCGTGGAAAAGCAATCACTAAATATTTTAATGTTAATATTACTGACATAGGATGGCTTTTTTACCCTTTGTTTCCTTAGGTCGCCCCCTTCCACCGACATCCTCCTCTAGCCTTCTTCCATCTGCTCAGCTACCCAGTTCCCATAATCCTCCCCAGGTGAGCTGCCAGATGCCATTGCTAGATAGCAATAATTCACATCAAATCATGGACACCAACCCTGATGAAGAGTTCTCTCCTAACTCCTATCTCTTAAGAGCTTGTTCAGCGCAACAACAGACTTCAAGCACTGGTAAGAATATGGCAACAGTTTGGTGGATTTATTCATAACTCTTGCTTTGGTAATCCAAGTGTTAATTGTGATCTAAAAATGAGAAAAGATTAGAAAATTAAATTTAAAAAGATTTTGTTTTCAGATATTGTTTGAACTCATGCCCATTTTCAGTCTCATTTTCTCAATTTCATTCTGGAGTGCCTTCTTTTTTTGACACCTCTGTTAAAATCATATTACATCATACATTCTTGTTGCCTTAAGTACTTGCATACAAATTGTAATGAGGCTCTCCATCTCATAGCAGTCTTTTCTGGTAGTGATATACATCATTGAGGAATTTGTATGATTGCAGTGTCTTGCAAATTCATGACATTCAATATTTGTGGCTGTTAGACCTGTGAAGAGCTGTTTTATTTGTGGCTGATGGGCCTGTGAAGAAGCATTTGTTTGTACACCCTTGCTAATGAGAGTTTTTACTGTGATTCTTTTCACTTGTATCAGATTCAGAGTTGCCTTTAAAACAAAAGCAAAAGCACCCGAAGTATGTGCTCTGAGATTCAAATTCTATTTTTGTTGACTGTTATATTATTTACATTGTTCCATTCTATGAAAAGTTGTTTATTTTAAAAATACAAGAAAAGTGAGAATCTCCATGTCTAAAGCTTTGGAGGGCGTTGCGGTCAGCAGTGGGAAATGTAAGGCAGTGATGTATGGTGCAGTTTATCAAAAATGTTTTTTTCCACCTTAATAGATAGCTATTTTTGAAGAAGCTTGCTCTATGTAGGTTTCTGGTAAAAATAAATGTGCTGGCTAAGTCTGTTCGTAAGGTTTTTTTTTTAACCAGACTCCAAAGAAATTGTTTCCTTTATTTACTGAGTGAGATAAAGGTTATTTATTCTTACCATGTGTACAATTAATTATTTCTTTCTTTCCCTGATACTACAGTGTACTTGAAAGTTTTAAGTGTTTTCACGGCAAGGAGGATTTCAAGTTACATGGCTGCTAGACCCTCCGTAATAGAGCAAAATGACAACCTACCTTTAAAGCATAATTGAGAAACAATTTATACTAACTAACCTAATTTACAGTATTAAGAGCTCATGTAAACTTTTTATAACTGCACTAACATATTTTGTAGCTATTGGATTTCTATCCCATGTGCTGAGGGTGTAGAAGGCTTACCAAAATCTCAGGTAAAACCCTTTTAACTCCATAACCGGAGGCATTTTCATTCAGAAACTACCACCTGCGGAGCTATCTGGGTCAAATGATACTCTACCACCATGCAGGCTCATAATTAATCTGTAGGAGGTAGCATTAACATAAATGATAGCCAGAAGTCCTTTCTTCACGTTTTTGGGAGGATAGAGATGTCATCCTAGTTATTGCTTTCTAATAAATGTATTTCTTACCTTGGAGAAATGATGAATGCCATTGGAGGCACAGGTATTTTTTTTAAATCTGTCCTTAGCCTGTCAAACAGGATAGGTTGTAATGCAAACAGAGAGACATGCTTATTCATCCACTTAAAAATAATAAAGCATTAGGTCTCCGGCCTGTGATGTTTAAGTGTTTTCCCATGATTTTTATTATTTCTGACATTTTGCTTTTTGTGATCACATGAAAACACTTGTGAATGTCCACTACAAATGTACCAAGTATTACACAAATGCACTGGGATACATAAGGTTTCCTTCTTCCTGTTTTTTCCGTGGAATCTATAGTAATATATAGAGCAATAATTTGACATGTTTATAGAAAACTTAAATTTTGCCCTCTACCTTCAAATTGACTAAATAAAGATAAAAGCAATAGATGTGATACAAATCTGTAATTTAGATAAAAGTAACATTTTCTACGAAGATGGAAAAATGTTTTGATCACCACCTTTAGCCAAACACATTTGAAAACATTGCCAGGTGTGACTGATAGAAATTGTCATTTTAGAAATTGTGATTTTAATCTGTCAAGATATATGCTGTTAACTCTTTCAAGCTAAACTAGCACCTTTTTCAGGTTCTAAAAATTCACAAAATACATAACAGATTTCTGAGGAACAGTATGATTTCATTCCAAGTTTGATGTAAATCCATTCAGATGATGTAGATGCACAGAAAATGTCATTCTGGAAATTAAATAGTTTTGTCCCCACCTTACTACTTGAAATTTACAGTGTCAAATTTGTTGGAGATAAATCTGCAATGGCCAAAGTTCAAAGCAATTAAAAAAATGCCTTTGGATAGGAAATACATACTTATTTAATATATTTTTTTCAGTTAATTTTCATTTGAGGATGTCTATTATACATTGAGATCATAATTAGTATGCCAAAATGGATCGGAAGACTTTAGTGTACACTCATCATTCATTATATTTGCTTAGTTGTAATGCAAAGGAGGGCAATGTTCATTACACTGTGGTATATGCAGTTTGTTTGGTTTTGACTATTTTAAAACTGTGCCCAATGGTGCTGGATGACTATTAGTTTATTTATAAAATGGTAATATTTCAGTGGAGCTCATTATATTGTGCTTAAATTGTAAAGTGGATGATTCATTATGGCTTTTGAAATTGGATTCCCATGTTGCAAGATGGCTGCTCATTTCTATGTAGTTGCATTCCCTTTTTGCCTTCTTCCTCCATTATTCCTGATCTCGTTTCTACTGGCATCAGGACTCCGTACACTTTTCCACTGCTAACCAATTTTAAAGTGCTTGTGCCTACTCCTCTGAACATGGTACTATTGCCTTATCCCCAGTTGATATACTTAATTTACTTCTAGGTCCCCCGTGAAGTGGTAGTACATGTGCACTTGGCCTGTAAATTAAATGCTACTGGTAGGCCTACTGCACTGGTTGTGCTACCCGATTAAGTAGAACTTTAAGCATGTTTCAGCCCTGCCATTGCAAAGTTTTCGTGTGCAGTTTTAGACTGCATTTTCACCTGGAAAAAATAACCTTTTTGCTGACCAAACCTTATTTTTAATACATGTGTTACACCCTAGGGTAGCCCCTGGACTGCCAATTGGGCTGGGAGCAATGCATTTAAAAAGTAAGACATGCACTTTTGAGTTTAACATGTTCTGGTATGGAAAAATCTCAAATTTGTATTTCACTGCAGCAAGAATTATCTCTCCCTTAGGATAACATTGGAGTTGCCTTATTACATTTTATAAGTATAATTTCCAAATAGGAAGACAAAACTCACTCATGTTTGGTGTCTTTGGAATCCCAATTTAAAATCCTAATTGATGGTGAAGTCAGACTTTAAATTGTAATTCTGAAAAAGCCACTTTTAGGAAGTTGGCATTGCATTTAGTGCCAGGATCCCACACTGCAGCCTCACTGCATCTTGGAACTAACACATGGCATTGACTGCCCAATGCATCTTTGACGCAGATCCATGCAGTGCTCCGCAAATTAGGATATAAGGTACTTTGTGTTCAGTGGGCCTACACTGTGGCCCAGCTCAAGGATTTCTGTTAAGAGAGGGGAATTCCAGACAAGAACACAACCAGGACCATGGAATTGCAAAAGGTGCTGAGAGTCCAGGAGAAACTCCAGCAGTCACTTGCTACAGCAACTGAAGGAGATGAGGAGATGGACTGGCAAAGAGAGGATCTCGATCTCAGTCCTGAGGGCAAACTGTCTGCTGAAGGGGATGATTTGACCCCTTCTTTGGAGCTCCATGCTAGGGAAGAAGCATTGTATCGTCCCGCAGCCTGTCCCCAGAGGAGCTGGCGGAGAGGAGGGAGGAGAGAGAATTGAAGTTTGAGCTGGCCAGGATGGAAGAGATAAAACTGGTCATGGAAGTAGAAAAAAAGAAGGCTGAGAGGGCCTTGGGGGAGAAAAGGTTATTACTGTCTCATGAACTGAGTTTGAAAGAACTGAGGACCAGACGCATGAAGGTTTGAGCTATTGCAAACAGTCCGAATTGCAGAATAGGGCCATTTGCAACCGCTAAAAAACATTTGGGTATGGACCAATGCCCTATTTGCGATTTAGTAACCCATTACTGAATCACTAACAGGGTCTGCAATTTGGTGTTATGAAGAGGCGGGTTAACAGTGTCCCTTCCTCACAGCAACTCACAATGGGATGTAAGAATGTTTTGCAACCAAAATGCGGTTGCAAAATATTTGCAGTTTATCGCCAACTTCAAGTTGGGGGTAACCCATGCGCAATAGGTAAGGGGTCCATTATGGACCCCTTCCTCTTTGTGAATGTGGGTTAAAATATTTTTAGGAGCAGGCAGTGGTCCCACTTCATTTTTCTTTTTGAAATGTGTTCCATTTTCCTTCAAGGAAAACAGGCTGCATTATGAAAAAAAACATTGCTTTATTTAAAAAGCAGTCACACACATGGTTGTCTGCTGACCCCAGAAGGCTACCACCACTGTGCTATTTGGCCAATCCCAAGGGGTCTCAAATTGTGACCTACATCATTAATATTAAAGAGTTAGGTCGATTTGCGACCGATTAGGAATCACAAAATGTGTTTGAGCCACATAAGTACATCGCTGTTTGTGTTTTCTTAATTTTGAATCACAAAAACTCGTAACTAGGAAATTGCAAACACATGTTTGGTACATCTGGCCCTGGAGCTCAAGGCTAGGCAGGCAGAGCCCAGCATTGATAGTAGCAGCAAACCTGCAGTGTCTAAAAGAGATATATCTATATCTATTTCTATACATATTTATATCTATAGCTATGTCTTTATCTAAGGGTTCATATATTTAGATAAAGATATAAAGATATAGATAGATATATATAGGCATATAGATACACATATATACACACACATATTGACAGTGATTAAGGACTGGAGAGAGGGATGGTAATTTTTTCTCAAAGGACTTCAAGTTATTTATTGAGAACCTGTCTCAACACTTTGACATTACTTCATCAGGGCCAATCAAATAACTAAATGCAAAAAAAAACCGAATCTCTTTCTCAACAATCAATAGCCACTGAATTTTCATCTATAGTCAATGTGGCACATCGATAAACATATACATATATATATATATATATATATATATATATATATATATATATATATATATATATACACACACAATACCTGGCGTCGGAATCATCGGCACAAAGAAACTCACACTCCCAGATCCATTTCACCATGAAGTTTTAATTGGCTACGCATTTTGGCCCAGCCGGGTCTTCACCATGACTAAACTTTGGTCAGTGAAAATGCCCAATCACCTTTTCAACACCCCAGAACATCACTAAAATAGAAAGAAGACATCATAAAATGATGTAAGTGCAGAACGATGCAAAACATGTTAATGCAACACTAAATAAACTTCATTTTTAGCAAAACAAAATGTAAAAAAAAAACAAAGCAACACAATATACCAGTAAAATATTTCTGATAAATAAATTTAGTAAACAAATAGGGCATATCAAGAAAATTAAATTGACTCATAAACCAGCCAAATGGCTTCAAATATATCTGCAGAATAGCAACCAGTCCAAAAAGATTCTAATGCGTGTATGTTGCTGGTTAAATTAATATAATTAGCCTGGTTTTCTTCTGACCCAATTGCTGTATCAAATTAAACAAAATAGTCAATAGCTAGCTAAGTGGTGTATTGTAGCCTAACAGCAACCCTAATCAAAACATGTCCACCTTCCACGCCACTGTTCCCAATTGAACACCCCAATTATAACAATTTAGAAAAATGGGTTAAAAATGAAAATACTGGATACACACTCAGGGACTCATTATGACCCTGGTGGTCTTAAGGCCTCCAAGGCTGAGCTGGCAGTCGAACTGTCACCAATGTGGCAGTCGGACTGCCAACACCACCAGTTTTCTTCCACAGGAGCAGCACTGCCCTGGGGATTACAAGTCCCTTCTCTGCTGGTGATTACATGTCGCTAGCCCTGCCATGTAAAGGCTGGCTGGGATGGAGTGCAGGGGCCCCCTGCACTTCCCATGCACTTGGCATGGGCAGTGCCGGGGCACCCATGGCCAGCTCTGTTGTGCTGTTCACTGCCTGCTTTGTAGACAGTGAACCACGTGACAGGTGCTGGTGCACCCTTGGCACTGCAGCATTGCCGTCAGCTCATTTATGAACTGCTATCAATGTTGTAGGCTGTTTCCACTGGGCCAGCGGACAGAAACACCGTCTCCGCCCACTGACCCAGTGGGAAACTCCTAATGGGGCCCGCAGGAAGGAAGACGCACTGGCTGTAACCTGACCGCAGGAGTTTTGTGGACGGCCTTTTCCATCTGCCAAATTCATAATGACTCCCTTCATTTATTGAAACAAACTATAGTGGCCACTCATATTGTCAAAGCAACTTACACAGACCCAACTTATGCAAAAAAAAAACGAATTTACTGGACCATAAACATTAACCAATATACACAGGTAACTCCTCATCAAAATTGAGGCCTCCTGAGTGTTTGCTGTTGAGTCACATAATGTATCCTGACTCCAACTCTCTCAGGGTCTTCTCTCTATCACCTCTACGTGCCTTTAGGGGGGCCCTGTCAATTCGAAAACATTAAATTTTGTCAGTAGTGGAGGCATGATTTTCATGCCAATGTCAGGCTATAGGAGAACTGAAATCCTTATTCCTCACTGCCTGAAATGTTCCAGTATCCTTTACTTCACAGGGAAAATAGTGTTCCCAACATACTGTATTCCACAAATACAAACCAAAACATACACTACAAAATCGCTGTTACAATTGATAAAGTGTTTGATTTTGGCCTGTTTTCCTGTGGGTAATGTAGATGTTCTTCTGTCTGTACTATTCAAATAAGCCTTACATTTCCCACATTTGTGGAGCCCTTGCTGTTCTTTCGACTAAGACTTCTTCTCTTCCTGTTTTGTGAGGTGACTGTGTCCTAACCTGTCTTTCAAAGATCTATTCTTTTTGTAAGTAACCAAAGGGTGTGTACTCACTATCTTTCCCAATAATCAAATCTGCGGTCACCAACTGCCAATGTCTATTCAATAGTCATTTTATCTTGTCAGAATCAGTGCTATGCATTGTTATAAACCTGACATTGTCAGTGTTCTTGCTTTTCTGTTTTAGTACCTATCTATTGCAGTTTTGATCACCTTCATGGGAGAACCCCTTGCCAGAAATCTTCCCACCATGCATGTCTGTTCCTGTTCAAAACATTCCAGAGTGCTGCAAATTTGTTGGGCCCACAGTAAATTCCTGTAAGGTATGCTCCACTTCAATTTGGGAGGATGATGACTGTGGGCATATAAAACACTATCCCCTGCCGAAGTTTATCTGTACAGACTCATTTGTATGTAATCCTCATCCGCCTTAACCAAGACACTCAGAAATTCCATCTCAGGTAGATGGATCTTGTATGTGAACTTTAAATTAAGATTATTGTTAGCAATCTTGGTCAAAAAAGTATCCAGGGTTTTCTGAGGCCCATTCCAAATGATGAATAAATCATCTATATAACGCATCCAAAACAACATGGTTTGGATCCAGCTTCATTGGCTTCTGTTCGAATGTGCTGCGCCTCCAACCAACCCATGGAAATCCCAGCATAGCTGGGTGCAAAGCAACTTTCCATGGCAGTCCCTTTAAGTTTCTTATAGCATTGTTCTCCAAACAGAAAAAAGTTGTCAAGGTAGAAACGCAGTATCCGTAATAACAAAATGTAATGGTCATGCAGGAATAATGGTTTGTCTCAGGCAGGCCTGTCTTCCTAGATCGTGATAAATACAGGTTTCAGCCCCAAAACATCAATTGGGTTTGCAAGACATGTTCTGAATGTTGTTAATAAAATCAGCACTCTCTCTGCACTCTACGGGAAATTAAAGACATAGGGACATAAAAAATAATCTAAATACATGGTTGTATTTTCCAAAAGGCTGTTGTTAGCCATGACAATTGGCCTTCCAGGGGCGTTATCCCTGTCCTTGTGCACTTTGGGTAGCATATAAAAACATGGTGTTGTAGGCTTAGTCATATATAAAAATTGATATTCCTCTACCTCTAAGAGGCCCTTTTTATGCTACTCTGAAAGTAACGTATAATACCTGGAGATAGCTCGCAGTGGATTGTTCATAACAACTTGACAGCAGTCCAAATATTTCTAACTTTTAAACTCGTTCATACGGACCCTACACATTTTAGTTTCATTCATTTTTTCACATACTAATTACCAGATTTACACCAAACCAAGAAAATGTAATTCATTGAGTAAACGTCACTTTTTATTACCCTCCCCACACCTTTTCTATTCCCAGTCAGACAGATCTGCCCAACACTTGGCATTCAAAACCTAAATTACATGAGCATTTTTTCCAGACCTACACAGAGATTCCTCAAACTGCAATAAACGTATTAAGAAAACAATGAGTAATGCCAATTAACCATAAAGAAAAACATGTTTTGTTTTGCTGACAACTTTGGCAACATTTCATGAACATATATGAATCTTATAGACAAAAGAATTAATCAATTCTGGGCTCTTTCTGGGGAGTTCCGGCAGAATTGTCAAGAAGCTGTGAAAAGAGGGGTGTACCAAAAATAACATTGTCCTTCTTAACTCTTGAAAGAGTCATTGCTCCTTGATACAGAATAAACAGCTCAATAGGAATTATACTGACCTAGCATAAAAGTAGAACTTTAATCAAGGAAGTGCATTCATTTAATTTATTATTAATCCATTCAATAGTTTTTGTAGAATTAGCATTTAAAAAGTATTCAAGTCTGACAATGAAAAGGTTGAATTTTAGAGATATCTGGACGGTTCATTTGCACAGTTCTGAAAAATCTGTTTTGCAGACCTCCCACAAACCCATAAATCAAAATAAATATTCAAACCAGACTGAATGAGTGAGCTTTTACTCCCATTGTCCTTTTGGCTCAATGATTCCATCCGTAGGCCCATGATCCTGGAATCATCTGATTGGCTAGCAGCATCCTGGAGAAAAAAAAGTTGTGGCCAACATATCAGGTTGTGGGAACTAGGTCTCCATGAAAAACAAAAAAACAAAGAAAAGGCACATAAAAAGATTGGATGAGCACACTCTGCCCCCCAGGCACATAGGCAGGTGGTCTGAAAGACATACACCCATTGTTAAACTTTTCAGCCTTGGCATGGTCTCCATTAACTTTTTGCTTCAGTTTCCCAGGTTGTTGATGTGTGCTGCACTCTGTTTTTGCTGTGTTTGTTACTCTGGGCAATTTACCACTGATAACCAGGGCTAAAGTGCAAGTGCTCCTATACAAAATATGTATCTAATTGGTTGATTCATGATTGGCATATTTGATTTACTAGTAAGTCCCTTGTAAAGTGTACTAGAGGTGCCCAGGGCATATAAACCAAATGCTACTAGTGGGCCTGCAGCACTTGTTGTGCCACCCACCTAAGTAGCTCTGTAATCATGTCTCAGACCTGCCACTGCAGTGTCGGAGTGTGCAGTTTTTAACTCTAAATTCAACATGGCAAGTGTACCCACTTGCCAGGCATAAACCTTCCATTTTCCTACATGTAAGGCACCCCTAAGGTAGGCCCTACTTAGCCCCAAGGGCAGGGTCCAGTGTATGGTTAAGGTAGGACATGTAGTAATGTGTTTTATATGTCCTGACAGTGAAATATTACTAAATTCATTTTTCACTGTTGCGAGTTCTGTCCCTCTCACAGGTTAACATGAGGGCTACCTTTAAATATGATTAAAGGTTAGATTCCCTTTGGGAGCAGATGGACATGTGGAGTTTGGGATCTTTGAGCTCACAATTTAAAAATACATCTTTTAGTAAAGTTGATTTTAAGATTGTGTGTTTGAAAATGCCACTTTTAGAAAGTGGGCATTTTCTTGCTTAAACCATTTCTGTGACTCTGTCTGTTTGTGGATTCCCTATCTGGGTCAGTTTGACAGTTGGGCTGGTTGCACCTCTCAATATCCAATGAAACAAAGGGAGCTGGGGTGTAGTCTGCATTTCCTGATGAGCCATCTGTGCTAGGAGGGAGGGGATGAGTGGTCACTCACACCTGAAAGGGCTGTGCTTCCCCTCACACAATGCAGTCTCCAACCCCCTGGTGTGTGTCTGGGGCCTGGCCTGGGAAAGGCAGGATTTCACAATGAAGAGAGACTTTCCTTTGAAGTAAGCCTACTTCAAAGGGCAACATGGGTATAAGAATGGCACCCAAAACCACAGGCTTTAGAACACTTCTGGAAACCAAGAGGAACCTCAGCCTGGAGAAGAGCTGAAGAGCTGTGGAAGAAGATCTACCCTGCCTGTGACTGTTCTTTGTGGAGCTATCATGCAGTTGCTGCTTCTGCCTGTGCTAGAGGACAAAGCCTTCCTTCTTGTGAAGATCTCCAAGGGCTTGATTTAGAGCTTGCCTCCGGTTGTTTGAAGTCTCAGGGACAGCAAAGACTTCTCTCTGGAGAGACTCCTACTCTGCCAAGTGGTGCCCATCCAGTTCCTGGGACCCTGAGAAGAGAAGCTGGCAGCCCAAGAGTGAGAAATCCATGCACAGACCACCATGCGGGGAAAAATCGACTCGACTCCGATCTGCGGATGAAAAATCGACTCGCCGCCAGCTTCGTGGCTGAAGATCGATGCTCACCTGCAATGCGACCGGAAGATCGATGTCCGTGTCTGGCGAAACGACACTCAGCATTTCTGACAGAGACTGGTGAGATCACAACCCGTGCTGTGCCGTTTTCGGACCATCGTGCGGCTGAATTTCTGATGCAAACACCGCTGGGTGTGTAAAAACTACGCAAGGCCTGCCCGGACCCCCAGAGTGCGGACCGGATCGACGCATCGCTCTCCTGCTGAGAGAAGAAACGATGCACACCGACCCGACTTAAGGAGAAACGACACATGGTCTCGCTTGTGAGTGAAATCTACGCTTTGCAAGCCCTTTTTGACATGCGCTCACTCCGTGCGGGGTTATTTTTGATGCACCCAAGGTACATTTTTACGCTAACAGCGTTCATGTTGTGTTTAAAACTACATGAAGACTCTTTTTGGTTTTTAATTGATAACTTGACTTATGTATTGTGGAATTTTGTTGTTTTGGTCTTGTTTTTTTTTTAGATAAATATTTTCTATTATTCTAAATCTGTGTTGTGTCATTTTGTAGTGTTTTCATTAAGTTACTGTGTGTTTGGTACAAATACTTTACACCTAGCACTCTGAAGTTAAGCCTACTGCTCATGTCAAGCTACCAAGTGGGTAAGCAGGGGTTAGCTGAGGGTGATTCTCTTTTACCCTGACTAGAGTGAGGGTCCTTGCTTGGATGCGGGTAACCTGACTGCCAACCAAAGACCTCATTTCCAACACCCATGATTACAAAAATAAGTAAATGTGATTTTTCCACAGGTTCATGGATCATAAGGCCAAGGCTGAGTTTGCAGCATTCCAACCTCTTCTCGCTGAGATCTGTGAAACCTATCTGGAAGCTTGTGAACCCAGCACAAGCTTCCTTGGGAAGGACTGCTTGTTCAAAACAAGCTTCATGGACACATGTTGGCTCTTTCACAGGTTTGACAATCCAAAACTACATGTGTAGACAGCACAGAAGATCCAACACAATGCTCAGACATTATCAGGAAACCTAATTGAAAAAAACAATAAATAGAGCAGCAGTGGTTGACCATCAGTTGCGAATTGGTCCTAGGGCCAAGACATGTGGCCAACCTTCCTGCAGAAGAACAAAGACAGTGCACAGTGGAGTATGGTTGTAAATAACAAAAGGATAAAAGAAAAGAGTTGGCGGTATATGATAAATAAACAGAAATTCACTGGAAAAACAATGAGTTTAAAGTTTAGTAACCACTAAATGATGGCAAAGTTTGATTGTCAAGTGCACTGTAAGAGTTGAAGGAATAGTCTTGTAGACAGACCTCCATAGAATTATGTTTTTTAGTCGGGTCTATCCTTTTTTAGGGAAGAAATTTAGCTTCTTCGTCTCTAAGCTGTTTTGCCTGGCCAGCAGGATGTTAGTATTGCCTCAGAGAACTCCCTAAAACTAAAGCCTTGATGAATCCAGATGTAATTGTCTTGCACCTTCAGGCGATGGCAATCTAATTGCCTTGGCCTGCACACTTCCTGTTTTACACCGTCTTGATGTATCTACTAAACTCGTGTTCCTAAATCTGTTCGGTAATCACATTTTTCATCAAATGAGCAATCCATTGTTGATGTTATGAAAGTTCTTAATCCACCATAAATCTTTATTAGAGATCATCAGAGCTTCTAGATTGAGCGGAATGTGATTATAATACCCTCAAAATGATATTACATCATTGTGGTAATTAGTTTATCCTTTGGAGTAGCAACATCAATCATATCTACCATAAACTCACAGTAAACGGATTATGCCTTTTCATTCTAGACCGTTCGTACTGAAGTTTCCGAAAATATGCCTCAAACGAAATGAAAAACCACCTATTACATGACCAGCCGAGATAGTAGCATGCAAAGTAAAAATTCACGTTTTTGATATGTGCCATTTCAATAATTTTTTTATTGTAAATACATTTCACAAGTATCAGTTGCCTTGCTTTTAAGTTGTTGTTTTTTTGTCTGAAATGAGATTGCATTCAAGCTTTTTTGTTTAATTATGTCCCTTGACTGTTATACTTATATTTATGACAACAAACCTATGAGTACTGGGAGTAATATGGATATTTTATATTGCTTGAAGACAAAGCAAACTTCTTAATTTTTTTTTAGTTCAGGTTTATCAGTCCTGGAAGGATGAAAGACCTATTTAACCTTACCGCGATGAACGCCTGTACACGTGGTATTCGCACAGATCATGCAGCAGACTAAAAAACTGTGGTGTGTTCATGCTTGGAATGAGTGCATTTCTGCAGATCAATGTTCGCCATCTTTGTTCAAGGAAGAGCAGAGGGCCGCTCATTTTGAATGAGTGATTTTTGTTTAATGTTAAAGAGGGAATACATTTGTAGCAGAAAATGATTCATTAAATCCAATGCATGAGGAAAGGAAATTTACTTTTTTCTTGTTTGTTTTGATTTTCTGTGTTCTAAGTATAACCTTGTCACACTTCACTTTCAACTGGCTCAAACTTTATTTAATACCTCCTTCATCAAAAATGCTCTTACCAGATAAAACTCCGATTTTACCCCCAAAACAACGTATGCAGTATATCAACAGTCAACAATCTAGTTGTAAGAAAATCGGTCTACTTCTGCTTTAAATTGCCTTTGAACCTTGCAATTATTATTATTTGCTGACACTGATGCCTTCGGCTAAGGCCCTGTTCACTCGTATCCTGTGACAATTGCATCCCATTGTCACCTCAGTATAGCTGCTAACATTATAGGCTTGTTGTGACAATAGAATGCCAATAAGCTGTATTTTAGGACTGTGAAAGTAATAAATAACTGTTTTTAAATCAGCAATATCTGTGCCGGGCAGTTTGTCCTGCTGCTTCTGGACCAGTTATAAAAACTGTGGCACCGAGTAAATCAGCCGGACAGTGTATCCACTCCAGACGCCTTGCAGACTGGGATTAAAGCATGACTCTGCGGCAGAGATCAGGTCCCCTCTTTAAATTAATACTAAGATTACATACTAAATTAAATGTTTGTTTTGCCCACTGAAACATGGCAACTATTTTGGCTTTGTGATTTCAACAAGGTAACACTTTGCGCCATCTCAAATTATAGTAGTATGGATAAGATTCATCATAGTAGCTGAAGCCTTCCACACATCCTAGTTTGAGAGCAACATTTCACTCACACCTCTAATTAATTAATTGAACACGCCTAATTTTCAAAGATGGTACACACGTCAGCCAATAAAGAAGAAATAATTAAACATACATGTACTCACCTAGTTACTTTCAGGAGGCAGCCAGCGCATGACATTTAACATCACTGCCCTTCACGAGATCCTCAGATAATCCTAGTTAAAGGTGATGAAATCATTTTGAAGTGGTGTGTGCTGAGTTTGTTGGAGGTGGTACAGTGAGCTCATTAGCCCCCACGCTGTTTCCTTACATATTTATTTTAAAGTATTAGAGGGGAATTGTGCTAATACTTTGTGTAGGGAAGACATAGAAGTAGAAGTGCATAGGAGGGGTCTAGGGGAAACTATAAGTTTAGACTGGTGAAAAGTAATGGAAGGAATGCTTGAATTGATCTCAGCCACAGGCGATAGCTCAGGCTGCAATTTGGTCAATTGTTTTAGGCCAATTGTAGAAGAAATCTGGCTGGGATGTTTGGGCTGCATTATTCTGACTGCTGCGGGTCTCTGTCTAGAGTGGAATGCGAGGCAAAATAATGTTGTACTTGAGGGCAGGACAATTAATTACCTGTATCTGGGGTTAATTCAACCTACACAGGTCCCACAAATCACTTTATTGTTTGCTAAAATCTTCATATATGTCTCTGAAAAAAATGATCTATCTATCTATCTATCTATCTATCTATCTATCTATCTATCTATCTATCTATCTATCTATCTATTTATATGTCGAACCTTTCAGTATAAGAACATACAAGACTGAAAAACACATGCTTCCACTCATAAAAATGGAATTCAGGGTTAAAATAGGATTCACATGCGATCACATAGATCTGTATGTCCAGAGCCAGTGGCACTCCCTCTTATTGACAGTATGGGGGTTGACTTGATGGGGATCCTGGAGACGAGAGTTCCACTGAAAAGTCTGTGAACTAATCCTGTGGGAAATTTCCTCCAAAGTGGGACCTCAGGAGTCCTGTTGGATATGCACCTACCCTACAAATGGCCAAGAGTCTGTGCTGCCTATGTAGTGCAAGCAAAGATGATAATTTACTTTGAGAGCTGCATGGTTCTGATCTAGATGACCCTGGGCCAAAAAGAAGTACCAGGAGTCAAATTAGAGACACTGACAAAAAGCCTTACCAGCAGGCTAAGGCGTTCAAGGGCAAGCCACCATGCGCTGAGCTGTACCTCATTAGGGGGAAGGAAATTAAAAATTAGTTTCCAAACAGATCTGAATATTTTAGAGGCTGAGAGGAATAATTTGAACCCTCTTAGAGGCTAGAGATCACCACTAGAAGCAAAATATCACTTCTTTGTGGAAAATGACCCAACAGAGACAGCGAAACAGGCTGTAGTTCTGTCTGCTCAATTTCATGCTACCTGGTAGCCCCAGAGCTGCCGGTCTGAAGACACATGAACCACTCTGGCAGTTTCATAATTAAGCCCCCTGGATGAACCAGGATTGTTGGGGCTGCAGGATAAAACCGGTGTACCACTAACTGCAATGGATCAGGTCCCTCTTAAGGACCAGTAAACACATCCAGGAAGTTCCATGTCCAAGGAGAGCAGCACAGCGCTCAAGTTCATGAGGCTCCTGAGGATCCTTATATACTGAGGAACCTTGAGAAGAGCCAGCCCCCCAGGAGCATTGTCATTTGGGTCTAGGTCTCGTATTGCCCTGGTGAATTGCCAAAGGAGGGGGCCTTTCCAGGACTGCATTGATGCGTTAACTCACTGGTGGAGGAGTGGGAGAGATAAATTATCTGTTTCTCCCACTGACTTTTGTGTTGGTTTTGGTGGGTGAAACATGTGAGGAGCAGAGTCAGCCGGCTTGCTCCAACATGGGTTTTGGCATCCGCAGGACAAAATCAGAGGATCTGAGTGACCAAACAGATGGACAAGAAAAATAGAAAGAGAACCCTGCCACAACTTCATCTTAGGGAGTGCCACAGCTGGATAAACTGATTGCAAAGTTGTGCCCCATAAGGCATATTTGCCTGGTGGTGCCCATAGGAGGGCAGTGGAACCTGTAAAGGAGCTGTTGTTGTGGTTGGGAGAGCCAGGAGAGCTACAACTACCTCTCACCCTCACCAAGGAGCTCTCACTTTTTTACAATGTTGGCTCTCTTAATCTCCCAGGTGCATAAAAGGGTGACTTAGGTAGATTTATTGCTTTTTTGTGGCAGGTATAGATCTAGAAGGACCGATACACTATATAATAGCATACATTAGATGTTTTATTGACAATAACAATATTAAAAGTGAATCATGGTACTGTTGAACATTACTGAAAGGAGGTACTGTTCTGAGATGTTTTAATATTGTTTACATTATGTTTGACTGTATACATTCTGTTTTTAACTATTGCAACAACACCCTGCCAAAGCTAGCAGGCTTGACTTTGAGTAACCCACCATATTGTGTTAAGCGACAGGGAGTGCTTGGCTGGCTGGTGTGCAGACATCTTTTTTTAGGTACATCAAGCACAGGTTTTACATTTAAGGGGTTATTTGATCTGTGGCACCTGCCTTTAGTGTGCACCCCCATTGGTTATGAGGTATTTTAGAGGGTCTCACCAATATCCATTCCACCTCCTATTCATTGTTTAATTGTAACTGTATGCCTAGTATTAATGTGTGTAATAAAATACTTTCCCTTTGCATAACAATAAAACTGACCTTGCAGCGAGTTACCCATTTGCCCATGTGTCTTTAGCCCACCTCAACATGCCATAAGTAAGCCTTGGAATGCTCTGCCTCCTTATTCTAGGAGTAACATGCTAAAAGGGGGTGCTTTGTTCCCAGTAAAGGGCTCTGCAGTAAATGGGCCCCCAAACATCCTGGGTGAAAGACTTCAATAGTTATGGACGTGACCCAGTATCCTCTTGCTTCCCTGTGGTCCCCCGACCCAGATTACTGACAATATATATATACATTGTTCATGTGATTTAAATTGTTTCTAGCACATGAGTAGCAATGTGCATCCTATTGTTGCTATGGCACCATAATGCTTACTTAATGTGGTGCCTCTTAAATATGTGTGGGAGTTTCATTGATTGGTAGTGAATGGTAGCTTGGCTCGATATATTTAACAAAGGTCTGTTAATATTATGGCGTTGTATGTCTGATCTGAATGGGCTCTAGGTTATATAAGGCATAAAGCATTTTTTGTTGCTAAAAAATATTGTGTGCCTACTCCTCAGAAAAAAGTAATATTTTATTTTTCATATTTGTAATAATTTGTTTTATATAGCTCCATATGGTCATGTACTGCGAGGACAAACTGAAAACAATATAGCAGCTGAAAGTTTGCAACTCGTTATTCAACAATCTGTATTAACCTTTCAGTTACCAGGGTTATGAAACTAACAAGTGAAAATGCCAGTGGATGCTCATTTAAGAGGGGGGCGCGTTCATTTCAAACATATCCATAAACTTTATTGTATTTTCAGAGCAACCAAAAAAGAAAAACGTGCGATATTGTTTCAAGAAATTCCCCAGGCTACACCCAAAGAGGAAAAGTCATAGAAAAGCTTTTTCCGTGGCAGGTACATAATCCAACAGCAAGATGTTGGCATTTAGGAGCATTTCAAACATAAGAAGAAAAGCAATCGAAATAGAAAATCTTTTCCAAAGTGGTCACCTTTTACTGTTTATAAGGTGTGCCGGACTGAAACTAATCCGAGAAGAGGGATGAAGTGGTGTGTCATGGATTTTCGATAAGGCTAGGGAGCACAAATAAAACAGTGCCTTTTTGGGTCAATACATCTTGTTTCAAAATATGATCAGGCTGTGAGGGACTCCAGTAAAATTCTCCTCTGTTTGTGCACTTAAGGAGTATTCGAGATGCCTGAGCTGCGTTTCTATTTTAATTGCCCTCAGTGGAAATATGTGGGCTTGACTGGACTGTGATTGGTGACATCTCCAGGGATTCATAAAAAGGTTTGAGATATGGAGCGTCTTATATTGCAAAGGCCCCAATGTGTATGGCTTACCTCCCAGCAGCACATTTAGATGGAGAAATGGGTTACTGCTGGTGTTTCTTCGAATGAGATACCTTGTACTCCAAAAAAAAACCCGTTTGCCATAATCGCCTAAACACTATTAAAAAAAAACAGGCCTGTAAGTGATAGGTTGTTAATTATTTAGATGGTAGTATTTTTGCAAAGAGTTTTTGTAGGAAAGGATACAATTAAAATATTTTAAACAACAATATCTTGCGATCTAGACTCTCAAAACTGATAATTTCTGTTTATCACAGAAATTCTGTTTAACATATGCCTTACTATCACATGATTCCGGGTACCTGATTGTTAAACTACGTATGTATGCAGTTTATGGTTTGATTTAGTATATAGTCTCTCCCATAATTTATCCTATTAATAATAAGATAATTGTTGGTATCAGGACTCCTCATTCTTGCATGCACGCCCCAAAAACAAGCACTGGTAAGGCCGATAGGTATCGCCACGTGAGAGCTATTGGCTTTGTCAATGCTTTTTAAGCCATATTCTACATCAGGGCCAGTGCTGTGCAACATGGTTGTAAATAAAAATAAAAAAACCTATGAAGTGATTAGTGCTGGCTGCATCATAGTGCCTTTTCTTTTACTTTCAGAGAATGCTGCACACCAGCAGCGCCTCTGTACAACATGGCTAAAAACAACATTAACAAAGCCATAGTTCTGGCGTAGGTGAGACCTATTTGCTTTGTAACGCTTATTGAGGAGAAGTGGCACCATTGAGAGGAAAGGTGGGGCAGTCTAGAGATCGAGTGAGGGAATTTCGGGGGCAGTGTAAGGGAATAGAAGGCTGAAAAAGTTAGAAACCTAGGAGTAACTTTGGATTCAGACCTGTCCTGGAAAGGACCTGCTAATAATGTCACAAAGAGTGCCTTCCACACAATGAAAACACTATGTTGGATCTTCCCCTACCTAATAAACTGCAAGCCAGCCTCATGCTCGCAATGCATGACTGTGCCACGAGCCTATATCTTGGTGCACCAACACCCATTATATGCAAAATACAACTCATCCAAAATGCTGCTGCAGGGCTTCTTCTCTGCTTTCACCTAAGAGAACACATGACTATCCACTGGCTATCTATCCTGTAGAAGGACAATGTAAGGCACTCAGCATGGTAGTCAGAGCTTCCCAAGCATAAAGGACCATTATAACTACAAGTTAAATTCAAGCAATACAAGCCAAATAGAACACTGCGCTCCAGGCTTGCACCACTTACCATTATACCACTTTACCATAAGAAATCAGTAGGAGACACTTCTTTCCTAGTACAAACTTCCAAGCTCTGAAACTCACTGTCAGCCAGCATTAGAAGTACCCAGGAGCATCTACACTTCTGAAGACAGTTGAGAACTTAACTACTTCCTAGAGGACTGCACCACCCGTATCCCAACAAGAGCACAGAAAAAAGTCACACTCTGAAGAGAAATACTCCACTTACAACCCATGACTGCAAACAATCCGCACACCAAACTGCTTTTGTTATGAAGGTGAGCAAAAAAGGGGCTGATCTATGGTTTTCCCCAGCATTATATAGTTATGCACTTCCCTATATAAAGGTTATGGCCACAAGAATACTAAAACCACAATACACAGAAGTCAGTAACAAATTGTAACTCCTGTTTCTTGAATGCACATAAGACATACCTGTTTTGAACGTTATCCATTACCGGCACTGTACAGCCAAGACAACAAGCATCACTAAATGTACAGACATGGAATAACTGAAGAGATCTGTCACACATTACTGAACAATTGGAAAGACTTTAGTATAGTCCCTTCACTGCAGGCTCCAAATATCAATACCATCTGAATTCTTTTTTACATCTGTCAAGCACACTCAGATATGGGATGATAATAAAAATGCCCATCCCAACAGATATCTCCACTTCTGCACCTACTACGACCATACCAGCTCAGGACCACAACTATACACAATATCTCAGACAGGAAAACCCAGTGCAATAACCAGCTAATCAGACTATACCATATGCAATACTATTAAGGAACATGCAGAGCGGTTCAAAACTACTAGCATTCTGAAAACTGTAACACTGCATGTCTGTCTTCTGCACTTCATCATCCAACACACTGCTACACTCTGGGCCTTATTTATACTTTTTGGTGCAAAACTGCACTAAGGCAGTTTTGCCCCAAAAAGTTTTGCACCGGCTTGCACCATATTTATGGAATGGTGCAAGCCGGTGCAAAGGGTAGGCTAGCTTTAAAAAAAATGACGTTAGGCAGTTTTGAGTCAAAATAAATGATTCTGACCAGATTAGCATCATTTTTTGACGCTAAGGGGCATATTTATACTCTGTTTGCACTGAATTAGCATCATTTTTTTTTAACTCTAATTCAGTGCAAAACTAACTCCATATTTATACTTTGGTGCTAGACCCGTCTAGCACCATATTTATGGAGTTAAAGTCATTTTTTGGAAGTGGAAACCTACCTTGCCTTAATGAGATGCAAGGTAGGCGTTCCCGTGCAAAAAAATGACTCTATGGCCTTAACACCATATTTATACTCCCATGTAAAAATGGTGCAAGGGAGGGAGGAGGGGTCAAAAAATGGGGCAAAGCTTGCTTTGCCCCATTTTTTAAGACCTGGGTCAGGGCAGGTGTTAGGGCACCTGTGGCCCTATTTCCATGGTGGAACACCATGGAATAAGCCCAGAGGTGCCCTCCCTAGGCCCTAGGGGCACCCCCACCTACACTAGAGGGACTGTGAGGATGGGGGACCCCATCCCATGTAAGTACAGGTAAGTGCATTTTATTTTTGAAAGTGCCATAGGGGGCCCTGAAATGGGCCCCCATACATGGCACCGGGTGCAATGGCCATGCCCAGGGGACCCCTGTCCTCTGTGCTGGCCACTGGGGTGGTGGGCATGACTCCTGCCTTTTCTAAGGCAGGAGTCATGTGGCATGGTAGGTTTAGCACCATAAAATGACGCTAATCTGGTTAGAGTCATTTTTTTTTACTCTAACCTGCCTAAAGCCATTTTTTGGTGCTAAACCCTCTTCTTCTATACTGCCAGCCCCACCCGAATAAAGTCATTTTTTAAAACTCTAGCCTACCCTTTGCACCGGCTTGCACCATTCCATAAATATGGTGCCCAGCTGGTGCACAGAAATGGTGCAAGCCGGTGCTAAACTTTTTGGTGCAAAACTGAGTTAGTGCAGTTTTGCAGCAAAAAGTATAAATAAGGGCCAATATTTTGTAAGTTTGTGCCACTTTTGTGTCATAAAATGACGTTAATGTGGTGCAAAAAAAGTTTAAATCGGGGCCTTCGTGCTAGATGGGTCTTGCACCAAAGTATAAATATGGAGTTAGTTTTGCACCGAATTAGAGTAAAAAAAAATGACACTAATTTGGTGCAAACAGAGTATAAATATGCCGCAGAGTATAAATATGCCCCTAAATATGGTGTTAAGGCCATAGAGTCATTTTTTGCATGGGAACGCCTACCTTGCATCTCATTAAGGCAAAGTAGGTCTCCACTTTCAAAAAATGACTTTAACTCCATAAATTTGGTGCTAGAGGGGTCTAGCACCAAAGTATAAATATGGAGTTAGTTTTGCACCGAATTAGAGTAAAAAAAAATGACACTAATTCGGTGCAAACAGAGTATAAATATGCCCCTCTGTGTCTCATAACACAATAACTGCACCTAGATAGTCATCACACAAAACATGGAAACACTTCCTGTAATATAGGATCACAATTAAAACAACAGCCTTCCAACAACACACCCTACAGATGTAGACTGCAGTCTTGTAGGCAAATGCTTCAACACCCCAAATAGGAGAAGTAAGCTCTATTTAAATGCTGAAATATAATACCATACAATACAATACTGTGGCACAGGGGTCCAGGGCTCTGAGGGTGCCAACTGCATTCCAGTTATGGTTGTTTTTAACACTCCATCAAGTGAAATGGGGGGCGATTTTCCTCACACCACATTTGATACACTGCTGAATACGAAAATAATAAGTAATCTTAATAGATGTTTTTGATACTTTTTTTTTTATTTGCTTACTACTTTAGAGTAACCTATGCTTCTGGAATGTTGATTTTTGCTGGGAAAACTATTTTTAATTGTTCCTTTCAGAATTGATTATTTTCATTTTCTTTCAATAATTGGAGCTTGATTGCATTACTATCTCGCCCGTTCGTGCTTTATGCAAAAAGATTTTGCAAACTTATTAATGTAAGGCCAAAACACTCAAAAAGTTCAGCATCGACAATAGACATGCTGGTGTTAGTTATAGTTGCCCCAGCTCACATTTTTTCACTTCAAATGTTTGGCACAAGCACAAGGTACCATTACGTGATGATTGGATGCTCAAATATTAAAATATTACCACTGAGCCCCTTGATCGATGTTCTTAGATGATTACCAACTCTTGAGTAACATCCATATTTCAAGTGAGTGGGCTGCTTGTGTTCTATGGCCATATGTTTAGGAATGATGCCTTGTTCTTTTTGAAGAATCACAAAGCCTTTCTCAAACTCCATTTGTAACAGGCCGCTTCTTAACATGTTAGTCAGTTCTCATCTGCCCAGCAAGATGGGCATTAAGTCAGAATGTTTCCTTCCTAGTCGGTGATGTTCCTGGTGGCCTGACTGAACTCTGTGACGGGGAAACCATAAATGGGTGCAGTGTGCAGAAGAGGAAATCCAGACATCATTTGATTGGTCTTCACAACAGCTTTAAAATGTGTATCTGCCAATCCCGAGATGAGTACACTTTCCCCCTTTCCAGACCTCCATGTATATCAGCAGCATAGCCTTCACAACTGATGCATGTGCACCCCAGAAATAGTAGCAAAGGCTAATTTGCAAAGGCCTAGCAGAAGCTGGAAAAGGGGAAACGATTACATCAAAAACTCCTTTGCCCTCTCTCCAAAAGGCAAGCCTCCATAATTCGCAGAAACGTGCAATTTTCAAGATTGCTGGTGGCCTCATTCTGGCATCCGTGGCTGTGCCCGTCGATGACTGTCTCTCACAGTTTGCTAGTTTCTATCTGAAAGCAAACTGCAATACAGCAGCATGACCAGCATTGTTATAAAGGCCCGTATTTATACTTTTTGACGCTAAACTGCGCTAACGCAGTTTAGCGTCAAAAAATTTTGCGCCGGCTAACGCCATTCTGAAGCACCATGCGGGCGCCGTATTTATTGAATGGCGTTAGCCGGCGCAAGCAGACCGGCGCTGCCTGGTGTGCGCGGAAAAAAAACACGTACACCAGGCAGCGCCGGCGTTGTGAAAAATGGCGTTAGGGCGTCTTAAAATGGCGCAAGTCAGGTTGACGCTAAAAAATCGTCTTAACCCAATTTGCGCCATTTTTTACGACGCCCAGACGCCATTTACATGACTCCTGTCTTAGTAAAGACAGGAGTCATGCCCCCTTGCCCAATGGCCATGTCCAGGGGACTTATGTCCCCTGGGCATGGTCATTGGGCATTGTGGCATGTAGGGGGGCACAAATCAGGCCCCCCTATGCCAAAAAAAAAATATTAAAAAAAAAAAAATTATACTTACCTGAACTTACCTGAATGTCCCTGGGGTGGGTCCCTCCAGCCTTGGGTGTCCTCCTGGGGTGGGCAAGGGTGGCAGGGGGGGTCCCTGGGGGCATGGGAGGGCACCTGTGGGCTCATTTTGAGCCCACAGGCCCCTTAACGCCTACCCTGACCCAGGCGTTAAAAAGTGGCGCAAATGCGGGTTTTTTTGACCCGACCACTCCCGGGCGTGATTTTTGCCCGGGAGTATAAATACGACGCATTTGCGTCGCCGTCATTTTTTTAGACGGGAACGCCTTCCTTGCATCTCATTAACGCAAGGAAGGCGTTCACGCAAAAAAATGACGCTATTTGCCCATACTTTGGCGCTAGACGCGTCTAACGCCAAAGTATAAATATGGCGTTAGTTTTGCGCCGAATTTGCGTAAAAAAAAACGACGCAAATTCGGCGCAAACGGAGTATAAATATGCCCCAAAGTATCTTCAGCACAGTCCGGTTGGTAAAATAAAATGCTGGTTCCCTTCTGACATACACCCAGTCGCTCAGAAAGTACAGTGTGCATAGTAGCTGACAGCAGCAAATAGTTTCTGTGAGGCTTTAAGGGTTGCCGAGAAGCCTTCCTCAATTCCTCAGGGTCCTGGGACCCATAATTCCCCTACGGCTCTCAGGAACTGCTCTGCCTCTTTCTGACCCTTTAATATTTTTATCCACATGGAGAGTTGGTTCAGAGCTCTGCAATAGTCTTTTAGTTTCTGGAGAATTCTGTGGAGGTTGCACAACGCTTTACCAGTCCCCGTTGGATTGTAAAGATTTTTTTTAAGGACCTTTGCTTTTAGAGTGGCATGAAAAGGCACACTCCGAAGAATCTCGGAAAAACAGGAAACATTTTCTCATCTGCAATTTTAAATTCTGACAGCATTAATTATTAACCTGAGAATGCAATACATCACTAATCTCAAAAATTCGAAATTCATGGTTTGTGTTCTTTAATGTTCTAACCATTTACTACATTGTGAAAAACCTGAAATAACCTAGTTCATGACGATTGCGTTTGTATTAATACATGGGTAAAATATTTCCTACAGATTGTTGTTTGTCATGTTACTTGACGTTAGATTTCTGAAATGTGATTATGTGTTTAATCATTCATTCAGTTCATTCGTTCCCCACTTGCTGTTGATAGGCTTTGGAACTTTTTAAATAAAATGAAGTAGAAGCAATCTCTACCAACCAAAGCATTTTATTCGTGCTAAAGTCCATATTGACCAGGTCTTTATATTTCCTTCTTATAGGATATCCAAAAGTGGTTTCCTCTGTCAAGCATTTTGTCCACCCAGATCTGCCCATACTAATGGTTTTGACATATACATTGTTATATATAAATAATAATCCTTTTTGCAACTATAGATCTAAATTCACAACCATTCTTTCTGATGTCCAAATCACAGCCGTGGCTCTCAGGGGTTACAAGGGGAGGGGTGGTGCGCGGGGGAGGGGTCAGGGGTGTTGGGGGGAATAATAATAATATAAAGGAAAAAAATGTTTACCTCTGCACCACACTGACACTCCTCCGTCTCCTCAGCAGGCAGCACAGACTCCCAGCCTGCCCGGTAGCCAATCCCGACACTGCTCAGAGCAGCGTTAAGATTGGCTGGGAGCACCCAGCCAGGGCGCTCTCAGGCAGACTGGGAGCCTGTGCCCACTCTCTCCAGCCTGGCGACACAGTGCAGGGCTGGAGAAAGCACAATGCACATGTGTGTTTGACCAGCCTGAGACGGCCAGTCACACACACATGCGCACTGAGAGGAGTGAACAGTGTACTCCCCTCATCCCCGTCATCCCCAATGCCTGCCCCTTTAACAATGGAAACGTGGTTTATTATCCTTTTGTTGTTAAAGGATTTGCAGCGGCTGCTGCTGGCGAGGGTGTCAACACTCCGCCATAGCGGAGAAGCTGCTGCTGCCAAATCATTTTCTGGTGACAACTGTAAGTAAAAGGAGAAACCTCACAGCCAC
Organism: Pleurodeles waltl; assembly: GCF_031143425.1. Lineage (NCBI taxonomy): Eukaryota > Metazoa > Chordata > Amphibia > Caudata > Salamandridae > Pleurodeles > Pleurodeles waltl. Next base: position 813,816,344 of record NC_090446.1, on the reverse strand, counting down.
TCTGATTTCTGGTCCTAACCTGAGAATGTGTACTGGGTGTATGAACCGGGATTATCCCTAATGACCTATAAAACAGATGAAAAAGAGTAAGAGAATGACATGCAGTTGTCCTATAAATCTTTAGAGGAGCAACCTTAGCAACCTAATGCACTTTCTTTGAGCACTTCAGTTCCTTCAGTGGCAGTATGGAAGAGATGCACATTTTTGGTTGGTTCTGATTCCTGCGGTTCATAGGCATTGCATCATCTGAAGTTGTTTGTGTTTATAAAGTTGATTGGTGGCTATGAAATGTAAAATAAATTAAACAAATAAATAATAAATACAAAACATATAAATAAAATACGAGTTGTAAATCTCAATACTTGTGAATAAGGGGTAAGGATCAGGGATAGTGGTGACAGTGGTGAATTTTAAATCTCCACTTGCTCTCTCGTTACAAAATCAGCTAATACAGTGGCAATAGGTCCACCCCAGCTATAAAGAAATTTGGTATTGTTAATGGACTGAAAATAACCTTTTTGAAACACAGATACACATCTGTGAAAGACAGGAAATCTCAAACTGAGAGTTTTTAGAAATCTGTTTTTTCAACAATCAGATGTGATCCTATGTATGTCTTTTAGCATATCTGTATAATAGAAGTGTTGTCTCCATTTCTCATCTCCAAAGTTGATAATCTTCAAAGTCTAGAGGACAGAGTAAGCCCCTGATGCTAGTCCAGTGATTAAAACTACATACCCATGACAGACAAAAATAAAATCCCGTATGCTCACTGTAGGCAAAAGGCTGATCCAGTGTTTCAAACTACAAAATTCTGAGACATAAACATGAAAGTATATGAACTCGCCATATTGAATTCATAATTCTGTGCATAGTGCACAAAGTAGTTTGAAAAAACACTTCATTGCTTTTTTGTAACAAGCCTGACCATCACTCCACATTTCAAACTACTCTAATATAGCATAAGGACCTTGACCAGGCAGGGCCCAGTCTTCTGTATCGCTCATCATAAACCTTTCCTGATTTATTTAAATGTTATAATATATTGAATTTAATAACGTTTCCCTAACCATAAGTTTAGTATTGACAGACACAAAGTTAAGAGGAGCACGTGGACATTGTGATGCAGTGTATGCTGCTTATTAGGTGATTTACAAAAGCCGTTAAAAGGCTTTCAGTACAGAAATGGCCATAGCTCCATTGGTGAACATAAGCTAGCTTGGATAATTTTTCATTCTTTTTTTTTTTTTAAAGAATGTCCTTAATGGAAATTATTTGTAGATCGCAGGATGTACCACCACATGGAGAGAACACTTTTTTAGAGAGGTCTGGTAAAATAAGAATTCAATGTAACCTAAAATGTGGCATAACACATTTTTATTAGCTCTGTGTAAAGGTATAAAAACTCCTTCCCAATGTCACTTCAGTGCCTCTGGCCCCTATCTAGCCTCCTAGCACCAGTTTTAGGGATATTTTCGACATTTTGAGTTTTTCTGCTTCGAGGGGGCAAAGTCACTTCTTCTACCCATGGCTATAGAGCTCCAAGTCGGATAAGATTTCAGGTTTTTCCCTTAAATGGAGGTGAACAAAAAACACAACACCACATGGTCCAAAAGCCATACAAACTCCTTCCCAAAGCAAGTTCTGAGCCTTCAGTGCCTCTCCAGCCTCCCTGCACCAGTTTTAGTAATATTGTCAACATTTTGAGTATTTCATGTTCAAGGGGGCAAATTCACTCCTTCTACCCGGGGTTATGGAGCTCAGTGTATGGTAAGATTTATTTTTTTTCCCTTGGATGGAGGTGAACAAAAAAAACAAAAAAACACTTCAAGTAGTCCAAAAGGTACACAAACTCCTTCCCAGTGTCAGTTTTGAGTCTTCGGTGTGGGAAGCTATGACCGGGCACCAGTTGAGGGCTCCGGCTGGTCGTGGGTGGAAACTCCACTCCAGTCTGCCAATCCGCAAATGTAAATAAACCATTTACAAGTGTTTCCAGGTACGTAAACCTTATGGGATCCACACAAAACACACCACATATTATTCCCTTAGTGACTAGTTTCCAGAAAGATGTGACTGCAAGGTGTTCGCTATGGAGATAGTATGCATTGATGCTAAAAAGCAAAGATAAACACCAAAACATTATTGCACACCCACCCACTTGTCCAGCTCAGGCATACTGGTTGGATTTGGCATAAAGGTACGTAAATGGTTAAAAAAAACTAAAAATTATTCACCAATGACTTTATGAAATAAAATCCCTAAATATCATTGACAAATCAACCATTTACAAGTGCTTGTAGGCAAGTAAACCTTGTGGGAGCCACATAAAACACATCACATATCATTCCCTGTTCTGATGACGTGGGCGCACTGGGTGCACGTCAAAATCATCATATCGCCAAGGGGGCAGGGGGTGTCAGGGGCTGTGGCAGAAGGTATTCCGTTGCCATCCCCGGTGGGGGCCGGTGGGTGAGTGGCCCACGGGGGGAGCACCAGCGCTTTCCCCATGGGTCGGTCCCAGGACATAATGGTTACGTCCTTGGCACAGCAGCGCTGCAGCCGAGAACGTAACCATTACGTCCTGGGCACAGAAGAGGTTACGTCGATACTTTCTATTTGGGGTTAAAAGGTGATCCAACCATATCTGGTCTCTGAGAAAGTAGAGGATCAGTATTCCCAATCCATGCCGCTGCATGGATGTGTGATAGATCGCTGCTGTGTTTCAGATTTCCCCACAAAGAATGAGATGATAATAGTTATTAGGTAACACAGTGCAACATCATACACAGATGACTTTAGATTTCTAATGCACCCATTCCACTCCTGGCTGAAACCCACTAAAAGAAATTGTGCATTTCAAAAACCCTTCATTTGAAGTTAAGCCTTTCAGCTAGAACATCTCTAAGTCTGAGTCTTGGAAGAACACACAGTAATCAATATGTACATTCAGTTAGATGAGGCATAATCCTGGCTGTTTGGATTATAAACATTGATGCATCAGATATTTATAGAAACAGAAGGCTTTCCCATGACGATCTCCATTCTAATTTTAAAATAATTCCCATTTCGGCAGAAATAAATATTTCAAGTGAATCGAAAATTGCAAAAGATGCAGGAAATTCCTCACTCTCGATTTCTCCCAAACTCCGGATTATTCCCCAATTAATACCTGTCGGAACCCCTGGGTGAGAAAAAGCCCATGAATTGAGAATTGCCACTGGAAGCAGGAGTGATAATCCTGATTCTTGCAATAAATTATCATTTCTCAGGGGACATTACTCACTCAGTATAAATAGGTTTCTCACAACCAAAATTACCTATACCATAAAAATGGTTATTTTTGTGTCAAATTACTAATCTGGAAAAACAGCAAAGCTTAGAATGGAAGCCTAAGAATCAACAACCATAGAATGTTTCAATAATCTGATGAATTTGCAACTATAGTAAAGCAGGGTCACTCTTTCACATTGCAGTATGCTAAATGTAGGGTCTCAACGTTCCCTCTGATCTTCAGAAATTAAAACTAGCTCATGTCTCTAATAATCAGTACTGTTAGTGTAATTGCCAATTGTCCTCCTTGGAAAGATATATTAATATTTGCCGGATCCACTGCATTATTGAATTTGTAACACGGGCAATAAGTACGGCTTCATTCCGCTTTTTTGCTCTCTATATTAGGTCACCCAAACGATTAAAATTAGAATTTACAATTGCACTTAAATAATATACATTTCCGAGCAGAAATTACCAAAGTTGGCTAAAAGTTATAATTGAAAAGCAATAATCGTGTGCTTTAATTCTTAATCATACTGTGTATGTGTTCTTGACTAGTTCCATCAAAAAATGAGATTTCGTAGGCCATACATCAAAATTTTATTATTGCTGCTGGAAAAGAGATGCTAGACTAAAGCGGCAAATGCGTTTCTGAAGTGTTTAGGAAGTGGTTATCATCTGAATTAATGTTGCATTTCTTTCCTGCCAGAGCTGTATTTCACTGAAAACAATTATTGTATCGGTGAGAAAGGGTTAGAGTCGAAGGAATCCCATCAGCAAACACTCGACTAGAAGAAGTTAAATTGAAAAAAGCTGGATATGATCAATGAGTATGCTTTTCAGTCACAGTCAGGGCAGTATTCGCATAGAAGGAGAAGGAGAGATTATATTTACATAACGTATCAAAATTGTGGCAGCTGGCTCACCAAGTAAACACTTTTACTAGGTGTTGTGCTCTTTCCGAAACACCAGAGGTCGCTACATTTCGGGTGACTAGTCTCAGCTGTGGGCCGCTTTTCAGATGTTTTGACTTCAAGATGCCTGCAGGTGGAGGAGAATGCAGCTGTGTGAGCAGCTTCCCCAAATATTTCCACAATGCATTCAGTGGCATTCACACTCGACTGCAATCGCATTTCAATCTGTTCCGTCTGATTGGATTCTGTGTTTTCTTCCAGTCGGTGGTAATGGTATGCTCATTCCCTGTTCCCTAGGTTATTTTCATTCTGGCGACCTTTTCCATCTACCTGGGGCACCACGCCGCTCAGGCCCTCCCCTTTCTGCTTAGGAGATTGCTTCACAAGTTGCTCCCTCTGCCGCTGTGACTGTCAATCCTTTTGATGTATTTGCTCCAGATATCTTTGCAGCTGTGAAAGTGCAGTGATCTTTGCTTGTTGACTTCTCCTCTCCATTTTAACAGGCTTTCTTTATTTTGCTGGGTTTGACCCAGCAATTTGGTAAAGATGCACAAAAGATGGCACAGGCAATCCGTCTTTTTGATATTCAAATTAATTTCCATGTTTTTTTTCTTCTGAAGTCGTACCATTCCAATTGCAAGGGTTCAGTGGGTTAATCACTTGTATGAAAGTGATATTTGTGAGGCAGATGTAAAAACAATTGCACGCAATGAACAATGGATTAAACGCTGCCTGTGTTAGTACAGTGATATTCATACACGTTAATTCATGAAATACTTTCAAGCCTTTGCTGGGTTTGTTTTCCTTGTATCACTGGTATTGGTGCAGTGAGGCCAGATCCCAAGATGGGCTACACGAAGTATAAAGTTGGGCCAGAAGCAGTAGGTAAGATGGGAAATAAGTGTTTAATCAGACTGTTTATTAATGTGTGCCTATGTTTTCGTTTAGAGACACGTTTTCTAAAAGGACAGAACTGCAACGGATGCCTGTGCTTTGTGGGGAGAAACTTGACAGCTATCAAATCCCATTATGCACTTGTGATATAGATAGGAAGGGCTGTTAATTTCGGTGGGGGGTCCCAGAGTCACACTGGCTATTGCATCAGACATATGTCTATAAGAGGCAATACACCTGTAAGATACACTGCTTCCTCTTCGCCTTTCATTTTTTAGCATTACACTGAGGTTACATAGATATGACCAATTGCTAAATACAGAGGCTTTCAATGAAAAATTGGAATGATTGAGGTTCTACACGAAAAAAACACAGGCCTAACATCAAAAATGTGCTTTGGGAGTTATTTGCTTCATGGGCAGCTGTATCCGAAGATGTGTGTGTCTGGTGTGGTGTGTAGTGAGTGTGATCTCACATCCAAATTGATTTCAGGGTGGAGTACGTGGTGGAGAATGAAATGTCCAGTGTGGAGGATAGATGGGGCAAATACAAGGTTGGCTGTATGGCATACTGCTCTGCCCAATTATAATTGTCCAATTTCAGGGTGAGTGAACATTGGTCCTGATTTTACCGGCCGAAAAATCTGGCCAAATTGCTTTACACGTGTCAGGGGAGCAGCTCAGCCCCAGAGCCTCTCCTATGTCATGCTTCACGTTGACTGGCTTATGTCCTGGTATCTGGCTTTGTCACATGATGTGAAGTCATCAATAGATAAATGTGCCTGAGATTGGGGAGGTATTTTCATGGTGTATTTAACACAATGAGCATCGGTGCAAGTGGGGTCATCCTCAATCAGGTGTGGCATACGTAATTTAGGAGCAGGTTATTCTATAGTGGTAAAACATGAAAGAAAATGTTATAGTTGAATGAGATTTTTTTCTAAGAGAAAAGCTTTAAAGCAATGTTTGTGGTTAAAATGAAGATTCAGTAGGGCCTGATTAACAAGGGGCAGCTGGAAGTCATTTTTAATGAAGGGTCTGATGGCTGGGTCCACCCTCCAGGGAGATCATCTGCAGAAACTAACACAACAGTATGGTTCATCTAGAAAATTTAGATTACCATCTACAAATGTAATCAATCAAGGGTCTTCAAGAGGCTTAGGGAACCCAAATTGTGAGGATCTTTAAGCACAATCATATAGAGGTTGGAACTGAAATCCATAGTGGTATATTGGACACAAGGAGGTGAATTCCTAGTATTAGTGTGGCTATAATTTTAAATTATTCATGAAAGAGGTTATGGTGAGACTAACCTTGTACCGATGAAATGGGTTGATGTTTGGCCATGTAGTTGGAGAAGTTGGTTCAGATGTTTGTTGTCTTTTCATAGAGGGAGATTATGAGGTTGGAGTCGTCAGTGTATGATAAGACGTTCATCCTGTGGGCACGGGTGATGGTGGTGGGAGGGACCATATATTTATTGAACAGGCTAGAGGTGAGCAGGGATCCTTGAGGAACCCGTTATCTGGGGTTGAGGGCTGCCGAGCAGACAGAAGCAAGGGTGACTGACTAGCTGCGGCCTGTCAGGAAGGAGCATATCTGGAGAAGTGTGGGTCCTTTGATTCCAGCTTCTTGTAATCATTGAACGAGGATGATGTGGGAGACAGTGTTGAAAGCTGCGGAGAGCCCCGCTGAGGTCTGTGGTGTCCTATCAGTCCATAACTAATTGGATGTCATTTGTAGTGATGATGAGAGCTGTTTCTGTACTGTGGTTGGGTGAATCCATATTAAATGACGTTGAGGCGTTGTTTGTTTTGTTGAGATGGGTGCTAATCATCTTCTCCAGGATTTTGCTGGGTAAGGTAGCAGGAAGATAGTTGTCTTGCATTGTTGGGTCTTCTGAAGATTTCCTGAGGAGGGGAGAACTATGGTATAGTATCAGATGAAGGAGTACATGGCTGTGGTGATGGAAGCATTCAGAATCAGGCTGAGTAATGTGCTGACTGGGTCCAGTGCTTTGATAATGATGTGGTGAGGGCAGCGGTCTGAGGAAGCTCTGGAATGCATGGACTGCATAATGGTCATGGTTTCTTCTATAGCGATGATGGACTAGACAGTAAATGTGGTTTCTTGGGTGTTGGGATGAGCAGGAATGCTGAGAGGGCTGAAGAATACGGTTTGGGTTCAAGTTTGTCATAGATGTTGTGATCTTATGCTGATAAGTGATAGCTTGGTGCAGAGGTCCTTGGAGAGGCTGATGCTGGTGCAGCTGGCTGCGCAGGATGTGAAATCTTTCATGATAGTAAGATTTCTTTTGTGCTGCTGCCTTCAATGCAGTCTGTGGGCATGGAGCATTTGGGGGCCTGGATCTGCTGGTGGCAGTGACTGTGAGTAGATTTTTAAGTGCTCCTGTCTATGTCTGGCTAAGTCTCTAGCTATGCTCAAGTTGCTTGAATTAGCGCTTGGTCATCCCGAGTTGTTCTTTCTACCAGCTGGCTTGTGGTCTGGCTCTTGAGGCTTTACTGGGTTTGAGGGGGCCAAGGCATCTACACAGGTGGATATCTAAGGGCTCAATTTGAGTGTGGTGTCAATGATGATGTTGCTGTGTTGATGCTGGTGTTCTCGGATTTCGGAAATCTAGGATGCTTCTGAGACCTTATTCCATTCTCAATGCAAGGGATTGGGGTGGTGTTTCTGTGGGAGGTGCGGGATGGGAATGCTGATGTTGACCAGGGTGTGGTCCAGGAGGGTGCTCTGTGTGGGCCTATCTAGAGTGATGTCACTGAAGTTGATAAATATGCATTCCAGCAGGCCCAGCAGGTGTCTGGTGGCATGTGTGGGCCCTTCCGGACACTGAGAGAGGCCTAAATTAGACAGGTCCTTGAGAAAGAGAGTCATTTTGGCATCAATGTGGTCTTCCAGGTGGATGTTTTAATCGTAGAGGAGGATTAAGGTACTGGAGTCAAGGGTCAGGGGTGTGATGAAACCTATGATGGTGTTGGCAAACATGCTTTGTGGTCCTGGGGGGGTCATTAGATTAGGGTTCTGCTCGCAGTGTAGTTGGCACTGATGTGGAGCTCGAGGAGAAGATGTCCCATGTTGTAGGGAGTTATTTCTGAGGAGCTGGTGCAGTGGATCAGTTCCATGAAGATGAGGCTGAATTTGCCTCTGGGTTTGTGTGGCCTGTCCTGTCTGGCGATCTTGTAGACAGGCGGGATCACTGCTGCAATGTTGGTGGCTATAATGAGGGTCTTCACAAAAAGGAGAGCAGATCCAATGAGTGGTCATGAAGTAGGTTACAGATTTTAGTTGCTTGTTTGGTGAGAGGGGGGCTGAGGATAGAGAGGAAAGTGGCACATTGGGTGCTAGTTGTGCGCAGTTGAAATCTAGTGCTAGTGGAGTAAATGTGGTGTCAGTGGGAGCAGGAGAGTGCAAGTGAACTTGATGGTGGTTCAAGAGAATGCCCCTGTGGTGAAGTGAGGTGACGTGCAGCAGCAGTCCTGAGTGCAGTGTCTGGGGATCACCGTTATAACCTTGATAATGATTTAATAACATTGTTCACCTACTACCAGCTATGTCGACATATATATATAAATGAGTACAATGATAATAGTGTGAACTGGTGTAAGTGGTTGCAGCCAGTGTCAGAGAAGGCAGAAGAAGAAATGCAGGAGGGGAGCTGGAGAAATGTCACAGATTCAGCCACAATAGCCAAAAGTGGGAAAAGTAGCCAGGGTGGGTGAAAAGTCCGATCAGATAGCTAGATGAACATCAAGTGGGACAGTTTCACAATCATGAGAAAGAAGTCAGTTATGGTGGAACAGATTGTGGATAAGATTTCCCAAAGCAGTTGACCAGGGGCCTTTTGCGGTGATGGTGAAACACTATAGACTTTACCGTTCTGAAAGCAGGGGATTACAGTGTTGCCAATGCTAAAATGGCAAGAAAAACATTTAGAGAGCTTAAAAATAGATGCAGACCTTCAGAGTTAAGCCTGAACCTGAAGTAGGTTGCGGAGACAACACTAAGATAAAAGAGAAGAATTGATTGGGAGGATGGAATGTGAACCCATTCTAAGAAGGACGCCTTGCAAATAGAAGTGATAGGGAGTGGTCTTCCATTTGTGAGGACCTACACTCAAATAGCATGACTGTTAAAAAGCAATGTTTATCCAGTCTACCCTACCATAAATGGGAGAATGGTGAAAATAAGAAGCTTCTGAGTTGGGCAAAAACAAACAATAAGAGTGACGACATTTGTATATGGGTGGAAGAACTGCATACTAATTTTCCTTCCTGTCTCTTTTACTCAAGTACATTTAGTTATAAACAAAAGGTAGCAAAAAAGCTTATTGATGAAGTGTTGGGATCAGTGAGCTGCTGATATCTATACCTCCTTTACACACACAGGCCTTCAGGCATGGATGTCAATTCACGGAAATGCCATGGATAGCGGAAGTGACATCACATGACCTTTATCCTCCACTTTCCCTCATACACACTAGTCACACATACACACAAATTCACGCTTACATACACTCTTTCACATAAACACACTCTCACCTGCAAGCATGCACACAACATATATTTAAAAGCATTATTTACTTACATCAGCTGCCATGGAAGGGCGTATTCCAGCTAATTGTAATCCATTTTTATTACACTAGTGGATGAATCTTATATTATTATTCACTATTAGTGTAATAAAAATTGACAGAAAACAGAGCGAGTGGAGCCCCAAACGGAGTCCATAAGGACGAGCTGCCCCTGTTTTCCAGGCACTGAATGTTGCCACTACTGAGGCCAGGGGTCGCAAAGGGCAAGCCAGAGGCCACAACTTCAACCCCTGGCAACCCCTATATGACGTCCATGCCTTCAGGTTGACCTCACTTAGGTCTGCCATGACATTGACACATAATATATGAAGTAGGACGAATAGAAACCAATAAACCGTGCACTCTTTTGGTGATGATGGAAGTATCCAACAAGTTGGGTATCCCTAGGAATCAATACAGGAATGCTATCAACCACCTACTTTCAACTGGGTTCATGTGTATGAACTATCTCTGAATATTATTATATGCTGTAGATTCAAAGCTGGTATACAAATTAACTTTACAGAATGGGACAGTAAGCATTTTTGGTCTTAATGAGTGAAGAATGACTTTCTTTGGTGGGGTAGGGAATTTGCATTTGTTGTTTTAACTACTTAGACTGTAAAAGCAAAATTGTTTTATAGCTTGTATCATGATCACTTTTCCAGATGCAGTGATTTTCTATCATATCTTAATAAACACAATCAAAGGTAACCATTGGTATATCTCTAGACTACAAACACTTGCCATTATATCTTCAAAAACTGAAGAAGATTAGAGCACAAAATCAAAAGAGAATAATTCCCTACCTAAAGTACATGAAGGACTATGCTTGCGGTTCTAGCTTGTGGCATCCATATTTCCACAAGATCACAGCCAAAGGGCATGTTTGTGGGCTTTTTTTATTTTTTTACAGTTTTACAACCTCTTCCTGTAGATACATTGTTTAATACAATACAGAATATATTTTGAGCAATTTGTCAGCCATGCAATTATAGCAGAGCTAAGTATTTAAGCTATTAGTACTTTAGCATAATTGCAGTGCAAATGAAATGTAGTCATTATCTGTAGTGAAAAATGTACCCATATAATTTAGTTGATAGAAAGTTTTACTTGTACAGTTACTCATTTCATTATCTGCTTTGTTCAAATGCTAATTATGTTCAATGGAATGGCAAGATCTGAATGTGTTCATCTGCAAGAAAAGAGCAATGCACTGCTAAAACACCTACTGTTTGAGATGTGTCATGTAGGGTTTGTTGTTCAAAATAACTGTGATGCAATACTTGGCTTTCATGGGGTTTCAACATTCCTACCCGATCCTTACGCTACTAATGGTGTTTTCTCATTATTTTATCACATCACCAAATCCTTTATGAATAGAAAATGCATGTTTGCCATGAGTTCTTTACACTAGATTGCTGGAGACGTAGCATGTTCATTGTTTACCATTATGAAGTATGCTCCTTGGAGCACCGAGATGCAAAAATAAATTGAGTGCATAAACGAATTGGGCATGATATGTCCTGAAACAGTGGAAAGAGCATCTACTTTTTAGGCCCTAACTATATGGGCCCTTAATAGAGAAAACAACTGCCCAACATAAAGGAAGACATCTTCTATTTTCTATTACTGGTCCCTCTGCATGGACTACTACCTGTTTTTGATTTTGCCTACCACTCCAATCAAATATTAGGAAGGAAGACAGCGTCGTACTTCTATTAGGACTACCCTACACCCTGCCTAGTTCTGGAGACAACCAACATATACCTCACACTTGCTCTAACTTACCCTTCAGAATCAATCCCCATATACCCCATCTTGATATATTGTATTCCCACTCTGTATTGTGTTACTTAGTGGTTGACCAGTACCATATGTTCCATATATTATGATTGTGTAAGTCCATACATAAGGCTACTTTTGGAGGCCCAAAATCTATAGCAGGTAGGCACACCTTGCCCCCACTGTATGAAAGCAGTTTACCTGATTTCATGAACAAGACTGTGACAATGTGGTTTGGCCATGTTAAGAGAAAAAGGATAACGTTCTGATGGTGAGGGAAATATATTTCCAAAACTGAAATTAGGTGCATAATAGTTTAAAACTAAACAAATGCAAAAGTGTTTCAGAACTGTGCTCAAGAATAAAATACCTTATAATGAATATCATAAGATATTTCAAATCTAAAAATGAGCTATATACAATGTAAGTGCACCGTGGTATTAAAGCTCAAATAATCTAAATTCAGTCACTTGTTTAATGTCTCCTGAATTCACGGAAGCATCTCATCAAACATTGGACAAATACTGAATAGTTTTAAATTCCATACTTGTCACTCATGTTCATTGCAATGTCAGAGGCTTTTTGCAGTCATATTCCAGCAAGATAGAAAATATTTGATGAACGTAATATCTGAAATTTGAGAAATGCGATAATAATTTAATGACCAAGCTATATCATTATGAAAAGAGCCATGTTTCAAATTACATCTGCCTACTTCTGAAATGATGGCAAGCTATAATTTACTTGGATTCTACTAATACGTGTGATTTGAAGAACTCTTAACAACGTATTACTCTACTAAAAATCTAAAAACAAGAAAGAATTCATGAACGAGTGGTAGCAGTAATTTATTCAATCAATATATGATGAAAACCGTCATCATTTAAAAACAAAGAAATAAATACATTTTAAAAGAACAAAGACACAAAATACATTTCCAACAGAGCAAAATACAAAAGCAGAAATACAGCATAAAAAAATCCACAGAGATTTTCAGAGCTACGCAGTAACCAAAAGGTAAATAGTACTAGTTATGGTCTAATATTTTGTTCTTAATTCGGCAGGCAAAATGGAGGTACCTTGATACAGAAAACCTAAGCCATACTGTGTTATCCGATCTTAAAATGTGCATAGCTTCTGCAGGTCGAGAAATAGACATTAGTTTGCAGACTGGGACTATCTATCTTCTTCTGATCTTTACATATACAGGGCAAAAAACATAAAATGCTCTTGTGATTCAGAGCAGAGACTACAGGATGGGCAAGTCAAAGGTACAGTAGACTGCTTAGATTTACTTTTACTTAGATTCACAGGTAAATTCCTATATCAAAATTGTAAATAAAGTGCTTGTGCAAACAGCGGTTCTATCTGGTCCATAAATGCCTCAAATAGGAAAGTGCATTTAATATCCAAGAACTGTCCAGTTAAAGTGCCAAAGAGTTAAAAAGGGTACCCGGAATGAAGTTCCAGAATCTCACCTTTAGCAGAGATACACAGTCTTTGGTAATGGACTCTGGATCCTCCCACAGTTTCCTCAGATTCAATTTATACAGTCAATGTTTAATCTTCTTAAACCATATAACACTCCCTCCCATCTTCTGTAATTCCTGTACCTCAGCAACAGCACCTTTGACAGGAATCTGTGTCTTACCAGTCCAAAGTCTTAACCAAAACACAAAGGCTTTTAATAAAGCAATATGAGAAATGCTTATCAATCAATGTGCTTAAAGGTACATTTAGTAGAGATCTTATAAATATATTCTTGATCAGCTCTAATCCCTTTGTCTGTGCCATGCCCCACAATTTGACTCCGTATAGAGCTGCACCCAGCCCTTTTCCTCGATAAACCGTGACCAACCCCTCTAGAGGTAAATTTTCTTGGAGAGCTCACCACTTTACCCCACCTAACGTTTACATAGTTACCTTCATCCAGGTGAGCTATAAGTTGCAACAGACCCAGGGACAACCCAGCAGCACTCAGAACAACCCACAGTTTGTCCGGCAGAATTGAATTAAAAGCAGATTTAAGGTCCACAAACACAACATAAAGGAGCCGGTTCCCAATCACAACCACCTTCCAAACAATCAGTAAGAATCATCAAAACACCTGATCTAGGGTGCTAGTATATGACCTGGGTGTTTTGCCCCTTTTCATACTACCAATAGAAGGTATTGTTTCAGCCACTGCAAAGCTAACTATTTCCTCTCCCTCTAATACTACAGGTTTATACTGTACTTCTCTCTCAGTGTCTAGTCCCATTTGGCCACCAACAGAATAGAGTTTGGATAAGTGCTGTTCCCATAGATGGGGGTGTACAAAAAAGTCCTCTTCCTTGACAGTGTACAATACCCCTTTGTACAACAGATGCCGGATTATCTGGCTGTCTTTCATTTTTGACAGGATAGTTGGTTCACGCCAGTTGTCCTTCTCCCAACATTTCCTGGCGTATAACTGTATTCAATTTCCAGAACAACACAGGAGTTAGTCAAATTAGGAATATCAGCTAATTCCATTACCAATACACTGTGATCACTATAAGAGCTATCTACAACTTTTATATTGTGTACCTTAGGCCACAGGTCCAGAACAACCATAATATAGGCCCTCATTTGGACCTTGGCAGTAATAACCGCCTACTTCCGCAGCGATGGCCGCCAAAAGACCGTTGCTGTGGCTACCAGCCGTCTGCCATAATATGACTACAGCCGGATTTCTGCCAGAGGGATGGCAGAAATCCGGCTGTGGCCATGCAGTCGGATGGTGGTAAGGTGGCGCTGCTCCCAGAAGCAGCGCCACGCTAGTAGACTGCTGCCAGCCGTATTATGAGAATTAATACAGCCTGGTGGTGTTCTGCTGGCGGACGCTGCTGCTGGCAGCAGCGCCTTGTCCCATCTCCTGCGGAGGACCCCCTGCACACAGGTAAGTGGGTGCTTTGACAGGGGAGGGGGGTGAGGGGTGTTGTGTGTGTGTGTGTCTCTGCATGCGTGTTTGCGGGAGTGTGTTTTGCGTGTTGTATGTGTGTGCATGTTTGGGGGTGTGAGTACGTGTATGTTGAGCTGTGTGACTGCTTTTCTGCGTGTATGTATGTAAGTGTTTGCAGATGTGTGTGTGAATGGATGTATGCATGCGTGGATGAATGTGGGAATGGGTGTGTGTATGCATGTGTGCGGGTGTAAAGGGAGGGGTGTGTATGAAGGGGGGTCTGGAGAGGAAGGAGGGGTGTGGGGAACGTGTGGAGGGGGAGGAGGTGTGGAAGACATCTATCAGTGACAGGGAAGGTATTCTCTGTCACTTATAGTGCCTACCGCCATGGTTTTCGTAGTGGTAAGGAAGCCACAAAAACCATGTTAGTAGGTGGGGTCATATCCCGCAGGGGGTCAAGTGACGGCCGCCGGGCTGAAGATTGATGTCTCCAGCCTGGAAGCCATTACCGCCATGGCGGTCGGTGGGGTACATTGGCGGTTGGGCTTCAGCCAAACCGCCAATGTCATAATATGGAGGAAAGTACCGCCAGCCTGTTGGCAGTACTTTCCTTCATATTACCGCCGACCGCCGGGGTCATAATGACCCCCATAGCCTAGCCTAGACTGAGTGTTTGCCCTTTTAAAATTAATGGATGCATCTGGGTCTGAAGTTGTCCGCCCATTACAAGCACGTAAGCCGAAGGCTAAAGTAAAAGACATAACTTGCTGGGAAATCTTCAAATATCTTCTAAGAGGGGGAATCTGCGGTTTTAGTATGCCCTTTGCTAACTGTTCCTCATGGACAAGATGTTATATAAAACCCATCACCTCATATAACACATTAGAGCCCGTAGATTAAATGTTACTAATGGGCCTGCAGCTCTGATTGTGCCACCCACTTAAGTAGCCCCTTAACCTTGTTTCAGGCCTGCCATTGCAGGGCCTGTGTGGGCAGTTTCACTGCCAATTCGATTTGGCATTTAAAAGTACTTGCACAGCCTAAAACCCTCCTTTTTCTACACACAAGACACCCCTAAGGTATGCCCTAGGTAACCCATAGGGCCGGGTGCTGTGTAGGCAAATGGCAGGACATGTACTTGTGTGGTTTACATGTCCTGGTAGTGTAAAACTCCTAAATGTGTTTGTTTTTACACTGCTGTGAGGCTTGCTCCCTTCATAGGCTAACATTGGGGCCGCCCTCATATACTGTTTGAGTGGTAGCTGCTGATCTGAAAGGAGTAGGAAGGTCGTATTTAGTATGGCCAGATTGGTGATATAAAATCCTGCTGACTGGTGAAGTTGGATTTAATATTAATATTTTAGAAATGCCACTTTTAGAAAGTGAGCATTTCTCTGCACCTATGTCTTTCTGTGCCTTACAATCAACATCTGGCTGGGTTTAGTTGGCAGCTCCTTGTGCATTCACTCAGACACCCCCCAAACACAGGATACTCAGCCTCACTTGCATACATTTGCATTTTAAATGGGTCTTCCTGGGCTGGGAGGTTGGAGGGCCTGCCTTCACACAAAGGACTGCCACACTCCCTACTGGGACCCTGGCAGACAGGATTGAACTGAACGGGAACCTGGTGCACGTCTAAGCCACTCTTTGAAGTCTCCCCCACTCCAAAGGCACATTTGGGTATATAAACAGGGCCTCTGCCCCTACCAACTTAGACGCTTCCTGGAGAAGAAACTTCTAACCAGAACCTGCATCCTGCCAAGAAGAACTGCCTGGCTGCCCAAAGGACTCACCTGACTGCTTTCTGTGAAGGACTGCCACCTTGCTGTTGCCCTGCTGCATTGCTGCTCTCTGGCTGTGGTGAAGAAGTGCTCTCCGTGGGCTTGGATAGAGCTTGCCTCCTGTTTCCTGAAGTCTCAGGACCAAAAGATTTCATCTCTTCAAGAAGGACTCCTTGTGCAGCAAAATTTGATGCACAGCCTGCCAGAAACAACGCACAGCCTGCACTGTGGTAAAAAATGTACTGCACGCCGAACCAGAACGACGCAGCCTGACTTCGCAAAGGAGAAGATCGCCGCAGCGCCTGCGTTGTGACCGGAACTTCAACGCACGGCCCACCGGATCGACGCACAGCCGACCTGGGACGACGCAGCCCGACTTCCTGAGAGGAATCGATGCAGCGCCTGCCATGTGGGAGAAAATTTGATGCAACGCCCACGGGAACGACGCAGCTCCTGTGACTTCATCCTGCCAGCGTAAGAAATCCACACACCATCCCCGTGTCACGCTGCGATGCACGGCACGAGCCGAACACTCGGCTCGGGCCGTGGCGCGCGGACCTGGGACACACCATGTCCCCAGCCTCTCCTGCATTACTCGAGGCCCCAAATTGGGCATGGGGCCTCGTTTCTCTTCTGGCACGGCGCACCTCCATTAAATGATAGCGTTTCCCCCACTTACCTGCTATTGTGTTCCTTCTCTTGCTCTCACCCTCGTTTTTTCTCCCTTTTTATGTTTTTCCATTTTTCGCATCATTCCTCACTCTTCCCAGCATACCTTGGTTCCCTACTCTCTATGGTGCCTTGTCTATTACTTTCTGTGTATTGTTCCCTATCCAATATGGTGTCCTTTTACTTCCTGTTGGTCGTTTCCAATTCTGTGGGTATTTAAGGGCTCTGATTCTTTTCCTTCTTTCGCTGCAACACTTCCTTTTGGATGGTGGTCTTCGCTCCTTCTCCCTTGCCTCAGATACTGGTTCCGCTTTTTGTTCCAGTTTTTCCTGTTCACTTTTGGTCTCGTGTTCTGAAATTATTGATCTTTTTGCTCTTATTCCGGGAGATCCTTTTTGAATTTTTTTCCCCTTTTTAGTTTTTTTTTCCCCTCAGGCAATCCTTCTGAAGGACACAGACTGCCCTTGGCGTTTCCATCACCTGCAGCACCGTGGCTACCAGAAAGAGTCGCCCCTATCTGGGCCAAGGCAGAACCTACAAGAACAAGAACCTCGTCACTCATTCAGTGGACTCCAGACTCAAGCAACGAGTAAGTCGTGACACCCCGGGGCATCTGAAAACCCCGCAACCCGAAGAGGATCCACGACCGAGTGCAGTAAATCGACGCACAGCCATCCCTGCATGAAACCTAAATGACACATCGCTGTGTGCGGCCTGAGAAATCTACGCATACCCCTTTGTTTCCACTATTCTCCTCTGAGGTTCCTTATGTAGATTTTTCACGCGAACCAGGTACTTTGTGCTTGAAAGAGACTTTGTTTGCTTTTAAAAGACTTAAGACACTTTATATCACCATTCAGTGACTTTTACTTATTGCATCTTTGATCGTTTTGACCTGCATTTATCCAGATAAATATTTTATAGTTTTCTAAACACTGTGTGGTGTATTTCTGTGGTGCTATATTGTGTTATTGTATGACGAATTGCACAAATACTTTACACATTGCCTTCTAAGTTAAGCCTGACTGCTCAGTGCCAAGCTACCAGAGTGTGGGGACAGGATAACTTGGATTGTATGTGACTTACCCTGACTAGAGGGAGGGTCCTTGCTTGGACAGGGGTTAACCTGACTGCCAACCAAAGAACCCATTTCTAACACAGTGCATATGTGGAGTGGATCTTATTATGTGATTTACATAATTTTAACCAAATTGTGACTTCATAGCTTCCCATCATTGGTCGCAGTGTAATATTGTTTGAAAAAGACAAAAAATTTAAAGTATTTAAAATAAATCTGACATCTCTAAAGGTAAGACTAGAGCTGTGTGAAACATAACACATTCAGCAGCCCTTGACTGAGGAGCGTATGGGGTGTTTGATTTACAGGGCCTGGAAGTGCACACATGGATTTAAAAAACTCATTAGCCGGCTGTGGTGACTCCTGGTGTATGAAATTGAAGTGTTATGTGCGTGTGGGGGTTATTCCTCACCATGTAATACTCTCACAATACCCCAGAGATGTACCTTGAATTCACACTAGTAAAGCCCTAGCTCAATCCTGGTAGTGTGGCAAAGAGCCGTCAGGCTTTACTTAGAGAAACATGAGAAAAGCATTTCGCAGCACAAACATGGTTGAAGTAATCTACATGGCTCAAAAGAAATCTGACACCAATTTATATGAATTGAGCTTATTTTTATATAAATTTAGACACCAAAATGAACAGAATTGGATGCCTATAACCAGAGTTATACATTTTAGAAGCAAATTTAAATCACAGCTGAACTGGCATTTAAAAGTTGCATTGAAGTATTCAGGATAAATGTCACTAGTTGCAAAATCACATTTAGAAAGCATGTTGCGGGGAACCCCTTTTTAGGGTTAATGTTGTGCTGTCCCTATGACCACATCACAACAGTTATTGCAGTTTTCCCTGGCCTGTGGCGTCTGGGTGCAGAGTTGTCCTGGCTGTCTGTGATGCTTAATTGGACTTTCGTTGAAGTCAATGGCAGGGAGCCACTGATGGAAATCAACCATGCAGCAGGGAACCCTTGCAGGGTTAAGGTTGGGCGGGTCATGAGACTAGGCAACAGCGGTCAGTTCACTTTGTCCTGGTCCATAGAGCCTGGATGCAGAGTCCTGGCTATCCGTGGTGCTGAAGGGGACTCACGTTGGTGTTGACTATACCGCTTATACGACTTCACTGATAAAGGGATGCAAAATCTAATCTGGGGTGCAGATGTGGGCTGTAGGCTGAATCCCTGAATCTGGGATATCTAAAATATTTGGTCAGATAGTAGGAAGAAATACAGTCATAAGTCACATTCAATGAAGCAATGAATCAATCATTGAGCATGCAATTTAATTGCTCCTTTGTCGAAACATCTTTGTAAATCCCAACAACAAAGACAACCAGTCTGATTACAACAATCTTTTATATACACAAGAAAAAGTGTGCACATCCAAACGATTCTCTTTGTACACAACATACATCTAAGCTGGAGCTGGGGTGCAGATGTGGGCTGGAGCCTGCATGCAGTACCCTGAATCTGCAACATTGAGTGGGGGGGGGGGTAGTTACCAGACTAGCAACCAGCAAGGGTATCACATAAATCCTGGATTTAGGGGAGATAGGGATGCAGAGACTAGTGGCCAATGGACAGCTAGCTCCTACAGCTAATTGCCCCTGAGGAGACCACACTTGGTGGGACAGGTCACCTTTAGCTACCAAGAACCCTCTATTCTGCTACTCCTAATAAGGCTGAAATCAAAATTTAGTGTACAGACCTGGCTGCTCACCCTAGAGGTGTGGTCAGCCTGCTGGGGGTGAGCACAGTCCTGCATACCTAATTTCACACCTCCACAAAAGCAAATGTGGCTAGTGGCAGGGGGAGGGCTGTTGCCTTGCTGGAGGTCAGTGCTGATGGCTATCAGGGGTGAAATCCTTTGAAGCTCAGCACCCTGATGGCTCTATTCACCACTCCGGTTGAGGTGTGGACGTTGTGACCACCTTCCTGCCACAGCCTTCTGTTGATGACCTCTGGGAGCTCCCAGGCTGACTGGCAGGAGGTACAGAACTTGTCTTGGTGCAGAAAGCATGGGAAAAAGCATGGTCTACTCGGTCAAAGAACAAAGGAGGGTGGCAAACAGGTGAGCGACCTCTAGCATGCCACCTGGATGCATGCCAGCTTTACCGTGACACGTGTTTCATGTTGGGGGAGAGTTTGACATCAAACTCAATATATCTAAGTGGTAGCATAACGGAGCTAGCAGTCCATGATATCCTATGGACCGGCCTGCACTTATAGTATACTTTAATGGAACAGACACTATCGAGACATGGAAGCTCAGGCTTAAATCTCTACACCTTAGATGCAGTGCACTCTGGGTTGCACAGGCCTACCTTAGTAGTGTCTGACATACATATCAGGCAGAACAATGGACTGTGCCACTCTTGGGAAGGGCACAGTGAACCAAAGCAGTTTTCACCATTCTGGCAGCCTGCATTGGCAGGCCTATCACCAATACTTTGGGAGGGTCACCCAGGGTGGCACAAAGTTGTGCTGTAGCCCTGGGACCCTTTACCACCTATGCCCTGGGTACCATCTACTAGGGCCTTACAAAGGGGTAAAATCAGCCCAATCAGGTAATTACCAAGTTAACATAAAAATTTAGTGAGAGAGCACAGGCACTGGGGCCTTGTTAGCAGTCTTCCAGAGCACTAACAGAGCCATACGCATCAGCACTGGGAGGGGGAAAGTGAGGGCTGATCATACATAAAAGGACTGGTCACTCCCTAATTGATGGGGATGACGTTCCCAGGACTAACGCTGCCCACCTTTACAGCACATCCTTTGTTGTGTGTTGTTAGAAATGGGGTCTTTGATTGGCAGTCAGGGTACCCCCTGTCCAGGCAAGGACCCTCACTCTAGTCAGGGTAAAAGAGAATCACCCTCACCTAACCCCTGTTTACCCCCTTGGTAGCTTGGCAGGAGCAGTAGGCTTAACTTCAGAGTGCTAGGTGTAAAGTATTTGTATCAACACACACAGTAACGTAATGAAAACACTACAAAATGACACAACACAGGTTTAGAATAATAGAGAATATTGATCTTAACAAAAAAAGACCAAAATGACATAAATCCACAATCCACAAGTCAAGTTATCAATTAAAAAGCAAAAAGAGTCTTCATGTAGTTTTAAACACACACTAACACTGTTAGCGTGAAAATGTACTTTGGGTGCATCAAAAATATCTTCGCACTGGCGAGTGTGCATCAAAAAGGGCTTGCGATGCATCAATTTCACTCACGAGCGAGACCTTGCATCGTCTCTCCTTACGTCGGGTCGGGCGCGCTCTTTCTTCTCTCCGCAGGAGAGCGATGTGTTGATCCTTTCAGCACTCTCGGGTCCGGGCAGGCATGATCCGAAAACCACGTAGTGTGGGTTGCGATCTCACCAGCCTCTGTCAGCGATGCTGCACGTCATTTCTCCAGCTCCGTGCGTTGATTCTTCGGTCCCATTACAGGTGAGCGTCGATTTTCAGCCGCAAAGCCGGCAGTGCGTTGATTTCCCAGCCTCAGATCGGAGTCCCGTCGATCTTTTTTCCCACACAGCATTCTGTGTGTGGATTTCTTACTCTTAGGCTGCCAGCTTCTTCTTTCAGGGTCCCCGGAACTGGATGGGTACCACAGGGCAGAGTAGGAGTCCCTCCAAAGGTTCCAGGTGCTGGCAGAGAGACGTCTTTGCTGTCCCTGAGACTTCAAACAACAAGAGGCAAGCTCTAAATCAAGCCCTTGGAGATCTTCACAAGATGGAAGGCACACAAAGTCCAGTCTTTGCCCTCTTACTCTGGCAGAAGCAGCAACTGCAGGATAGCTCCACAAAGCACAGTACCAGGCCGCTCTTCTTCCTCAGCTCTTCAGCTCTTCTTCAGGCAGAGTTTCCTCTTGGTTTGCAGAAGTATTCTAAAGTCTGTGGTTTTGGGTGCCCTTCTTATCCCCAATTTCTCCTTTGAAGTAGGCCTACTTCAAAGCAAAGTCTCTCTTGAATGTGAAATCCTGCCTTGCCCAGGCCAGGCCCCAGACCCTCACCAGGGGGTTGGAGACTGCATTGTGTGAGGGCAGGCACAGCCCTTTCAGGTGTGAGTGATCACTCCTCCCCTCCCTCCTAGCACAGATGGCTCATCAGGAAATGCGGTCTACACCCCAGCTCCCTTTGTGTCACTGTCTAGTGTGAAGTGCAACCAGCGCATCTGTCAAACTGACCCAGACAAGGAATCCACAAACAGGCAGAATCACAGAAATGGTATAAGCAAGAAAATGCTCACTTTGCAAAAGTGGCATTTTCAAACACACAATCTTAAAATCAACTTCTTTAAAAGATGTATTTTTAAATTGTAAGCTCAGAGACCCCAAAACTCCACATGTTCATCTGATCCCAAAATCATATTTAAAGGTCGCCTTAGGGAAGGTTTAGGCCTGGCAAATGGGTACACTTGCCAAGTCGAATTTACAGTTAAAACTGCACACACAGACACTGCAGTGGCAGGTCTCAGACATGATTACAGAGCTACTTATGTGGGTGGCACAACCAGTTCTGCAGGCCCACTAGTAGCATTTGGTTTACAGGCCCTGGGCACCTCTAGTGTACTTTACTAGGGACTTACTAGTAAATCATCCATGCAAATCATGGATACGCCATTTACACACACATTTTGTAAAGGAGCACTTGCACGTTAGCACTGGTTAGCAGTGGTAAAGTGCCCAGAGTAACAACAACAGCAAAATCAGAATCCAGCACACATCAACAACCTGGGAAACAGAGGCAAAAAGTTAAGGGAGACCATGCCAAGGATGAAAAGTCTAACGTGTTTTACTGCAGACTAGCCCAAAATGCCCTACTCTAGGGGAAATCCAAGCTAGCACATGCATTCTGCCCTTGGTGAAGCCTGGGTACCAGGAAATGGTGTGTTTAGCAAAATGAGCAGCCCCCTCCTCCTAGCTACCTGAGATTAATCCTGGGCCAAGTTCTCCTTCCTGCTTTCCTCATAGTACAACCGGAGCTTTCCACAGTGAAAAAGCTTTTGGGAGCTTGTGACTGTAGAGTCACAGTAACATTGAATTTCTCCACGTCACACTTCTAAGTGCCATTCATAGGGGGGACCTTACTGATATTTAAACAGACGTGTTTACCACTGGCAAAAGATTGAATTATTTTACCACAACAGACTGCGGATTTAAACTACAGCAGCCAGGCTACATCAGTAGGTCTGAAGCCATGTTTTCCTTGGTCACGCTAGTTGATGACACAATAAATGCTGACATCTACATGTAACAATTAAATTTCCATGACATGGGTGTATTTTTGTATAATTTACTAAAGTCTTACAGAAAAGGTAAAAACGCCAATTAGGAGATAGACAATTTTAGCAGATTTTTTACTGGATCTGATTATTAGCACCCCAATGTACAGAGTGAAAAACACAACAGCATCAGTCTCCAAAAACTCTGATGTGATCACACCTATAAGGGCACTTTTATTATTCATATTAATGGATCACCTCTATGTCTGCTTGGATCCATTGAACTATAGGTAATTCCTAATCATGAACAGTCACATATACTCAAAATGTTTGTAAGTTTTGATTACCATCTCCCCTTGAACATAGGATAGATAGAGTTGGATCTGCATATTGTCTTTGTACACTTGGAAGCAGCTCTGCTACTATTCTAAATCCTAAACGACAGTTAACATTGGAGGGAGCACTCCGGTGTTTGAGAGCTCTAAATTGCAACTCTATTTTTTGTCCATAAGGTATGTCACTGCATGGATTGTGATGTATAATATTTGTAATTATGACAGAAAAATATGGCTTGTTTTGATTACAGGCTTTAAAAGAGAAAGTAAAACTAATAAGTAAATGAAATCTCAGACATCAGTTCTGTGTTATGTTTCTAACAGTTGTAAATCCCAGCAGTCAGTAGTGATCGTTGTAGAAAGAGAATTACTTATTTATATGAAATCTGATTCAATACTAGTAGAGGTTACTGGAAGTGACTTTCCTTTCTGTATTGTTTGTGTGTACTAACTGATTGTGATGACTTCAAAAATTATAACATAAAAAAACTCAATTGAAAGAACCTTTGGAAAAAACACCACCAGTTGTGTAGCTCTCTTGTTCACTCTCTATGTTTTCATGAAAACTAATAGTGGGGAAGTCTTACCTACCTCAAGGTGATAGTGACAGAAGATGAATAGCTGTGACACCATGCAGGAAAGATCTTTCCATTGGAGTGGGTCATGACACTTCTGGAAATTTGGGAAGTGGGACCACAATATCTAAAGGACACAGAGAATGAGCATGTAGCACCTTCTTCAACTCTGGATCAGGCCAGAAAGCAAACAAATCAGAGCCAATTTTAACCATTTCACTCACCCAAGTTACTGAGGTTGGCATTGTGCCTAGGCGCAACTCCACATCAGACTTAGGGTGCAGACCATAGGTGCTAGAGAATTGTGGGGTCAGAAACAGGAGAGCAGCAACCAGTTTGAATTGATTCACACATCAAATGCCAAAATATAAACCATTCATCTAAGCTTTTAAATACTGAACTAAGACATGTTTGGTGACTGCTGTCTCGGTGCCAACGTCAGGCATGTTGTTGAAGGGATACCGTGGTTCATCATCAGTAAGGCTGGATCATTGGAGTACTGCTTTTTTGCTAGTAGTTTTGTGAGTGCACAGCTGTCCTATTGATGACATTGAAACCATTAGCAGTGAGACAAAAAATGTTCGGTGCCAACCCATTAGTTTTAAATGTGGTGCTTCTCACTAATTGATAGGGCAAAATATACATTTTGTAATATCAATTGTTGTTAATCATAAGATCTATTTACAGTATCTTTGCTCTTTGATGAGGTGTACAACTGGTACAATCATGATTTTTAATATGTGAACTACTTGTATATAAATGTTTTCTTGTTTGTTCTTTCTTCTGTGCAACTTGTCAATTAAATGCCTTTCTCTGTCTCTTTGGAAAATATATTTTTCAAGTCTATAAAATAATGGAATACATGCATTACTATTTACGTTTTAGACATTGTACAACCCTCTAGAGTTTCTTCGTATGTCCAATTAGCAAACTACAGAATTTCAATCTCTTCTACATTGTTACCTTAAAAAATAATACAATCGCAATCAAGGGTGTTAAATTCCTTTTACGTTATCGACATGAGGAAGAGGAGAGGTATTCCAAATTTTACAAGCATTGTTGGATTTAACCTAGAGACCAAAGAGTACATTGACTGTAAGTGAGGAATTCACCATGGTGGCTTTAGCAAATGTAGAAAACACACTGGTTTAAATGTTCAGGGGATATAACTAGGAAGTTTTCTGTTCCCCTTGTTGTTCATTCTGAACCACTGGAATTATGACTTCTGTATGAACTTCAAAATGTACACTACTATGTGGACCTTAGCCACATGTGATTTGCTAAAACTGTGTGTCTGTATACTTCCACTGAAGCTCATGATGTGGTGTTGCAGGACTCTATTTTTTGTGATGTGTTTATGGACACAGAATAATAACAGATTAATAGCTTGCCCATATCAATACAGCAGTTAAAGTACAGATATAAAGACCACCATGTCTGTTGCTTCTGATTCAGTTGCAGAATTGCAGAGCAGGAGATTGAGGAAGCCCAGAGACCAAAAAAGTCTGTTGATCATTTTTTGACCTGGCATCCATGGTGTGGTTTCCCTAACTTTGTGCCCTTTGATCACCTGCTCTCTGGCTTCATTTTTGCTGTTTTTTGAGGATTCTGGGTACTTTACCACTGCTGACCAGTGTTAAAGCGCAGGTACTCCATACACTGGACATGGTAGCATTGGCTTTTCTACACCTGGCATTTTTAACATACTTGTAAGCCTCTAGAAAACTGCACTAAATGTACCCAGTGTCTGTAAATGAAATGCTAGTAGTAGACCTACAGCACTGATTGTGCAACCCAGGCAGGAGCCTTTCAAACATGTCTCAGTCCTGCCACTGCAGAGCCTGTGTGTGCAGTTTAAAACTGCCATTTCGACTTGGCAAGTGTACCCATTTGCCAGTCCCTAACTTTCCTTTTTATTAGATGTAAGTCACCCTTAAGGTAGGCCCTCGTCAGCCGCAAGGGCAGGGTGCAATGTATTTAAAAAGTTGAAACATGTACTTTTAAATTTAACATGTCCACATAGTGAAAAACTCTCAAATTTGTTTTTCAATACTGCAAGGCCTTTCTCTTCCATGGGATATCAGTGGGATTAACTTAAAGCATCTTTTAAGTGTAATTTTCTATTGGTAACAATAGAAATATGGAGTTTGGTGTCCCTGGATTCACAATATACATTCATAACTTATGGTGAATTTGGATTTTCACCTGTGAGTCTGAAAATGCTACTTTTAGGAAGTTGGCATGCTCTTACTATAGCCATTCTGTGCCTCTGTCTGTCACTGAATACACATCTGGGGTAGTTGAGAGCTAGACTTTGTGACTCCCTCCAGACAGTCACACACAAAGGGAGCTTGGTTGTGATTTTTCCATCCTGGTGGCCCATCACCAGGCTGACAGGTCTTCCTGGGCTTGATTGGTGGAAGTAGCTGACACATACACCTGAATAGGACTGTGCCTCCCCCTGCACAAAGGGCTGTCTAGCCCCCTGCAGAGTGTCTGGAGCCAGGGAAGAGAAAGGCAGGGACCTTGTGATCTTCAAAGGCCTCCTCGAAGCCTATCCCATTTCAAAGGAACATTTGGGCATAAGTACTGGACCTCAAATCCCAGCGAATCAGATCTCTACTGGAACCAAGGGCACTCTGCCAGGAAGAACGACTGTGTGTTGCCAGGAGAGACTGCTACTCTACAACTGCATTGCTGTGTTGGCCTACTGCTTGCAGTGGTATAGGAGGGACTGCCATGTTGCTACTTGCTTTGATGTGTTGGCCTGCTGCTTCTTGCCTGCAGTGAGAAGGACTGGACTTGCTCTCTACATCCTTGAACCGAAGAACCTCCAAGGGCTTTCTAACTTGTCCCCTGTTCTCCTGCAGTCTCAGGGACATCACAGGCTGCTTGCAACTCTCTTAGTGCTGCTGGACTCTGCCATATGTGAGTCCTACCCTTGCCTGAGGTGTCCCTCTCCAGTTATAGGCCTTAGAAGTGGGTTCTGCATATAAAACTTGCAAAAAGCGACACTTCACCGCAAGCGCAGGAGAAAAATCCATGTGTTACTCATTGACAGTGGCGCAGTGGCTGGCCGACGACAGCAGATTCACAGACTATGCGGCCCAACTATGAAGCTCCACGTGGCCTGACCACAACGCATTGAAAATCACTTCCACGGAGCCTGAAGATGATGCAGTGCCCCAAGTGTGGTAAAAATATTGACGCATCTTGTCCTTGCCTTCGATTAATTGTTCCCTCAAAGGCACTGTTTCAGCAGACCCTGTTTGGGTTCTGTAGCCGGCCTACCCTCCATCGAGGTTAGCCTGTATTTTGGATTTGCACCAGTCCCTCACAACCTCAAGTTACTTTCTGACTGCTAGCGACTTCTAAGCACTGTTTTCATATTTATTATTTAAAAACTCCTAGCCGACTCCTACTTATTGGATTTTTGACATTTGTCTCTTGTCTTAATCAGGTAAATATTATCTATATGTCTGAGTCCGTTTTATGGTGTCTTTCACTGTGTTACTGTAATTTAGTGTTGCACAAATATTTTACACATTGTCTTTTAAATTAAGCCTGACTTCTCTGTGTCAAGCTACCAGAGGGTGAGCACAGGCTAATTTAGGGTGTGTATCTGACTTACCCTGACTAGGATTGTGGACCTAACTTGGACAGGGTGCATACCTCTGCCAGCTAGAGACCCAATTTCTAACAACCATTTTAAGAATTTGGAAGTTTTGTTTCTATTAGGGGAGAGTCCTGTTATACATTTCAAGAGGAGAGGACACATGAGGCCCATCTGGACAAAACCATTTATAATTGCTAAACCCTTCAAAAATATGTTTTACCTGAACATTGTGAGATATTTCCTGCTTTAATTGTGGGGTCTGAAAGAGCGGTAGCGGCAGGAGTATTGCTTAGGCCAATGCATATATTTGTCAGATAGTTATATTGCCTCGTCTACACTGGATATTTTGCTTTTCATCAGGTTTTCCCAAAAAGTAAGAGTGTATTTGTGGGACCTTCAACAGAGATCCTTCATTTATGTCCTGCTGAACTTTTTGAGAGCCCAAACCATGACTAACTGGTGTACGAATCTGAAAAGTCATCACTGGGATACAGTTCTACATTCATCCTCCTTCCAGTGGATTCCAGCTGAGGTTATGTGTTCCTCACATACTGTTCAAAGTACTTTCCAGTCATCAACTAGCATTCACCAGTGGCTACATCTTTATGTAAATAACCTATATGAAGCTCAGTCTTTACAAACCGTCTAGGTTGATAGAATGTGCTCCAAACATGTTTGGATGTGGGAAGGTAGACATCATGACCATGTCTAATAAATCATGATGATGTTAAGTACTGTGTAATTACTGGTTGGAAGCCTGTTCCTAGTCATCATCAGTAGTCGTCGACATGAACAGCTTTCCACTTTGAGTTGCAATTTTTATTTATTTTCATTTCAACAGGATCCCTATTCCATAGCACTTTAGACTCGTGACCTCTGTTCTTTATTTTAGTTTTACTATTTTTATTATATTTTTCACTTGCTTTTGTGCTTTAAATAGTTGTTACACCTCATGCATTTTTTATGGAACTGCACTGTTACTGAGGTTATGAAAGCAAAGTTAAGTCATGTTTTTCACTATGAATGTTCTAGCTATCAGTAGAAAATGTTTTGATGTGTATTTATGCATGTAGAAGTAGCAACTCTTATTGATCATTCTCAATACACTTTACAAAGCTGTAATCCTAATCACCAAAGTAATACGCGCCTTTGCAACTGATAAATACTAAAAGAAATAAGCTTTATATTTAAGTGCTAATTAATCAATAGTTCTGAAGACATAAAAAATTGCCCTTTTTGAAGAATATTTTCATACAAAACACTTACAATTATGCATCACATAAAATGGAAGGTTATGTAAGACATTCTTTGAAAGAGAAGTATACTTTTGATTGCTCCATACTATTCAATTTCAGAAAACTAAACCAGTAAAAGCGAACACTGGATTCACTTTAAAGCACTAACATGAAAGATACATGGATTTACATTTTTTGTAATTCCTCTGCATTAATAAGTTTAAGAACCAGGCACGTAGGTATCGATGAACAACATTACAAACACTTCTAATTCACATTCATAAAGATGAAAAGCATCCCTAATTCAGGTCTTCATTGGCATGGCATTCGTAAATGTAACCAACCAAGGGCCAACGTACTAAGCATTTTGACATTGCAACCGCTTCATTGCGGCATATGTAATAGTTGCTTTTTCTTATGTAATAATTTCATTTTAGGAGTCAGTATCTGGAAAGTTCTAGGATTCACTTTCAAATACTGAATTGGTATCTTATGTACTAGTATTTGCAACAGAAATATGGTTGTAAAACATTGAAAATGTACAGACACCTCAAAGGTAATACATTCCGGTTGCTTTGTGAATAGAATAGCTAATGTTTGGGGAAGTGTAGGCAGTGATTCAGAGAACCACTTCCAACTCTCAAAACAAACTTTAATAACATTTT
This sequence comes from Pleurodeles waltl, assembly GCF_031143425.1. Lineage (NCBI taxonomy): Eukaryota > Metazoa > Chordata > Amphibia > Caudata > Salamandridae > Pleurodeles > Pleurodeles waltl. The sequence goes on along the minus strand of NC_090446.1, from coordinate 813,786,781 downwards.
TTTATATCAAAGCCAGTTGTCTTTAATGAAAACTGGGTATATTTAAAAAAAAGTTTTCTTATATTAAAAGCACTCACAGACATGGCTTTCTGCCCCCATAGGCCTCAATACATCTGTTAGCCTCCAGTCAAAATGAGTCACAGTTTGAGACCACCCTTAACATTTTTAATTAGGAAGGTCCAATTGCTACCCACTTCAAGTTAGATCTGTCAGAACCAACCTATGAATAGATAGGTGGGTTCTTAAAAATCTGTAATGGTTGCAATAATATTGGTTGCAATTTGCTACCTATGATATATATCTGGTCCCTAGCCTTATATTTTACATTAACAAAACACATCCATGAAGGCAACATGTATTGTATTGTATTGTAATAGTATTTATATAGCGCTCACTACCCCTGACGAGGCGTTGAAGAGCTTTTTCGGCGAGTAGCACGCTACTCCGGAACCTAAAAGGAATTAGTGGTGGATTAGTATAGGAAAATATGAGTACAATTTTAGTATTATTATGAGTTAATTTGAGCATAAGCTTTTATTAATAAGTTCAAAATATTGCACCAACTAGGCTGTGGGTAGCATGGCATGTAAATGGCAGCCTACAAAGGAAAGGCTGGAATCCTAATGAAATGTCAAGTGTAGCTTTGTAAGCTTTGCTTCTTGGCTCTTTCAAGAAAGCATAATGACCCCAGAAGAATACTGCAAGTGATTTAAATGTGCTAACTGAGAGATTTTGGAAAAACGTCTATTGCATTTTTTAGACCTTCTTAGCCCTGAAGAGGGCAAAATATAATTTTCTCCTTTTATTTGGGATACAGAATAGCATCTTGAATTTATTTTATTGTAGGAATTAGAACGGGTAAACCTACCACAAAATGCTGTGATCAGTGTACATGTCAACTTGGAAATATATAATTATGTGTAGGCAAATTAGAAATATTAATGCATAAAACACTTGGGAATTTGAACCATAGACTTATTGTAGAGTGATCATTGAAGAGAAGGGATAAAGTTGAGATTGACAAGAAGAATAAAACAAATGACAGCTATGAAGAAGCAAATTTAGGCAGAAATGGCCTGTTGGCATTTTTATTCTTTGTACGTTTTTTGATTTGCATCCTGGCCAAAAAGGCACTTCTGGCAGCGTGCCCACCATATGACTTGCAGTGTGTAAAGGGAAAAAGTCAAATTTATTTATAGGTTATGTTTTATAGATTACATATCAGTCTTTAAAGAATTGATCGACCTTTCTTTGGTAGGTCATTAGTCAAATCACTCTAAGAAGACCAGCATGATAAGGAGGCCTCTGGGATGCCTATGAGAAACAAAATGCTTCATTGATACGTGAAAGCAAAAGAACATGGAAAATACACATTACACTTTTTAACTATGTTCTGGAGGGATAGTGAGGGGCAATTGAGAAATTCCATGCATTTATTTACTAGTGGATAGGAGATGGGTGGAGAAGCCACCTATATTCATATTTGTGAATCATTCTTATAGAAGAAACTGCAGAAGTCCATTGTTAATGTGGACAAACCCAATTGTTATTTAGTTGACTATTAGACACATTAAGTGTTTCAAAGTTTCAACGCTGTTCAGACAAGCTTCTAAGCATATGGATGTCATTAGATGATGAAACCTAAAGGCCTTCTTTTTTATCAACATATTTGTGGAGAGCAAGGTCTTGTTAGCTGAGCAGTGCTGTCATTGCCTTCATGTAGAGGTTAAACCCAAGTGGTCATTAAAGTCTGTACAAATTGTTTTAGCCAGAAAATTATATGCTGCAATAGTGTAAGCTTATTTCAGTGAAGCCCAGGCATTAATTCAAAGTTTTATTGGGTTTAGAGAACACTGACATGCCAAGTAGCACAAAGGGATACTGGCCATCATCATCAAGGATAATTGAAATGCTATTGTAACTGGGCAACTGTAATCAGGAGGATTCTAATAGGGTGATTATGAAAGTTATTTCTTTTTGTTTGACAGTGACCCCATCTCCATTGGTGACATATCAAAAAAATGCAAATATAGGATTAGAGATCTTGTCCTTTTGAGTAGTGTGTTGGAGATTCACCTTTCACTCTGTGGTCTAGGTTCTCCCATTTTTTTTTTATATCCCATGATTCACTCGTATAGCCATAGGGTTTAATGTTTTTTTCCTTCAATTGAACTCCCTCCAGCCAAACCTCTAATACTTGCCTAAAGCCATTTCTCTTTGATAGAGTTGTAGCAATCAATCAATTTGTAAATTCTCTCCAATAGTTTGGACTTGCTACACAGGTATGGTCCCATGGTTCACCCTCTCCATTCATCTCCTCTCTGCACCTCTCCACCAAATTGCTCCATTGAACTTCAGCTCAGATGTTCTTCAGTCCCTCCATCCACACCTGGTTTTCACCAGGATTCATATGAAAATCCCAAGCATGATATCTTACAATAATTATTACTTTGTCATTGAAATATTGCCTACTGTTAACAATTGGCTCTCTAGTTGGCAGAAGTATGCACCCTGTCCAAGCAGGTACCACAATCCTAGTCTGGTTACGTCACAACACAATCTAAATAATCCTGTGCTCACCCTCCGGTACCTTGGCATATAGCAGGAAGGCTTAACTTAGTAGGCAATGTGTAAAGGATTTATGCAATACCTCGTACAGTAACGCAGTGAAAACACCACAGACAGTACTCCACACCAGTTTAGGAAAATAGATAAAATTTGTCTAAATAAAATGAAACAAAAATGACAAGAATCCAATATGCAAAAGTTAAGATATTACTTTTTAGAAGTTTAGTTCAGTCTTAACCCATAGGAACCAATGGTTGTACCTTTTCAGCACAAAGTACCTGAGATGCAACAAAAATAACGATGCAGAGGGCTGCAGACGAGGTAATGCTGGGAAAGTAAAGTGATGTGCATTATTCCTGTGTGACGGAGGTGATACATTGATTCTTTCCTCTCGGGCAAGGTGATGCATCCATTTCCAGGTGCGCAGCCTTGGCTCCTTACTGCAGTGTGGGGATATTTTGATGCCAAGAGATGATGCGTGGTGTTGGACTTTTGCTTTTGCAGGGTCATCCCCAGACTTTTTTGCCTCCTGCCTCCTATATTTTTCTGACATGTTGCTGTTGGCTTTTCAACTCTGAGCACTTTACCACTGCTAACCAGTGCTAAAGTGCATATGCTCTCCTGTTTAAATTGTATGTAAGTGGTTTATCCATGATTGGCATATTTGATTTACTAGTAAGTCCCTAGTAAGGTGCACTAGAGGTGCCAGGGCCTGTAAATCAAATGCTACTAGTGGGCCTGCAGCACTGGTTGTGCCACCCACATAAGTAGATCTGTACTCATGTCTCAGACCTGCCACTGCAGGGTCTGCATGTGTATTCTTACACTGTAAATTCGACTTGGCAAGTGTACCCACTTGCCAGGCCTAAACCTTCCCTTTCCTTACATGTAAGGCACCCCTAAGATATGCCCTAGGTAGCCCCAAGGGCAGGGTGCAGTGTATGGATAAGGTAGGACATATAGTAATGTGGTTTATATGTCCTGACAGTGAAATACTGCCAATTTCGTTTTCACTGTTGCAAGGTCTGTCTCTCTCATAGGATAATATGGGGGCTACCTTTAAATATGATTAAAGTGTAGATTCCCCTAGAGAGTAGATGGACAGGTGGAGTTTGGGATCCCTGAACTCACAATTTAAAAATACATCTTTTAGTAAAGTTGATTTTAAGATTGTGAGTTTGGAAATGCCACTTTTAGAAAGTGAGCATTTTCTTGCTTAAACCATTCTGTGACTCTGCCTTGTTTGTGGATTCCCTGTCTGGGTCAGTTTGACAGTTGGGTTGTTTTTCACCTCACACCAGACAGTGACACAAAGGGAGCTGGGGTGTGATCTGCATTCCTGATTAGCCATCTCTGCTAGGAGGGAGGGGTGGAGTGGTCACTCTCATCTGAAAGGACTGTGCCTGCCTCTGACAATGCTGTCTCCAGCCCCCTGGTGTGTGTCTGAGGCCTTGCCTGGGCAAGGCAGGATTTCGCAAGAAGGTGTGAGTCCCCTTTGAAGGAAGGTGACTTCAAAGACTAAAATGGGTATAAGAAGGGCACCCAAACTTACAAACTTTAGAAACACTTCTGGAATCAAGGGGAACCTCTGCCTGGAGAAGAGCTGATCGCTGAGGAACAAGTGCTGCCCTGCCTGTGACTGTGCTTTGTGGAGCTTTCCTGCAGTGCTGCTTCTGCCAGAGTAAGAGGGCAAAGACTGGACTTTGTGTGCCTTCCATCTTGAAGAAGAAATCTCCAAGGGCTTGATGTAGAGCTTGCCTCCTGTTGTTGAAGTCTCAGGGATAGCAAAGACTTCTTCCTGCCAGCACCTGGAGTCTCTGGAGAGACCCCTACTCTGCTCTGTGGTGCCCTTCCAGTTCCTGGGACCCTGAAAGGAGAGGCTGGCAGCCTAAGGACAAAAATACACGCACCGAGCACCGTGCGGAGAAAAGATCGACGCGAATCCGATCGCGGCTGAGAAAACGACGCGACGCCGGCTCCGCAGCTGAGAAACGACGCCGCTGGAAACGCGACCGGAGAATCGACGCCCGGAGCAGGAGAAACGACGCGCAGCATCGCTGACGAAGGCTGAGAGATCGCAACCAGCGCCGCGGGACTTCGGACCGTCGCGTGGCTGGCTTTTTCGACGCGCATCGCCGTGCCGAGTTGTCATATACCCGTGCCGGGTTATTTTCGACGCACACCGCCCGTGCGGGGTTATTTTTGGCGCAAACCAGGTACATTTACACGCTAGCAGCGCTAGTGTGTTGTTACAACTACCTAAAGACTCTTTTTATTTTTAAACCTTTAAAAAATCATAACTTGACTTGTGTATGTTGGATTTTTGTCGTTTTGGTCTTGTTTTGTCTAGATAAATATTTCCTATTTTTCTAAACTGGTGTTGTGTCATTTTGTAGTGTTTTCATTAAGTTACTGTGTGTGTTGGTACAAATACTTTACGCCCAGCACTCTGAGGTTAAGCCTACTGCTCTGCCAAGCTACCAAGGGGGTAAGCAGGGGTTAGCTGAGGGTGATTCTCTTTTATCCTAACTAGAGTGAGGGTCCTTGCTTGAACAGGGGGTAACCTGACTGTCAACCAAAGACCCCATTTCTAACGTTTTCTCAGCCGCGATCGGATTCGCGTCGATCTTTTCTCCGCACGGTGCTCGGTGCATGTATTTTTGTCCTTAGGCTGCCAGCCTCTCCTTTCAGGGTCCCAGGAACTGGAAGGGCACCACAGAGCAGAGTAGGGGTCTCTCCAGAGACTCCAGGTGCTGGCAGGAAGAAGTCTTTGCTATCCCTGAGACTTCAACAACAGGAGGCAAGCTCTACATCAAGCCCTTGGAGATTTCTTCTTCAAGATGGAAGGCACACAAAGTCCAGTCTTTGCCCTCTTACTCTGGCAGAAGCAGCACTGCAGGAAAGCTCCACAAAGCACAGTCACAGGCAGGGCAGCACTTGTTCCTCAGCGATCAGCTCTTCTCCAGGCAGAGGTTCCCCTTGATTCCAGAAGTGTTTCTAAAGTTTGTAAGTTTGGGTGCCCTTCTTATACCCATTTTAGTCTTTGAAGTCACCTTCCTTCAAAGGGGACTCACACCTTCTTGCGAAATCCTGCCTTGCCCAGGCAAGGCCTCAGACACACACCAGGGGGCTGGAGACAGCATTGTCAGAGGCAGGCACAGTCCTTTCAGATGAGAGTGACCACTCCACCCCTCCCTCCTAGCAGAGATGGCTAATCAGGAATGCAGATCACACCCCAGCTCCCTTTGTGTCACTGTCTGGTGTGAGGTGAAAAACAACCCAACTGTCAAACTGACCCAGACAGGGAATCCACAAACAAGGCAGAGTCACAGAATGGTTTAAGCAAGAAAATGCTCACTTTCTAAAAGTGGCATTTCCAAACTCACAATCTTAAAATCAACTTTACTAAAAGATGTATTTTTAAATTGTGAGTTCAGGGATCCCAAACTCCACCTGTCCATCTACTCTCTAGGGGAATCTACACTTTAATCATATTTAAAGGTAGCCCCCATATTATCCTATGAGAGAGACAGACCTTGCAACAGTGAAAACGAAATTGGCAGTATTTCACTGTCAGGACATATAAACCACATTACTATATGTCCTACCTTATCCATACACTGCACCCTGCCCTTGGGGCTACCTAGGGCATATCTTAGGGGTGCCTTACATGTAAGGAAAGGGAAGGTTTAGGCCTGGCAAGTGGGTACACTTGCCAAGTCGAATTTACAGTGTAAGAATACACATGCAGACCCTGCAGTGGCAGGTCTGAGACATGAGTACAGATCTACTTATGTGGGTGGCACAACCAGTGCTGCAGGCCCACTAGTAGCATTTGATTTACAGGCCCTGGCACCTCTAGTGCACCTTACTAGGGACTTACTAGTAAATCAAATATGCCAATCATGGATAAACCACTTACATACAATTTAAACAGGAGAGCATATGCACTTTAGCACTGGTTAGCAGTGGTAAAGTGCTCAGAGTTGAAAAGCCAACAGCAACATGTCAGAAAAATATAGGAGGCAGGAGGCAAAAAAGTCTGGGGATGACCCTGCAAAAGCAAAAGTCCAACACGACCCCCTACCAGCCTAAAGCCAGGGGAGAACAATCAATACCTTGATGTACTTCCCTGATTGGGGCGATAGAACAGGGACCCAGGCCCACAACAGCAGGGGCATGTTCCAGTTCTACGCCTTCCTGACTCTGGGTTGGATGATCAGGTTCAGGGGGTAAACTCTGACCTGATGGGGAGTACGTGTGCTCCCAAGGAAGTCCTGGTGCGCCAGGCAGTGGTTCAACCGCAGGGTAGTGACTCTGGGTTGGATTGCCAGATTCAGGGGGTAAGCTCTGATCTGGTAGGGGGTAGGTGTGCTCCCCTGGAAGCCCTGGTGTGCCAGGCAATGGTTCAACCGCAGGGTGGTGACTCTGGGTTGAATGATCAGGTTCAGGGGGTAAACTCTGACCTGATGGGGGGTAAATGTGCTCCCAAGGAAGTCCTGGTGTGCCAGGCAGTGGTTCAACCGCAGGGTGGTGACCCTGGGTTGGATGACCAGGTTCAGAGGGTAAACTCTGACCTGGTAGGGGGTAGGTATGCCCCCCAGGAAGTCCTGGGTTGCCAGGCAGTGATCCAGTCTGTGGGTACAGACCCTGGATTGGGAGGCCAGGTTAAGGGTGTCCCCCCTGACCTGGAGGAAGGGGCTACTGCTAACAGTACCCCTACCATGTTGTCTTCTGGGGGGGCCGCTCCTAGTTGGGTGGTTCAGGACCCCAGAAGAGAGGGCAGGGGGAGGGAAGCCTCACCCCTGGCCCTGGTCCAACCTGAAGGTACAGACCCCAGGTTGGAGGATCAGTTGCAGGTTAACATCCCTGCACTGATGGAAGAATTGTGCAGGACTGCTTCTACAAGCACCCTGACAGTTTTTGACTCTGGGGGTGCCACTTCTGCAGGGAGGGTACAGAGCCCCAGAGGGGAGGACCAGGGTCAGGTTGTCATCCCTGACCTGGTGGAAGAGAGAGTGGTCAAAGGGTGCCAGGCACCTGGGGCTACCGCCCCCCACTCTCCACAGTCACAGTGGTTAGAGAGGCCTGAGGTCGGGCTCTCATCCCTGACAGTTGTCTGGGGCCACTGTGGCTTGCTGTCCTGGTGGACAGAGTTGCCCCTGGGGGGGGGAGGACGAGAGTCACACCCCGGGGGTGGAGTGGGCAACACCACTGTGTTGGCCCTGGTGGTACTATCTGCCCATTGCAATACATCTGTGAGCAAAGTAAAGTTAGGTGTTGCACAGATGGTGTCTGTAGATGTGGAGAAGGGTTCCCCATGGGTTAGCTTAGTGGGCCCTGAGAGTATGGACAGAGGGATCCAACTGGAGTCAGGAAGGCGTAGAACTGGAACATGCCCCTGCTGTTGTGGGCCTGGGTCCCTGTTCTATCGCCCCAATCAGGGAAGTACATCAAGGTATTGATTGTTCTCCCCTGGCTTTAGGCTGGTAGGGGGTCGTGTTGGACTTTTGCTTTTGCAGGGTCATCCCCAGACTTTTTTGCCTCCTGCCTCCTATATTTTTCTGACATGTTGCTGTTGGCTTTTCAACTCTGAGCACTTTACCACTGCTAACCAGTGCTAAAGTGCATATGCTCTCCTGTTTAAATTGTATGTAAGTGGTTTATCCATGATTGGCATATTTGATTTACTAGTAAGTCCCTAGTAAGGTGCACTAGAGGTGCCAGGGCCTGTAAATCAAATGCTACTAGTGGGCCTGCAGCACTGGTTGTGCCACCCACATAAGTAGATCTGTACTCATGTCTCAGACCTGCCACTGCAGGGTCTGCATGTGTATTCTTACACTGTAAATTCGACTTGGCAAGTGTACCCACTTGCCAGGCCTAAACCTTCCCTTTCCTTACATGTAAGGCACCCCTAAGATATGCCCTAGGTAGCCCCAAGGGCAGGGTGCAGTGTATGGATAAGGTAGGACATATAGTAATGTGGTTTATATGTCCTGACAGTGAAATACTGCCAATTTCGTTTTCACTGTTGCAAGGTCTGTCTCTCTCATAGGATAATATGGGGGCTACCTTTAAATATGATTAAAGTGTAGATTCCCCTAGAGAGTAGATGGACAGGTGGAGTTTGGGATCCCTGAACTCACAATTTAAAAATACATCTTTTAGTAAAGTTGATTTTAAGATTGTGAGTTTGGAAATGCCACTTTTAGAAAGTGAGCATTTTCTTGCTTAAACCATTCTGTGACTCTGCCTTGTTTGTGGATTCCCTGTCTGGGTCAGTTTGACAGTTGGGTTGTTTTTCACCTCACACCAGACAGTGACACAAAGGGAGCTGGGGTGTGATCTGCATTCCTGATTAGCCATCTCTGCTAGGAGGGAGGGGTGGAGTGGTCACTCTCATCTGAAAGGACTGTGCCTGCCTCTGACAATGCTGTCTCCAGCCCCCTGGTGTGTGTCTGAGGCCTTGCCTGGGCAAGGCAGGATTTCGCAAGAAGGTGTGAGTCCCCTTTGAAGGAAGGTGACTTCAAAGACTAAAATGGGTATAAGAAGGGCACCCAAACTTACAAACTTTAGAAACACTTCTGGAATCAAGGGGAACCTCTGCCTGGAGAAGAGCTGATCGCTGAGGAACAAGTGCTGCCCTGCCTGTGACTGTGCTTTGTGGAGCTTTCCTGCAGTGCTGCTTCTGCCAGAGTAAGAGGGCAAAGACTGGACTTTGTGTGCCTTCCATCTTGAAGAAGAAATCTCCAAGGGCTTGATGTAGAGCTTGCCTCCTGTTGTTGAAGTCTCAGGGATAGCAAAGACTTCTTCCTGCCAGCACCTGGAGTCTCTGGAGAGACCCCTACTCTGCTCTGTGGTGCCCTTCCAGTTCCTGGGACCCTGAAAGGAGAGGCTGGCAGCCTAAGGACAAAAATACACGCACCGAGCACCGTGCGGAGAAAAGATCGACGCGAATCCGATCGCGGCTGAGAAAACGACGCGACGCCGGCTCCGCAGCTGAGAAACGACGCCGCTGGAAACGCGACCGGAGAATCGACGCCCGGAGCAGGAGAAACGACGCGCAGCATCGCTGACGAAGGCTGAGAGATCGCAACCAGCGCCGCGGGACTTCGGACCGTCGCGTGGCTGGCTTTTTCGACGCGCATCGCCGTGCCGAGTTGTCATATACCCGTGCCGGGTTATTTTCGACGCACACCGCCCGTGCGGGGTTATTTTTGGCGCAAACCAGGTACATTTACACGCTAGCAGCGCTAGTGTGTTGTTACAACTACCTAAAGACTCTTTTTATTTTTAAACCTTTAAAAAATCATAACTTGACTTGTGTATGTTGGATTTTTGTCGTTTTGGTCTTGTTTTGTCTAGATAAATATTTCCTATTTTCTAAACTGGTGTTGTGTCATTTTGTAGTGTTTTCATTAAGTTACTGTGTGTGTTGGTACAAATACTTTACGCCCAGCACTCTGAGGTTAAGCCTACTGCTCTGCCAAGCTACCAAGGGGGTAAGCAGGGGTTAGCTGAGGGTGATTCTCTTTTATCCTAACTAGAGTGAGGGTCCTTGCTTGAACAGGGGGTAACCTGACTGTCAACCAAAGACCCCATTTCTAACACGTGGCAAATCCAAAATGGGCTGTGATGATGAAACAGGCACTGTGTCGATTTGGGAGGCTCTGCAGGAATTATCCAGCTGTGAGACAAGTGCTGTATCGATATTTCAGGCAATGTAATGATTTTTGCTGCCGTTGCATCGGTTTTCCGGTGCAGTAGATTTTCTCCCTCTGGTGAAGTCTTTGGTGGCGTTTAGACTTCTTAACTTGAGGCAAGCTCAGTTCATGCCCTTGGAGAGCAATTGTGAGCGAAGGTAAAGTTTTCCAGCAGAGTCAAGGAGCAGCAGGCAGCAGGCCAACAAACAGGAGAGCAGTCCTTCCAGAAAAGCAGTCCAGATGAGTCCTTTGGGCAGCATAGCATGCCTTCTGATAGTGTCCAGTTGTAGGTCTGGAAGTGTTGGATTTGAGGGGGTCATATACCCAAATGTGCCTTTGAAGTGGGGGAACTCCCAACAGTGGTCTTGAAGTTCATCAGTTCCCCTTTCAACCCAGTCCTGTCTGCCAGCAGATTTGTGGGGGGTTATCTGTCCTTTGTGTGACGTCAGGCCACTAGCCTTTGAAGTGTAAGTGAGAGCGCCTCCACCTTTCTTGCTCAGGAAGACCCATCAGTGTGCAGGTGAATGCAGATTCAACTGAGTGTCCTGTGTTTCCTGCTGTCTGTGTGGAATGCACAAGGGGAGCTGTCAACCCACACAGACTATACATGGATTGGAGACAGGCAGTAAGGCACAGTGAGCAGTAAGGACTTTCTAAAAGTGTAATTTCTAAAATAGTAAAGTTAACTCCAACTTCACCAGTAAGCAGTATTTCTCATTACCATTCAAGTCATACCAAACATGACAATGCCACTCCTTTCGGAAATTACCTCTTAAAAGTGTACAATGGAATTTCCAATGCTGGTCTATGAGAGGAACAGGCTTCACAGTAGTAAAGAATTACTTTGGGTGTTTTTTCCCTACCAGAACTGGTAAAACTTACAAGTATATGTCCTGACATTTACTTACATAGCTCCCTGCCCTACGGGCTACCTAGGACCTACTTTAGGGATGACTTATATGTAATACCTGGGGAGTTTAAGAAATGGCAAGTAGTTTTAAATGACAAGTGAGAGTGGCAGTGAAACTGCAGACACAGGTCTTGGAGTGGCAGGCCTGAGACATGGTTAATGGGCTACTTAAGTGGGTGACACAGTCCGTGCTGCAGGCCCACTAGTAGCATTTAATTTACAGGCCCTTGGAACATGTACTGCACTTTACTGGGGACTTTCAAGTAAATTAAATATACCAAGTGGGTATGAGCCAATGTTACCTTCTTTTAGGGAGAAAGCATATGCACTTTAGCACTGGTTATCAGTGGTTAAGTGTCCAGAGTCCTAAAGCCAATAAAATGCAGTCAGAAAAAGAGGAGGAAAGCAAAATGTTTGGGGTGACCCTTCAAAGAGGGCCATTTTCCAACATCTACTCTTTTTAACCAGAATGAGAAAGTCTTGCTTCCTGGAAGTGATGCAATATCATACCATTGGGGCTTTCGAAGTCACTTTGAGAGGCTAACACTAGCATCAGAGATGGTTGATACACAGAACTCTGCTCAGATTATTTTGTGGGTGTGGAAGCCAGTGGGAGAGATTTGGAGACACTAATCTTACTGTTACAGCCATAAACAATGTGGATGAAGGCAAAGTTTGTACAACAATAGGACCAAAAGCCGGATTATGATTGTTGAAGGATGATGTGCAGATCAAGAGTCTTTTGGTGCTGAATAGTTACTGCCCTCTCATAAACTTACCAAAGTAAAGGAAGGCATGTTATGAGGTTTTGTGATGCTAATTAGATAAGTCCTGTTGGTCGAGGCTTGTTTGTTTTTAGCAGAGAGTGGATTTTAATATTTGTTAGTGAAAAGTATATGCTCCCATAATAAGAGAGGCATTAAGTAGCACAGAAGCAAACCAGACTTAAGTTTGTGATTTACAGAGCTAAGCTCTCAGTGAAAATAATGTTTTGTTTTTTATCATAAAAGTGCAAACATCCGAAGTACCGCACTAAGGTATCATCTCCTCAAAGGTCATTTTCGGTCATCGCTATGCAGTACAGAATGCCTTGAAGTAATTGTAAAGTAATAGGAGTTCTAATGTCAGATTTTATATTTTCTTGAAGGACACGGTACTGTAAATGATTGAAAAAGCCATTCGCCTAACCAAGTCCATTTGAAATTACCCTGCATTATTTATGTATAAAACTGATCATAGTCAGAGATCCTCTTACATTAATCTTTCCTTACAAAGGGACGTGTTTTAAAAGTGTCCCTATGATTTCTAATTGCCCTATTAATGAGGTGTATGAATAATGGCTTAAGCGATATCAAAGTGTCAGAGATGAATTACTAAATAATGTTAATAATAAAGACCATCTGTCTCTTTTTTTCTGTAGTTGGGTTTAATTTGAAAGGTATACACTACACATAGGTGTTTATTGAGTGAAAGAGGTGTAAGTTGAATGAAACAGAAACATACCAACTCAGAGAGAATTACGAAATGCTTCGAGCAAAGTCATTTTCACACAAAGCTATTTTAAGCAGACATATAAGTGCAAATCCAATGTTTCAAAATGCACACACAATGCATAGATGTTGCTTTCTGTGCACAGTAAACAAGCAAGACCACACTTCTAATATGTTAATCATTTGGAAGGCACTAAAATGCATTGGCAAAAAAGACACCTCCTGTGGTCTTCTTAGAGTATGCAGGTCTGGATGCTTTTTCTCAGTCATTTTGTCATCTTTTTTAGCTTCCTAATGAGATATCAAAGAGAGGAGGTTTCATGTGGTAGAATAAAAAAATCTACAGGAGATGCCATTTTAGTTCTGCGTCTGAGTTCATGTCGAATATGTTCCTCTAAGATTCCAGTCCCTGGCCTGTAATGAACTTGGTATTACTTCCTCTGTCTGTATTTGGTGTATTTTCAAATTTGGCAATGTTTTTACTTTAGTATCAAGGGCATGTCTACCATATGCAAGATTGTGATCACTCTTCTAGGCCGACTGTCACCCTAAATGTTTTATTATACTTAAATCTTAAATCCTATGATGTGGCATTTGTATATTGTGTAGTTTTAAATGTATGAATGTCTTGAAGCTATATGTATGAGTTAATACGTATGCTGGCCCTTCACAACTTGGCCAAAGTGTTTTGCACTACAAAGCACTTTATAACACATTAACATTTTGTAGGTCCTTCTCTTAGCTAATACAGTCACGTTGTTGCTCCATTGTGCATGTCAAAATCACAAGGGAAAGATAGTGGAGTCAAAATATCCTCAAAAGTGGGAGGACGTAATAATTTGTTAAGATTCCATATCCAAAGAAGACATGTCAAAGGTATATTACTTACCAGGACTGGACATGCCTTTTATTCCATGGAGCATTTCCTCAGTAGGCTGGAGCTTCTGAAGGCCAACTTTTTCCACAGATGGACGTTCTTGGTGCCTCTGTCACTTTCCCCAGCTTCCCGAGTTTAAATACACTGGACAAACGGAGGGACCGAGGAAAGAGGGGAGCGAAATAGAGTGAGAGATCTGATATGGGGAAAGAGTGAAAGAAGAGAAGGTGAGAGACTGGATAGATGGAAAGAGAGAGGTTACACAAGGAGACAAAGGGAGTGGGCTGGTTTGAGCTTTCCTGACAGGGCCACTTTGCAGTTCTTAATTTGTACATAAAAACGTGCTGGTGCCCAAAGCCCTCCTCTTAAACACACGGCTGCTGCAATTAAATATCCAAACACGGAATACCATTAAAAGCCACTCCTTGCCCCATCAGCCCACTCTTGCAGCTTTCTGTTTTCTCCCTTTTTGACGCTTTTTCTTTTTTCTCTTCATCAGTCTTTCTCATGTGTCTTTTGCTTGCAGCAAATTCTTGAGGCAGAAAAATAAGTGCCTGCCCTCAAAAATAATTGCCGGTGTTCTGCACCGGAAACAACACGCACAAATTAAGCACTGCCACTTTGATTCCCCAGTTTGGCCTGGTGGTTTATGGCACAGTGAACATATGGAAAAGCTCTTCAGTGGCTCTGCTTGCAATAACAGGATCCTAAAAGTGACTAAATTCAGGTGAGGTTGTGAACTCCTTTTTTCATTAGGCAATGCCTAATATCAGTTTCAAGAAAAAACCTTCTCAAATGAATCTTTTCCCATCCTAATTGGCAAACCTGTACCTATGTAGTGGAATGAAGAAACAACACTATGAAAACTGGTGCAGTCCAAAAGTCATGTCACCACGCAATAAAGAAATAGAAGACTCCAAAAATAAGAGATCCCTTTTAAAAAGGAGGGAGTGCAGCCTACTATGATTTATATCATCCATTTACGTTCTGTTCGTTCCACTTTTCACTAGTTAGCCCTTTCAACAGCTGGGTCAGTGCTGAGGCTCTTTACCCATCACGACCCATAACAGGTATAAATGATTGGCAAGTGCAACGGTACAATCAACAACATTGTACTGGGACAGGACAGTATTCATTACAAAACTAGGTACCCTAAAAAATGTGGCGTGCCTTCCGACCTGAGTAGGAATTAAATTAAATTGATCTGTGTTATTAGCACTGCCAATAATTGTTTTTAAAGGTATAAAGATCTGTAATTCCACCGCTGTAAACAAGTCACCTTTATTCATTTTTTCAAATATTTTCATAATCAATGGACACGAAGTCTTCAACTGACATGACAAAAGGGACTGGAAATATGACAAAACGCACTCTCATTCATGAAATTATATAGCGTCACAAGACGCAAATAATATTGCAACATGGAATACGAAAACTGCTCATGCCTCTGAAATGCAATTCTTCTGTACTATAATCATGACTTCTTATCAAATCCAACCTGAAAGCTACAGTTGGTATCCTCTTCCCACGATCTTCCAGGTTACAAAGCGTCTTTTGATTGAGAATTGTGGTATGCTTAAATAGGTCAGAAATCTAAAAAGGAGTTTCCACGATTGAAAAGACATGCCATGCATAGACTCCTCTTGCAATTACTAAAATCTGCCCAGAGAGTGCGAAAAAGGTGTTATTTTGACAAAAGAAAGGCTAACCTTCGAGCTCACAAAAGACCTTGTTCAATCTGCGTCAGTTTCTTTATAAGTGTATCCAAGAAGTCTTTTTGAATACATTGTAAAACCTGCAATTAGTGATAGTGTTGGGTAATTGGCTCATTTGCCATATTTCTACCTTCTTTTCTGGTTGATCTGTGTAGTAGTTACTCCCGTAGATTTCAGCTGAGTTGTCACAATGAGAAATAATTACAATATTTCACAACATTAACTGCATCCTAATTGCAAAAGTTTTGAACTATAATCACCATAAAAACTAATGTGACAGGGAATATTAAGAGTAATTAGTGTAAAAAAAGAAACTGTTAAGAGCGTGTTATTGTCTTACGAGGTTGCTTGAAATTAGTTACAAGAAGAGTTTTCATCCAACCTTGCAATAATTTCATTATTAGCAAACGTCTGTAATGCATTTCCCTGACACTTCTCACACGTGCCAGCCTTCTAGGAGATAACTTTTAATACTCAATGGTATGGGAGGTTCCCACGGAAGAGTCGGTGGGCGGTGTTATTTCAAGTGCTGAATTTCACAGTTAATAGTCTAGGATTAGGGTTTTCCCAGCCTCTGGTGTTGTTTTTGATACAATGGAAGGGGAAAGGAGGTCCGTTTGCATCCTGTGTTAATTCAATTAAAACATACGAGGCCAATAAAAGCCTTAGAGCATACATTTCTGCAATACGAAACCGTCGGTGCCAATGTTTTCCTCTCAGCCTGAAAGATGTGCGTATATTTGTTTGATGCACCTGTATGTGCCGTCACCACGCAGTTTGGGGCTCAAGAACGTTGGAATTCACAGAGGTCTTTTCGAAGAAAACCATCCAATATGAGAATACGGAGTCTATTTTTAGACATAAATGCGCCGCTAAAGTTTTAGCAGCACAGATGAATTGTAATCTGTCCTGTGCCGCAGAAAATATGTTGACGATCCCTTGCAGTGGCGAAGCTGTGCTTAGTTGGACAGTTTCTTGAGTATCCACTACATAAATCCAACCAAGTGCAAAGTCAGTTACATAGAAATCCTCAAAATATAGACAGCTTCGAAGTATTCTACCCAGCAATCGTGAGACAAAGTAGTCTAGGCAGCCATCCAGGCTCCCTTCTTCGGTTCTTGGTCACTTTACAACCCCCTCCCAACCTATCAAAATGTCAACATTAGAGAAAGCAGACCAAGCACCACTATGGTGAACATATACAGATGAACAGGAGAGGTGCTGCTATTTCAAAGGGTCATAAAAAGGAGGGTGTCACACACGAGTGACTCGAGAGCTATAGTCCCAGAGGCTGGCCCAGTAGATTAAAATGATCAACCACTGTCCAGTGCTCTGATGGCATCTACCTACTGCATGGCCACTTTCCCATCTCCAACAAGACTGTACAAACCTTAAAAGTGCTTTGCAATGATCTCAGGCTTCACCAAGACCTACAAATTAACAGACATTTATAACTCATGGACAGTTCATTTAGGAATTCTTTCCACTTTAGGAGGAACATGTCACTGTCCTCAGAGCTGATCTTTGCTAGACCTTTCTTAAACATTGAAGAACAAGCTATAGCTGTGATAATGAATCAGTAAGCAATGGCCTCTTTCACACAATCGAGCATCCAACTGAATGTGTATATATAAGTTAATATATTTTGGAAATGCAATAGAGCAAGCATTACTGGGGCACCCGTTAGTACTGGACATAATCAGAAGAACAAGGAATAAGCCCTGAGTAGAAAAAGTATTTCAGATTGTGAGATGGGGGCAGAGTGGGGAGTTTGGCCCTTTGCAGAGCCCACAATAAATTTAGGGCCATTTGGCAATAATACACAATACAGAGTTCTCTTTTTCCTCACAATAGTCAACGATGACTATCAACGTCCTTCAATACTACTCCACTTGTTTCTTTTGAGGGAAATGCTGCTTTGACACCATGTTTTCAAAAAAGATCTCCACTATTTTGTAGGAACTTGGGTTATTAGTAGTGCTGGGTGGACAGCCATGCCCAAGTGACAGGTGCATAATTTTCCCTTACAGCACCTGACTCTCTCCTGGTAGCAAAACAGAGCAGTCCACTCACGGGAGGTAATGTGGGCTAGTAATCACCATTCCCTGGCATGCAATAATAACACTCCATAAATGACTGTCCAGCCTGTGCTTTTGTTTAGAAAAGTAAAACTAAGTTTATTTTGAATACACTACTA
Source organism: Pleurodeles waltl (assembly GCF_031143425.1). Lineage (NCBI taxonomy): Eukaryota > Metazoa > Chordata > Amphibia > Caudata > Salamandridae > Pleurodeles > Pleurodeles waltl. Next base: position 813,769,318 of record NC_090446.1, on the reverse strand, counting down.
AATATTATGCATTAATTTACAAATATATATATAAGGCACACAGACGTACCTTAGATTAGATTACAAAATCACATTTGGCCCAGTACTCTCTATCCCACCACACATATAATATGGCACATCACAATAGAGGGGAAGTATCACTTTAAGTAAGACTAACATATTGGATTTGTCATGGGTTCACCATATTACAAGAATAACAAACCATATGTTAAAAATACCATCATTTTGTGGGTAAATGCAATATTCACTAAATATCATGTGTAACTGCAATTGTTAATATCAATAAAGCATTTCAACTTTGAACAGTAATCACTGTCAACATTATTATATCAAAAAATCATTTAAAAAAGAACATAATATGTGCATGCGTTCTTATTATATACTTCTAGGCCACATTAAGTGTAACCATAAAACCACCTCCTAGAGGACGCTACACTGCCGGCTGTACAGCAAAAGCTCTAGTTTTGGAAGTGCTTTAAAATATGTGAAATCCTAGAGGGTCATGGATTCCTTCACCCTGAAAATGTAGGGCCAGTTGTTAAAAATCCTTGAGAGGTAGTTACTGCTCTCCTACTCCCTAACACTAATTCCTTTTGTGGTGGTGCTTCTGCTGTCCAGTGGCCACCAGAAGATCAGAGAAATATGCAGATTAGCCAGCCCCACAGGTCAATATATGGTGCTGCAGCCAGGAACAGTGAATATTTTATTAGTGGGTGTCCCACTGTGTTGCATAGCTTTCTTTTATTTATTTTTGTTTATTTTTTTATCTGAAAAGGGGTGCCCAGTCCATTCCGTGATATCCCAGACCTGGCTCCCATGTTGAGGGAAGCCAGGTGAGCCCACTATGGGCTGCTCCAGCTGGCTTCATGGCCAGCCACCACTCCTTGTTGCCAGCGCCAGAGCCGGCAGCTGTATTTTCCCCTGCCTGCTTCCCCCAGACACGGGCACAAGGAGCACGGTTAAAGCCCCTGCTATAAGGTGGGGCATGACAGTTCTACCCAACCTCTTTTAGTGTGCTCGGGCCCAGAGTTGGGATTCAAACCCCATTCTTGCATTGCCACAAGGGAAATGAGGGCTCCCCAGGGTAATCAATTCACAGGGAGGGGGCCTATCCCTCATACCCTATCCCCCCTAAACAAATAAAATTAGGTGCTTGTGCTGACCCACAGGCTCATCATGGGGTTAATTTTCAGATCTTGCAGGAGAGCTCCGTGTGCTCTGTTTCGCTGCAGTGGACAAAGATCTCCAACCTCAAAAACGTCATGGCTCAAGCCCTGTTGGGACAATTTGGACAATCACAAGCTTGTTTTATCCTCCTGGTCTTTGTCTTTGGGAGCAACAGTTCAGGGTTTCTCCCAACTGGTCCTTATGGAGTGTAAGGGTCCAACCTTACTGGCGCTTGGGGAGACCCACTTGTCCTGGGGTCCACTAGAGCAGAGACCTTTGTCCTTTTGGGCATCAAGAGTTTCTTCTTCCAGTTTTCATTGCTGTTGCAGTTCCAGGATCCAGAAGAAACAAACGCAAACATCAGTCCTTATGAAAGTGTTTTTAAAAGGGGGAGGAAGGTTCTAGAAACCAGGCACCCCTAGCCAATTCTAGCGTGCCACATCTCCTCACGACCCCGTTCATAAACCTCCTGCACAGCATGCTGGGACAGTTTAAGATGGCTTTATTCAGGAGTCACCGGTCACATCTGATCCTGGGGTCACGGTTCTACCCCTCACTGACCACTGCCAAGGCCTTTCACACCAAAACCTCAAAGAGGAGTCCCCTTCTGTATTGGCTCCAGTTGTTTGGGCTTCCCCCATTGGTCATGGGCCTGGAATGCCCCTAGCCCTGATACCATGTGACAGGCTAATTAAAAGATGCAGATATTCATTACCACCCCTTCCTCCTCAGGAGCTGAGGGAAGTATTTTGTATTGTTCCTTTTGTGTGGGACAGCCTTTGTCCCCCCTGCTTTGGAGGAATGCATTAACTCTGCCCAGCAGGTTGACAAAAGGCCTGGGCTACGATCCTGAGCTTACAGTTCTATATGACCCATAAGATGTACATGTATGGTCTTGGGACCTGAGAATAAGAACTAAGCACTGCTCTTCCACCCCAGTTTCATACCTCACATGACTTTGTAGTTCTCAGGGGAGCAAGAATGCAGCCACCTGTCCCTTTCCCTATTTGTGTTGCAACTGCTTTATCTAAAGAGGCAGACACTGGTGGCACACACACAATCCATTCACATTGTGATTACCGCAAATAAGACACATGTAGTGAGAGTCACCCAGAGTAGAAAGTCCAAAACTGGGTGATTGTAAAAAAGCAAAATAATGTGGTTGTATTAAAAGGGTGGAACCCAATTAGCAACATGTATACTTAAGAAATAAATACAGTGATAGGGAACTAGTAATTTGTTGAAAATATAATACATTTAGCCTTCTGAATTAAGTCATATGCCAGTCTTGTGTCTCAAAATGTGTGGTTTACTAAAGCTAGATTTATGTTATGATGGCTCTACAGCAACACCAAAATGACACAATGACATAAAGAATTACTAATGAACAACAAACTATTAATTTGTGTAAATACAAATTCAGAACTATGCTTCCTAGATACAGGTGATTCCAGTAACTTTTCATTGAGGAGCTTGTTACATTGTCTGCTGACTCTGACAGCTAGAATAAAGATGTCACAACTCCACTTGACAAGTTGTTACAGGAAATTAGTGTTGCCATCTTCTTAATAAGTCAAGTCAAAGCTCCCCCTCTAGTGAGCTATTACAGATAACTTTCTTATTATGGGCAAGCAGGGATGTCACAGCTCCACTCTTATATGTAGTTGGAGTAAATTAGTGATGTTAATTTCATATTACAGGTAAGCAGTGATGTCAGAACTAGTAAGCAATTGAGATGCAGATATTCATAGTGATGTGGCAGATGTCCATGTATTATATACTTATTTCCACATATATCCTTTTACAATTATCCATAACATGTTTTTCGTGCTACCAAAATGCTCAGCCACCCTGGATTGTGTTTCTTTGTGAATGGGTAACATAGGAAAGTGATTTATATCACTGATGGATGAGTGTCCAATCAGGCTTTAATGAAAGGCAGCATGGTAAGTATTTAAGCAGTACATAAACAATAGAAAATGTCACACAAAATACACTAAAACTCCACAGCAATTAAAAAATAAAGGGAATATGTTTATGTGTCAAATAAGAGAAAATTCCAGTAAGGCTAAGCAAAGTTATGTCATTTTAAATTATTAAGATGCGAAAGCACCAAGATAAATAAAGTACCCAATATAAGTCAATGGTTGTGGTAGACGAGGGCCAAGGTGTAATTTAAAGTCGACCGTGATGGAGCCCGAGTTGGATATACCAAGGGGATTGGTCAGAGTGAAAGTCTAGAAGTCAAGTTCAAAAAGTTTATTGTCCCATTTCAGAAAAGGATTTTGGCTCTTTCTTGAAGAAATATGTTGAAATGTCTTATGTGCCCCAAATCTGAAGGTGTGAATGCTGTACATGTGCTTCAGAAAAAGCTGGTGGGTAAATTTGAAAATGCGGTGCCAACAAGAGGGTCAGCAGCCCCCACCCTGAATATTCTGCAAAGCTCCAAAGGTCAGTGCTCCCCATTTAGGTCAACCTGCCAAAAAAAGTGATCTGTTGTGTGGCTCCTCAAAGGCAATGAATGGCCTATAAGTAGCCTATAGTAGCTCTGACAAGAAATTATTTCTGTTTTCAAAGTTATATTTTGTTAGAAATGGGGTCTTTGGTTGGCAGTCAGGTTACCCCTTGTCCAAGCAAGGACCCTCACTCTAGTCAGGGTAATAGAGAATCACCCTCAGCTAACCCCCTCTCACCACCTTGGTAGCTTGGCCCGAGCAGGCAGGCTTAACTTCAGAGTGGTAGGTGTAAAATATTTGTACCAACATACACAGTAACTCAGTGAAAACACTACAAAATGACACAACACAGGTTTAGAAAAATAGATAAGATTTATCTAAACAAAACAAGACCAAAACAACAAAAATCCAACATACACAAGCCAAGTTATGTGTTTAAAAAGCGAAAGAGTCTTAAATCCTTTAGAAAACAGTGAGAACGTTGTTAGCGTACGAAAGTACATGCGTAGCGTCAAAATAACGCTGCATGGAATAGTGTGGGCTTAAAAAGGCCAGCAATGCATCGATTTATCAACCGCAGGCGAGAGCGCCTGTCGTTCCTCCTCCGGTCAGGTCGCGTATGTCATTTCTTCTCTCCCGCACGAGAGTGATGCATCAATCCGGACAGGCACTGGGTCCCGGCAGGCTTTTCGTTGATTTTCCACGTCCAGAGATATTGCATTGAAATCAAGTCACACAGTGTCAAGAAACCGCGCTGCGTGGGGGATTGTGTCATTAACAGCAGCCACTGCGGGTGTTGCGTGTCGTTTCTCCAGCCACGTTGCATTTCCAAGCAGCAATGCCGGAGGGCGTTGGTTTTAGCCACGAGGCTGGCGTCGTGTCATTTTTTCAGCTGCGAAGCGAGATGGTGCGTTTTCCTGTATTGCGGTCTTTTTGTGGATTTCTGTCCTTATCCACCTGATCCACCACTCAAGGGCCCAGAGACAGGTTAGGGCACCACTGGGCAGGCAGGACTCTCAGCAGAAAGCCCAGGTGCTGGCGGGGAGAAGTCTTTGTTATTTCTGAGACTCGAGCAACAGGAGGCAAGCTCAGTTCAAGCCCTTGGAGATTCTTCACCAGTGGGAAGTCAAACAAAAGTCAGTCTTTGTCCTCTCTCAGGCAGAAGCATCTACTGCAGGCCAGCCCAGCACAGCACAGTCACAGGCAAAGGGGCAGTACTCTTCCTGCAGCTTCTCCAGCTCTTCTCCTTGGCAGAGGTTCCTCTTGGTTCCAGAAGTAATCTAATTTTCAGAGGTTTTGGGTGCTCTTCTTATACCCCTTTCTGCCTTTGAAGTAAGCCTTCTTCAAAGGAAAGTCTTTCTTGTTTGTGAGATCCTGTTTTGCTCAGGCCAGGCCCCAGACACACACTAGGGGGTTGGAGACTGCATTGTGTGAGGGCAGGCATATCCCTTTCAGGTATGAGTGACCACTCCTCTTCTCCCTCCTATCACAGATGGCTCATCCGGATAAGCAAGCTACACCCCAGCTCCATTTGTGTCACTGTCTAGTGTGAGGTACAAACAGCCCAACTGTCAAACTAACCCTGAGAGGGAACCCACAAACACACAGAGTCACAGAATGGTTTAAGCAAGAAAAAGCCTACTTTCTAAAAGTGGCACTTTCAAACACACAATCTCAAAACCAAGGTCACTAAAAGACGTATTTTTAAGTTGTGAGTTCAGAGACCCCAAGCTCCACATGTCTATCTGCTCCCAAAGGGAATCTACGCTTTAATCATATTTGAAGGCCGCCCCCATGCTAACCTACGAGAGAGATGGGCCTTGCAACAGTGAAAAACGAATTTAGCAGTATTTCACCGTCGGGACCTATAAAACGCATAAGTACATGTCCCACCTTTAGCATACACTTCACCCTGCCCATGGGGCTACCTACGGCCTACCTTAGGGGTGCCTTACATGTATGAAAAGGGAAGGTTTAGGCCTAGCAAGTGGGTACACTTGCCAAGTCAAATTGGCAGTTTAAAACTTCACTCACAAACACTGCAGTGGAGGTCTGAGCCATGTTTACAGGGTACTAAAGTGGGCGGCACAACCAGTGTTGCAGGCCCACTAGTAGCATTTGATTTACATGCCCTGGGCACCTCTAGTACACTTTACCAGGGACTTATTGGTAAATCAGATATGGCAATCATGGATAGCCAATGTGCACATACAATTTATACAGGGAACACTTACACTTTAGCACTGGTCAGCAGTGGTAAAAGTGTCCAGAGCAAACAAAACAACAAAATCAGAGTCCAGCACACAGAAACAATCTGGGAAGTAGAGGCAAACAGTTAGGGGAGACCATGCCAATGATGCCAAGTCTAACATATTTCCTAACTAGTTCGTAGAAATCAGTCTTTTCCAATGAATTTGATTAAGGACCAGTTCTTGAACTTTTTCTGGAGCTGTTTCCTACTGGAAAATGCGGATATGGTAATTTAGTCTACTGCACTGGTATCTCCTGTGGTAATAGCTAAGCGTAATGCAGTGAACATTGTTTTTGATTATGTATAGGTATAATGTAATTTTAGGGATGACGTATTTAATATTTCCAAGCAGGTTTTTAGGGCTGTGAAATAGTTAATTTTCACAAAAGCTGCATGCACATATGAGAGTTCGCCAGCTGCAGCGATCCAGAACTCAGTGGTGACCTATACTATGTTTTTAGGGCCACAAACTGGATGGCTCAGTATAATGCTTCATCTACGTGTGACTTTTTTTTTGCATGCCAGAGGCATAGTTTTACTCTATATGGAATGGCCCTACTTAAAGTTAAATAGGCCAAATGTTTTTTTTAAGTCAATTTAGACCTTGTTCTAGGGGTCAGAGCACAAACATTGGGCACTGGACAGCAGTTCAAAATTACAAGCATGTGCGTCTTAAATCAAAGGAAAAGCTAGGAGTAAACACCCAAAAGGAGGTCACTGTGCAAAAGGTATAGTAATAAATACAAATGTTGTAATTGGGTACATAGAAAAACATGATATATGTACCAGCTTATTTAGTACGTGTTTTCCCCAGATGTTGTGTATTATTATCCCCTAAAACAACATACCTCTGAAAGGAAGAATTTTCTTCTTGCATGGATCATGCTGTTCTTAAACAGGGTGAGTTTTATGTTGACAAGACCCAATTCTTTGATAGACGAGCAATAGACAATTTGGCTTAAGGTATAATTTACTCATGTGATTAGGTATCAAAATGCGTCTTGCATTTTAGGTGTTTTCCTTCCAAAAATGAATAATGTTCTTACCTGAAACTATAATTAACTCTCTAATTGGAATTAAGCTAATTTGAAATGTGTTTTGTTGTCTGACAACTAAATGAGTTTAGTAAAAGATGTGTCCTTATTTGCCTTGCTGTGTGACATAGATTTCTCCACAGACGTATCTCACTTCTTCTGCAATAAATGTTTTATCAATGGCTTGGTCCATATTCAGATGCAAGCTGTTCAGAGCGGGATGCAATCCTAACCCAGTGGAAGTTATCTTAAAATGGGTGATTTTCTTACTAAACAGAACCTTTTATTCTAACATTAGCGGTTGCTTTTGTTTACCGGCTCTGATGTCAATGCTATTAAATATTTCTTGTAAAATCAAATTTATTTTTTAAATTTGCATTCTAGTTTCACAAGGGGACTGTTTCAACATTTATCTATAGTTCAAAATATAAAGTAAAAAGCATTACTATGAGTGCTAGTACCAATGTTGATCATATATCACTAGGGAAGTTTCAAGTGCTTCTTAATTTCCTGTACAGATTCTTCCAGTGCAAAGCCCAAGTGAACTAACAGCCTAAAAGGAGTTTTCATAAAATTCAATTGAACTTAGTTCAGAACGTGATTGTTTTTTACTTGTTTGATTGAATATTTATATTGATTTAAGCTCTGATTTTTTCGGAAATATCAAAATCAAAATGTGGATAGGAATGTTGGACCCGACATCCTTAGTGTGGCTTTGCCCTACTTTTTTCCCTTCAATCTACCTGCTTTTGCTGACTTCATTTAGGCTGGCCTTTGGACTCTGCATAGTTTAGCACTACTAACCAGTGCTAAACCACCTGTGCTCCATCCCTAAAACAAAGTAGCATTGGCTTCCACTCAACTGGCACATTTTATTTACTACTAAGACCCTAGGAAAGTGAACTACATGCACCCATGACCTGTAAATTAAGTGCTACTGGTGGGCCAGCTGCACTGATTGTGCCACCCACTCCCTCAGGATGGCCATTGAGCCTGTTTCTGAAGTTTTGAACTTTCATTTCAACTTAGTAAAATAAACATTTTTTCAGGCCTAAACTTTTCTTTTTAATACACATAAGCCACATTAGGATAGGCCCTAACAGTCCATAGGGCACGAGACAGTGTATTTAAAAAAGTTGGGCATGTACCGTTAGCTTTTATATGTCCTTGTACAGAAACCTGTCTCATAGGATAACATTGGGTTACCTTTTTACATTTGATAAGTGATAACTTTTAATTGAGAGCAGGCAGGGATGTGGAAATTGTAATTTAAAACTATCTTTAGTGGCAAAGTCAGAATTTAAGTCAGAATTCTGAAAATGCCACTTTTATAAAGTTGTCATTTTTTCTCCCAACCAATTGGTATCTTGGGCCACATGACTTGGTGTAGCTGGCAGTTGGTCTTTGTGTATTGCTTCCAGACAGTGAGAGGAAGGGGGAATGGCCATTGGCAGGATGTATCACCCTTGACTTGATAGAAGGCTGGAGCTGTCACCTATCACACTTGCACATCATAAAGCCTCTGCCACAGCACACTCACAAGGGGTTTGACACTAATCCTTTGTGTCCCCAGTCATGCTGGGACCGGTGCAGGGAGGCAGGAAATTCCAAGCACCTCTGGGGGTGGAATGCTCTAGAAACTTCTCCAACTTCAAAGTTTCTAGAAGGACTGCTACGCTGCTGCCCTGCTACTCTGCTGTCATGCTTCCTGTAACCCAGCTTGCTGAGAAGGAAGACTGGACCTGAACACTTCATCCCAGGCTGAAGTCGCTCCAAGGGCCAACTGACTAACTTCCCCGTTCTGAGGTACAGGGACATATAAGCTCCGGAGGCTTGCACGTTCTTGTAGCTCAGAGACATACAATACAAATCCAAGTTTTGCTGCCGGATTAACTGCCCAGTATGGTCCCTAATTAAAAAAGAGCAAAGATAAAAACAGTATGGAAACTGCTGTTTACAATATCCCCCAAATAACCTATAGGTTAAGAGTGGAGTGAGTATAACATAGATACGAAAGGCAAGGTTTCTTAAAGTATAAGGACATTGACATGTTTCACAACTTGAATCATCTACCTGCCCAGACATTAATTAGTTAATCATGCTTTACTAATTTATGTTATGTGCAAGATGTGCGTTTCGGTGTCTTTTTTTGTGATCTTTTGTTCTAAATATGCTTAAAGGCTACCATGTATTTATGATTAAAAAACTGCTGGCCGTGGACTTTGCATGTTCTAATGTTAGTGGACTAGACTAAATAAAGATAAGTTTGTACCTGACTGAAAGACCTTGAACCCCCTAAAACACATAGAGACTTGCGGGCATATTTATACTCTGCTTGAGCCGGATTTGCGTCATTTTTTGTATGCAAATTCTGCACAAACCTATCACCATATTTATACTTTGATTTAAGACCCCGTGAACGTCAAAATTTATCAGTGTGCGTCATTTTCTGGATGCTTGACACCGCCTTGCATTAATGACATGCAAGGTAGGCGTTCCTGTCCAAAAAATGACTTAAACTCCAAAAATGGTGCACGGTTTGGAGACGCAGCTGGAAAATGACATAAACCCCGATTTGCGTCAAAAATTAATGCGTGGGTCAGGGTAGGCGTTAAGGGACCTGTGGGCTCTTTTCCATGGTGGGAGACCATGGAAGCAGTCCACAGTTGCCCTTCCCTGAACCCAGGGACACCCCCTCCCTCCCTAGCCCACCCTTGGAGGACATCCATGGATGGGGGAACCCATCCATGGTGATTGCAGGTAAGTGCAGGTAAGTATAATGTTTTATTTTTTTAGAGTGGCATGGGGGGCCTAACTTTCTAAGACAGGAGTAATTTCCATGGGTATTGTGAGTCAAAAAATGGCGCAGGTCTGGTTGGAGCCAATATTTTTGCGCTAACCTGACTTGCACCATTCTTTGATGCACAACCCCCATTCTTCCCTACGCGTCTGCTGCCTGGTTTGAGTCATTTCTTTTGACGCAAGCCAGGCCGCAGCGCTGGCTAACGTCATTCCATAAATAGGGCGCCCAGCTGGTGTGTTGGAATGGTGTTAGCTGGCGGTAAACTTTTTGACGCAAATCTGCCCTGGCGCTGATTTGCGTCAAAAAGTATAAATATGGCCTTGGTCTTTGGGAATGTGTTCCACTAGTTTTCCCGATGACAGCACTGCATGAGATACATTTCTGCAATAGGATTCAGCTATATTGTAACTATTTTCCATCTCAAGCCAAGATTTCGCTCATAGCAGGCTCAGTTACTTTGTCCCAATTACATTTGTAGGTGTTATTGAAGGTTCAACTCAGCCCTTTGGCTTTTTAACAATTTGCCCTACTTTGCCAGTGCACAAGCCATCACATTTGCAGGTCTTTCTTGACAGCACACCGGTCTGCCATGCCTATTGTTTACAAAGTACAGAGTTTGCTTTTAGTCAGCCTTCTTCCACCTCTAGCTCGGTGGCTCAGCCCCCTTTGGCCATTACTTTCAGACTGTCTCAATAATGGTTTGGGTTGGTACAGATCAGCATGAGACTTATCTCATGCTCTTGGTTGTTTAGTGTGTGCTTCAACTTCTTAGAAAGTGGTACCATTGCAAAATGTGAAGTTTTATTCTACATCTGAAAATTATACACATTCATCACACATTTAGACACATTCATTTGTATCTCAAACACAAAAAGCATGGGAAAGTAATAATTGTTATTTTGATCACTGCTAGACAAATTGGGATCAAGGGAGAAGAAAGATGGTTAAGGTGCAGCTTGGACTGATTGGTGGCTTCCACGTGAATAGAACTAAGTTTGGCAAAGTTCTTTTTTATTGCTATTTTGACACTGTCTGATATTACACCTCTTCCTTCAGCATGATCAGTGAAAATGATTTTCCCTAGTGAGGTGCCTACCTACTTTATATTGCTTCTAAAACTGGGCGCTACATAAATATGTCACCATATATTGTTTGTGTATCAGCAAATATATCAGGGCCTCAAGTTGCTGAAACAGACAATGGGGACAACATTTCTCTTCAAGGGCTCTTTGGCGCATCATGCACTTTACCTATTGCTCATATCTGGTGTACCTTTCCATTGTTTATATTTGTCAAATTGCATACAAGTTGAACCTCCTTTTCATTCTCCACTAGTTTCCCATTTACTTTTTTGTCATCCATTTTAAGCCTAAGGAAGCCCTTTTCCACTGATGCTGTTTGTTCCCAACTTACTTTTGCTAAGTAACTTGACATACTGACTTGTACCATATGGTGTTGCGGGGAGTAACTCTATTGTGTTGCTGGGACCTTTATTCCTTTATCTTATAATGGCTCAGAAATAGGCTTGGATGTGGATCTATGCTTGTCAGGGGTTGGCTGCTTTCCTGGCTGACTTGATCCTTAGATTAAACCTTGGTGTCCTGATGCTTGGTCTAAGGGTTGAGTCCAGGACCTTGGGCACTACATGGGGGGACTAGCTGGAAGCTGAACAGTATTGGATGTAATTGCTGAATAGTCAGGATTCAAGCCCCCATTCACCCAATGACTTGGCCCTCTGCTGTAATGTGTGAACACTATAACTGTAGCAGCCTATAGTAGCAGACTCTAGCAGACCGTAGCAGGCGGCCTGGAGCAGGAGTGGGTGAATAAGCAACACACTATGGGTGCTCAGCCAGTTGCTTTAACAATCAGGACTTACAGGACACCTGCAACCTGTCTGTTAAGCTGTATCCTGTTCCGGTTGCTTGATATACCCTGTTGCACCCATGCTATGCACTCCTACAACTTTGCTCCCTCTACCCTCGCTGATCCTCTCTCCTCCTGTTTTCTGCAACAGCCACTGCTGGGTGTCTGTTTGCAGCTCTAATTTACCACTCTGTCCTTTCAGCCTTTCTATTCTCCACTACCCATCTCTGCAATCCAGCTAAAGCAACTTTCAAGCTCTGTCTCTAGCCCTCGCTCTGAGGTGCAGGCTTTCCAAATCACTAGATCACAAAAATAGAGGCACCTTGGAAGCATCAACATTGACCCGAGGTTAAATAGAGATCCTCCAGGAAGGAGAAGGGGCCGGTAGGTCAATGGTTCCTGACCTCTCGACACTCACCTCCCAGGGAAGTGGAGCTTCCAGGGCATAGGAATGGCTAGCTGGTGCAGCGTGGAGAAACCATGGTGCAAGGCCCTCCAGGGTGCTGACAGGATAAAAATGAGTGAAAGGGAGTCCCGGAGAGGAAACTGCACTAGCCTCTGCTCCTGCCCACCTCAGTCAGCTCAGGAGGCTCTGTTGTGGTAGTTGCCCAGTTTGCTGATTCCAGAGAATTCCTGGCCTAGCAAGTCAATAAGTATATGGGATAAATTATAGTACAATCAGAGAAATGCATATACCGTAAATCTTACAGTTATATGTTTGTGGTATGTAGCTGTCCGTTCTTAAAATCTTGTGGAACTGTACGCTTTACGTACACAGAGAACTGGATTAGAAAACCTCCCCATCTTCAAAAGGCATCTAGATACTAAGGAATATTTATGTCTAGTTTTTCACCATTACCATTTACATTTTTATGCGAGTTCGGTTGTGGCATCCAATAGCCTGTGAGTGAACAGTTCTATTCTCGTTCATAGTGCTGCCTCATCCATAAACTATAAAACTGGTATTGATCCTCTGTTCCGCTGCGGATACGACAAGCAGTAAGAGAATGCAACCTGAAATAGATGTGGATATTATTGGAAAGCGAAAGCTTGAATTTTCGGCAGTCTAATAAAAGTCCCATTGAGGCTTATTTCGAGCTGGTGTGGACTTTTCAAATGTGTACGCCAACTCACTTTGCGAAGGTTTCAAGGTAGGCTACACAGTACTTTGACCTCTCCTAATGTCTGCATTCTGAAAGGACATGTACAAGTTTGTGTGCCGGTTCAATAACTCCCTAAATTACAGGGTCGGCAACATTTCCACACTGCAGTTCTGCGTGTTGCCTGTGCCTATAGCGCCCCCTCGTGTGTGCCTTTAGAGGAAAGTTTGAATCATGGGGATGTATTGAGCTGGAGACTGAGCTATGGACCTTTTTATGACTGAACACATACCAGGGAGGTGGAAACAAAGTCAGCCAATGATTTCTAATACAAGGTGTACAATCAGGAACAGAGAAAAGAAAAATTATGGTATGAGGGTATGTAATAATAAAATACATTTTTCATACCACACTTTTGCCATTTTTAAGTTCTGGAAATATCGAGTGTTGCTATTACCAAGTGTAATGCTATTCAGTTTATCAACCACACACGGCTGAGCTGGCATTGCTGAGATTTGAACTTTTAACACACAGCCCACTGCAGATGTCAGTGCATGCATCATTAAACAATTCATGGTGATTTTGAACATGCACCATAGCATATAAAAATCCAAAAGAAAAATCTTAACGGAAAAAAGGCCTGACCTCAGCGGAGAGGGTGGTACTGAAGAAACGTTGTACCAGTAAACTAACTGAAAATCATTTTGCACCACTGTTACTACTTGGGTAATACTGGATGAGGGTCCAGGCCACTTACATAAAATGTTTTGCACCTGTCCAAAAATGGAGAAAAGGGTTTGTTAAACAACTTAAAAGTCATTTCAGTATTGCTTCTAATTAATGTTGTAATAGGTTTGACAAAACCTTAGTATACGAATAACGATAAAAAAAATAAAAAAATAGAACAAACTCTTTTGGCCCCTGTAGGAAGTTGGCTCTGTATGTGCTATTTCAAAGTAAGGAATAGCATGCACAGAGTCCAAGGGTTCCCCTTAGAGGTAAAATAGTGGTAAAAATAGATAATACTAATGCTCTATTTTGTGGTAGTGTGGTCGAGCAGTAGGCTTATCCAAGGAGTAGTGTTAAGCATTTGTTGTACATACACATAGACAATAAATGAGGTACACACACTCAGAGACAAATCCAGCCAATAGGTTTTGTTATAGAAAAATATCTTTTCTTAGTTTATTTTAAGAACCACAGGTTCAAATTCTACATGTAATATCTCATTCGAAAGGTATTGCAGGTAAGTACTTTAGGAACTTCAAATCATCAAAATTGCATGTATACTTTTCAAGTTATTCGCAAATAGCTGTTTTAAAAGTGGACACAGTGCAATTTTCACAGTTCCTAGGGGAGGTAAGTATTTGTTAGTTTTACCAGGTAAGTAAGACACTTACAGGGTTCAGTTCTTGGTCCAAGGTAGCCCACCGTTGGGGGTTCAGAGCAACCCCAAAGTCACCACACCAGCAGCTCAGGGCCGGTCAGGTGCAGAGTTCAAAGTGGTGCCCAAAACACATAGGCTAGAATGGAGAGAAGGGGGTGCCCTGGTTCCGGTCTGCTTGCAGGTAAGTACCCGCGTCTTCGGAGGGCAGACCAGGGGGGTTTTGTAGGGCACCGGGGGGGACACAAGTCCACACAGAAATTTCACCCTCAGCAGCGCGGGGGCGGCCGGGTGCAGTGTAGGAACAGGCGTCGGGTTCGCAATGTTAGTCTATGAGAGATCTCGGGATCTCTTCAGCGCTGCAGGCAGGCAAGGGGGGGATTCCTCGGGGAAACCTCCACTTGGGCAAGGGAGAGGGACTCCTGGGGGTCACTTCTCCAGTGAAAGTCCGGTCCGTCAGGTCCTGGGGGCTGCGGGTGCAGGGTCTCTCCCAGGCGTCGGGACTTTAGGTTCAAAGAGTCGCGGTCAGGGGAAGCCTCGGGATTCCCTCTGCAGGCGGCGCTGTGGGGGCTCAGGGGGGACAGGTTTTGGTACTCACAGTATCAGAGTAGTCCTGGGGTCCCTCCTGAGGTGTTGGATCGCCACCAGCCGAGTCGGGGTCGCCGGGTGCAGTGTTGCAAGTCTCACGCTTCTTGCGGGGAGCTTGCAGGGTTCTTTAAAGCTGCTGGAAACAAAGTTGCAGCTTTTCTTGGAGCAGGTCCGCTGTCCTCGGGAGTTTCTTGTCTTTTCGAAGCAGGGGCAGTCCTCAGAGGATGTCGAGGTCGCTGGTCCCTTCGGAAGGCGTCGCTGGAGCAGGATCTTTGGAAGGCAGGAGACAGGCCGGTGAGTTTCTGGAGCCAAGGCAGTTGTCGTCTTCTGGTCTTCCGCTGCAGGGGTTTTCAGCTGGGCAGTCCTTCTTCTTGTTGCAGGAATCTAATTTTCTAGGGTTCAGGGTAGCCCTTAAATACTAAATTTAAGGGCGTGTTTAGGTCTGGGGGGTTAGTAGCCAATGGCTACTAGCCCTGAGGGTGGGTACACCCTCTTTGTGCCTCCTCCCAAGGGGAGGGGGTCACAATCCTAACCCTATTGGGGGAATCCTCCATCTGCAAGATGGAGGATTTCTAAAAGTTAGAGTCACCTCAGCTCAGGACACCTTAGGGGCTGTCCTGACTGGCCAGAGACTCCTCCTTGTTTTTCTCATTATTTTCTCCGGCCTTGCCGCCAAAAGTGGGGCCTGGCCGGAGGGGGCGGGCAACTCCACTAGCTGGAGTGTCCTGCTGGGTTGGCACAAAGGAGGTGAGCCTTTGAGGCTCACCGCCAGGTGTGACAATTCCTGCCTGGGGGAGGTGTTAGCATCTCCACCCAGTGCAGGCTTTGTTACTGGCCTCAGAGTGACAAAGGCACTCTCCCCATGGGGCCAGCAACATGTCTCGGTTTGTGGCAGGCTGCTAAAACTAGTCAGCCTACACAGATAGTCGGTTAAGTTTCAGGGGGCACCTCTAAGGTGCCCTCTGGGGTGTATTTTACAATAAAATGTACACTGGCATCAGTGTGCATTTATTGTGCTGAGAAGTTTGATACCAAACTTCCCAGTTTTCAGTGTAGCCATTATGGTGCTGTGGAGTTCGTGTTTGACAGACTCCCAGACCATATACTCTTATGGCTACCCTGCACTTACAATGTCTAAGGTTTTGTTTAGACACTGTAGGGGTACCATGCTCATGCACTGGTACCCTCACCTATGGTATAGTGCACCCTGCCTTAGGGCTGTAAGGCCTGCTAGAGGGGTGTCTTACCTATACTGCATAGGCAGTGAGAGGCTGGCATGGCACCCTGAGGGGAGTGCCATGTCGACTTACTCGTTTTGTCCTCACTAGCACACACAAGCTGGCAAGCAGTGTGTCTGTGCTGAGTGAGAGGTCTCCAGGGTGGCATAAGACATGCTGCAGCCCTTAGAGACCTTCCTTGGCATCAGGGCCCTTGGTACTAGAAGTACCAGTTACAAGGGACTTATCTGAATGCCAGGGTGTGCCAATTGTGGATACAGTGGTACATTTTAGGTGAAGGAACACTGGTGCTGGGGCCTGGTTAGCAGGGTCCCAGCACACTCCTCAGTCAAGTCAGCATCAGTATCAGGCAAAAAGTGGGGGGTAACTGCAACAGGGAGCCATTTCTTTACACAAGCCCCCCCCAGCCCACAGGCCAGGAGACTCAGCCAAAGCTGGGAGAGTCTTCCTAGTCTGTCAGGCGAGGAAGAGTAGAGGAAATGGCTGGTTTGTTGCAGGGCCTACTCTGCCTTACATCCTCCTGTTCAGGTCATTCCCTCTGGGGAACTGACCCACTTCCACAGTGATAGGACCTAGTCTGAACTGCCTCTTGTCTGTGCTTTTTATGTCTTCACCCATTCTCTCTATTTTGAGGTCAGAGGTATCCACCTCTGCTAATCTTATCTTAGCCAGGGTCACCCCTAGCTTACCCAAAGAGGTTACCCAGAGCTGGAGTAACCCCACCATGACCAACAGGGTCAGGGGGCCTAACTTGTTATTTGGCATGGGGTCAGACCACCAGGCCAAGGATAGTGCAGCCATAAAGGCTAACACCCAGCAGAGGCCACTGACAGCTGTCAGTGCCCAGAACCACACCTTTAGCTCTTCACCTACAAGGGAAGGGGCTAAGTTACAGGCTTCTTTGGGTTCAGGGTGCCTGTCTGCTGTATTAGAGTGGGGGGTCACCACATCTTGTAGTAAACACCCTTCTTCCACTCTTTCTTCTGTTAGCTGAGGAGCTACCCACTCAGGCTTAACAGTTGCCTGACTAGCCAGGACTTCTTGTGGGTCAGGTTGGACTTTATCAGAGCCCTTTTTGGAGTTCTCCCCTACTGGAGCAGAATCTCCTTGGCTTGCTGGAACCTTGGCTAAAGGTTGTCCACCTTTCCTACTCTGTTTCCTTTTCTTTTTCTTCTGGGGCCTACTTGCATTTACTGCAGAGGCATGACTTCCAGAATCCTTGGGAGAGGACTGGCACTGGACCAGTTCCTCTCTTGGGCTCTGACTAACCTCTGGGTAGTCATTTCCAAGGAGACAATCAAGGGGGAGGTCTGTACTGACTACTACCCTTCTCCAGCTAAGAGTGCCACCCACTTCTATGGGTACTAAAGCCACAGGCCTCTTAGTGACCCTGTCTAGGCTAACTCTTACCCTGGCAGTCTCACCTGGGATGTACTGGTTTGAGAGCACCAGCCTGTCATGCACAATAGTGTGACTGGCACAAGTGTCTCTCAGGGCAGTGGTTGGGATTCCATTCACCAGTAGGTGGTGGAAGTGTCTACTTCCCTCTGGAATCTCCAACTCACCTGTTGGGCCCTGTTTCCAGTTGAAGGCTATGAAGACCTCCTCATCTGAGGAGTCATCTCCCATGGCTACACTGGTTACCCCTGGAATCTTGTTCTGGGGTTTGTTTTTGGGACAAGAAGTGTCCTTGGTGTGGTGCCCAGACTGTTTACAGTTGTGGCACCATGCCTTAGTGGCATCCCA
Source organism: Pleurodeles waltl (assembly GCF_031143425.1). Lineage (NCBI taxonomy): Eukaryota > Metazoa > Chordata > Amphibia > Caudata > Salamandridae > Pleurodeles > Pleurodeles waltl. Next base: position 813,751,685 of record NC_090446.1, on the reverse strand, counting down.
GTTCTTACCCTGGTACCCACCTTTGTTTTGGGTTGTGTCTTGGGGCCCACCCACCTGTTCTGGTTTTTGGGGGCCTACAGAGGACTCTTTTTCTTTGTTTCTAGTGTCACCCACTTTTTCCTGGGGAGTTTTTGTAACCCCTTTCTTTTGGTCACCCCCAGTGGAAGTTTTGGTTACTCTAGTCTTGACCCAGTGGTCTGCCTTCTTTCCCAATTCTTGGGGAGAAATTGGACCTAGGTCTACCAGATACTGATGCAACTTTTCATTGAAGCAGTTACTTAAAATGTGTTCTTTCATAAACAAATTATAAAGCCCAACATAGTCACACACTTCATTTCCAGTTAACCAACCATCTAGTGTTTTTACTGAGTAGTCTACAAAATCAACCCAGGTCTGGCTCGAGGATTTTTGAGCCCCCCTGAATCTAATTCTATACTCCTCAGTGGAGAATCCAAAGCCCTCAATCAGGGTACCCTTCATGAGGTCATAAGATTCTGCATCTTTTCCAGAGAGTGTGAGGAGTCTATCCCTACACTTTCCAGTGAACATTTCCCAAAGGAGAGCACCCCAGTGAGATCTGTTTACTTTTCTGGTTACACAAGCCCTCTCAAAAGCTGTGAACCATTTGGTGATGTCATCACCATCTTCATATTTTGTTACAATCCCTTTGGGGATTTTTAGGATGTCAGGAGAATCTCTGACCCTATTTAAGTTGCTGCCACCATTGATGGGTCCTAGGCCCATCTCTTGTCTTTCCCTCTCTATGGCTAGGATCTGTCTTTCCAAAGCCAATCTTTTGGCCATCCTGGCTAACTGGATGTCCTCTTCACTGGGGCTATCCTCAGTGATTTCAGAGGTGTTGGTCTCTCCTGTGAGGGAACCAGCATCTCTGACTATTATTTTAGGAGTCAGGGTTTGAGGGACCCTGTTCTCCCTAGATAGGACTGGTAGGGGGGAATTGTCCTCCAAGTCACTATCCTCTTCCTCTGAGTTGCCACCCTCAGAGGGGTTGGCCTTTTCAAACTCTGCCAAAAGCTCCTGGAGCTGTATTTTGGTAGGTTTGGGGCCCATTGTTATTTTCTTTAGTTTACAGAGTGACCTTAGCTCTCTCATCTGTAGATGGAGGTAAGGTGTGGTGTCGAGTTCCACCACATTCACATCTGTGCTAGACATTATGCTTCTAAAAGTTGGAATACTTTTTAAGAAACTAAAACTGATTCTAGAATCTAATTCAAACTTTTAACAAACTTTTAAACTCTAAAAGAAATGCTAAACAGGATCTAACACAAGGCCCTAGCAGGTCTTTTAAGAATTTAGAAAACTTTTCAAATTGCAAAAATCAATTTCTAATGACAATTTTGGAATTTGTCGTGTGATCAGGTATTGGCTGAGTAGTCCAGCAAATGCAAAGTCTTGTACCCCACCGCTGATCCACCAATGTAGGAAGTTGGCTCTGTATGTGCTATTTCAAAGTAAGGAATAGCATGCACAGAGTCCAAGGGTTCCCCTTAGAGGTAAAATAGTGGTAAAAATAGATAATACTAATGCTCTATTTTGTGGTAGTGTGGTCGAGCAGTAGGCTTATCCAAGGAGTAGTGTTAAGCATTTGTTGTACATACACATAGACAATAAATGAGGTACACACACTCAGAGACAAATCCAGCCAATAGGTTTTGTTATAGAAAAATATCTTTTCTTAGTTTATTTTAAGAACCACAGGTTCAAATTCTACATGTAATATCTCATTCGAAAGGTATTGCAGGTAAGTACTTTAGGAACTTCAAATCATCAAAATTGCATGTATACTTTTCAAGTTATTCGCAAATAGCTGTTTTAAAAGTGGACACTTAGTGCAATTTTCACAGTTCCTAGGGGAGGTAAGTATTTGTTAGTTTTACCAGGTAAGTAAGACACTTACAGGGTTCAGTTCTTGGTCCAAGGTAGCCCACCGTTGGGGGTTCAGAGCAACCCCAAAGTCACCACACCAGCAGCTCAGGGCCGGTCAGGTGCAGAGTTCAAAGTGGTGCCCAAAACACATAGGCTAGAATGGAGAGAAGGGGGTGCCCTGGTTCCGGTCTGCTTGCAGGTAAGTACCCGCGTCTTCGGAGGGCAGACCAGGGGGGTTTTGTAGGGCACCGGGGGGGACACAAGTCCACACAGAAATTTCACCCTCAGCAGCGCGGGGGCGGCCGGGTGCAGTGTAGGAACAGGCGTCGGGTTCGCAATGTTAGTCTATGAGAGATCTCGGGATCTCTTCAGCGCTGCAGGCAGGCAAGGGGGGGATTCCTCGGGGAAACCTCCACTTGGGCAAGGGAGAGGGACTCCTGGGGGTCACTTCTCCAGTGAAAGTCCGGTCCGTCAGGTCCTGGGGGCTGCGGGTGCAGGGTCTCTCCCAGGCGTCGGGACTTTAGGTTCAAAGAGTCGCGGTCAGGGGAAGCCTCGGGATTCCCTCTGCAGGCGGCGCTGTGGGGGCTCAGGGGGGACAGGTTTTGGTACTCACAGTATCAGAGTAGTCCTGGGGTCCCTCCTGAGGTGTTGGATCGCCACCAGCCGAGTCGGGGTCGCCGGGTGCAGTGTTGCAAGTCTCACGCTTCTTGCGGGGAGCTTGCAGGGTTCTTTAAAGCTGCTGGAAACAAAGTTGCAGCTTTTCTTGGAGCAGGTCCGCTGTCCTCGGGAGTTTCTTGTCTTTTCGAAGCAGGGGCAGTCCTCAGAGGATGTCGAGGTCGCTGGTCCCTTCGGAAGGCGTCGCTGGAGCAGGATCTTTGGAAGGCAGGAGACAGGCCGGTGAGTTTCTGGAGCCAAGGCAGTTGTCGTCTTCTGGTCTTCCGCTGCAGGGGTTTTCAGCTGGGCAGTCCTTCTTCTTGTTGCAGGAATCTAATTTTCTAGGGTTCAGGGTAGCCCTTAAATACTAAATTTAAGGGCGTGTTTAGGTCTGGGGGGTTAGTAGCCAATGGCTACTAGCCCTGAGGGTGGGTACACCCTCTTTGTGCCTCCTCCCAAGGGGAGGGGGTCACAATCCTAACCCTATTGGGGGAATCCTCCATCTGCAAGATGGAGGATTTCTAAAAGTTAGAGTCACCTCAGCTCAGGACACCTTAGGGGCTGTCCTGACTGGCCAGAGACTCCTCCTTGTTTTTCTCATTATTTTCTCCGGCCTTGCCGCCAAAAGTGGGGCCTGGCCGGAGGGGGCGGGCAACTCCACTAGCTGGAGTGTCCTGCTGGGTTGGCACAAAGGAGGTGAGCCTTTGAGGCTCACCGCCAGGTGTGACAATTCCTGCCTGGGGGAGGTGTTAGCATCTCCACCCAGTGCAGGCTTTGTTACTGGCCTCAGAGTGACAAAGGCACTCTCCCCATGGGGCCAGCAACATGTCTCGGTTTGTGGCAGGCTGCTAAAACTAGTCAGCCTACACAGATAGTCGGTTAAGTTTCAGGGGGCACCTCTAAGGTGCCCTCTGGGGTGTATTTTACAATAAAATGTACACTGGCATCAGTGTGCATTTATTGTGCTGAGAAGTTTGATACCAAACTTCCCAGTTTTCAGTGTAGCCATTATGGTGCTGTGGAGTTCGTGTTTGACAGACTCCCAGACCATATACTCTTATGGCTACCCTGCACTTACAATGTCTAAGGTTTTGTTTAGACACTGTAGGGGTACCATGCTCATGCACTGGTACCCTCACCTATGGTATAGTGCACCCTGCCTTAGGGCTGTAAGGCCTGCTAGAGGGGTGTCTTACCTATACTGCATAGGCAGTGAGAGGCTGGCATGGCACCCTGAGGGGAGTGCCATGTCGACTTACTCGTTTTGTCCTCACTAGCACACACAAGCTGGCAAGCAGTGTGTCTGTGCTGAGTGAGAGGTCTCCAGGGTGGCATAAGACATGCTGCAGCCCTTAGAGACCTTCCTTGGCATCAGGGCCCTTGGTACTAGAAGTACCAGTTACAAGGGACTTATCTGAATGCCAGGGTGTGCCAATTGTGGATACAGTGGTACATTTTAGGTGAAGGAACACTGGTGCTGGGGCCTGGTTAGCAGGGTCCCAGCACACTCCTCAGTCAAGTCAGCATCAGTATCAGGCAAAAAGTGGGGGGTAACTGCAACAGGGAGCCATTTCTTTACAGCCCCCTTTTGCTGCTTTATAGTAAAATGAATCTGGCAGTTTTTGCTTTAACCATAGTCCCAGTTTCCTAATGTGAGAGGTAGATACATGGAAGTAAATTGTAGTTTCTCCACTTTACGATATCTAAATCACCCAAAATATTGTGAAATCATTTTGTGCTTTGTATGCCCTGATGCAAACCCTGTTTAACTTATTTAGGATTACAAAATTAACAAATTGATGCATACAGCTTCCCCCTAGTTTTTGAACGAGTAGAAATATTCTGAATTATGGCCGAGGATGCTGGAGAGTATTATACTGGAGCTGGGTGTTTTTCCAAAAGACATCTGCTTTCAACTCATTTTAGCCCTGGTACCCACCAGTAATGCTTCCCTTTGTCTTTCATAATGTTAGTGATCATTACATTTCTAGATATTTTGTTCATCAGCTGATTATGTAATGCTTCGTCTCGTCTTTTAGTGATCTCCGGCATACCTCCACCCAGGGCGTCTTTTTCAGCTGAGTACACTGCTAAGTAAAGTCCGGCTGTCTGGAGTTGCACTAGAGACATGTCAAATCCTCCTCTCAGGCTACAGCAGAAGCCATTGTAACCAAGCAAACCCCACTACGATGCCAGTCAGCAGTGTTTTTCCATTATTGCAGACTCTTTTATGTCGCCTCACATAGCTATCATCAAACAGAGTGGAAGAAAAGGAAACCACTTTCCTGGGCTTGTCCACTAAGTGCCTTCTAAGCTGGTCCTTATTGATTGCCATGTGTAGATCACCCTGTACCAGTAGAATCATTCTCAAAGACTCCCAGGGTTGCTGAATGCAGCAATGTCAGCAGGTGCACGAAACAGTGCGCTCACTCTGTGCTTATGCCATATTTTGCAAAAGAGATGTTTTCACAGGTCGAGATGAAATATTGACGCCTTGAGAGATGGATCTTGCACCCCCTATATTTCCTCCTACTCTTGACTCTGCAGGTGAGATTGTACTTTACCGATTTCCCGCTGAAGCAGGCATTTAACAGTTGTGATCAGAGAAAGTGTGGGAAGGGGCGAATGCCAGACCAGCTGGTTGCGTTAACTCTGCTGCCAGGATGGTGGTGCAGGCTGGATGTGATTCAAGACCTTTCAGCAAGAAGTGGAAGTGACATCTCTCTGTAGTGCTTTTCGCTTTAGTTCCTCACTTTACTAGGTTGAAATATGGAGTTCACTGAAAGAATGTTAGTGGTAAAGTATATTTTCTTTTGACCATAAGACACTAACAACAGACCAAAGAAAATGTCAGAAATCCCTTGAAAAAAATCACAGGTAAAGTGAAATTTGGTTAGAAAATTAAAAGTAAGCCAATAAAATTCACAAATTATGGTTTACATTGCAAACTATAATTCACACCCTCACCATGCACTGCTTATGACCTCAAAAAAGCACATCTAAGATATGTCTCAAATGGCATCAGTACCATTATAGGTGGCATTATTGATAACATCACATACATGACCTTCCCAGTTACATCAAGAATGACATCACTGTTGTAGACAATCATCCTTTTACACATGACATCAATACAAAGATGACACACAACTTCTTGAGGGCACAGTTTTAGCGCATTTGTCTCCTTGCACCACATATTGGTACTACCATATGAGCAAAGTATGCTTACGGACATGAACAAATATGGTTTACAGCGACATCATATATTATTACACTTTCACCCATTCACATTCTTCAAAGGGCATGATTAGCTTAGACAACAGATTTCAAGATTTTGAACTTTGGGTTTTCAGGTCTTCTTGAGGTTTCTATGCCTCTGGGGACTGCCACCTCTGGGATGGCCCTCATATCTGTATAGATTTTACTGGGAATCAGCATTTCATCACCCTGCCTGCCTTTTAACCTTGGCCACAATTTGACCCATTCTTTCACTAGGACTCAGAGGTACTCATATAACAGCAAATGAATAAACATTTACACTTCTTTAGAACTGCATACCATTAACCCCCATGAGGATGAAATCTCAATAAAGCTGAAAACAGTGAAAGATGGCAATCTTTGGTCGTGTTAAAACCTTTATGTTTCATGGTGATATGGAGAGTGTCAGTATGTCGTCTTTTAGCCACTCTATACCTCAAGAAATTTATAAGAAAACCTTCACATGATATTTGTGTTGAGTAATGATCGTTGATTGGTCATATATTGATATTATGGCGGTCATTCTGGCTTTCCCGCTGGGCCGGCGGGCGCCCGCCAAAGGAGCGCCCGCCGGCCCAGCGGGAAAGGCCCTGCAACACAGAGGCCGGCTCCGAATGGAGCCGGCGGTGTTGCAGGGGTGCGACAGGTGCAGTTGCACCCGTTGCAATTTTCACTGTCTGCTATGCAGATAGTGAAAATCATGCTGGGGCCCTGTTAGGGGGCCCCTGCACTGCCCATGCCAGTGGCATGGGCAGTGCGGGGGCCCCCAGGTGCCCCACGACACCCGTTCCCGCCATCCTGTTCCTGGCGGTCAAAACCGCCAGAAACAGGCTGGCGGGAAGGGGGTCGGAATCCCCATGGCGGCGCTGCTTGCAGCGCCGCCATGGAGGTTCAGCCCTGCCAGGGGTATTCCGGTGGGAAACCGCCGGATCCCCTTTTCTGACTGCGGCTTTACCGCCGCGGTCAGAATGGGCAATGAAGCACCGCCAGCCTGTTGGCGGTGCTTCCGTTGCCCGCTGCCCTGGCGGTTTAGGACCGCCAGGGTCAGAATGAAGGCCTATATGTTTATTTACTGAGTCACAATCTATATGTGTTATTGAATTTTGCAAAGCCAAACACACTGCAACTTCACTTGACTTTTTTAAAGTTCACTAACTTGGCAAAGGGGAAAGCATACAAAGCTTTAAGAAAGCTTGACACTGCTGCTCGGGTCTGTGTATGTGGTGCTGTGCTAAACGCCTATTTATAATGTGTTGCCTAAACTGTTTACACTCATGAATAATGGCAAACCTGAATGTCCATGGGGAAAAAAACAGTTCCCTATCCACGTCCCTGATTAATTAAATTTAATCCAACTTGGGTAGCAACCCAAATGCAGGAAATAGGTGTTGAGTGAAGCAAGGCTTTCCAAAGTCAGGGAACTTGCTTGTCCTCACGCAGGGCAAAAATGTAAGTTACATACTGTTTTGGTAATCACTAGGCCATGTCATTTGCATTTCATAAAATATTCATCTTAACCTGAATGCACGAAATAACGTTTGTTCCTTCATCTCTACCGTCTTCCCAAAGTTGTACTCTTGAATTTACAGCACTACAACCCATATCAATTTATTGTTTAACTAAACTTCGACAAAATCTCCAGAAATAACCACTCTCTCGTCTCTCTTGAGCAACAATGTTCTCTTTCTCTGTTTGGTTAGTGGTTCTACGTGTGTATTTGTTTTCGTTCTTAATAAGGCAAACAGTATCTTAACTGCAAATCCTTCAACGTTGGCTACTTGTTTTATTTACATGTGGGGCTACTTTTAAATGTTTCCTCTGTTCGTTTCTCCCCAAAAACAGATTCATATATATCAGCATAAGTGTCTCTCTTCAGTTTTCAACCTTATCCTAGTTCTGACCCTGAGGAACCTGAAAAGTTTTCCTAGTAGGAACGAAGACTTTGAATACTGATAAATCTCCCTTCGTGCTAACTCGATGGCCTGAGTGACCACATGTATTTCTGATGCTTATCCCTAACTGCTGATTTATGGCATAATCAGCAGGCATCGATATTAACACACACAGAGAATCCACAAGCATGGAAAGGTATTCCAGCTATTCGACATTAGCAATGGTCCTACATTAATTTATGTTCTAATAAAGATTATTGCAAGATACTGTTGTATACATCTCATAGTCTAAATCACACATAATGTACGGTTTTAAACATCATAAACAAATCGCAGCTTCTAATCGGTATGCCTTTATTGATTCAAACATTATTATGTTTTGGACAAGTGTTGATTTTATAAGTGAACGGGAGAGACAAAGGCAGATCTACTTAGAAGAAAATGTGAGACAGAAAAAGAAAGGAAGGAGGAGGAACGAGAAAAATCATGGCGTTATGAAGGGGTAGGAAACAGGAAGGGCAGATGCATTGAGAAAGATACAGCATTAGACAGGGGATGGGAAGGGTATTGAGAGGGAGGAAGAAGCAGAGTGTGGTAAAAAGAATCACTGGGTGAGTGATAAAGAGGAAAGAAGATTGAACAATGATCGGGGAAACAAAAACAAAGTAGAAAGGGAGATATAGAAATCTACATGGATGTACAAAAAGTCAGTAGCACAGAGAAGGAAGTAAAGAGAGTCACACAGAAGCTGATGAAGAACAATATTATATCTGACAGTTTGGAGTGGGTGCAAGGTTTAATAGGGACAAGAACATGAAGGATCTTTGTTAAATCAGTGGTGACTGTGAACCAAATAATGAAGTCTAGAAGAACAGTTACAGTGATGAACAACTTCCAAATAGAGATGGTCACAAAAACAAGACAAAAAGTTCAAAGAAAAGGAAAAAAAAGATACAGGTCACCAAAAGCTTACAAAACATACATCAAAACACAACACAATTGAAAAACACTATAACCAACCTAACACAGTGTCATAATGAAACAGCTGATAACACATTCTAACTACAAACAGTCATACAAATATCCTGGAGGTCTCCTCGTCCGCACCTCCCTTCCACCTAGCAGACTTCCTATTAACTCATCTCCTCTTCCCAGAATACCTGTGGTTATTTGGTATCTGTTAGAAATAGGGTCTTTGGTTGGCAGTCAGTTTAACAGTTTAACCCCTGTCCAAGGAAAGACCCTCACTCTAGTCAGGGTAAAGGAGAAACAACCTCAGTTAACCCCTACTCACTCCCTTGGTAGCTTGGCATGAGTAGGCAGGCTTAACTTCAGAAGGAAGGTGTAAAGTATTTGTACCAACACACAGAGTAACTCAGTGAAAACACTACAAAATGACACAACACAGGTTTAGAAAAATATGTAATATTTACCCAAACAAAACAAGACCAAAACGAAAAAAATCCAACACAGACAAGTCAAGTTATGAATTTTAAAAAGAAGAGTCTCAGTCCGTAAAAACCAGTGAGAACGCTTTTATTGCATAAAAGTACCTGGGTAGCATCAAAATGAAGTTGCATGGGCGAGTGTGCGTCAAAAAAGGCCTGCGATGTGTCGATTTCTCACCCGAAAGTGAGATTGTGCATCGTTCCTCCATTGATCGGGTCGGCATGCATCGTTTCTTTACTTCCGCAAGAGAGGGATGCGCTGATCTGGACAGGCATGTTGGGTCTGGGCAGGCTTTGCGATGATTTTCCACGCCCAGCGATGTTGCGTTGAAATCCACCCGCACGGTGTCAAGAAACCACGCTGCATGGGGGCTTGCACCGTTACCAGTAACTGCTGTGGGTGTTGCATGTTGTTTCTCCAGCTGCGTTGCGTCGATGCAGGTGGAGTATTGATTTTGGCTGCGAGGCCAGCGTGAGTTGTTTATCAGCCACAAGGCGGGTGGTGCATTGAAAGTTTCCCCGCACGGCGGTCTTTGCTTGGATTTCTGTCCTTTTCCACCAGCTGCACCTTTCAAGGGCCCAGAGAAAGGTTAGGGCATGACTTGGCAGGTAGGACTCTCAGCAGAAAGCCCAAGTGCTGGCAGAGAGCAGTCTTTGTTGTCCCTGAGACTTCAGCAACAGGAGGCAAGCTCAGTCCTAGCAGGAATGCACAACAAAGTCTAGTCTTTGTCCCCTTTCACAGGTAGAAGCAGCAACTGCAGGATAGCCCAACAAAGCACAGTCACAGGCCGGGGCAGCACTTCTCCTCAGCTCTTCAGTTTTTCTCCTTGCCAGAGGTTCCTCTTGATTCCAATAGTTATCCTATTTTCAGGGGTTATGGGTCCTCTTCTTATACTCCTTTCTGCCTTTGAAGTAGGCCTACTTCAAAGGGAAGTCTGTGTTGTTTTCAAAATCCTGCCTTGCCCAGGTCAGGCCTCAGACACACACCAGGGGGTTGGAGACTGCATTATATGAGGGCAGGCACAGCCCTTTCAGTGTAAGTGACCACTCCTCCACCCCCTCAGCCCAGATGGCCCACCAGGATATGCCGGCTACACCTCAGCTCCCTTTGTGTCACTGTCTACAGGAGAGGTGCAAACAGCCCAACTGTCGAACTGACCCAGACAGGGAATCCACAAACAAGCAGAGTCATGGAATGGTTTAATTAAGAAAAAGCCTACTTTCTAAAAGTGACATTTTCCAACACACAATCTAAAAACAAACTTTATTAAAAGATGTATTTTTAAATTGTGCGTTCAGAGCCCCTAAGCTACATATTTCTATCTGTTCCCAAAGGGAATCTGCACTTTATTATTATTTAAAGGCAGCCCCCATGTTAACCTGTGAGAGAGACAGGCCTTGAAACAGTGAAAACCGAATTTGGCAATATTTTCCTGTCAGGACATGTAAAACACATAAGTATTTGTCCCACCTTTAACATACACTGCACCCTGACCCTGAGGCTACCTAAGGCCTACCTTAAGGGTCCCTTACATGTATAAAAAGGGAAGGTTTAGGCCAGGCAACTGGGTACACTTGCCAAGTCGAATTGGCAGTTTAAAACTGCGCACACAGACACTGCAGTGGCAGGTCTGAGCCATGATTACAGGGCTGCTAATGTGGATGGCACAACCTGTACTGCAGGCCCACTAGGAGCATTTGATTTACAGGCCCTGGGCACCTCTAATGCACTGTACTAGGGACTTACTAGTAAATCAAATATGCCAATCATGGAAAGTCAATTATACCTGAGTTTTACATAGGAACAGTTGCACTTTGGCACTGGATAGCAGTGGTAAAGTTCCCAGAGTAACAAAAACAGCAAAAACAGAGTCCAGCATGCATCAACAACCTGGGAAACAGAGGCAAAACGTTAGGGGAGACCACGCCAAAGATGCCAAGTCTAACAGTACCATTCCTCTTCTTGTTGGTTTGTAAATTCACTTTTATTCATTAATAGCCAAGGAGAGCATGGACCATCAAGATCACCAAATGTATTTTCCACACTCCCCCTATCTTTGGTACAGGGCCACTCTCCTGAGTTTGATGATTAGTTATTATCAAGCTTGGCCCATTTCCCCCCTACACCCTTAACCTTTTAAGGCCCACAAAACGTGGCCAATCCTCTCACAATCCCACCTGAATTAACTTTGACCCAGTTTCCCTCATCAATTTATCGTTTCTGAACATTTTCAATTTGACGCATCCCATTGTTCAATGAGTCTCCTTCACATTTCAAGGATGCAACCAACTTAGTTCCTGGCTGTCTGACCTGCATCAACTCAAATGGGGTCTTTTGAGTATTGGCATTCACCAGGGTGCGATAAGCCCATAGCATGTCTTTGTATCCTGCACAGGCAGATCAGCACTACACACTAGCTGCATGGTACCCTTCACCACTTTTTCGATCCTCTCAACTAATCCATTCCCTTGAGGATTATACAATGATGGACATACATGCTTTACACCACGGATATCTAAAAACAATTAATCTCTTGTGAAATCAGCTGTGCACTATTATCAGTGAGTAAAACAGAGTGTATACCTTTCCTTCCAAACGCCTCCGCCAAACAATCATGGTTACTCTATTGGTGATACTTTCATAAATACTGCCTCCATCCTTTTGATTTTGCATCATTTAACACTGATGCAAACCTATCATGATCTGGGAGACATGCAAAAGGTCCAAAAAAGTCTGTGCATAACTTTTCCCACACCTTATTTTCTTCCGACACAGCATGCTGTTTCTCTTGAAAATTGCCTATATGCACTCTCAAATGCTTCTCAGAATCTTTGCACATTTCACATCCCTCCACCCACTCATTCACTTGATTGTCCGTGAGGGGCCACCAAAATGTTTCACTAACTCTTTTAATGGTCATGTGCCAAACTAATCAACCTAGATCTGATTGCATTGGGTGGTACATACCTTTCAACTCCCATCAACAACCATTCATCATGGACTGATAGCTCATCCACCATTTTGAGGAACGTTTTTACTCTGTCCGTTAAGGTATTCTCTCTTCTCACTGATCCTCTCACCAATTTTACAACACTTTTAAGGGTTTCATTCAGTGCCATTGCCCTGATCCAGTCCTTTTTAGAGACTGATTTGCTTAACCTTCTGTGGCATCATCTAAACTAGCCACATTTCTCCCATGGCCAACTCAGACAGCTTTATCAGGCAATCTGGACAAACAGTCAGCAGCTTTGTTTTTCCATCCAGGTAATACTCCAACCTACATTCATACTCCTGCAATTTGACTGGTAGTCTTGTCAATCTGCCTGAACAATTCTTTATACCACTAGGTCCAAACACTTTGAGAAGAGGCTTGTGATCTGTCCTATATTGAAGCACATTTCTCCCTAAAACACCCTGAAATAGTTAGTTGCCCAAGCAGCTGCCAATGTCTCATGGTCAATGGCAACATTATTTCTTTTCATATCCATCAGTGAATGTGAAGCAAAGGCTATGGGTTTTCTCCATCTTGCCATGCATTTGTGCTAAGACTGCCTCTATCCCTACTGCACTGGCATCCACAGTGGATACAGTCTTCAAACCAGTTTGATACTGTACTAACACCCCCTGCTTGAGCAAAGTTGTTGTAGAATGGCAAAAATGCCACTTGTTCTTGTTCACTCCATTTGAATTTCTTACCCTTCCACAATAATACTCTCAATGGCTCTGTTTTGTGAGTTAAGCCCTGTACAAATTTGGAGTAATACACACATAGACCTCAAAAAAGACCTAACTTTATCCCTGTTGTCTAGAACACCAGTATTTACTATGGCAATCACCAAACTGCATTTGGGCTTTAATCCTTCCCTTGTGATTAGGTAACCGAAATACTTTACCTCTTGCATAAGAAATAAACACTTCTCTCTATGCAAAGTCAAACCTGCCTCTTCAATTTGTGTTAACACTTCAATCAGCATTTGGTTATGTTTTTCAGTATTTTCTCAAAAGACTAAAATATAGGCCCTCATTACAACTTTGGCGGTTTTACAAAAAGACCGCCAATGCTACGGGCGCCACTATACCGCCAGTGCTGGCGGTATTTGTGGCTCCCTATTATGACTTTTCCCCTGGGCCAGCAGACGGAAACAGCGTTTCCATCTGCTGGCCCAGGGGAAAATACACATCAACATTGCAGCTGGCTCATAATAGCAGCACCCGTCACGCATTTCAGTGCCTAAAATTTGGACAGTGAAATGCGCGATGGGGCTGTGCCTGGGGGTCCCTGCACTGCCCATGTCTAAAGCATGGGCAGTGCAGGGGCCCCCAGGGGCACCGCGAGTCCTCCTTACCGCCAGCCTTTCAGCCATGGACAGGATGGTGGTTGGGAACTCATAATCCCCAGGGCAGCGGTGCTTGGACCGCTGCCTTGGGGAGTATGACCGCCTGGCGGAAGCCTGGCGGTCAGTTGCAGGGGCCGGCGGTGTGGCCGTGGCTAATGCTCCACGGTCATAATACACTGCCAGTACACCACCAGCCTGTTGGCGGTGTTACCGCCTGTGTACCGCCGACCACCAGGGCCATAATGAGGCCCATAGTCCTGGAAAAATATGACCTTACTGAGACCTGACAAAATGTTAGTTATCAGTTGCTGAAAAACATTTGAAGCTGAGCATACAGTGAATAGAAATCTGCAAAATTGAAATGTGCACTCAGTAGTTATAAATGATGTAATATGTTTGGAATGTGGATGGAGCTTCACTTGGTGACATACCCTTCTCGAGTGAAGTTTTGAGAAATGTTTTCCTCCGGACAACATAAGGATTAACTAATTTATGTTAGGCAAGGGAAAACTATCCATCACCATATTCTCATTGAGACTGTGAAGATCCAAACAAAATCTAAGAGATTCATCAAATTTCTTGGTAATTACCACAGGAGACAACCACTGATATTACTCCACTATTTCTACTACTTCGACTTCCAATAGTTGCTGTTTTTCTCCTTTACTTTTGTTCTCACTGCCAGCGGGATCTTCCTTGCGAAATGTTTGAAAGGAATTGATTTTTTTCCCAACTTAATCTCATGCTGACAGTCCTCAGTTTCTCCTAATCTGTTCTTAAAGACCCTCTCATGCTGGGATAGGATGTCTTTTATATCATATACATTGACAACCATTATTTGGTTGTCAACTCTCTGATTTAGCACAATATTGAAGTCATATTGATGTGACCAACCCAAGATTGGAGGGCCATCTAGAACAACAAACTCCTTTCCTATTGTCTGTCAGCCTGCAAATTTGATCATAGCAGTTATAAAACCCATTACTCCTATGTAGGCTCCTTGGTATCCTTTAAAAATAACATTTGTGGACAGTAGCTTCCCTCCTGGCCACGTAGCATCATACCATTTTCTGGAATGATGGTGCATAAGGAACCTGTATCCATCATTAATGACGCCATCTTCACATTGGGGCATGTTCTCCTGTTTGTGAGATTGATATCTCAACCAGCATGATCAGTCTGCACCATAAGTTGCTTGTGTTCTGTTCCATCCTCATCTATAGCCGCTACCTTCTGCAGCTTTCTATGTGCATGCAAAATGTCCTTTCTTGCAACACTTACAGCACACCTTATCTAGCACAAAACAATTTTTTACCTCCGCCAAGTGGTAATTCCTACCACAACTGAGAGAGACTCAAGATGTAGTCTTCCCCAATGTACTCAATGATGAGGAACTTTTTGTATTACTGTTTTGCTAGAACTGCCTCCTGAAGACTGGAATTTATTCTTTACCACATTCACCTGGCCACTATCATCAGCCACTGCCATACCATCAGTGACTTTGCTCTCTACTGTTGTGTTCTTCATCTCCCACATATACCTTTCTGATGCTTTAACTACCTTTGCAAAGGCTATGGCATCTTTCAAGTTGGAGTTACTAGCAGCCCACAACCTTTCTTGTATTTTCTTGCTGTTACACAAAACAATCAATTGATCTCTTATATTTTTTTCCATCGACTGTCCAAATTGACACTTTGCAGAAAATTCTCTTAATATAGCCACAAAGTCATTTATAGATTTCAATGAACACTGATGTTGTATTTAAAATTTATGCAGATGCATCACCACATTTACTTACTTAGCAAACCTGGTTTACAGTCGCAATACAGCTTGTTTGTACACATCCTCCACTTCATCCCCTTGAGCGTCACTCGCAGGTGGAAGATATTTAAATACATTTTGGCCTTTCTGCCCTAATAATAGCCCTTTTTTCTAACTGCAGGGATTCTGGAGTCATAAAGCACTAACATAATATTTTCAAAGCATTCAATCCACTCCTCCTACTCTATAGCAGGATCGCCTGGCAACATCAAGAAAGGATGAGGCATTACGACAGAAGCAGTAAAGTCCATTTTATGGTGATATACGCTTATTTTCCATATTTTAATTTAATGTGCTCTGATTTACCCCACATGATAGTACGTGATTAGTATAAGGAAGTAGTTGCACCCACAATCAGGGGTTTATGTACTTTTAGCCACTGTTGTTCAACTAAAGGCCAATGGTTTGCTCAAAATGACAGTAAAAGAGTTGTATAAGAAATTCTAGTTGGTAGGAACCAGTTTAGCCAATTGGGAATTTGTGTGCTGTAATCCAATGCTCGTTAACTGACAATCGATGGGAGCACTGCCCCTGAAAGGGTGTGTCCTTATTGTATTCTGAACACCGTCAGCACTTAGCAAGAAGACAGCCAAATCTGAAGCAGTACACAAAGCAGGTAAATTGGGGCCATGCGGGTGCTCTTATTGCTCCTGAAGCCACTGCTGATTACCAAGCATGCTACTATTAGGATAAAGCAGACAGCAAAAGAGTTAAATTTGGGTCAGATGGCTGATCGCACTGCTTCCAGTGCCACTGCTGATCACAGAGAGCATGTGACAATTCACACCACTCGCACAATTGTTCATGAAGCCTGTGCATACATAGGCCTCACATTCACATCCATTGTTGCTGAGGCACCTTGTGACCTTTGGAATGTTTTCAGTGATGCGTGTGCTAACACATGCTGCCTCATCTCGCACTGCCCTCTACCGCATTATGCGATTGAACATGGCTAACTAATAGTTATATAGTACAAGTTATCATGGCGATTGTTACCTTATGAAGAGTCACAGAGTCAGCATGAAGTCCGCTGCAAACATTAAATTATAACTTACCACATTCACCTTGGCCTTTCTGAGAACAATAACCACCCTTCTGTGATGCTTAACTCCTGAATCACTGCAGCTGGGGCAATAAATTGATGAAGCTGGAAGTGAGCTGTTTGTCTCTCAATGCCAGAAACTTGTTTGGGGTTTTGACTATCTCTGGCATCTCACACATGCCTGGCAGGATCATCGCCAAAACTGTTGTGTTGAGGCGACACTCTCACACTTTTTGGTCTTGAAAGTAGTTTATTGCATCAGAGATAAAAGCCCCAAACTGCAGTCGTACGAGGCAGGGCTAGCTATTAAACTGCCTGATTTAAATATTGGAGTAAGATATGTCACATAAAATATGAGCATAACATAAAGGAACTTTCAGCTTCAGAAAAGCTGAAGCTGCCTAATGACATTATAACAGTATGATTCTAATTTTATCCACACATTTAATTTGAATTAGTAGAGATCCTCATAGCCTGTATACCGGCATCTAAATTCCCTGGAGTACCAGTACCCCAGACATAGCCTCCAAGTACCACATCTCCTCACCATTCCCACATCACTGGCTTGCAGGCAACTCAACTTTCCCTAGTACCAATTCTGTAACTCTAATTTGCATGCACCAATGACTCTTCTCCAACCCAACATGTCTTTATTTAAGTTGCACTTATTATGGTTTTGCATTACAACACTCTATCCACATAGCAGAAACAGTGAATCGTCAAAAGGCTCAATTAGGTGTTTAATAAGAACCAAGAAGAGACGCAGGATTTGGAAAATGGTCACTCTTGCACCAAATGTGGTCCCTACTATCACTACTGAAATCACCCATGTGAAGACGGGTTAATTGTAGATATACATCATATGTACATTTGTTGTGCAAGTGCAACCTTTAATTAGATACATTTTCTGCACCTTAGACTTTGCCAGATTGATAATGAGGTACATAGAAAAGCCGACTCAAGCCAGAACAATCAGTGACAGTCATGGGTGCCTGTGTCTTCCTTGAGCGTATGTTATATTGAAATCCAGCAACATTAGTTCATTTTTTCATCCATTATATCTTCTACTCTAGCTTCTCACAACACAATATGGACTTCTGTAGCTAAAACCCTATTTGCTATCTTGTTATGCAAATAGAATAAGAAAGCATTTGTCTTTAGTTTTTTTTTTTTAGGTATGCATTTGTCAGCATAGTGAAAAACACATTTCTGACAACATATTTAAAATCCTCATTTGTATTTAGTTTGTTCTTTGTTTTGAAGTTTTGACAATTTGAAAAGTGCAACGATCAATGGCCTTTCAAAATAATGATTAATGAAATAGTAATTTAGCGCTATGTCGTTGGTGATTGACCAGTCAATGGTTAGATTACTTTGGTCTTTCAGTGCACTAGATGGTAGACAGAGGCAGGGTTTTATTCCTAGAATAAAGGTGGGGGAGATCCTGATGTGGCACTGGTACTGGTCCACTAACTGAGTGTTAGAAAGGGGATCTTTGGTTGGCAATCAGGTTACCCCCTGTCCAAGCAAGGACCCTCACTCTAGTCAGGGTAAGTGACACACAATCCACATTATCCTGTGCCCACCCTCTGGTAGCTTGGCACTGAGCAGTCAGACTTAACTTAGAAGGCAATGTGTAAAGTATTTGTGAAATAAATCATACAATAACACAATATAGCACCACAAAAATACATCACACAGTGTTTAGAAAAATATATAATATTTATCTTGATATTTGCAGGTAAAAGGATCAAAGATGCAATAAGTAAATGTAGAGATATCACTGAAAAGTGATATAAAGTGTCTTAAATCTTTTTAAAGCAAACAAAGTCTCTTTTAGCACAAAGTACCTGGTTTGCGTGAAAAATCTCCGCAATGGGCCACAGAGGAGGAGAAGCGTGGAAACAAAGGAGGTGTGCGTCGTTTTCTCGGGCCGCACACTGTGATGCGTCATTTAGTTTCCACGCAGAGACGGCTTTGCGTCAATTTCCAGCGCTCCGTCGTGGATCCTCTGTGGGTTGTGGGGTTTTCCGACGCCCCAGGGTCTGTGCGTGGAATCCTGGGCTTGTGGAGCGAAGTCACAAGCGTTGCGTCTTTCAGATTCGTCGTGCAGTGAATTTCTCACTGCGGAGCAGGCTGTGTGTCGTTTCTAGAAAGCTGTGAGTTGAATTTACGCCGCACAAAGAGTCCAGTTGCAAGAAAGAAGTATTTTTGGTCCTGAGACTTCAGGGAACAGGAGGTAAGCTCTATCCAAGCCCTTGGAGAGCACTTCTTCACCACAGCCAGGGAGCAGTAATGCAGCAGGGCAACAGCAAGACAGCAGTCCTTCACAGAAAGCAGTCAGGTGAGTCCTTTGGGCAGCCAGGCAGTTCTTCTTGGCAGGATGCAGGTTCTGTTAACAAGTTTCTTCTCCAGGAAGTGTCTGAGTTGGAAGGGGCAGAGGCCCTGTTTATATACCCAAATGGGCCTTTGAAGTGGGGGAGACTTCAAAGAGTGGCTTAGAAGTGCACCAAGTCCCCTTTGCGGCAGTCCTTTGTGTGAAGGCAGGCCCTCCACCCTCCCAGCCCAGGAAGACCCATTCAAAATGCAGATCTATGCAAGTGAGGCTGAGTATCCTGTGTTTGGGGTGTTTCTGAGTGAATGCACAAGAAGCTGTCAACTAAACCCAGCCAGATGTGGATTGTAAGGCTCAGAAAGATTTAAGTGCAGAGAAATGCTCACTTTCTAAAAGTGACATTTCTAAAATAGTAATATTAAATCCAACTTCACCAGTCAGCAGGATTTTACATCACCATTCTGGCCATACTAAATATGACATTCCTACTGCTTTCAGATCAGCAGCTACCACTCAAACAATATATGAGGGCAGCCCCAATGTTAGCCTATGAAGGGAGCAGGCCTCACAGCAGTGCAAAAACGAATTTAGGAGTTTTACACTACCAGGACATGTCTTATATGTAGAAAAAGGGGAGCTTTTGGTTTGGCAAGTACTTTTAAATGCCAAGTCGAATTGGCAGTGAAACTGCACACAGAGGCACAACGAGTGCTGCAGGCCGACTAGTACCATGTAATCTACAGGCCGTGGGCACATATAGTGCACAGTACTAGGGACTTAGAAGTAAATTAAATAGGCCAATTGGGTATGATCCAATGTCACCATGTTTAAGGGGAGGGAGCATATGCACTTTAGCACTGGTTAGCAGTGGTAAAGTGCGCAGAGTCTAAAAACCAGCAAAAACAGTGTCCAAAAAGTGGAGGGAGGCAGGCAAAAAGCTAGGGGTGACCACCCTAAGGCTGTCAGGTCTAACACTGTGGATTAAATCTTTGTTGAAACATTAATGGTTTTCTTGTGCTTGCAAAAAGGTGTTTGAGTAGGGATGCTGGTAGTGTTGAAAAGAGTTGTCCAGGTCCCCATCTCAGAATGATTTGTGTTTTATCTTTGACTCTATTCCTTGGTTTATAGGGGCCAGTGGACTGCCTTCTGGAGTTATGCAATCTTGCTTGTTGAGATTATGCTTGTTGTTGGTGTTTGATCTAAGGATAAAACAGCAAAGTATTACAACAGTCCAGCCTTAATGGGATAAGTGATCTTTTAAGCTGATCAGGGTGAATTTGTTTGTGAACACATTGCCCATATTTATGTGTGCTTCTCTTGAATGCCGGTGACTTGATTGGAGGACCATACAACAACCATAGAATTGCCAACAAACTATATGGTGGTTTTCCATGGGCTAGGAAATGAGTGTCTAAAAGAGATCAAAACATTCTGTAGAATTAAATTATTGTGACTATCTTACAACTACTTTACTGTTTTGTTTGGTGTAAGTTGCTTCTATTTGCTAAGCTGCTGTATCTTGAGAGGGTTTTCTTGGGCATATGTGTGAGAGTGTGTGTTTTGATACAATGTGTTATGACTGATTAGGAAACAAGCATAGGCAGAGGAACACAAAAACAAAGGGCAAGGCAAAAAATAAATCCTGGTGTATTTATGCCTTAGAGCATTAAAAATTAAATGTAAATATAGCTGCATGATAGCAATAAACTATCCTTTTTTCTACAATTTTTTACTATCTATCTCTCCTCCCACCTATGCCTCTATCTGCAGACGCACGCACAGACACTAAACACACACACGCGCACACACACACACACATCCACATCCACAGTTCGGTAATGTGCAATTTCTCTCTCTTGCTTTTGTCTGGGGGCCTCTCATATTACATTTAGATTGTATCCTTTATCATCCTAAATTGACATTTATGCTTTTACTTCTATTGTTTGCCTAGCTTCTCTCTGTTATGGATCAACAATTTGTTTTAATCTGTGTCACTTCTCTTATCTCCCTCGACACGGAGATGCAGTCATCTGGCACTGGAGTACGCCTACAGAGCTTTTGTTAGCAGGAGCGTGGTAAGCTTTTACCCCCTCCAAGCCCAAGATGGTGGCGAATGTTAATTGCTTTTCCAGTTAGTTTAAGGGAGTGCAGAGCATTGCGGAGAGGTTTTCACTGTTGTAATGGAATACTAGACCCTATGAATAAATAAATCAGATTTGCATAAAAGGATATGGTGGTAATGGATAGTTAAGTCCTAGGATGCAAGTTATGTAATTCATATTTTCAGGCCACATTATACTCTTTATAGTCATTCTAGGCTCATTTCAATATATAGTATGAAATAATTGGAATTCAGATCACTTGCTGGTGACAGCTGACCCCTATTCTTGTAGTTTTTATCGTTCCGAATATTGTGTCTGTTCAAAAATATCGCTAAATGAAAAAATGTTGATATTTAAAATCATAAAAAATTAAACTATTATTAGTATTTTGGCTGGCGTAGAAGACACCTAGTTAATATGAGGGATATTATATTGCAGCTCAACAGTTATAATTTCCCATGATTTAATCTTCACAGTATACATAACTTTTGTTTCCATACTATGCTCACTGTCACGATCTTGCCCCTGCAGTGTTTGCTACTGCGTTTGTGGAATTTGCATAATTACTGAATTTTCATGTTAGGAAAATTGTGTGAAATATCAACAATTTTATCAGCGTGCAATATTAAATGCAATCTTAACACGGGTATCTTTTTACTGCAGAGGGCTGGTCAGGTGAAAATGGATTTATAGCAGAAATGATGTCCTGAGACACTTTTTCACCATGAATCAGTCTCCTTTCTGGTATCTTTAGCAACCTATGAACATGCGATATTTTCTTGCTTTTACTTTTCGTTTGCTACGGCCAACGTGACTTTTGAATAATTAGTGCATTTTTTCTTTCAATTTCCTGACCTTATCTGGAATGCTGGGAAAATCTAGGCAATTGTACATACCCTTAGTCTTGCAGCCTTGTTGCAGACAACATAACAGATCATTACACAACATAATGCTACTTTTCTTTGGCTTATTTAGAAAGGGTGAGGATCCTCATTGCCTAAACCATACTGTATGCCTGCAGAAGGACTAAGAGTTCCAGTTTTCCCTTGGGCTGAGGAGGAGAGCCTTGAAATTGCTGTCACCTGTTGTCAATCAAGCGCTATATAGCGCATTTTCTGCTCCTGCAACGCGGGTTCAGGAGCCATTACCAGTGGAAGCACTGTCTGCCTGCAGAGGGACTACGAGTCCCAGTTTTCCCTGGCCTGAGGAGTAGCACCCTGAAATGGCTGACACCTGTTGTCCATCAAGAGCTATTTAGTGCGTTTGCTGCTCCTGAAGCACAGGACGAGCGTGAGCTGTACCTGGGCACATCCCGGACCAAGGGCAGCCCATCCTATGCCCGTCAGTGCTAGGAAGAGGCTGAGTTGGGTCACCACACTTGCCACCTCAGCAAGCAGCCGCCTGACTGACTTTTACTTGAAAATACTGCCATTATTATCGCTTCGTGTCAGATCAAGGTACTGCTGCTGATCAACCCTTTCTAGTCTGCCATTTTGCATTGTGTTGCTTTTCTGATATTTGTACAAGTGTGGGCTGACCTGAGCTGCTACATAGAGGGTCATTGTGTACCACTGGTGTGACTGATCGTACAGACCCTTTCGGTGGAAGGGGGGTTTCACCGACTGCAAATCTATGGGCTAGCTCGTCTTTTAGGGGTGAGGTAGTTATTGTACTGATTATGGCTCAACAACATCATGTCCACATGTGGTGATGTTTACTAGAGTCCCACGTCTGTGTACAGATCAGGAGGAGTCGTATGAAGAATTAGTTAATAAAACGCTGTATAGGCTTGTGCACCATAGGAACTTTCTCCCATTAGGTTATTTTCAGAAGCCCAGTGCTCAGTCTCAACTAGCTCTGAGCAAGCAGCCATCAGGTGCTTGCAACCTTCCAGCTCCTGCTTATGACAACCTAAGGCACAATAAACATAATGTTACAATTCCAGTATCAGAATCGATATGATACTTCAATGGATGTAGATTGACTTGACAATGCCACTCAGTCTGTATCTCATGCTGACAGCTTAGCAGGGACAGGCATTACAAGCACTAGTTTGGTGAGTCATGAGGGGAGACAGCGGATTACCTAAATCACTAGTGTCAGTACACAACAGCAATTCATTACCAATTGTCACCAGACTAGTTGTGGGCCTCTCTTATAGAAGAATTGGTTAAAATGGGGATCCCTGGCACGGTTCATTTGCCACCTACTGGTATTTATGGTCATACCTTATTTGCTCAAGCTCATTAACAAACCTTGTAACCAAATAGAACCAGATAGTGCCTGTACAGAGACCAACATATCCCCCGGTGTATTTTTTTGATGGGGAGAGCTCTGGGTTAATTCGTGCCACTATGGATGATAGCCCATGCCTCCACAATACTAGTTTTAAGGATTAAGCCAGTGTTGTGGAATGTAGCTCGCCTGGCCTCAAAATGAACTAGTCCAGAGTGGTGTCAATTCATATATTAGTTTGATCTTTGTCTCTCTTAGGAGAGTTGGTTATTACAACATGTCTTTCACTCAGGCTTTGTGAATTTTAGCCAAGAAGCCATATCCACTGGAAAGGGTAGGCCATCCTGGGGAGTCACAGTCTGGATTAGGACCAACCTAGCATGTGCACGTAAGGAGATCAAGTTGTGCTCCCCAGATATTCTGTGTATTAGATTGACCACTCATCCAAATTAAGTTCTTAATATATATAATGTCAATTGTAGACTTGGGAGGAGCAAATCTGAGTCCCATGTTTTAGATCTACCTAATGTCCATTTAGCTGCACTTCCTGCCTCAGTGAGGAATATTTCTGGGGTGGTTTCAACTGCCAATGTGAACCATTGGCTGCAGATTGTGTGGCCTTAACAGCTGAATAGGATAGCATATGGTCTACCCCAAAGCGTGAAATCCCTCCTATTATGAAATGGTTACCACTGGCAGTGCACATAAATGCACTCACTTTTAGTCAGGGTCTATGAACATGTAACAGCAGATCGACTTCTGATAGAAACAGTAGTTATACATTTGATTGGGTACACAGTAGCAGTCTCATTGATTATATATTGCTGGACGTAAGGCTATGGCCCTAGTTCATAAACATGAATATAGCACAGCAATACAGTAGTGATCATAATGCCCTGGCTTTAGTCCTTGGGCTATGAGTCCAATTCATATCCAAAGATTGCATGGAGCAATTTGACAGAAGGCTTAGGGGGTCAAATGACCGCGGCGGTCATTCTGACTTTCCCGCTGGGCGGGCGGGCGACTGCCAAAAGGCCGCCCGCCCGCCCAGCGGGAAAGCCCCAGCAACGATGAAGCCGCCTCCGAATGGAGCCGGTGGAGTTGCTGATGTGCGACGGGTGCAGTGGCACCCGTCGCGATTTTCGAAAATCATTATGGGGCCCTGTTAGGGGGCCCCTGCACTGCCCATGCCTGTGGCATGGGCAGTGCAGGGGCCCCCAGGGGCCCCACGACACCCGTTCCCGCCATCCTGTTCCTGGCGGTTTTTACCGCCAGGACCAGGATGGCGGGAAGGGGGTCGGAATCCTCATGGCGGTGCTGCAAGCAGCGCCGCCATGGAGGATTCTTTGGGGCAGGGGTAAACCGGTGGGAAACCGCCGGTTGCCCTTTTCTGACCGCGGTTTTACCACCGCGGTCAGAATTGCCCATGAAGCACCGCCAGCCTGTTGGCGGTGCTTCCGCGGAACTCTGCCCTGGCGGTTTTCAACCGCCAGGGTCAGAATGACCGCCTTAGAGTGACTAATAACAAGCATAGAGTCAAAAGGAGTACCATGAAGCACTCCAAGGAGTCTGTTGGGGACATCTACTGGCTTGTATCCAATGGCATTGAGGGTTTATTGTCACGAGATTTAAAATGGGAACTACCGTAGTCTCTAGGAGGAGCATATACAGTGCAAACTCAGATGTTCCATAAGTTAAGAAATCTAATTTTTATTGAGCAAGCATTCAACAAAAAGGATGCCCCTTCCTGGTACAATAAACAATGTAGATGAGCTAGGACAGCCATGGCCAATGCAATAAAGAAGCAAGAAAGATTCCAGATCCAAGTCACCAGGATGACTTATAGAAAAAAACATCATTGAGGTAAAAAGAAACTAGAAGCTAGGAAAATGGGAGGGCTTGTTAGCTGCTGCTAGGAGGAAGGACCATCAATGCTTCTGGAACATAGTGTTTACCAGAATTCAAATCTCTGGCATGCAGGCTGAGCACAAATGTCTGTTGACTGTGCATGAACCATCGGATTGACATGGTGGGTGGCACTGCTCTGGTTCCATTCTTTCTCCTACAGTGTTACAAGTTGTGCATATGTATTTGTGCTTAGTTTCATTTTGAATCTTCATTTAGGTAAAACAAAATGTTTTCAACCCTGTTCCCTATTCCTTTACAGCCCCAGTGGACCCTCCCAAATGATCAACTTCCTCAAAGTTTCATCTTCACCCTCTCCATTTTAGGACATCCTGTGTCATATGTCGGACAGACCAACCATCATCTTTCATGACAATGTTA
Source organism: Pleurodeles waltl (assembly GCF_031143425.1). Taxonomy (NCBI): domain Eukaryota; kingdom Metazoa; phylum Chordata; class Amphibia; order Caudata; family Salamandridae; genus Pleurodeles; species Pleurodeles waltl. The sequence goes on along the minus strand of NC_090446.1, from coordinate 813,726,387 downwards.
TTGGATGTTTGCCATTAACAAGGCTGGCTTTCCAAATCTGCACATCTGTTTCTGGGTTTAGGGCTGGCATAGAGATGGCTTTTTGCCAGCATCATGTAACCAAAAGAAAGTCACAAATACTAAATACATTTACATATTGAGACATAGAGAAGTTCGCCTCTCTTAATCCAATGGTCAGTTCAGGTGTCACTCACATTTTCCTTCTGTACAACAAGGCATACAGCATGGGCCAGCCCACCTCAGCCATTGGTTCCTATATACTATGAGTGGCAGTCGTTTGTGGGATTTCATGTACACAGCTACTTAAAAAGTATACTTAAGTGCAAGACCTGCTGCACCAATACGTTACTTTCCATTTTTCTTTCTTTTCAGGTTTTATCTTGCGAATGTTTTAGCCATCCTTTTTTTAAACTGTCTCTTCAGGTTACAGTGATTCAAAGCCAATTGTATATTTTCCACTATTTTTCCAGTGAGGTATACTCAATTGAATTAGGATTTCTACACTAAGTACTGCTATGAAACAGCATCACTTTTCTATTAAATTCAAGTCATATCTTTAGTTTTGATTTGATTTTAAATGATTACTGCAATCACATGGCTGCCACTTTTAAATGGCAATTGTTTGACATTTTAATTTGTTTCGAGGGTATGGCTGCCACCTTTAGGGAGCAGCATGTATCTTTTTGTAGTATATGCTTGCAATAAAAATTAAACTGAAATGTGACCATGGTACCAGTTTGCACAGGTCAGACCTATTGTCTTTACAATGCTTTCTCTTCCTTGTAAGAGCTATTCAAGGTAGGCCCATTGGCATTGTTTCCTGATCAACTCCATTGGCATACCCTTTTGTTATTACATTTCACACCATAAATCCTTTAAAATCAAGCATTCCCAAGCCATGTGGGAAAGTTTACATGCAGTTACATGTCATCCGGGCACTTGTCTGATAAATACTTCCAATGTTGTCAGCAGATAGAGATGGGCCTTACACCACAGTTTAAATTGAATTATCTTGATCTTCTAGTTTCTTGGTATATTTAAATGTATTTGTAAGTGTCGCCCTAGTGTTTGTATGAGATTGCTATAGGTAAGTCTGTGGCCCATTTCCTGAACATTTTCAGTTGCATGGTGCAGCTCATGGTTATTAAAAAGTGAGACCTCACCCATACACTTCCGCCAAATTGTTTTTCTGAGACAAACAGGTACACGTTTTGCTACAGAATGGGAACAAACAAATGCAGCAAACATTTGTAACAAAATGACGTTGTTACAGATTAAAAATAAAACTCAATAAAGTATTCATCCATTGAGCCCAAAAATGCAATTCCAATGGGAAACCTCTTTCTGATATATGCTTATATCTCATTTCAGCATTGTCTAACACCCCTTTGACAAGAATTGGCCTACATTAAATCCCTCTCCCACTTCTGTATATCTCTCTCTAAATTCATCTTCAAAGATCATCTTCCCATTTCCATTTTTGGCCTAATCTGGTCTGTTCAGTATGTTATATTGGATCTTCCTTCTATCCTGATAGAGATGTTATTAGATTATTTTGTTGTTAGTGAATTGAAATGTTTTTTATGAGTGGCCTGAATGATTCATTCCACCCGCGGAATTGCATTAACACAGAGTTCCTGCCAAATACTGCCAATCACCATGTGGTGGATTTTTTTTCTACACGGCTCCAGAAATGTGACCATGATTTGTCATCCCCTAGCATCATTTCCTAACGTGGGTGCTTGCAGTCAGAAAGCTGATTCTTGAGTAGATTTGCTTCAGCTCCAGTAGATTTTCTGCTGTAGCCTCAGCAGAATGAACTCAAATGGTGCCATTTGCTGTTTTTCAGCACTGGCACTAAATTACAGTGCAAGCACCGAAACATGCATATTTTCCATTTGTTGGCAGAACACCACAGAACCTTGCTTAGTTTTTGTATGACTGCCGAATTTTGCGAAGTGAAACTCCGCTAGTTCTGCCCGCCTTCAGTTTTGTAGTTTTGATCTAATAGATCTTCAAATATGCTATGGTTGTGAACCTTGAAACATATAAAAACAACTGATTTTGCAGTTGGACTGGGGGATCAGGCCTAAGAAAGGAGCAGCTCCAGCACAGGACTTCTTTCTCACCAGAAGTATTTTTCATACAGTGAGACAGGATGTGGTTTAAAAAGGTCTGTTTCAAACCAAAGGGCATATTTATACTCTGTTTGCGCCAGATTTGTGTCGTGTTTTTTTACGCAAATCCAACACAAAACTAACTCCATATTTATACTTTGGCGTTAGACCCATCTAGCGCCAAAGATCTTGGAGTTTGCGTAATTTTTTAGCGTGGACACCTTCCTTGCCTTAATGTAATGCAAGGAGGGCGTTCCCTTCTAAAAAATGAATCCGAGGCATGTGCGCCGTACATAAAAATGACGCCCGGGAGTGGGCGGGTCAAAAAAAAATGACGTCCAGCTGCTTTTGTGTCATTTTTTAACGCCTGGTCAGGGCAGTCATTACGGGACCTGTGGGCTCGGAAGGAGCCCAGAGGTGCCCTCCCATGCCCCCAGGGACACCCCCTGCCACCCTTGCCCACCCCAGGAGGACGCCCAAGGATGGAGGGACCCATCCCAGGGAACTTAAGGTAAGTTCAGGTAAGTATTTTTATTTTAATTTTTTTTGGCATAGGGGGGCCTGATTTGTGCACCCCTACATGCCACTATGCCCAATGACCATGCCCAGGGGACAGAAGTCCCCTGGGCATGGCCATTGGGCAAGGGGGCATGACTCCTGTCTTTGCTAAGACAGGAGTCATGTCAATGGAGGGTGGGAGTAAAAAAAAATGGCGCAAATCGGGTTGAGGCAGATTTTTTGCCTCAGACCGACTTGCCCCATTCTTTGAAGCCCAAGCTCCATTTTCCCCTACGCCGGCGCTGCCTGGTGTGGGTCATTTTTTTTTACGCACACCAGTCAGCTCCGCCGGCTAACGTCATTCCGTAAATAAGGCGCCCGCATGGCGCTTTGGAATGGCGTTAGCCGGCGTTACATTTTTTGACGGACAACTGCTTTGGCGCAGTTGTGCGCCAAAAAGAATAAATACGGCCCTAAGTGTGAAGGTCGTCATTAGTGCCCTCCTCAGGTGTAGATTTCCTGTCCCCAGACGACTCAAGGCTGAGTAGATAAAGTTTTGAAGGTGACCTCTGGAAGTATGTGAGGGGAGGAAATGTAAAAGATTGTCTTGCTCAGGTTTATGAAGGATAAAGTGAGGTGACACATGGCCACCTGCTGTGTGGGCTTTTGGTCACATAGGGTGACACACTGTGATGAACAAAGTCACAAAGAAAAGGTATATATTGTGAAAGGCGCTCAAGACAGATGCTTAGTGCAAACACATTTAATTGGCTTTTATTGTGTTTGCAGAATAAATCAAAAGAAACAAAATAATAATCAAATTTAGATTGCAGGGCCTTGTAGAACTTTTTTCACCATCTGTTCTATGACATTTCATTCAGAGAGATTCCAGAGTCCGTTCTATTTAATGTCTATTGATTTTTTTTTTCAAGTGACAGGGGTTCATACATTACCTAAAATATGTTTACTAACACAGTGATAGCAGTGGAATTAATCTCTTTGAGCTGCGCGTACCCACACACTCTCTGTCTGTAGGGCTTTCAGGAAGCTACTGATCATCCTAGTGTAGTTTAAGATGTTTGCTTTCATTGTTTGTTTAATCATGGGCCATTACAGTTTTTAAATACTGCCACCCTCATGCAGTAGGACTAACACATAAATTGCATTTTTTTATTTTTAAATTTGCATTTGTTGGGCAGCTCCCACATTTGCAACAAATTTTACACATCCAGAATGTATACAAGTAGAAATTCTGCATGTACAAATGTGTGCACTTGTACATTTGATTGAATTTTTTGTTTATCCATTGGGGAATATTTAACCCTGTATGTGAATCCCTTTTTTCACACTGAAACATGCACTGCTGTGTTGCCTGCTGTCTAAAAGTAAAATGTGTGCAACTTTGACTTTAGAATTTAACGTTCTACCAAAGTGATAATCTACCTTATTTTTACATGTAAACCACCCCTAATGTCTCTCTAGGTGCCCCAGGGGTGGGGTGCCATGTAACTCTAAGCAGGGAAATTATAAAAGATCTTTTATATGCCCTGGTGATGGAAAACTCTCCATTTCGTTTTTCCCCATTGTAAATACTTAGCTCTATAGGCTAACATGAGAATATTTTTATTTAAGTTTAAATATTGCTCGGAAAGAGCTAGGAATGGCATTTGAGGACTCAAAAGATTGGTAATGATAACTCCAACAATTTGTCATAACTAATTCAAAAAAGAAGTTTCCTTTCTGTGAGCCAAAATTCAGCCTTCTAGCAGCCTCTACTGGTTTGTCAGCCTTAACAGGATTATCCAGGTTGCTTTGATGAAGTGATAAGCAACCTGCATAGAGCAGAGGTTACCTGGTGGGGAGAGCTCTGCTGAGCACAGACCAGAAAGAGGGCTGGGTAAATCAAACTGGGCTTCTAAGAGAAGAGGACATAAAGGAAACCCAGACAGGACGACCCCCTCACCCTGTACCCATCAGACAGATGGCAGGACGAGGCATGGAAATTGTAGATGGTCGGGAGGAAGAGTGTTAATGGAAATGAGCCACATTAGTAGGTTGGTTTAGCCTGGTCCTACTCTGCTGGAGAGAAATCCATCATCTTGGATTTATGAAGTGCAGTGCTTAGTGGGACAAGAATATGCTACACTTTGGAGGAAGCAGTCATGCTTTTGGGTGGCACCCTGCATTCCACTGGACAGGGAACCCCCTGCTTGTACCCCCAGACCCCTGCTTGTACCCCCAGACCATTGAATAAAAATGTGAGAGCTGCATAGCAACTCAGATCTGCTGCCTGAAACTACATGGAGAAGAAGTACTACCCTGCTGGAACCCATGTCTGCACCCCAAAGGCCTGCTCCCTGAAGGACTGTTTCTGCTGCATACTGGGAACTACAGCCCTGAGGATCTTGCCTTGCTTCTAAAAGGATTAAGGAGTGGAGTCCTTAAAAGCAACAGGTTAACAGAGATTTCCTGCTCCATCTCCATCAAGAAGTCCCTAGCCTGGAGTGTGTCCATGGACTTTTAAAGGTTTGGGCAAGTGCATTGTGGAAATTGTGGTCTCAATCTTCCAAGGACCATCTCAGAGCTTCTAGACCCTGGGATTTGTGTTTTTAATGAACCATAAAGAGGAGCTTCAGGAAGAAGTTCCAGAAGTTTGGAGCAATGTTTGGAACAGACTCCATAAGGTGAGTCAAGCAGCTGCAGGCGAACCGCAAACTGGCCTGAATTTCAGGTTTGTCTCACTGAAGCTCTGGAGCTTTTCCACATCAACAAGACTTCCAGGTTTTGAATAGGGCCCTGTGGAAAAACAAGTTGATAACATTGAATCGGATCCCGGCCTGACGAGGAGCCCCAAACATGATGAAAGAAAAAAATTCAGAAAAACAACTAAGTCCAAAGGTAAAACTTTGACTGAGTTCTCCCGCTCAGTGTATCCGAGTAGGACTCCATTGTGGTCTGCCTCAAATTGTGACTTGGTCCCAGTCTAGTGCGACTAGATGTCCCCAGTTGGAGCTATTGGCTTTTAAGCACTAGAAAGCAAATGTTTTTGATTCCATCTGCAAAAATATATATCTCCAGTTCCCTATATTGGATTTGTGCGTTTTTGATGTCATTTTAAAGATAACAATATTTCCTATTTCCATAAAATGGTGGAGGATTTGTATTGTGTGTTGTTTATTATGTATTTACTGTATTGGTGTATTTAAATGATTTACATGCCTGTCTCCTAAGTTAAGCCTGCCTGCTCACAGCCAGCAACCAGGGGTTGAGTCAAGGGCTAAAGTATTGGGACTTTGACTGGACCTTATGTTGGGGTGGTGGCCTTATTGCTAGTGGTAGGTGCATGCTTATCCCTACTAATAATCCATACTCTAACAGTTTCCATTTAATCTGCATAAACAAATTGTGCTTTTCTGTGAGAGTCCAGGGTCACATGACTTTGAATGGCTATTCTGTGGTATGCTGTGTATTCCTTTCCTACAGGAGGGCAGAGGGCCTAGGGTGCGGGCAGGATGTTCCTCTCCCTGAGCAGGATGTCCTGGGGGTTATACTCAGCCCTTCCTAGGTTTCAAAGGTTAGCCTAAGTGCTGTGACCACCCCTTCCTGACTTCTAAGGATTGCCTGTCCTGAAAGTGACTAATAAACCTCACACCTAGGCTTACCTGCCCTGTGTCATTCTAGACAGTTTGGAGCCAAACCCAGGAAGGGGGAGGGAGAGGATAGACAAAGTGGGCATCTTCCACCCACAGGTTGACACTGGGTATAATATTAGCACCTTCAAAACTGGAACACTCCTGGACTTGTGAACGATTCAGAAGAACAGCTGCTGTGCAGTCTGATGAATGAAGACTACCTTCTTGTCTTGAACCCAGGATTCGCAGAAGTGATGCCAGGGGTCAGTTGGCTGATCTCCTGCTTGAGCTACTGAGACCCTGCAAGCTTCCAGGGGCCTGACCAACAACAGCTGAACCTGATTCAACCTGCCTCAGCGCTGCTGCTGGCCCCTCTGCTACAGTGAGCTTTGATCCCCAAGAAGTGCCCCACAGGACCTGGACCCTTGGCTGGCATCACAATGTTAACCTCCTGCCTCAAGCCAAGTTAAGTGTAAAAATCAAGATGTTTTGGGCTCCTCTTGGATGCAAACGGAGGCTTCACACTGACAAACAACACCCACCAATGCGAAGTTCCAGCAGTGACCTGCTCTTCACATCAGCGCTGACAGCCTGCTTTAGCAACAACCACCTTGTCACATACAACTGTGAAGCTCCAGCAAGGACTTCTTTATGGCAACATTGACCTCCTCATGGCCCCCACCAACACAAAGTTCCAGCCGATGATACTTGCATGGATTTGGATGTTGAGATGGTAAACTACTGACTGGAGCAAGCATGGTCCTTTTGTCCCTGTATCCAACCTCAGTTCTTTTTTTTACCCAGTCCAGAGTGACCAGATACTTATGAGTGGCACTTTGTGCTTTTTGGTGCTATTTTTACATATACGTTTGAAACCTCAGACCTCTGGTTCTACTTAGAGGTTTTTGTATTGTTTTGATGTCATTTTATTTATTGAAATTAAGTCTATCATTCTAAATTGGTTTGAGATTGTTTTTGTGTTTTCACATTATTACTGTTTGAGTACTATGTAGACACTTTACACATTGTCTCTGAGTTAAGTCTGGCTGCTGTTGTGCCAAGCTACCAGGGGTTCACCCCGACAAGGATTGTGTTTATTATTTGAGTGGGGCTTTCCCCTTTCTCAGCTAATAACCTAAATTCTCTCAAAAACAGAAATGACTACTATAATCAATGCATTAACACAGATCATTTAAACATGATGACTCCTATTGACAAATATTTTCCTGTAACTTAATCTAGGACTAATCCTGGAATTAAATTGCAATTCCACAATATTCCAAGAATAAGTCACATGTATTCACAGCAAGATATTTGTGAATTAAGCCCCATGTGACAAATCCTCTGGAAATTTCCATGGAAGAAAAAGCAGAAAGCTCCTTATGCAAAACGTGGTCCAGAGTAATGAAGCGAAGGAGAATTTTAATTTGTGTGCTTGGATTTAAAAAAAAAGTGCAGAAGCGCCAAGCAAAGTGTATCATTTTATTGTGAAGATTTCCTTTCTTACAACTGTATTTGTTCTTCTCTAAATATAGTTTTACACTCGTAAAATGATGACACAAACGTATTCACTTGATTAATTTTTTTCCCAGGAGCATGGGAATGTCATTCAAGGTGGCCATTACTCTCTCGGGAGCGAATGTATTGGATGGTGTGCGGGAAGCCACACATTTAGGCCCATATTTATACTTTTTTAGCGCCGCTTTTACGTCATTTTTTTACGCAAAAGCAGCGCAAACTTCCAAAATACAGTTGTATTTTGGAAGTTTGCGCGATTTTGCGTAAAAAAAAGACGCAAATGTGGCGCTAAAAAAGTATAAATATGGGCCCTACTTCTTTATAGGTAGTTTAAAGTTTCTCCACAGTTCAGTCTGGCCCATGCAATGTTCAGACGTACTTCTGACTAGGACAGGAGTCATTTTTTTCCAGGGTGCAAATGAGAAGAGAACGGATCTACAATTTGTAGAGACTCATGAGTTTTACACCTTGAAAACTCTTCCCCTATGTGGGAGACTTCATAGTACATTGCCACTAATAAAATACATTTTTTCATGCATAAACATACACTATGCATTTTATCATTAATTAATCGCATGCAGGCAGAATTTCCACAAACTCTGGCTTACATATAACAGGCACTCATCAGAAAGGTATGAATCTACTACAATTTATTCGTATTCTCCTAGAATCTTTGGAGCAGATAAGGTCTCAGTGATGCAAAGGAGTATGTTACATAATTCAGAATTTAGAAATGTTTTTGTGAATCAGGCCCTTGAAACTAATTTATTTCCTGGGGTAAAATTTCAGAAAAATGCCAAAAAATTGGCAGTTGATCCATTGCACACTCACGAATCTTAAGACAGTAAATTATTGATCTGCATAAACTCTAGTTAGCAGATTCTTATTTCAACAAAATAAATAAGTGCCTCATGAAGTGGATAAATGTGTAGCCATTTTGCAGGATAATATTTTATTATGCCTATCACTAATCAGCACGGTGCTGCCATACATTCACAAATGGGCATTGTTTAAGAACGGTGTAAATTTTGTAAATAGTACTTCATTTATAAGTCCTGGGCAAATTAACTAATTCACAATCATTGGTGAGTTTCAACAGTGGCTCAGTAATGTATCTCAAACTTGTGATTGCCTTTTGATAACAAACTCTCTATTTTTATTTTTAAAAATGATTAACCGTTTTAGCTCAGTGATCAGTAATGCAAGCAGCTGGCAATAATGTTTCAAAGCTCAGGGCTCAATATTATTTGTGTACAAAAATATTTCAGATCTTCAAGATGCTGTGCGCAGTGAGAAATGGGTCCAATCAACTCAGCTGGGAGCAAAAAAGAAAAGTGGCAGAAATGGATGGAAAAGATTTATGAAGCATTTCTCTGTGGCGTAGCTTTGCATTGCATTGTATAGCAAGATAAGGCAGTTGTGCCTGAGACAGGCGTATAAATGAGCAGATCTTCTTTGCTTTTCTATGCACGTTATGCACCAGTACTCAAGCAGACCCTGCTATCACGCCAGGAAATACAGCAAAGAGCATTATGTGTAACAGGAGCAATATCGCCCATACTAATCGCTATAGGTAGTGCAGATGGATTTTCATATCCATTTACTGTGCTCTAAAGAAACTTCATCTTCTTACGACTAGCTCAGGAACTACAAATGTAGTGATTTCCATGTGCATTTTTGTTGGAGGGAGGTTGTATTTCGTACGAATAAACCCAAAGATGATGTATAGAGAATTCATTTAGATTTTGCAAAGGCGTTTGAGACAGAACAGAAAAAATGAAACTATTACCATTCAATATGAATCAATTTATTGAATTCGGGTACATGAGGTTAAGACAAATTTTAGCCAAACAAGCAATGTTTAGGCTACTAGAGACCTAATTTACCATGGGTCTAAGCATTAGTTTACATGGTGTTTTTGTTACCAAGGCATAGCAGGGAAGTCACTAATTCAGCCACCTCTCAGTCCATTTTGCTTACTCGGATAAGAGCCAACAGAACATGCACACAGGCATGTGAACGGAAATTGTGAGCTCATATCATGTGCTACCAAGCACACCACAAGCCAGCCATCCATTATTACAAAACTGTGCAATGAATAAACAAATAATGTAGCTTTTATGAAGCAGAGAAGGGCCCCTTGGTTGATATGGCTTGGTAAGTGAGGCCTTTTACCTAGCCCATTATCAGCTGTACAGTGACTGGTTTTACAGTGTGCCTAGTAAAATCATGATTTTAAATCACAATATGTAGACAAGCAATCACAGCCCTTCAGAGCTGTCAAACAGGAAGTAGTGCAGCATCCCCATATGCACAACCGTACCTTTCAGGTATTATGGGGAGCATTTAGCCAACATACTGAAAAAAATATTTCCAAAACCAATCGGTCTGGCATTGGCTGTCAGCCATTTGGCTTAGTCGTTGCTTGTTTTGGCATGGCTTTTTCCAAAATTCTTTTGTTGGTTAATCTTGCAGCCCATATCAATGTAAAACAAACTTTGGTCTCAAGAGGGACACAATGTCAAAGCAGTCCCTGGCATTTAAGGAAACTACTTTGTGTGTGCCTGTGCTCATTGTTAAATGGCAGGATTCGGCCACTCACAGTGAAGTTAGCCGATGGCTGAAGTGGGCTTACATATTGCCTCATGCTGTTACTAGAGAAAAGAAAAAATGTGAATGATGCAGTAATAATGTAAAAATCAGGAGAGGGAGAGAAGATGGAAACAGAGGTTGTGACACCCTCCTCGAATACAGTGTCACAATCAAGAGCGAATCAGCCTAGAGACATTTAGGGTCGGCCCACTGCAGCTCTCACTCACTGAATGTTATTCAATGACATACTTCATCATCAAGTTCTTCCCAACCCTCTGATAGTCAGGACATCCTGCGACCACTTTCCTAACAGGGGAGCATTTTTTATAAGGAAAAAAGCTATGGGACCAAATGAAGTGATCTTTAAAATTGCTTAGACGGTCCCCAAATCAGTATTTATTCACAGGTCCACATGGCAAGGTTAAACCTGGGGGAAATGGGCTAGTTGGAGTTACTATCATTCCATGACCTTTAAGTGAGATCAACTAGTTTGTGCCATGTACCCCAATCCAGCGGCTTTCATCAGGATTAGTTGGTCCCTATGAATGCCCTTTTGAGAAAGAGTGGCTGGTCATCTGTTTAATCATTCATTCCATGCCACACACACATATACAGTACACTCCATTCTTAGACGTAGATCCACCTGAGGATACAAAACACATTTAGTCACAGCAAGGGACAATGCTTAAGGTCCAAACATGGTACTGGTATGACCTGTGTATGCACCTGATCTTCATAAGCACCTACAACAGAGCCACTGACACTGTTAGAAAAATTGTCAACAAACACTGGGGTATACTGAGTGCCTGTGCATTGAAATTGGAAAAAAACACTTTTTTCAAATAAAATGGCACTAAGCCTCAGAGATGGTGTAGTTCACACACACCCTAAGGCACAGCCACAAGTCTGTTAGGGTACCCTATATGGTCTACCTAAGCCTATTGGACACTACCCTTGTAGAGCATGCAGTGTCTTTAACTTGCCTGTCCTTCAAATGAGAATTACATAGCCTGACAAATTGCAATTTAGAGAGTGTAGTTTACATGGTTACATGTCACATGGACTCCGTTACATTGGCATGATCTGTAAGAAGGTGAAAACCAAAATCTACGAACATTCTGTAACATAAGATTTCAAGGTGAAACCACAAAACTGACCACACATTTCATTATACACCCTAACACAAGTAATGATTTGAACTGGGTTGTTTTTTAACAGTTAGAGAATATCAACAATTCAGAGAGTATCCTCTTTGAAAAACAAAAGTGCTGGGTGTATAGACTACAGACACATGACAGGCCTCAGTGATGAGATCCCCTGGAGTTCCTTTAGCTAGCAGAACTAATAGTTGTTTTTGTCACCTCAGATACTCAGCATTGTTACCCCAGACTTTAAACTTCAGTTCATCAATGTTTTTATTCCTTTTAAAATGTTTTTATTCATTTTTATCCATTATTTTACTGATTCATTTTTAACAAATCCCATTTGGTTTTTTTGCCAATTAAATGCCAGAAGTACTAAGAAGAAAGAAAGAAGGAAGTACTAATCTGCTATTCAGCCAAAACCTCGAGATGCCATCTCCTATGAAACAAATTCCTGGCAGTTTGGGTTTGTTTGGTGTATTTTAGTATTTTGTGTACCTCTAACATTTTACAATATGTTTACATTTTAGGTGTTTTAAGCATTGTACATACCTTTCAGTCTCTTTGATAACTGCTGCTTTTCAGTTTTAACCAATTCCGTTAACACCATATAACACTATAATGGGCCTGTTCCCAAACCAGGAAGTGGTTCCATCCTGGACGGCCATCTTGAGAGGTGCATGGTTTAGTGTTTCGACCAGCTTTTTGCAGAAAGGGGGTTTGGACTGTTTGGGGAATGCAAGAGTATATTTAATCCATGCTCACTCCTGCAATCAGTAATATGCAGGCTCAGAGGAGGTGAATCGGCCTTGTACCAAGTGGGGACCTATGATGACATAGATACATGGCCATTTACCCACGCCAGTGGTGGTGTATTACTAGCAATACCACTTATGACAAACTATTCACAATAACAATTCTCCCAACAATGTGTGACTACTGGGCACATTTCCCTCCGGGGGTTCCCCGGGGCCACCAGGCGTCTACTAAATAACCAAACATTTAATTTAACTATACATAAGGGTGTATGTCTGTAGCATGCATTGGATCTCACATATTGCTTGTGTTTTTGCAGTGTTTTCACCATGTTTGCCTCAGCATAGAAGACACTGGCGTACGCACCCGCTTCTGTTGTAACGTTATGGCCTCACAGTACACAAAGCACCTTTCTGTGTTTTTCGCTTAACAGGTCATATGAGAACCATGTTTTGGACATTACTCATGGTTCCCTTGTGTGACTAGATGTGCTTCTTATCCTCAGTTGGACCCACTTCTAAGAAAGGTGATTACGGTATTGTACTGTGCATATGTGTGGCATGGTATGAATGATTAAATAAATACCCAGCCACCCTTTCCCAAAAGGGTATTAATAGTGACATACTGATCCTAAAGGAAGCCACTGGATTGGGGTTTATGGTAGCATCTAGTTGATCACATCTATGGGACAAGGAGTGATAGTAACTCCTAGTAGCCCCTTTTCCCCAGTTTTTAACCTTGTCAGAGGGACATGTGAGTAAATACTGATTTGGGCACTGCCTGGGCAATTTTACAGATTATCTCATGTAGATCCCATCCCCTTGTCCTTAAAAAAGTACTCCCTTTTAAGAAAAGAGGTCTCAGCATGCCCGACCCTCAGAGGGTCAGGAAGAACTCAATGATGTGGCATGTCACTGGATAACATTCAGAGAATTAGAGTTCATTTAGGAAAAAAGTATTTCCCACACATCGAGTGGGCCCACCGTAGATGACTTCAGACTGACGCTCTCTTGCTTGTAACGGTAACGCAGCAATAGACCAGGGCAGGCTGAGAGCCCTTTTATGAAGTTTTTTTATACAAATAATTTTAGTATAATCAAAAGATCTTGGCAAATGCTATACCTCATAAGTATATTATACAGGTAACTTTAGTCAAATCAAAAGGTCTTGACTAAACGCAGAACTAATAAAAAATAGAGCCATCCACTGCAGTGTGACTTTTATCTGTAGTAACATGATTAGTGAGTGCCGACAGTGATAGTGTGCAGATTGGAAGGGAAAGATGATCTAAGCATGTTATTGTATTACTATTCAATAGCTGCTCCGAAAGTGTTCTTCCTAAGAGCTTAAATGCGCTCTGCTTCACTTCCTGTCGGAGGTATCAGAAGCTACAACCGTAGTAGTGGTTTATAGAGAGCAAGGTAGAATTTCTGTTTCAATGACACCCACATTGAAACGTGCAAGGGAAGTGCAACAGCAGGCAGAAAGGCGTCTGCTCATTTTGTAATTGCTCAGATTCAGCTGCCATGGTAAACATTTGTAAATGACTACGTTCTTGCATAGTATAGAGTGGGTGTAAACTTGTTTGCCGTGAAATTATTTTCCACTTTACCAGCTTGTCTGTTTCTATCATCTTTAAATGAATGATTGATGTCTGTTACTGCGATTTTTATTCCAGTGCATTAATCATAGGCACGTTGTCAGTTTATCTAGTATTTGAAAGGCAGCATCTGATTCAAAGGCGTATATATTGTATGTAAAATCAGTTTCTCTTGATGCACAATTTTCTTGATAGTTGACATCTAGATATGCGGTATAGGCTGTGATTACATGATAGGCTCATGTGCCAAGTGGTCTGTTTCAGTGGAGGCCCTCAACTAAGTTTGGTTCTTCTCTTTTCGGTAATGATTTTTTAATGAATATTTTCTGAATATTGTCTGTGACTCTGACTGCTCAAGATAGATAATGGCTGAACGGCTGTATTAAAATATTTTTACTTCTTCCATGTAGGAAGCATGACTGATACACATTTCTAGTTTGGATATTTTTTACATTTTCCCTATTAGATAAGGTAGGATTGACTCTGCAATGTCGTTTGGCAATGCCAATGAACGCTGTGAAATCTGTAGCATCAATGTGCGTACTAGATGTTGAACTCATAGAGTCTGTGCAATATTGTTAGGTGTCATTAAACCAACAATGCTTCCCTGGCGTGTGCAAACATCGCACATGTTTGATTTCCCAACACAAATGAGAACCAGCCTCACTAAAGGCCAAAATTACTGTCCCTATTGAATTCCTTTCCCATACAAAAAACTTAGAGAGCTCCTGATCCCAAAATTGTAAATCCAGCATCCGAAGGGCCCACAACTGAAGCAGAAAACCAGTGCTCTACAACTGTACTAGGAACCTGTGCCTCATAGAAGTGTCAGAATAACAGGTCTCTTGGTGACCAGCGGGACTTATGTCAGCATGGACGTCAAACTGTGTATTAAGGGTAGTGGCGCTATGCTAATAAGACAACATCTTTTACTTAGATCATGTTATGAATACAGATGTTTGGCTCATAGGGCCCTCATAGGACATTCTAACTGTGTCGCTGAAAAGGCGGCACATACTGCTCCTCGACTAGGGTGCTCTTTTGGAAAGGGTACAGAGGGTACCAATGAATCTCAAGGTCATTTGATGATGGGTACATTAACCTGCTGTACCTCTTTTGGGTTTCATTACCACGTTACTCTCTGAAAAAAACACATTGGAAGCCGATTGTGGCATAGCTACTCATTGTTCACATGGGCAACATCCAGATCACTATGATCTGATCCTCATCCTTTCTTAATGAGCATCATTACCTCATCTAGTTACAGTTATCAGGAACCATCTTTACACAGTTTGCAGTAGTGTAATTACATGACATTACAGCGAGATTGCGTGAGATTCTTTGGGATCATGTGAGGAGTGAAGCCTTGCATTTGAAGCTATTTTCGCAGCACAAAATGCATCCTCATATCCAGTATGAACCAAAGGATGTATGTTGCTGTAAGAAAATAGCACTAAATGCAACAGAAGAGGAACAGCAGCAGCCATCTGCTGCTTGTGCTCTGTTCCAAATTTTTCCAAACTATGCAAACAGGCTTATGTCTGTAATTTTCTGCATTTTTGTGTCTCAAGAATAATGAGAAATTGCCCACACAGCCCCAGTTACACCTGCGTAATTCATTTTTCTGCCAGGTCTAGTAGATTGACAATAACCAGCTCCATCTCAATGGGTTATTGACAAATAATTTTCACAACCTTGGATACAAACACAGTCTCATCTAATCTTGTTTTTTTTTTAACTTTTAAAATGCACCCTTTACTATGTGGTACCTTTTCCGCATAATCATGCAGACCATTTTCAGATACTTCACAATGCAGAACTTCACCATGGTGCAAACCTTACTTTTTTTTTAAAGAACATATGCACTCATTTATTTATGGTCAACCTTGTGTATTTATTGTAATTTCAAAGTTTCCATGGGAAGACCACTTTTTGTTTTGCTAATAACTTTAGCTCATTTAACAAATCTGCAAAAATAATTCCAAAAGAAAAAGCGCAGCAAACTTTGCTCTTTCTTGGAAAGTTTTGAGCTGAGCTGTCAAGTGGGGTTCAGGAAAAGAAAGATCCAAAAACATTGATTTACTATGCTAATCACCTAAGGAAACTTTGCACTCCAATATATAAATAAAGGGCAGAATGGAGTTCCATTGAATTTGGCAGAATGTTAGACCTTTACTCAGAAGGCATGCTTTTCTAAATTTGGTTTAAATCCATTCAGCTTTCTTTGAGAAAATAGTATTTAAAAAGAGGCTCATGTTAGGCATGAATAGGTAAAAAATTGTGGTATGTTTGGACCGTTTATTCTGCAACAATTCTGTGGTACTGAAAACTCCAGACATAGGGCCTTTTGATTGACCTAGGGAGCTTTTTCTCCCATCAGCCATTTCGGTACCACAGTATCGGTATTGAGGTACTGAGCAATCTGATTGGCTGGCCGTAGTTCAGAAAAAAATGTTATGGCCTTGTTGGAGCAGAGATGCTAATATGAGAATATTCTAATGATTTGCGTATACATACTAATGAAGAAATAATGACAAATGAAACTAATAATTGAAAATAACGTGTAATGAGTAAAATGTGCCCACAGAGAGTGGTCACCATGAATGTTACCATGTACTAAAATAATGTGAAATATAAAATTTTGCATTAATATGCCATAATTGATGATATAATCTATGTTTTATGGTGCGTCGTATCCTTAATTTAGCCGAACTAGAGTCCTGGTAGGCGCTGGGCCTTGCTTGCTTAAACGTGGAGAAGCGATGAGCTGTCGAGGACTGGAACTGGAGAAAAGGACCTTGAACTGTACAGAGTTCAGATGAGCTCTGCTAGAATTTTCTGCCATGTATCAGCAGGCAAGAGACGATCAGAACAAATTGATATAATTATGTGTAGAGTAGGCTAAATGTACTTTCCCAGGACTTAAACAATGGAAGCACTGACTAAAAGACTGTGGGCAACAATTTTGTTACCTGAAGAGCCGGATGATGTTCTCATCGACAGAAGGACCAATCATATTAATGGAACTTGATGCTTGAACCGACGCAAACAAGTGGTAAACAAAAACTATAGGGTAGAATCTTAACCCCAGATAAGGTTGACCAATTAGCAAATTGTGGGACGGACTGAGAGACCCTAATAAAAAGTCATGACACGAGAAGGGAAATCAGAGTGGAGAGGCGAAAGTTGATGACGTCAGGAGACGCTGTCCGAAGTGCTGAAAATTGGGCTTGATCTATGTGAGCCCGAGTCTTGCCGATGACTGATGACCTGGAGACGAAGACTGACTCGTTGCTGATCTATCTTGGATAGGTAGCTATAAAATGTTGATTGACTAATGTGTGCTTTCCTTCTAGGTAACAACTGTGCTGCTTAAAATGTTTTTCTCTCTTCGATAGATTTTTCCAAATTAATGATTTTTGACTAAATTGTTTTCGCATGAAGACCCACATGCTGATGCTAATTTGAGATAGGTAGGCTGAAAAGGGCGACTTATGGTGACGATTGACTGACTGACTTGCATTGCTGAATTATTCGATGTTAAAGATTTGCTGGCTTAGGTTGATGTTTATTATTGCTTATCAATAAATCTTGGTGAATTGTTGCTCATGATGCTAATAAAGTTTGATTAATCATTGATTCTCAAAATAAAGGTTTTGATTACAATTGTAACTAATAGGGAATAAAAACGATTAACCCTTTTGAGTGTGAAGGTATTTTCTTATTAGATAAGGTTTTTATGGCGTTAGATGTTGAGTATGATGTTTTATTGATGTTTCACTGGTTACCGCTTAACTAGGATACTCTATGCGATCCAAAAGATTAATTGACCTATACTCGTCCCCTTGTAAGTTTACTTACTAAGGATAAGGCGCGCTAACAGCCTCCATTACAGGGCTTGGAATTCGCTCCCTGTGTCTTGAAAAACTTTATGAAAAAGGGCATAAGGAGTCAGGGTACGGACACCAAGACCCCCAATCACAAGTGGTGGAAGCTTTGGGAATCCAGAGGGACACTCCCGAAATTAAGCACCTCATTATGAGTTTGGCAGTCCAACCGTCAGACCAATAAGATGGCGGTACTTCAAACGGCGCCTGGCCGACGGTCCTAGGATCGCCATTTTAAAAGTTCTACACTGGGTTGAAGGCATGCTGCAGTACAATGGAGCTACTGCTGGCCATGCTCTCCTACCTGTCAGCATGATGGGAAGCCTGTTTCCCAGGCACCATGCCATACATGGGACACAGTGTTCCCTGAACCCCAATTTCTTTTGGGGGGGCCACATGTGCTGCTGCTTCCCTCTACATGCACCTGTACCCTCTGGAATCCCCCATATAGGGCCTCTTAACTGCTGGACCACCAACCTTTCCATGGTAGTGTAGTTTTCAATGAAAACTTGGTGGTCCGGCACGTCGTAATAGCCATGGCGGTCCCAATGCCAGGGTCTCTAACACCGACCACCGCAGTCCCTGCCATACTGACTGACAGTAACCACCCAACCTCATGCCCTGCACAGCCTTTTGTTGTGCGTGTCAGGTGTTGACCACTGGTCCTGCCCTGCGGCCAGGCCCTACAGCCAACCCCCTATATCCAAACCAACCCTGCAACACTCACAGCCTGTGACAGTGCACATTGGGGGTTCACAGCAGGGATTGGCCTTCAGCCAGACCCTGCATTCAATGCCCTTTAAGCTCCAAACTCTACACCTGGCATTGCTGAAGGGGTCTGGAGCTTAAGGATGGCAACACTAAATATTTATTTAGGGGGACCGCATGGGCCCCCACAGGCCCCAGGGACCACCATCTCCCTGGGGCTACCTAAGAAATTTTTGGCGAGGTTATGCCAATCACCCTCATTCTCCAGGGGCTACCACCTCCTGGGCAGAATCAATTAAATATATGGGTGGGCTGCATAGACCCCCAGTCCCCAGGGACCACCACCTCCCTTGGGCTAAATAATGAAAAAGCTTAGTGGGCTGCATAGACCTCAATGTCCAGGGGACCACCACCTCCGCGGGGCAACATTAAAAAAATATAAGAGGAGCTGCACGGATCCCCCTGGCCTCAGAGACCACTGCATTCCCTGGCCTACATATTAAAAAAACGTAGGGGGGCTGCGCAGACCTCCCCGTGTCCCTGGGACTACTGCCTCCCCCGAACAACATTAAAAAAGTATATGGGGGAGTTGCATGGACTCCCCCTGGGCCCCGGGGACCATATATATATATATATATATATATATATGTGTGTGTATATATATATATAAAGAGAGAGAGGTCTATACCTATAGATATAAGGATAGAATAGACAGATATAGATATATAAACAGATATATAAAGTCTTACATAAACATAAAATGGAGCACTTTTAGCATTCAGGGATCAGTAGGGGTGAAAATCAAGAGAGGGTTTTACACTACAAGCTTGGATGGCTTAAAGGGCAGTAAGAGGTCAGGGAGTAAGAGGATTTAAGGGATAATGTAGAGGTAAGGATTAGAGGAGGGTTTAGTGTTCGGGACGAGTTGAAGCAAAATGAAGCAGGCAGACGTGTCATACCACAATTTTTGTAACTCATTAGCCATGCTGCATAGTACGGGAAACCTCTACAGCATTTCTAAAGGCCGTTGGCAAAGCCAATGGGTCCCAAAGACGACAACTATTGTTTTTGTCAATGTTTGTTAGTGTTCAGGGATTGATTTGGTAGTAAGTAAGCATAACAGACAAAGACAACTTGTTTTCCTCCATGGGGAAACACGCGGCCCAAATTCAGATCTGGATGCCAGACATGAACCTTGAGGATTCACACTTAAACATCGCAAAAAATCCCTGATGTATATAAAGTGATTCTTGTCTCTTGTTGTATAATAACAGGAGCAAGCAAATACCCTTCATCAATCCAGTCACTAACAATCTTTGTGTTCAAAACACAAACGCACATTTCCTTGTCTGTTACAGCAGATCTGCGAGATTGCTTCATTCAGATTATTATTTCACAGATGGAAGACTTTGTTCATGCTTGTTAAAACGAGCCACTGTTCCTTTGTGCCGTACATGTTTTTGTGTATATATTAAGCCGCATTGCTTGAGGTTTTGTCCGTTTGCGTAATTCGCTATTTTGCATTGAAGGCGCTGTTTCCTTTTCAGGTTTATGGGGATTTACCATATATAATGATATGAACCAGTGTGAATTTAATACTTTCTGTAGTTGACTTTCTTTTGAAGTGTTTCTACACTTCACTGCTCCTCAATCAAAACCATAAGTCCTTGAAATGTGAACAATGAAAACAATCTTTTTCACAGGTAGCCTAGAAAGTTAATTGTGGTCTTGGGGTTTATATATTCAGCATGCAAACACTGCTGGTTAAGTAATTGCTACCCAGAAGTAAGGATGATACACTGAATTTAACACGTTTTTTAAATGCTCTTAAAATGCATATTGAGTTTTCCAATCCCTTCATTTATTTCATTCCCCTGCTGATTTAATATGAGAAAGAGGCTGTAAAGACACATCTCTGGCTTTCTTTAAATTATGTCACGAAATAGCTCATTCTCAAGATGTAGTATATACCAATCGTATGGTGATCTTGCACGCAGGTTCAAGATGACCATTTTAGCAAGATGCAATCTGTGAGCCATTAATATAACATTCACATTCCACTGGGGAAATGTGCCTCAGGTTGTTGGCTCACAGGAGAAAGAAGGGGTACATTATTTTGGTCAATAAGGGAAAATTCGGTTGGAGGAGATTCTGTGGCCTCTGCATACCATTTAAATACATTTTTATTTATGGATTGCAACTTAGGTCACTGGATTCATAATCCGTCTTTGATTTTTCATGAGCACTACAGTTTAAAGTCTTCATCATGAAACAGAGTCTGTTGCACAGAACAATTCAGGCAATTTACACAAACAAGTGTTGAGGCGGGACGATCATTTTACAAGATCAAATTTCACTTGTGTCGAAAGTAACGTGTGTGAATATTGATGCTTCAAAAAAATGTTCATTTATCCGTTGAGCAAAGTCTGCACATATTTAAATGTGCATTTAAAAATGAATGTTTGTGACTAATGTTATTCGTTTGCAGTGCTATCTAACATGATATGATATATAAGAATAAATTGTAAGTAGATGTCCAGTGTAGAGGAAAACAGGTCCCCTCGACCAGTTGTGTATCTTTAACATTCACCAAACATAGGTATTTCAGAATGTTCATTTGTTTCATGCTGATTTGATTCCAGCTCCCCTAGTTGAACATTGTATGGAGATGGGTCATCAGCAAGAACAATTGAGGTGGACCATTTTAGAGAATATTGCAGTATCTCAAGGAGACACTGATAGATACAGAAAGAAAAGAGAAGTCTTTGATTTATTTTTGAGATTCAGTACATCAAGGACTAAACAATAAAATACCTTGGGAGAATGCCTTTCTCTGAAAGGTTACCTGGTGTTTGACATAGAGTATATTGAAATATGTCCAATTTATCTTTTGTTATATTGATGGTGGCACTTGCCATTTTTCTTTTCACTTTGGTGTCTTTATTTGTAAAGATGTTTTTTCAAAAAGCACTTCCTCAATAGTTATTCAGTTATTGGAAAATGAGTCCTTCCATAGACTTTTTCGTTTTGCCAGTGGAGGATTTTTTTGTTGTCTTCAATACAGATATTTGCCACACTGATCCTCGGGCTATTGTATTTATAGTAAATAACTACATATACCCCTCTTTTTCATTTTTCTCTTCAGAGCATGGAGTTTTCCCATTGAGGAACTCATCCAATATGGCGGGTTTGTAGTACTCTGTGTAGTGGATATTTCAAAACAATAGGAGGCCGTGTTGATACAATACAATCACCAATTGATAGAACTACACTGTATAGATTGAGTATAGTTGGACAATTTGGAATTATGGATGTTTACTATGTTGTTGCACTAAATTCAAGGTCCTTTTCCTTAGTTTTCTATACATTGTTATACTGTCTTAATATGTCTTTTGTAACTGTATATTATTAGTGGACATGGCCTATATATGATGGTTTTCTTCTTTTAACATTGAGAGTGGTTGAACGAATAGTCAGTGGAATCGTAAAAAGACTGTACTATGCTGGACACATTCACCTAAGGCTCTTCCTTTTGACAACATTCCATTATGGTGACTACTTTTTTCTGACGCACAGCGGATTTTTGTGTTGTTCGTTGTTTATTGCATCTCGGACTCGCATTTCATTGGGAGCCCTCGTGTCTCTGGCGTTCTTCGACCTCTTTATGGCAGGTGGTATTCTTGCCTGTATCAGGAATGTACAGCAGCAAAGAAGAGGATGGTGAAGACGCATATTAGAGGCATTGCATACAATGCCAATAGCATGGATCAGAATCTAGGAGGTAAGGATCTCATAGGATCCATAGAATTACATTTTAAGGCATTTATTGAATAGATAAAAGTTTGGATTCCTTAGAGGACATTCTATCCGATTGATGTGTTCTGCTATTTTGTGTTTTTCTAATTTTACACAAGGATTCCTAACATTTTATGAGACCCACAAAATAAATTTTCTACCATACGAATAGGATTGGAGCTCTACGAGCCCTCCTCACAATAGTAAGCGTTTTATGAAAAAGAATTCACTCTTACTGAGCTAGTTAACAGCACTTTAGTGAGTTTGTGGTTTTTTTTGTGTGGACATATCAATTGGGACGATTTATAAGCACATTATACTAACCTTTTTCTGGATTTTGACAAGGGAAGATATCTTATATTTATTTATATATGATCTTGGGTAAACATATACAGCTGGGAAATAAGTCTTCATGGTGCATGTTCTCTTTCTGCATGAACTCTATCCCTATCAGTGGCATTGAAAATCATTCAATATAGTCTTTGGTGTCTTCTTCTTTTTTCTGTCTTTTCTTTTTTTTTTATTCTATCTTGTTTTGCTATCATTTTTGTCTTTTTTGTTTCTTAAGCCAATAGATAGAAGTTACTTTTTTAGGGTCGAGCCTGCGTTGCATGTGCTCGCGCATGCGTATCGCAGCGAGACGCTTTGGTTGTTAGAAAAGGGCTCGGAGCCCTGTCGACGTCACGTCAGTGTGTTTCATTGGTTCATGGGCTTGCCTAGTAAAATCTGCTTGCTTTCATTAGTGGAAGGCATGTACGCGTCATGCCTTTTCCGGTGGTTAGCCCTCCTCAAGCGCAGCGACCAAGTACAGAAAACATGCGAGGCTCGCTGTTTTCTGTCGGATCGTGGACTACTTTTTCTCTATTTTCCTAGCGCGATTTCGCTTGGCAGAAGTCGAGCGCTTTACACAGTTAATTTCACTTTTTTGGGTTACGTACATAAAAGCACTTTTGCCGATAGATGAAAAGTCAGGTTAGGAGTTTACAACGCGATCAGCTCTAACATGAGCAAACGCGAGACCCGTTGCATTGCAAATGCTTGTTTATATTGTAGGAATAAATTTGATGAGTTCTATAGTTTCACCTGGGAAGGCTGTATTTTTATGAAAGATATGTGCCCTGAAGAAGGTGTGTGGCCACTTATCACCGAAACAGGCATCGGCACTATTGACCTGGACAAAGACGGTTTATTGGATGTTTTCTCCCTTCTATTCCTTTTTTTTTTAAATCATGACCAAACAAGAATACTTTTCCATCAACCAAAAAGAAAACTCAAATATAAATATTATATCAAAAATAGAGGACCTTACAACAACAATGTGCAGTATCTTTTTTGGACATTTGATTGTGACGACTGAAGAACTGTAACTCAGTTGGATCTTATTGGGACTAGTTAGTCCCCATGCGAAAGCACTACATGCCTATATTGTATATGTCATGGATAATTTGTCCGGTTTGTTTTTTTATATTTGTATGATTGAGACTGTGTAAATACTTATTGTTTTACCTTCTTTTTGTGTCCATATGGATATGGATTTTTTGGTAATATTTATTTATTTTAATAATATCTATGAATATATCATGTGTTAAATATTAAACGTTGTTTCAGAATTACTGTTTTGGACATTAGAGATTTGTGTCTGATCTTTTGGTTTTTGGTTTGATATTATCATTTGTTTTGAGTTTGGGATTCAGTATCTTAGGAACCTTGGTCTGAAGGTGGGTTTGACATAGTTTGTTGTACTTCTTTTCCCCTGTCCCACTTCAGCATTTTGTAGTTGGGGAGCCCTTTTGTGTTTTGTACAAGATTTAAAAACAAACAGAAATGTTATCAGTTCAGTTTGTCTCTGTAGAACTCCAAGAAATCTGGAGTAAAGCGACTTGAGATGCCTAAACCAGAAAACCCTGAACCTGTAACCATTATTTTTCATTGGCTGCTCCGTAGCTGTGGAACCCCTTGCTTACCTTTTCTTTAACACCTTTGTTAATGAAATTTAAAAAGGCATTAAAACCTTTCTTTTTAAGGGCCTGATTACGAGTGTGGCGGTCCTCGGACTGCCACATTCACAGTGGCTGTCGGACTTCCGTGGTTCTGGCAGTCTGATCACCACATTATAAGGTTGGTGGGCAGCCCTGTCAACCTACCACTATCTCCACCGGGAGCTCTGATCCCGACGGGCTGATGATGGCAGAGGGTGGAATCAACCTGGGCTGCGCTGAAGTCAGCGCCACCCTGCTCATTACGACCTGCTTCTCTGGCAGCATTTTCATGGCAGTTTGACTGCCATGAAAAGGAGGGCAGAGAAGATGTGCAGAGGGCCACAGAGGGGCCCCTGCACTGCCCATGCACCTGGCATGGGCAGTGAAGGGGTCCCCCTGTCCAGCACCCTCACAATGCGAACTGTGTAGACAGTGGGCTTTGTGAGGGTGCTGGTGCACCCTGCAGGCAGCTGAATTGCGCAGGCTTGATTATGAGCCAGCAACAATGCTGCCACCAGTTTCCCGTTGGGCTGACGGGCGGAAACCATGGTTTCCGCCCGTCAGCCCAGCAGGAAAGTCGTAATGGGTCTGGCAGGGAGGTAGCCAGTATGGCGGCAGCCTCCCCGTCGGAAGTCTGGAGGACAGGTAATCATGTCCCCTAAACTCTAAATCAGGCTCTAAATCTGTATGTTGATTAAGGTACCCTATTCCTCGTTGTCCTTTAACTTCTTATTTGTGTTTGTTTGAACCTATGATGGAACTGTTGTTATAAACTTATTAAGGATATTAAAAATAGCTTGTGAACAGCTTGCTGGACATCCATGAGCTTCAATCGCACAATGTTATGCCAAAGTGAAAAACTGAAACTATTGTTGGACTATTAAACAGATGCTTTTTTCGATTTTTTTTGTAAATTACAATCTGATTTGCAGTAGAATGGAAAATTTGTTACAGCACTTTTTAGAAATGTGAGTTTTGAAGGTGTTTTGTTCTATTGATCTGAGAATGTATCTTCTAGTTTCAGTGATTTAAGAGCAACACATGCTCATCAGTGTCTTCTCAGACATTTCACACAACTTTATCTCTTGACTTGAGGTATTAAATATTAATTATTTGTAAGTTATTAGCTTCACTACGAGATACTGTTCGCGCTGCTATTCATTATATATTCTTGCTCTGCGCACAGGGACATTCTGCGTCGTGGTGGTCGAAGGTCCCTGAGGAATAAACAATACAAGGCCATCATAATTCTGAGCACATAAACAACGTTCACTTTGCTGAAATACACAAACTGCGCATAATTACAGAACATATGTGTTCATCCTTTCAATGTAAGATGAACATTGCTAACAGAGTTCAGACATTCTAAAATATTATTTACTTACAATGACCCTTCAACGTACATCTAGCTTGGTATGTTGCAAATCACATGCGGTATTCGAGATGGTCGCCCACATTTAAAACTTAAGCAGCTTCCCGTAACTTCAGTTTCAATTCCAAGAGGTTATGTCCAGTTTGAAATGGCCCTATGGAATGGGATTTGCCACATAAGAGAAATCTCACGGGGGAGCAGGAGAATTGTCTAATTTTAAAAAGCCCAGTTCGCATCTGAATGAACTGTGTTTAAAGGCTTTGAGAGAAGAGAACACATCACTGGATATTTATAAAAACATGTTCGTAGGTGCAATCATGTGCTATTTATTCACTATGGGCCGGATTTAGCAAAGGTTTTTACCCATTCTGTGTCTATGGCAAAAAGTGTTCGTACAAATGGCCCTATATAACTGATATTTTCTTCACACAGAACATGTGTTGTAATTTGCATCTCTAACAATTGCTTTCACATAAATAGGCAATTTATGTCAGCATTTCTAATGTTGTGCAGAGTACGAACTTCTACCAGTAAATGACATATTTACGTTTTTTTAATATTCACGTTTCTTTCACTCAGTGATTTCCGCACTAATGCCACCGCGTGCATGCACATGCCCTTCTAACCTACACAGCACACAATATCATACGAAACTCGCTGCATCTGATCTGAATATTATGGTGCTGTAATTACTAAGCGAATAATATATTTAAAAAAAATTAACATAATATGATGAATGTAAATTCATCACATTATGGACCCCTCCTTTGAACATTCATGAACTGCTCACAAAAATGAATAGCCAGTAGTTGGTAAACTACAACACGTGCTTTGCTGGTGCATGTACTCACACAGATGCACCCGTAGATGTCAAGCTATAGCCCAAGGAAGCTCTCTATGAGGATACATTTCTTAAAGCCAATCAGTTCCTGCACTTGTACAATGCAAAGAGTGAGGGAGAATCATGATTTCTCTTCTGTCCAGCTCTTTCGTTTAATCTGCAGTTGACAGCGCAGCTGATAAGAAAGCTTAGTTTTGGATTCCTACACAACGCTTTGTGATATTACCCAGTGTAGCTCAGGCTTGCTCGTGGAAAAGGAATAACAAGTTTGCATGCCATGCATGCGCTTAACAAACTAGAAAAACACGTACATGTTGTGGTGTATTGCCGCCTGCAGCCGGTCTCCACGGAGACGCCGAGTGTGTTTACCTCGAGCGGTCTCCGCGAAGAGTGAGGCGCGTGGGTGAGAAAACGACGAGGGCCGGGAACGACGGTTGATGGGAGGTCGGATGGCTGGGGAAAGAAGTAATAAACAAGTGATACTTAATCCTTTGCTGAAACTTGTCCGTGTCTTCGGGACCCCATTCCACATTGGCGACGAGAATGGCTCAAGGTGCCCCAACATTGTATTGAATATTTTCAAAGATCGAGGCTGTTCAGCTGTGTTTTTCCTCTGTGTTTGGACAACAGGCTGAGTGAAGTGCTCAGCGGTGAAGATATTCAGAGTTGATGTTGGCCACACCAGCTCAGCAATTGTTACTTTGTCGCCATTCACAAACCTTTGTTGAAGCTTCCTTCACTAGGGTGAACACACTGCTTCAGGTCATCAAGGACACTGTTTTCAGTCCTGAAAATTCATGCTGCAGCCTAATGCTTTCTGGCTAGTTGCTTCTTTCGTGGTATTAGGCTAACACTTCTGAAAGAAAGCAATGGCTTGAAGGTTAAAAGTCCAGGCTTGGAAACAGTGTCTGCAATGACACGGAGTGAGGTGGTCACTCCATTCGTCATGCATATGCGTGCTTCTAACTGCATTGGAGTAGTTCTTTTGTTTATGTTGAAGCGCATCAGTAATTTCACTTTTTGCAGGGTGGATGGGGACAGGAAAGGGAAACATTTCTATGACATATAAAAAGTTGAATTAAAACACTCATCTAAAAGTTCACAAATGTTCTAGTCTCAGGCATAAACATGTACGGATAGAGTGCACATCCATAGGTACACATGTTTAATACTGGTGCTATTTTTTTCTCGTACTTAAAATGTAGTTAATGTAATAATAATAATAATAATAATAATAATAATACTTGGTTGTTCATAGTGATTGGTCACCTAAGCACTGCAAAAACAGCCATTATTGGCATAGGTGTGAGGACGACGTGTGCCAGCACGACCGGCACGTGCCTACGTCTCCTGGGTACTTGCCTTCTGTGCCCTGCTTGTCCAGAGCAGCCTTATGCGGGGCCTAATGCAATGTGACTTCTACTTCCTGTTGCATCAGATTCGGGCTGGCATTCCCCGGTGGGGATGTAACACCAGGCTGACATTCATATGACTTCCGCTTATGTAAGGCCCGGGTGATTCTTCTTGTCAGCGCTGCACACTTGATTTAGGAAGGCCACGCATACCCACTTTACGGTAGCTTTGTGAGTGACATTGTTGAAGGAATTATTTTTTTGTCGTATTGTATATGTCTTAAGGCGTCACATCCCAAGCCAGAATTTCCTCCCGCCCCTCGAGATGCCCATTCTAAAAGAAAACAGTATTTCAGGGAGGCGTTAATGGATTTTGCTTTGTTCCACTGTGCTTCAGGAGTTATTTGAAAATAGGTCACTTTAGAGGTAGGATGGTTAGCCTCTTTCTTGACCCCGACTGGGGCACATCTTAATGGGTATTTGGAGGCCCTGACAGGAGGCTGAATATATACTACGCAACCGCTCTCAGGCTCAAGGGAGCCGATAGAGATTATGCCTCCTGAAACTCATTATCAGTGTTTAGTGTGCATGCGGTTTCGAGAATAAAATAAAACAGTAAGAAAAATGCATGTGCAGCTAAAGCTAGTGCCTTTCAAACTGCAAGTATGACAGGCACACTTTTGTTCCTATCGCAATATTATGGTAATTAACAAACGCATGGTGCTTTCTGTTTAAAGCACACGTGTACTCCTCTTCATCACCTCTTTGTCTCAATTCAAAGTATCTGTGTTGGACTTTTGCTTATGCAGGGTCATCCCCAGACTTTTTTGCCTCCTGCCTCCTATATTTTTCTGACATGTTGCTGTTGGCTTTTCAACTCTGAGCACTTTACCACTGCTAACCAGTGCTAAAGTGCATATGCTCTCCTGTTTAAATTGTATGTAAGTGGTTTATCCATGATTGGCATATTTGATTTACTAGTAAGTCCCTAGTAAGGTGCACTAGAGGTGCCAGGGCCTGTAAAACAAATGCTACTAGTGGACCTGCAGCACTGGTTGTGCCACCCACATAAGTAGCTCTGTAATCATGTCTCAGACCTGCCACTGCAGTGTCTGTATGTGTATTTTTACACTGTAAATTCGACTTGGCAAGTGTACCCACTTGCCAGGCCTAAACCTTCCCTTTCCTTACATGTAAGGCACCCCTAAGGTATGCCCTAGGTAGCCCCAAGGGCAGGGTGCAGTGTATGGATAAGGTAGGACATATAGTAATGTGGTTTATATGTCCTGACAGTGAAATACTGCCAATTTCGTTTTCACTGTTGCAAGGTCTGTCTCTCTCTCATAGGATAATATGGGGGCTACCTTTAAATATGATTAAAGTGTAGATTCCCCTAGAGAGTAGATGGACATGTGGAGTTTGGGATCCCTGAACTCACAATTTAAAAATACATCTTTTAGTAAAGTTGATTTTAAGATTGTGAGTTTGGAAATGCCACTTTTAGAAAGTGAGCATTTTCTTGCTTAAACCATTCTGTGACTCTGCCTTGTTTGTGGATTCCCTGTCTGGGTCAGTTTGACAGTTGGGTTGTTTTTCACCTCACACCAGACAGTGACACAAAGGGAGCTGGGGTGTAATCTGCATTTCCTGATTAGCCATCTCTGCTAGGAGGGAGGGGTGGAGTGGTCACTCTCATCTGAAAGGACTGTGCCTGCCTCTGACAATGCTGTCTCCAACCCCCTGGTGTGTGTCTGAGGCCTTGCCTGGGCAAGGCAGGATTTCACAAGAAGGTGTGAGTCCCCTTTGAAGAAAGGTGACTTCAAAGACTAAAATGGGTATAAGAAGGGCACCCAAACTTACAAACTTTAGAAACACTTCTGGAATCAAGAGGAACCTCTGCCTGGAGAAGAGCTGATCGCTGAGGAACAAGTGCTGCCCTGCCTGTGACTGTGCTTTGTGGAGCTTTCCTGCAGTGCTGCTTCTGCCTGAGTAAGAGGGCAAAGACTGGACTTTGTGTGCCTTCCATCTTGAAGAAGAAATCTCCAAGGGCTTGATGTAGAGCTTGCCTCCTGTTGTTGAAGTCTCAGGGATAGCAAAGACTTCTTCCTGCCAGCACCTGGAGTCTCTGGAGAGACCCCTACTCTGCTCTGTGGTGCCCTTCCAGTTCCTGGGACCCTGAAAGGAGAGGCTGGCAGCCTAAGGACAAAAATACACGCACCGAGCGCCGTGCGGAGAAAAGATCGACGCGAATCCGATCGCGGCTGAGAAACCGACGCGACGCCGGCTCCGCAGCTGAGAAACGACGCCGCAGGAAACGCGACCGGAGAATCGACGCCCGGAGCAGGAGAAACGACGCGCAGCATCGCTGACGAAGGCTGAGAGATCGCAACCTGCGCCGCGGGACTTTCGGACCGTCGCGTGGCTGGCTTTTTCGACGCGCATCGCCGTGCCGAGTTGTTCTCGACGCATATAACCGTGCAGGGTTATTTTCGACGCACACCGCCCGTGCGGGGTTATTTTTGACGCAAACCAGGTACATTTACACGCTAGCAGCGCTAGTGTGTTGTTACAACTACCTAAAGACTCTTTTTATTTTAAACCTTTAAAAAATCATAACTTGACTTGTGTATGTTGGATTTTTGTCGTTTTGGTCTTGTTTTGTCTAGATAAATATTTCCTATTTTTCTAAACTGGTGTTGTGTCATTTTGTAGTGTTTTCATTAAGTTGCTGTGTGTGTTGGTACAAATACTTTACGCCCAGCACTCTGAGGTTAAGCCTACTGCTCTGCCAAGCTACCAAGGGGGTAAGCAGGGGTTAGCTGAGGGTGATTCTCTTTTATCCTAACTAGAGTGAGGGTCCTTGCTTGAACAGGGGGTAACCTGACTGTCAACCAAAGACCCCATTTCTAACATTGGTGACCAGCGGTCGGGATTGGACTTGTATTTGTACTTGACATACAGTAATTAAGTGTACACTACTGTTTTGATCTCAGACCACTACGTGACCACATACTACTTGTCTTGTGATTCTGCTTTTTGTTCTCTGATGTCCTCCTGGAAGTATTGATGATATTTTTGGACTTTGTTTTTTGGTTGTGAAGCCTTTGCAGAAATGGAAGTCAATTTCTGGCACCTATCTATGTATAAAAAGTGGCAGCTTAAAGCATTCTGCATGGAAAGGGGACTGGCTGTGAACAAGGAATCCAGAAGGGAGGATCTTGAGTCAGCCCTGTTTCAGGATGAATTGAAACGTTGTCAGGCAACACCACCAAATGAGTCTGAGGAGGATAACTACTCTGAGGAGGAGGACTACTCCAAAGAGGAGGGCAGTGGCCCTGAGGAGGGAACAGAAAGAGATGATAGGCTCCTAGCTCGAATCCGGAGTCTGGAAGAGCTTAAGAGGGCCGAGGAGAAGAGAGCCTTAGCCCTGGCAGAAAGGAGGAGGGACTTAGAGATTAAAAAAATGATTTATGCTTACGAGCTTAAATTGAAAGAGCTGGAAGTCATGAGGGCTGAGTCCAGCTGGAATGGTGGCAGCAACAATTGTATATCCAGTGATGCTGCAGAAGTACACATGCCCAGAGAGGTGGTGCCCTACTTGAAGGAGGGAGTTAACACACGCCAGGAGGTTCAGGGGTATGAGGTAGCTCCAGTGATGCACAGGGTCTCTGAGGTGGATTGGGGAACTGGCATGGGGAGTCATATTCCTACTGGTGGGAGGGACACTCTACTGACTCTAGTTGAGAGTGACAGGGAGAGGGGTTCCCCCCAAGTAGAAGTCCTGGTTATGGAGTGTGAAGACATCCCAGAAGAGTGTGGGTTGAGTGTCAGGGACAGTCAGGTACTGTCTCACCAGTCTCAGGAGGGTGATGTGGGGTGCTTTGTCAAAGCAGAGTCACTGGATGGTTGGGTGAAGGGTACTTTGGTTAATTCATGTGAGGGGCTGAGTGATGTAATTGCTGGAGAGCAGATGTCTAGTCCTTATTTTCCAGAGCTATGCCAACACCAGGTGGAGTGTGAGTTCTCTGACCCCAGGGAGCTTACAATGGAGGCAGACTTCTGGGTGAGTACCAGAGAGTCTGAAGAGGCATTTGGGGGTGCTCCTGAGAGGAGTGGTCTAGGTAGTTCCCAACCAGGTGAGGTAGGGAAGGATTGTAGTGTCCCAGGTAGGTCCCAGTGTAGTGGGATGGGTGAGGGACCCCATGTCCAGTCTCAGAGGAGAGGGAATGGGGATGGGTTGAGGCCCAAGGTGCCCGAGATCCGGTCCCAGGTCCTGGAGGGTTCCCTGCGGGAACCCCAGGAGGGGAGCCTAGCCTGTACCATAGGGCCATCTGTTGAGGGAGACCCCACAGTGTCAGGAGAACTTGGGGGGGCGGCTGTAGCCAGCGTCCCACCAGTTCTGGTGTCTGGCAGTACCACTCCTAGTGAGGGGTTGCAGAAGTCCAGACAGAGGGTTGAGAGGGGGTTGCGGACCCCAGTGGAGAACCTGGAGGGTCAGGGGTCAGCTCTGAGAGCAGAGCCCCCCATGAATGACCTTGGTGAGACCATTTCTGGGTTGGGGGGAATCCAGACTCTGTCAGATGGGCAGAGGTCAGGAGACCTGCGCCAGCCAGACTCTTGTGTGGCCCTTCGGGACAGTGTGTCCCTTGAGGGGGGTAAGTGTGCCCCCCTGGAAGTCCTGGTGTGCCAGGCAATGGTTCAACCGCAGGGTGGTGACTCTGGGTTGAATAATCAGGTTCAGGGGGTAAACTCTGACCTGATGGGGGGTAAGTGTGCTCCCCAGGAAGTCCTGGTGTGCCAGGCAGTGGTTCAACGCAGGGTGGTGACCCTGGGTTGGATGACCAGGTTCAGAGGGTAAACTCTGACCTGGTAGGGGGTAGGTATGCCCCCCAGGAAGTCCTGGGTTGCCAGGCAGTGATCCAGTCTGTGGGTACAGACCCTGGATTGGGAGGCCAGGTTAAGGGTGTCCCCCCTGACCTGGAGGAAGGGGCTACTGCTAACAGTGCCCCTACCATGTTGTCTTCTGGGGGGGTCACTCCTAGTTGGGTGGTTCAGGACCCCAGAAGAGAGGGCAGGGGGAGGGAAGCCTCACCCCTGGCCCTGGTCCAACCTGAAGGTACAGACCCCAGGTTGGAGGCTCAGTTGCAGGTTAACATCCCTGCACTGAGGGAAGAATTGTGCAGGACTGCTTCTACAAGCACCCTGACAGTTTTTGACTCTGGGAGTGCCGCTTCTGCAGGGAGGGTACAGAGCCCCAGAGGGGAGGGCCAGGGTCAGGTTGTCATCCCTGACCTGGTGGAAGAGAGAGTGGTCAAAGGGTGCCAGGCACCTGGGGCTACCACCCCCCACTCTCCACAGTCACAGTGGTTAGAGAGGCCTGAGGTCGGGCTCTCATCCCTGACAGTTGTCTGGGGCCACTGTGGCTTGCTGTCCTGGTGGACAGAGTTGCCCCTGGGGGGGGGAGGACGAGAGTCACACCCCGGGGGTGGAGTGGGCAACACCACTGTGTTGGCCCTGGTGGTACTATCTGCCCATTGCAAAACATCTGTGAGCAAAGTAAAGTTAGGTGTTGCACAGATGGTGTCTGTAGATGTGGAGAAGGGTTCCCCATGGGTTAGCTTAGTGGGCCCTGAGAGTATGGACAGAGGGATCCAACTGGAGTCAGGAAGGCGTAGAACTGGAACATGCCCCTGCTGTTGTGGGCCGGGGTCCTTGTTCTATCGCCCCAATCAGGGAAGTACATCAAGGTATTGATTGTTCTCCCCTGGCTTTAGGCTGGTAGGGGGTCGTGTTGGACTTTTGCTTATGCAGGGTCATCCCCAGACTTTTTTGCCTCCTGCCTCCTATATTTTTCTGACATGTTGCTGTTGGCTTTTCAACTCTGAGCACTTTACCACTGCTAACCAGTGCTAAAGTGCATATGCTCTCCTGTTTAAATTGTATGTAAGTGGTTTATCCATGATTGGCATATTTGATTTACTAGTAAGTCCCTAGTAAGGTGCACTAGAGGTGCCAGGGCCTGTAAAACAAATGCTACTAGTGGGCCTGCAGCACTGGTTGTGCCACCCACATAAGTAGCTCTGTAATCATGTCTCAGACCTGCCACTGCAGTGTCTGTATGTGTATTTTTACACTGTAAATTCGACTTGGCAAGTGTACCCACTTGCCAGGCCTAAACCTTCCCTTTCCTTACATGTAAGGCACCCCTAAGGTATGCCCTAGGTAGCCCCAAGGGCAGGGTGCAGTGTATGGATAAGGTAGGACATATAGTAATGTGGTTTATATGTCCTGACAGTGAAATACTGCCAATTTCGTTTTCACTGTTGCAAAGTCTGTCTCTCTCTCATAGGATAATATGGGGGCTACCTTTAAATATGATTAAAGTGTAGATTCCCCTAGAGAGTAGATGGACATGTGGAGTTTGGGATCCCTGAACTCACAATTTAAAAATACATCTTTTAGTAAAGTTGATTTTAAGATTGTGAGTTTGGAAATGCCACTTTTAGAAAGTGAGCATTTTCTTGCTTAAACCATTCTGTGACTCTGCCTTGTTTGTGGATTCCCTGTCTGGGTCAGTTTGACAGTTGGGTTGTTTTTCACCTCACACCAGACAGTGACACAAAGGGAGCTGGGGTGTAATCTGCATTTCCTGATTAGCCATCTCTGCTAGGAGGGAGGGGTGGAGTGGTCACTCTCATCTGAAAGGACTGTGCCTGCCTCTGACAATGCTGTCTCCAACCCCCTGGTGTGTGTCTGAGGCCTTGCCTGGGCAAGGCAGGATTTCACAAGAAGGTGTGAGTCCCCTTTGAAGAAAGGTGACTTCAAAGACTAAAATGGGTATAAGAAGGGCACCCAAACTTACAAACTTTAGAAACACTTCTGGAATCAAGAGGAACCTCTGCCTGGAGAAGAGCTGATCGCTGAGGAACAAGTGCTGCCCTGCCTGTGACTGTGCTTTGTGGAGCTTTCCTGCAGTGCTGCTTCTGCCTGAGTAAGAGGGCAAAGACTGGACTTTGTGTGCCTTCCATCTTGAAGAAGAAATCTCCAAGGGCTTGATGTAGAGCTTGCCTCCTGTTGTTGAAGTCTCAGGGATAGCAAAGACTTCTTCCTGCCAGCACCTGGAGTCTCTGGAGAGACCCCTACTCTGCTCTGTGGTGCCCTTCCAGTTCCTGGGACCCTGAAAGGAGAGGCTGGCAGCCTAAGGACAAAAATACACGCACCGAGCGCCGTGCGGAGAAAAGATCGACGCGAATCCGATCGCGGCTGAGAAACCGACGCGACGCCGGCTCCGCAGCTGAGAAACGACGCCGCAGGAAACGCGACCGGAGAATCGACGCCCGGAGCAGGAGAAACGACGCGCAGCATCGCTGACGAAGGCTGAGAGATCGCAACCTGCGCCGCGGGACTTTCGGACCGTCGCGTGGCTGGCTTTTTCGACGCGCATCGCCGTGCCGAGTTGTTCTCGACGCATATAACCGTGCAGGGTTATTTTCGACGCACACCGCCCGTGCGGGGTTATTTTTGACGCAAACCAGGTACATTTACACGCTAGCAGCGCTAGTGTGTTGTTACAACTACCTAAAGACTCTTTTTATTTTAAACCTTTAAAAAATCATAACTTGACTTGTGTATGTTGGATTTTTGTCGTTTTGGTCTTGTTTTGTCTAGATAAATATTTCCTATTTTTCTAAACTGGTGTTGTGTCATTTTGTAGTGTTTTCATTAAGTTGCTGTGTGTGTTGGTACAAATACTTTACGCCCAGCACTCTGAGGTTAAGCCTACTGCTCTGCCAAGCTACCAAGGGGGTAAGCAGGGGTTAGCTGAGGGTGATTCTCTTTTATCCTAACTAGAGTGAGGGTCCTTGCTTGAACAGGGGGTAACCTGACTGTCAACCAAAGACCCCATTTCTAACAATCTGGTTGCAATTAATTTCCTAATTTGCATGTTTTGGTAAAATGTATGTCCTTTTTTTTCTTCTTCCTGTGTAAAACATGCACCAACCCTGATCTTGTTTGTTACATAACGAGCATGCACAACCAGCGATGGCACGCCATGCAACAAGGTTTGGTCAAGAGCACCGCAATCTCCATTAATGGGGTTCCCTACTTCAAGGAATGGCTTAAGATTTCCAGGTGAAACCACTTGGTATCCTTCTGGCATGGACATAAATGTATGCAGGGGTGACAGGCTACATGAGAACATTCCATGTGTGCACCGTGATGGTGTTGGGGCGTCAGTTGAAAGTCTCTGTTGCATGGGTACACCCTCGGTACAACTGTGTTTACTTACGAGCACAAATCTGAATATTAAGTGAACATTTGATGCAAGTTGTGAATCATTCAACAAACATTTTATACGATCATCAGACAACTGGTCCTAGTGCTGTCATGACCCTCATAGAGGGAATTGTGTTTTAACTTTGATCATGAGCAATTGATTATTGATGCATTTTTTTGTGTTGTAAAAGTAGATAATATTATAGAATAATATATATATATATATATATATATATATATATAAACACTCTAACTACTAAATCACAAATTCCCAAAGACGTAGCGCTATCTAAAGCAGCACTATCACCTTTGGGTTTTTTCACTGAAACTGCGTTATTTTATAATGCTTGCTGAAATCTTATTGCCATACCTAATTATCAATTAATTTAACTTTTTGTTTTTCAGTGATTTATACACACATACACACACAAACATACACACAACACACCTTTCTATATATGTATATTACCTGCTGGTCGATAGCCAGTAGGTAGTTATAGGTAGGACCAACTTTTCCTATAGACAAAGCATTCTTTGTTTTGCAAATAACTTTGGAGCCGTTTGCCGAATTTACCAACATTTTCATAACTAGTATGCTACTTACTTCATCTGCTGTCCTGAAAGGTTAATTGTGATCTATCAAGGACGAGCCAAGAAAAAGGGAGGGGTTCAAAACGCTTATTCCCTTGTGCAATTTCCACTGGGATTTTGAACCCGAACCACTGAACGGAATTACACCAAATTTGGCAGAAAGGTTAACCCAGAAAGATCTCTTTTTGTGATTTGGTGTAAATCCATTCTGTAGTCTTGGAGTTATTGAAGACAAAAGAAGTTTGTATATCTAGGGACGTGGATCTACTGATGATCCAATAGATCTCATGCTTAGATCGGATTGGCTGCCAGCACTTCAACCAGGAAGTGCTGACAGCCATTCCAAATAAATAAAAAAAAACAAGGAGGAAGGGAAGGAATACCCTGAACCCACAAGGAGGGTACTGGGGGCTGATGACCGTGCGCAGCAGTGGGTTGGATGTACATGAGGGTTGGCCGCAGGTTCTGTGAGTGCCAGGGTTTCACACAGATAAATGCTGCTCGTAGTGCTGCATTTGTTTTGGAATTTGCATTCACTGATTTGGCTTTCTCTGAACAGTTGTATACCGATTGAACACCATACTCAGTGAGTTTTCCCATATATTTATGGTTGATTGTTAATGTCAGCTATAGTATGTGTAAAGCCATACCATAGCAATTTACACAGCAATAAGCATGGATTAGGTCATCAGTGATGTCATCAATAATGTCATTTGAAATTTCATCAGTAATGTCATAAATAACGACATAGATCATATCATGAGTGTTGTCATATGTGAGGTCGAAACATTAACGTTGTCAGTTAGAAATTCACCTAACTATAAAGTTACTTTAATCTTTGTTGTTTGCAGTCTGTATATATAGTTCTTTATATAATTATAATTAAAATGATTGATAATTATATATTGTATGTAAATAGCAGATTACAGGAGATATGAGTTGTTTTGGGAATAGTAACAATAAGGGATAAGATATGTGAATTATAAAAATGTATACTCGACTGCAAGAAAAACAAGTTTTAAAATGGCCACCGTATTTTCAATAAGAAATGTGGACCAGTTTCTATGTTTATTGAGTTGGTGGAGGGTAGTTAGAGAAATCAAAGTATGAACTAAATTGCTCGTGATCAAGGGAGCTTTGACTCCTGAAACGTGTTGGATGTTTATTTTGCCAAAATAAATTGGATTTGAGGACATCGAGTGACGGAGGTGTTTTTTCCAAAAAGAAGAAACAAAAGGAGAAATATATATATATATATATTTTACGTACTAGTGATTGCCAGTAGGTAGTTATAGCTAGTACATAGTTTCAATAGAAAAATAGTTTTTTGACTTGCCTACACTGTCGGCACAGTTTGATGAAATGTTCCCAAACAAATGTGTCCAAATATCTTGAAAAGTTTCAGCATGATCCCTTAAGCAGAGGCCAAGAAGGGGGGGGGGAGTCAAAAAAGTGTGTTTCCCATGTTAATTCCTATAGACTCTTTAGACGTGCCTGCTGCCCAAACCACTGGGCAGCAGTAATATTACACCAAATTTGGCAAAAAGGTAGCTTTTGGTCCACAGATCACCCTTTTTTATTTGGTGTAAATCTGTTCAGTAGTTTTCAAGATATTAAAGGCAAAAGAAATTTGAGTAACTAGGGCTGCGGATCCAGGGAGATCTCCTGCTGGGATCTGATAGGCTGCTAGCACTTCAAACAAGTGTTGGCAGCCATTTTAGGACTCAGCTGCAGTTTAAAAAAAGAAAGGGGGACACGGTATGTCTTCTCTATCCCCATGGCCTTGCTAAAGGGATCCCCCTAGCACCCCCAAGGCTAAAAAGCATTATTTTAATTCACAGAGTGGCTGAGTCTGTTGCTTTCTCTGTGATAAAAAAAACACAGTCTCCTGCATTATTAAATGCTTTGGTCCTCGGGTGGGCCAAGTCCCGGTGGCATTGCAGGGTCATAGTAGGAGGGGGGAAACAGAGGGCCGTCCTCCTAGGGTTTTTATTAGCCCTGGGACTACCATTTTTCCAGTGCTAGGATTAAAAAATATGTGGGTGAGCCACGTGGCCCCCTGGTGTCCCTGGGACCACCACCTCCCTGGGGCTAGGTAATATTACAATGATGGGGAGGGTCCTGTGGACTCCCCTGGGCCCTGGGGACTACCACCTCCCTGGGAATAACTGATAACAGTATGCGGGGGGCATGCAGCCCCTCGTGCCCCAGGGACCACAACTTCCCCAGGACAAGATACTATAACAATAATAGGGGGGATCGTATGGACCCCCCTGTGCCCCAGGGATCACTACACCCCTCGAGCTAATCGTTCATTGTATGCAGGGGGCTACACAGCCCCCGCACTCCTGGGGACCATCACCTCCACAGGGCAATATTATTACAAATTAATGTGGAAGGCTGTGCTGCTCCTCCCCCCCTTCTGTCTCCGGGGACTATCACCTTCTGTGGGCCAAATTGAAAAGATGGAGGCATATAGGGCCCTGGGGACCCCCACTACCCAGGTCTGGCTATCACTACCTCCTGAGGTGCCCATCCTTGGGAGGTAGCTGTTTGCTTCACTGTGCTTTCAGCAAATGGGAGCTGTCAAACTGCTCCCACTTGCTGAAAGCAGAGTTTTCATCTCTTTACCTGCACGCTGTCATGCTGGTTGCTATTTGTAGCTGCTCCCTGAATGTGGGAGCAATGCTGGGTCCCACAGGAGGTGGCAGCCGGTGGGACTGCAGGGCCTTAAGGCCTTGAGCTCCAATTACGTTACACTGGGTGCCCTGGGCACCCAGTAACATGTGGCCAGACTCCAGGGGATGGGTGCTTTGCGGCCGAAATCAGCCTAGGAAGGGGGGCCACATGGCCCCCTTACCTTTATATAAATATATTTAGCCCTGAGGAGGTGATGGTGTCCAGGGGGGACCCAGTGACCCTCCCCATTTAAATAATTTTAGAGTAGTCCTGAGAAGGTGGTGGTTCGTGGGGCACAGGGGTTCCATGCGCCCCCCCATTTTTTTTTTTTTGTCCTGGGGAGGTGGTGGTCCCTGGGACTCAAGGGTGTCCTAACAGCCCCCACACATAGTTTTTAAATGTAGCCTCAAAGAGGTAGAGGTCCCTGGGGCATGGGGGGCTGTGTGGCCCCCTATACACATTTTTATGTTGTCCCAGGGAGGTGGTGGTCCCCAAGAACCAGTGTGGGCTGCGTGGCCCCCTTAAGATTTTCTATTAAGTAGCCCCAGGGAGGTGGTGGCCCCCAGGGCCCGCTGGGGTGTACACGGCCCCCCTTTTTTATTGGTTCCCAGGGCCAGGGGTGTTCATGCAGCCCCCATATTTTTTTTTATTGCCCAGGGAGGTAGTGGTCCCTGAGACCTGGGAGGGGTCTGCACAGCCCCCTCAAACTTTTTTATTAGGTAGCCACAGGAGGTGGTGCAGTGATCTAAATATATATATTTAATGTTGCTCCCTTTAAGCTCCAAACCCCTTCAGTGCTGTGGGGTTTGGAGCTTAAAGAGGGTTGACTGCAGGCCCTGCGGCAAGTGCCGGCTGTGCACGACCAAAGGTCGAGCATGACACAGGGTTGGTGTACTTATATGGAGTTGGCTGCAGGTCCTGGTGGCAGGGCAGGCTCTGTGAACAACCTCCGCCGCACACGGCCAAAGGCCAGGCATGACACAAGGTTTGGTGGTTATAGGGGGATCACTTAAAAAACGAAAGGTTACAGGGATGTTATAGTTAGACTCACATTTTGAATGTCCAAAACTGCAGAAATTCACCTGTTATGGTTAGAGTCATTTCAAATAACTATAACTTGTGTCCTAAAGTAACTATAGCTCGCCCCCTCACCATGCACTGCTCCTTAACCCAGATATTACAGTACTCATGACATCTTTTATACCATCATTGTTAATATCACTGTAACAAATGTTGTAACATTAGTCATTAAAAACTGTGCATGGAATCACAGTTTAAAATCACAACTTATGGCAAAGTCAGATTTTAAATTGTAATTCTGAAAATGCCACTTTTAGAAAGTTGCTTTCTCTGCTTGGTGCCTGCCGCTTGTCTCTGATCACATGTCTGGGGGAGGTAACAGCTGAGCTTTGTGTATTCCTCCTAGACAGCCAGCCACACTTGGAGCTTAGGTGTGACCTGATTGGCCACCCACATCCTGATGGGTCATCCTGGGCAGGATGTGAGGGAGGAGCTGGGCACAGCCTCACATTTACACCTGAATAGGCTGTGCCCTGTCCCCACACGAAGGGCTGCATAAACCCCTGTAGTGAGTCTGGAGCCTCGGCAGTATCTCTGTACACTTCAACGGCCTGCTACCTTTGAAGTCTCCATAACTTCAAAGGCCAAACTGGGTACAAGTCCTGATCCTCTGACACCACAACTCAGTACAATAATGGGCCTGTGGACACTCTCCCAGGAAGAAGGGCTGGTGTGCTGCTACAAGGACTGCCACTCTGCTGGACTGCTACTATGCTGAGCTCCTGATTTGTTCAGCTGGCCTGCTGACTGCTGCCCTCTGGCCTGGGAGTAAGAAGGACTGGACCTACCTCTCTCCAGCTCAGAACTCAGAGTGACTACAAGGACCAGCTGACTGGTCGCCTAATTGAAGTCTCAGAGACATAAATGACTTCCAGTACCAAATCACCTACATCTACACCTGGACTCTGGCATCTGTGAATCAATCCTGCCAAGTGGTGGCACCCCATTCCCTTGAAAATGGGCTTAAGATGTTTGCTGCAGCTGAAGCAACATATTGCCACCTCTGCACTGATCAGAACTAGTGCATCTCTGGTGCTGTGAGAATCAAAACTAGTGCATTGTCCCCCTTCCGTGGACCGGAGTCAAAGCATCACCTCTCCAGCTCTGATCGACCTCTGCACATCGCCTTTGGCACCACTGCATCCTGTACCTGACGAATCGCTGGTGTTGCATGGAGAAAATGAATGCATCTTCACTACTGTGTGGGGATGATCGATGCATCGCTCCAGCCTGCTCCCTGCATCTTCGGCGTCAACACAACTAGGATTAAGGTACTTTTTGTTCAGCCAGCTTCACTGGGTGGCTTTAGAAGGCCCACACTCCATCGAGATCATTCTGAACTTTTGACTTTGTCTCTTTTCCACTTCTTGTTTCTAAGCTCTATTTTACAGTCTATTCTTTATAAAATCATTTCTCAAGTTCTTCTTATTGGATTTCTGTCGCTTTAGTCTTCCTTTCTATATTAAATTAAGTTGTATTTTTCTAACCAAGTGTGGTTTCTCTTTGCATGGTGTTTTCACTGTACCACAGACTGAAGTGTTGCACAAATACTTTACATATTGCCTCTCAAGTTAAGCCATGCTGCTCCTTTCCAAGATACCAGAGGGTGAGCACAGGTTAATTTAGGGTGTGTTTGTGACTACCCTGACTAGCATTGTGGACCTGTTTGATCAAGATGCATACCTCTGTCAACCAGAAACCCAATTTCTAACAATATCCTTTTCTGAAATAAAGAACTCATTTGATGAAAAACATGTTGGAAAAGCGATAGCACTTGAACTGTTACTAATGTGGAGCATGACTGCCCCTTGTTAGATGCCGTTTGGGTGACATGGTTTACACAAAGTGGTTTGATTTTTGACCTTTGAAAAATATTAGAGATGTCCACTTAGGCAATCCTTTGTTAGGCAATCTTTTTGAATTTCTTATGTTTCATGTTGAAGAAGAAGGGAAGAAGTGGAAGTCAATTGAGTTAATCGTTACTAAGTTACTACTCCAATAGGATAGTGTGCTTCTTCATTCGCACCACTGTGCCTTATTTTAAGGCATTTGTTGCATTATCCATCTGTTCTGCTTGTTTACCTCACTGTATATCTCCTGACGATGAGTGGCCAGTAATTGGGAACTGAGGCTATAAAATGACTGCATACTGATCAATCCAATTTTAAACACCTAGCAATAACTATAGAGATTATAAAGTTGTTTACCCAATATGATGTTGACTATGGAATTATATCTCTGTTCTGATGATATGCATTTGATCATAATGTTCCAGAGCAAGTACATAACGCGATGTTGCATCACTGATGATGGAAACTTAGGGGCCATGTTATGAGCATGGTGCCCAGCTGGAGCATCACTTTTTGTGACACTCTGGTGTCGCAAACTACAAAATCATATCTATGAGGCCATGTAAAGCCACGTTGTGTGGCTTTGCATGGCCTCACAGATATGGAGTAAGGCAAGGCAGCGCAAATCACTGTGTTACCGTACTCTGCTCTCAGGACGTGTTCCATGGTTTTGCAGTGGGTGTTCCCACTCAACAGCCATGCATCTTGATGTTCCCCCTGATTTACAAAACCATGTACACCTGGGGATGCGCCAAAACCTTACGCCTTCTGAGGTGAGGTGTAACAAGGAGAAATAACTTTATTTCCCCTAGTTTTTCCCTCTTTGCATTCAGCAGCACTCATAGAAAGAGGAAAATGCCTCTCAGGTTTGTCTTTGTTTAGAAAGATTCCCCTTCCTGCACAAACACAATCCTCCATGCAACAGAGGCACCCTTGCACAATGGTGCAAGGGTGTCTGCATTGGAGCGAGACTGACAGAATGGCGCCATTGAAGGGGAAAGGAAAGGAATGCACTGCATTGCATAAATATGGTGCATTCCTGCCCTTACACGTTGGCGTAGGACAGCACAGCAAGCAACTTGCTGCGCTGTCCTACGTCAAATGCCCATAAATATGGGCCTGAGTCTGACTCTCTTCCTTGAATATCTAGAAGGATATTCAATAACAGAGAGGAACAGAGATTGCAGGATGACTGCATGTGCCTTGAACTTGTCGTGCTTCTAAATCCCTCATTGCCAATCACAAAGTGGTTTATTATGTGCATGATCTCTATTATGTTATACGCTAATTATCAAACCCTAGACACTGGGAAACAAATGAGCCAGCAAAACAGAACGTCCCAGGGACCTCGTACATATAAAACAGGCTCTAGGCCTACAGAATACAAAAAAACATATTTCTGACCAGAGAGTCTGCTGGCCATGAGACAGTTTCAACCAGCAATCATTGATTAGGCACCGATAGCCCAGCATCAACTAGAGAGACACGATTAGGCCTATTTATTCTCTTAACTGAGTACTGAAAAGCCAAAACAACACTTTGATACGATTTGTTGTGGCATTACATAACAGAAGGGTTTTAATGTGCATCGAAAGTACAAATAAATAGTGCACCATAAGGAAAATTGTGTGTGCATACTTTTCATTATTACTATAAGTGTCAACTTGCTAAATGTTGTACACCAACATGATATGTTCTTTCATTTTATGTTGCTATATATAAACTTGATTAGAGCAAGGAAACGCAGTTATTCAAGGAAATGGCTGCTACAGACGTGCTACATCCATTTATGTGTAAACCATTATTATTAACGTCCTGCAAATCAGTGAACATGCACGCTGCGTGTGCAGATATTTATGATTACAGATGTGAAATAACATCAATGTAACATAAATAAAATGGAAAAGTTTTAGCTGTGGCCAAAACTGAGTCAAATGCTTTTTGCTGAAGTAAAGCGTCCTACATATTTTATTATTGCAATAGGCTTTTGACTAATTCTTTATCTATTTTTAATTGTTAGGAAGCTCTGTGTTAGACGCTCAGGAAATTAGGTTAGGGGATTTTGATCATTTCGGACGCTCTAAAACCTTGGAGATGATGGAGGCATTGAGTGCATTTGCTTGGTAGTGTTCAGTTTTGT
The DNA here is from genome assembly GCF_031143425.1 of Pleurodeles waltl. Classification (NCBI taxonomy): domain Eukaryota; kingdom Metazoa; phylum Chordata; class Amphibia; order Caudata; family Salamandridae; genus Pleurodeles; species Pleurodeles waltl. The sequence continues at coordinate 813,681,981 of NC_090446.1, read as the reverse complement.
AACTGATGAGAAATTACAAGTTGTCTGATTTAGTGGAGGGCTCAGGATAAGTGAAAATGAGGACTTAAAATTTATGTGCAGGTGATTCCTAGACTGAAAAAATTGATTTAGATCAAGGATGATTATTGCTCAGTGGCTTGTACTAGCTCTTTTAATATCAGGAATAGCTCCTGAGATGAGCATTCAGCATCGCAGATGTAGCTGTCGAGGTAGGCACGTTTTGCTTGCTATAACTCTTACTTTACATATTGCACCTAATCTCTATGTTTGTGTCTTGTAATTCTTTCAACATCTTTCCAGAGCTCTACTGTGAAGTTTTAATTTTCACAGGTCTTCATTGAACTGTTTGCTAATTTCTTCATTACTTGTTTTGGATGTGTAGTCCGTCACAAGGGCTACATTATCCATGGCCCAAGCCATACACTGTTCAGTCATCCACAGAAGCATCAACAGTAGGCCTCAGTGAGATTTTTATGGAGTATTTTCAGTAACTGCGCATTACACTTCTAATGCGAAATTATGTTATTACTGCAGCTTGAGTAACTAAGAGTAATTTCAGGCAAGAATCCTGCCACAGGAGCAGAGGAACGACAAACTAATTGAGAGCCTGCAGCTGCTAGCTGCTGCTGTTTCTGTGGCATTTAGTGCTATTTTCTTAGCGTAAATGTATCATAACGCGCAATTTGGACCCCAAGGTGCATTTTGCACTAAGAAAATAGTGCTAAATGCTGGATTATGCTCCTTACACAATCATGCATAGTTGCAAGTAATTTTTCAGTAATTATGGCCACCCCTAACAAAGTGAGAAGAAAGCAAGGGGGCTGTGGGGAGGACCTGGATTATAGGTTTCGAGTAACCCTTGACTCATAAAATTATGCAATGAGAAAATGCTATATGTCCCTGTTTATGGAACCTGGTGTTTTTTATTCTGTTACATTGCACGTAACTTATACATGCTTAAAAACCAACTTAAATCACTCTGTTTTAGGGAGAGAAGCTGAGGTCTGATTGTCTTCCATATCCTACTTTTAAATAATATTACATACTTTTAAACAATAGACATTGCACATATTTACAATTAATAAATGTATTATTTTCCTTTGAAAGTACTCTCCTTACATCACTCTCCTTCCTAGTCGTGACCTGTCAAAATGTAGTGTTTTTCAGATACTTTGCAGCACTGGCACCAGTATATTTGGATTGTAACTTAACATGTGATGTAAAGAGTGGGGTAGGTGTTTAGACATGTGAATATATATGAAGTTAAGTCTAAGACACTCATTTTGTGTGGCCTTTTATTGCATTCTGTAATTCCATCCTTTGGGGAAATAAAAACTGATCTAAACAGTATTGCTGGAGGTTAGAAAAGGCTTTGCATTTCTAGTTTGACCTAAGGGGCCCATTTAAAAATGTTAAGTTACTTACTGGTAATCTTCATTACTCCTGTTCCGGTAGTTCTTGTACAATTCATTACACCCTACTCTCCCTCCCGGATGGCCCGCCTTCAAGTCGGGGGCTTGGTAGTTCAGGAGGAATGCTGGGTAAGTTAATGATTATGTACTCCCCGGTGGGGGCGGGGTATGACGCAGCATTCCTGCCATGGAGAGATTTTCCTCCATAACATAATGAAGGGGATGAGGCTGGTAGGACCTGGGGGTAATGGGGTATACCCAAGGAAATAAAATTTAGCACACCGAATTATCAGAGTTATTCCTCGTTCCTGTCTGTATTTTAACAGAGGAATTTCAGCTGCTTTGAGCAGCTGGAGCCCCTGGTGAATATCATTTGGGCTGAACTCCTATTGCTGGTCCTATGAAAGATTACAGGCAAGTAAATCAAAGTATCTTCCTACGTGGGTGTTCTCTGACCTACTATGGAAAGTGTCTTCAAGTGAAAGTAGCCTATAAACTTTGTAAGAGTAATGTATTGATGATATATGATCATGCTATACCACACAGATGAGGCCTAGAAAGACCAACACTGATTTGGGGTTGCTTATGTTCCCTTCTTGATGTGCCTTGTCTGGAAGTTCAAAATGGACTTTACCATGAGGAGCATGGTTAGTAGTAATTTGCGAAAGGAGAGGTGCTCTCTAGAGTGGCTAAGTGGGTGAACAACAATGATTTCCAATGTCAGTAGTTTAGACTACTTGCAAGTATTACTCTCATCACCTTTTATATATTTAAAACGTTTGTGATATCAACTAACTTGAAAGTATCTGGATGTTCCCCATCGATTTACTGGGTATCAACCCAGAAAGTCTTCCTTTCCCAGTCCGAGATTTACTGCAGTGAAGAATTTGCAAATCTATGGATTTGTCCACAGTAGTAATTTTTATCTGCATCTGGAAATGCCTACTGACCCTGATTTTGTGAATCTGCACACCAGGATCAGGAATTTCTGCCTTCAGTTGTTTGTGTTTGTAAGTTATTCATACTGCACAAACTTCTTTATAAATTGTAACCTGATGGATTTCCTAGAAAATGTGCTTATGTCCTTCCTTTGCACCAAGTAACTGAGAAAACGTTCACCTTCAAAAAACCTTCATATTGTTACTTCATATCATACCAAACTCATTCACTAAACTTAGATAGTTACTCTTTCTGCTGACTGACCTTCCTACGTACTTTAAAAAAAAATCACTTCAGAAAATTGAAATCTGTCTATTCTTCAAACTCTCTTTCACTGTTCTCACATCATCCGATAAGAGGAGCCACGTTTTGCAGACTGCACCATCCTTCATTTTAAATTCTGCTTTTATGATCGGTCTGTTTATTGACTGAATCTCCCATATTTGTTCTTTATTCTCTCCCTCTGAATACATTACCAGAATCTGTTCATATCTTCAGAAATTACCTTGGCTTTTCTATGTCTTACTTATGCAACTTCTCCTTTCCTTTAATTTAGTCTACCTGCCACAAAGCCTGAGCAGGACTCTCTAGTGACTGGTAATCTCCAAAACCTTTGAAATCTTTCCAAGGTTTTCCTGTGCCTATTCTTCCAATCCACTTTCCATTTAAATGTAATTGCAACATGCTATATTAGTACATTCGTTGTTCCATGTTTTTGAATATTTGTTTGGCAAGAAAGCTGTACAAATCGAAAAAAAAAAAACATTGATTTGAAGACTAGTTTATGAGTTTCACTAGCTTAAAAAGCAATCACTAGAACAAAATAGAGTATGAGCAACTAAATGATCTTGGTCAGACTTTAAATTACTGCAACTCGCCCTTTTTTTAGAACCATCTCATGGGGAATTAGGCGTCTTCTGAAAATGACAGGATGATCGCCCGTCTACCTCATTTAGTATCCATAGCATGGCTGCCATTTCCAGGCTCTTTTAATATCTCCATGTTTTCTCAAGCCTTCAATATACAAGTAACCTGGCAAATTAATTTTGACTAGATTGAAGGACTGAAAAGGTCTTGCCTCTAGAGAAATGTCGTCCTCACATCATCTTTTTCCTGCTCAACTTCTTGTGAATAAACAGCGAGGCAGCTCAAACCTTCTCAGACGAAGTTGCTAGCTCTCGCTGCAGTGGATGGGCATTCTAACAATGTTCGTTTTGCTGCATAATTGTCGCCCAAAATGTGGTCTCTTTCTCTGGATTGCAAGGTTTATTTTCTTGGCATACGATGAACATGTTATTGTGCATAATATCGTATTTTTTTTAGAAACCTTAACATGTCAAATATAGAGAATACATATTATTTTATCTTTCACCTTTGTTATTACTTGTCACAGTAATCCCCGGAATCTAAATTTAAACCAAAAAATTTCCAGGAAACAACAAGTATTATCTCTTCTGGCCTGGAAGTTCATGTTAGCAGTAGCAGACAGTTTACGACTTAATCTTCCACATTTTCTACACATAGGTTTAAACTATGCCCTGATGTATATGGGTATTGTATTGTGCGCATTGGCTCCTTGTATGTCATAGTGCATAGCTGCATTTGGCAGACATAGTAAACTTTAGAATGAAATAAAACTTTAGATCTAGGTAACAGTGAACAGATAAATGACTGAAATGGTGACATCTCTATTTTGTGATGATGGGGAGTAACTGAGTGTTCAACTTTCAATTGGTGTATGTAAAAATGATCAATTACAGATGTAAAATCATTGCTTGAATAATCAGGACTCACCTTGAAATCATAACGGAACAAACACACCGCTCTGGTTGCTGTAGTGATGGTGTGTGGCTTGGTGAAAATTGGACTCCATGCCTTAACTAACTGCTGCATCACAGCTCTAATGGGGGTCAGACAAGAAACATTGGCTTTGTACCTAAAAATAACCGCACATATCCTGCCAGGTTAAACTGCCATTTATTTGTTGCATCGTTTATGAGATAAAGGTATTCTTCAGAATAGAAATGTTTAAGGAATTTCAGACAATACAGTACAACCCTGGGCATGTTTTTATTGATACAGTTGTTTGGAATTTACATTTAACATACACTAACATATTAATGGCCTACATTCTGCCCATCCGTTTTGAAGCCTGTAGCTGAGTTATCTTCCTCTGAATGGTATAAGGTTTCATATGACCTGTAAGAAATTGGGTTACTAGTTGACTGGGGTGTGAACCCTGGTCAGGCTGCAACCACAATCCTAGTCAGGATCATGCACAAGCAAACCCCACATTAACTTGTGGTTACCCCCTGGTACCGTGGCACAAAGTAGTGAGGCTGAACTTGAAAGGAATGTGTAAAGTATTTGTGCAACACTTCAAACACCTTGACAGTGAACCAAACAAAAAGATCTCACACCAGATTAGAAAAATAGAGATTAACATAATGGACAAAACAAGACCAACATGATAAACATCGAATCAGTAGAAAGGATTTTAAAGAACAAACTGTAAAATAGTGCTAAAAAGCATAAAGCGCCAACCACAGCTCGCTGGTCCTTCTGGTTTGTGTCAAAATCAAAAGTTCAGGCCAACTACAATGGAGTGCAGGTTGGATACAGTCCCAGATTAGTCCTGCTGAATTTTTACCTTCTCACATTTTGTGCCAAGAGTCCTGTTTGAGTTGGAGAGGGTCGTGGGAAGCAATGAAATGCAGGCCGGGAATCAATGATGCATGGACTTGTGCTTCGCACTGGGAGTCCTCCACTCATGATCGATGCTCACTGTGTGAAGAGACAGGCTGGTGGCAGCTTGCACTGAATTTGGATGCAAGTAGCATGGTTCTGGTGCGAACTGACCCATCCATGGTCGCAAAGAGCCCAAAAGCTTGATTTCAAGAGCCCTCAGAGGCTCTATTAGAGTGTCAGGAACTGACTGCAGCTGGGTCCCGGAGGTGGTTAGAAAGTCTTTTATATCCCTGAGTATCAGATCAGGAGACCAGCAGTCTAGCCCTTTGAGTCACTCTGGGGTCCGCAGGAAGTTGCAGGTCCAGTTCTTATTCTTCACCAGGCAAACAGCAGAAGGCAGCAGATCAGCGCAGCATATCTGCAGTACTTTTAGAGCAGCAGTCCAGCAGAATGGCAGTCATTGTAGCATCACAGCAGTCTTTCTTTGTGTCAGAGTATCCACAGGTCCAGAAATGCACTGACGAGTTGGTTTCTGAGTTCCTTATTTTATACTCTGGATTCCTGCTTCTAGAAGGTGGGAGAAGCTTCTAGATTGTGGCTTTGAAGTGCATGGAATTTCCTGCCTCCCCGGCCCTGACTACAAGCTGGCTGAAGTGATAATGGAGGGTTGTTAGGCACTTTTTGTGTGCAGAAAGAGCATAGGCTTTTCAGGTGTAAGTGGGGCTGTGCTCAGCTTTGTCCCGCCATCATATCAACGAATGGTCCACTCAGGTACACCTAGTCCCCTGATTGTGTGACTTTCTTGGGGAAATTTGCAAAGTCTGTCAGTTACACCAAGGCATGTGGCCCAGGCCAGGCTATAGGCACAAAAGGTCCAAGGGAAGAATAAAATAAAGAGAGTAACCCAATATTCCCCACAGAACTGAGTAATCTAAACTGTAAAGCACACAATGTTCATTGAGGAATCATTTGCATACAAATATTTCAGCGATATTAAAAACGATTAATGTTGTAATTAACCAATAATCAAATTCCATAAATGAATACATTTTCAAACAGCATGTAATTAGTTTCTGAAAAATGAAGAATTTTTATATATTCACTAATAATATATTCATCAGTGTAGCAAAGCAACATAGAGAATTTCTAGTGTTTTTATTCAAATGCACTGGTGACCCCTCTAGTCCACAATCCCTTTACATCCAAGGGACAGAAGGAGAGCACCAACCGTCCTGACTGTCCAACCACAAAATGTTTGCGTCCTATATGCAGTCTTTCAAACAATCAGAAATCACTCACAATGGACTCCAGCAGCTCATGCAATGAATTGTGTCATGGGGAGTATCCCAAAAAGAATTATCTTAAGTGCCCAAGATTCCCTTTCAACCCAGCACTGGCTCCAGACTACCAATAGGGAGTGATCAGCCCTTTGTGTGAGGGCAGGACACAGCCTATTCAGATGTTAGTGTGAATTACCTCTTATTCTCCCTGCCCAGGATGACTATCAGTATGCAGATGAATGCAGATGTACCGCCTGTCACACCCAGCCTTTCTTGTTTGTGGCTGTGTCTGGAGAGAATGCACAAATGTAGCTGTAAACCAAACCTAGATGAGTATTCAGAGACAGTCTAAGGAATAGAAGGATCATATCATAGTCTGTGAGATTCAGGGGGGTCAATCTTTACCAAAAGACGCATTTTTTAATTGTGAGTCCAGAGACACCAAACTCCATTTTCTATCTTTGCCCAATTGGAAAATATACTTAGAAGATGCTCCAAGGTAAACTCAAAGTTAGCCTTTGGGACAGATAATCCTTGCAATACTAAAAATTAATTAAAGAGCTTTTTACTACCAGGACATGTTAAACTTAAAAGTACATGTCCAACATTTTAAATACACTGCATATGGCCCTTGGGACTAAGCTGGGTCTACCTTAGGGATGACTTACATGTAATAAAAAGGAAGGTTTGGGTCGGGCAAGCGGGTACACCAGTTAGCTCGAAATGGCATTTTATATGGCACACACAGGCTGTGCAATGTCAGGCCTGAGAAATGTTTGAAGGCTACAGTAGTAGGTGGCACAACCGGTACTTCAGGCCCATTAGTAGCATTTGACTTACAGGCCCTGAGCACACACAACACATCTTACTAGGTACTTACTAATACATCAAATATGCCAATCATGGAGAAGGAAATTTTACTTTTTGTTAGATACAGAGCACGTTCACCGTTCCACTGGATAGCAGTGGTAAAATGTGCGGAGTCCTAAAGCCAGCTAAAACAAAATTCAGAAAGCAAAAAGTAAGGGGAAACCATGCCAAAAGATGCCAGGACTGACAATAACAAAATCTATGAAAACCATAGATCTATGGGTAAATAGACCTGTTTATGGTTATTCAGTCTTTAAGCTCCTTAACTTTTATCCACAGGAAGAATATTTTTCCTTGGGAAAAAACCCTTCAACTACAAACATTTTTAAGTAGTTTTAGGTGTTTTGCTGGAGTGGGATTATTGCTATATTTTCAGTAGTCGCTCATTGCCTTTCCTTTTGGAACAACAATATTCCGTAACTGCCCATAATGCTACATAACAACAGACTTTCTGCATTTGAAGGGACATTTTAGACATTTAAAAGAATGGCCATGCCCACCTAATTATAGCTGTACAAAGGTCTGTGAATCAGACCCCAAGTGAGGAAGCCAGTGGAGGGATAGCAAACATTAAAACAAATTTACCTTCACATAATTGCAAGAAAAATCTCAAAAGAGAATAACTGTTTGTTTTAGTCTCAATATAACCAAACAGTAACTGTAGGAAATGTTTTGATTGTGTTTCTGTTTTCATTTGTCAGTTGGGCTTTAACTCAATTCTCTCTCTAAGAAACCATCTGGCTAAACAGCAGAATAGACTAATGAAAAAGGAAACACAGAAATGATGATTTGAAACCTTGATCCTGTTATTTGTACACTCATAATGTGTAGGAGTCTCAGTGTACACCATAACTTAAACTTTTGCTCAGGGGCGTATTTTAGTCAGTGAGATTCAGGAAGTGTGAATCTTCAATTTCCCAACTACAAAAGCTGTAGGGTGAATGGGTGAGATGTTCCAGGCTTGGGATGGACTATTCCCATGAGGTGCAGTGTCAGTGCTGATCTACATTAGGTGGGCATCTGCGCAGAGAGGCACAGTAAGTGAAAAAACAATGGGTTGAAATGTTACCCCAAACTATTGCCAGTAGTTAAATTATTTGCAACCATTTGTCTATTCACCTTTTGGATGTTTGATTGCCTGTAGTATGCCTGGAAACCGGAAACTGGTGTAATTTTCCAAACCTACTACTGCCAATTTTGTGTATTCCTTAAAGCAGTACATTTCAAATAGTACTTTAATAGTACTTCTATGAGTACAGATTTTGTATTTTGGCCCAAATAAATAATATATATATATATATATATATTTATATAAGTTCTGATCCAAAAAATCAACAAGTTAAGACCTCTTACAGAAATCAGGATATTGAGCAAAAGCCAATATAGACATAACAGGCCCGACTCAGGGCCTGAGACCCAACTACCAAGCAGGAATGCATTTGTTTGTAGGGTTTCACACCCTATAACCCAACCCTGAAGCTATGCCCCTGATGTTGCTATGCAAGTAGAATTGCAGTGAATTTCACCCAGTACTGTAGCTGTCCAATTGTCCAGTCAACTGTAGATGAATCCTCTTTACCTGCCTCTTGTTCAGCATAATTTTTAGGTTGCCCATAGCAGCGCACAATCGCTGCTTTTTCGACATGTTGGTGTCTAAGTGGGCTTTTAACCACCCCCACCTCACACCCATCACTTTCACTTATTCGTAGGCTTGCCTTTCAACAATCTTTTGACGACATTGGTAAATGCTTTTTGTTTGTCCCTCCTTGGGGCAGTTTTATTACCGCCTTGGCCATCAACCCTGTTACATAGATAATTGCACGTTTGCTGATATGTTTGACTGCGAGCAAACTTCTTTTCACTTTTGTGTCTCTCCTTCGTGCTCACACTCATTGCACCCATGACACTTTGAATTGCCTTGCTATGTCAACTGTTTTACTTTCATTTTCAATTTATGTGGAAACTTCACATTAGGAATTTACAACACTAATAGCGCTTACTCGAGCAAATGCAAAACGCATTGCATTGCAAATGCTTGTTTAAATAAGGGTATTCCAATTGACTTCTCCACTGATGATTCACTGTTAGCAAGTACTCATCCCTAACCCCAGAGGAATATAACTTTCTTCCTTTTTCACTTATGTTTTCGTTTTTGCAAATGTGGTGCAGCCCTAGAAATGCAGTAAGGGCACACTCAGCACTACATTGTTTTTTTTAGGGTTGCCTCTGTCCAGCGAGCTTTTAAATACCATAAACAAGAACACAATCATTATCAGTCCTTCAGGTACGACATGCAGCAAGAATAAGTCAGTCCTATCGATGTTCGTGAGTTTAAAGGGGTTTCATTCACTGTGATCAATGCTACGGCCTAAGCAGCGGTGGTAACTGCTTGCAATGATGGTATTAATCATTTTGAAGCTCCCTTTGCTGTGTTATTAGCAAGATACAATAAGAGAATCATCAACCATCACTGTTCAAATGTTAGGATTTTCCAGGGAACCCTTCAAGCTACTGCTGGGGTTTTGATTACAGAAAATGCTCTGAAGAATGATCTTCGTTTCCGGAGCTTTCACATCTAAGTGATGGCATCAATTTTAAGTGTGTTGATTTAATTCCCTGGAATGAAAGGAATTAGGAGTTTCTTATTCTGTGTGAAAGCCAAATGGATATTCTAAAGTTACATATAGGTCATTATTTTTTAAAACACTACTTTCATTATTAGACAGGGCAGTTTGCCATGACTGACCAGAGATCAGCATTCTGACCTTTGTCCAGGTTCTCTCTCCAGGTGCATATCAGCTAGCAACTTGACGTATATGAATTGCTTTACAGGTCTGCAATATGTGTTACTTTCATATGGGTGCCTCTAGAAGCAATTTCACCTCCCTGTGCTCAGAGGTGCTTGTAGCTGGGATATATATATATATATATATTTTTTTTTTCCGAACCTTGCTGTTCGAATGAACCTCACAAACAACATTTGCTAGAACCTAACAAACAACATTTTGGTCTGCTCTGAATAAACTTCTTTCAAGATGGGAAGGCATGTTCAAAATAAAACAGAGCGATCTTAATATAGGATATAGAAAACTTCAAACTTCACTCAGGTTGTCATATAACAATTCCTAGCAATTGCCTTATGGTGAATTACAAATTCTAAAGCACACATACTGTAATTCTGGATCACTGCAGAATGCACCAGCCTCAGGACCTTTTGAAACCTCTAGCCATAGCCGAACATTTGCAGAGGGGCGAGAACGTTTCTCTCTCAGGTCTTGAAACGCTTTTGGCCCGTGAGTCTAGACTACTGATCCTAGTGAAAAACGCAACACAAGTACAAGACGGACGTGGATACAAATCTTTCCACTTTTCAGGCAGTGTTAGAGCAATCATAAATATTGTCTCTTCTTTATAATTGCAGCCATATTCTCTCTTTGGAGCAGACAAAACAACATATTTTATATGGTGAACTAGTCAGCTATCAAAGATAAAGCCTAGCCAATTCTAATCAAATTCAATGAAATTCAGTTCAACTTGCTCTTGAGATTTTTCCTCCTTGTTGACCATTCTCTTGATAAACCATGTTGGGCAAGTAAAATGGGAAGAAATGTATTCTGTGTGTAGATCTGTTGCAATGGTCCTCCATATTTTTTAATTGAGTGCTTTGAAAGTCAGAAATCTGTGTAACCTGCAGTAGAGCTACTGGGCCCATATTATAGATAGGGTGCATGGACTATCACAAAGGACACTGTGTTCCAAGGGCAGGTGCAAATTGATGTTTGCAATGGGACTGGTCCATTAGTCAAACGCAGAGCATCTGTTTGAAACGGACGGTCTGCTTTTCACTGTGCAGGTGGCGACCCGGAATGCGTTTCTAAAAGAGGCAGAGACCCCCTGCAGCAGGTGCAATGAGTGACTGTACCGACTGCAGAGCGGTATTGGGTGGGATCTATTGGAACTCCTTTTGACCCTTTCAGGCAGTGCCTTTGAGGTGCACTGACTGTGCACTCCCTCTATGCGGCGCACAGCCAAGGCACCTCCTGATTGCACCTTTGCCTCTGCAGCTACAATTACAGTACAGCATGGGCACAAAGACAAATGATTGTTCCTCTGTAGATCGCATAAAGATTGCACTGTTGAACATTTAGAACCGGCAGGATCCTTATTGAAGAGGAGCTGCACATGCATCTGCAGCCTCTGCTGTAATATTAAAGTGCCTTGGTAGTGCAAAAAATGAGTGCAGAAAAATGGGACCAGGAGATGGGAGGCTCTGAAGAAGGGGAGTGGGAGGAGGAAGCACCAAAGGATGTAGTTACACAGTCAGGGTTTAGGGCAATCAAGATTCGAGTCGTATATCACTGTTAATACACCCGAACCACCATGGTAAAGATGGGCTGGGCAAGAGAAGCAAACTGCTTGTGGGGCTGTGGCCAAATGGGCACATTCTTGCATATCCTTTGGGACTGACCTGCGTTGTAAACCTACTGGACAGCAGTCATGAATTGCTCAGTGGGGTGGGAGGGAGGTGAAGGTGTGAGTGTCTCTGCAAAATGAGGTGGCACAGACGTCATCAGGACCCAGTGATTAAGGATGACAATTGGACTGATAGTGGCTAAAAGGAACATTGCAAAGCTGTAGGAAGCCAACCAAGCCCCGGAACTAGAGTCCTGCTATCGGATAATTGATTGGTGCATGATGGCGGAGTGAGTGGTCTATGACGACAGAGGCTGCCCCCAAAAATGAGGGGAAATCTGGAAGGACTGGAATGCCTACAGGGGGGAATATATGTGGGGTTCTACAAAAAATCGATGAGGGAGTGGAATAACCCTGAGTAATTCCAGATGAATTGGTCGGGAAGTGATGGGGGATGGGGAGAGGGAGGGATATTTGACAGTTTGGTGATACTATGCAAGGCAAGTCATTGTGGATTTTGCAGATTATGGTTGTACTTGTAAAGTTAATAAAATACATAAAAAATGGGTGCACTCATCAGTTGCACTCAAAGCATTATTGATAATGCAGCCCTGCAATGCATAGATTTCTTATTTTCAAAAAATGTCTTTGGTTATTGGCCCTCATGGTCTAAGCTAAGTGCCAGTATTTACACTGAGACCTCTCCGACTCTCTACTATTAGCTGTCAAGTACTGAATTGATGAAGATTAGACAGTTAGTTGCTCCATTAGAAAGGAAATCTTTAGTTTTAAACAATTACAATAGAATCCATTAAATATATTCCAATAGGATTAACATTACAGTCAAGAACGTTGCATAAAGTCAGAGTCCATTTCTAAAAACAAAACTAACTCATTGGCCAAAATCACATGTGTACACACATCTCTCAGTGGTGCATGCGTTCTCATTTGATAATCACGCTCTTTAAAAAGTCAAAGGGAATAATTTTAGCCAGCAGAAACGTATTTAAAAAACAAAGGTAATCCTTAAATCATGATGACTCTTTCAGGCTGCAAAATGTTTAATTTCCCATTTTTGTAGTTCCCTTGTACATGAAGCAATACACTACCTAAGGACGGGGTCGATATGGTCTTAAAAATGTGTATGCAAAACATATTAGCATTATGATAGTGCTATCCTTGCAAGAGGGCGTTCTGTTGTTTTTTTTTTTTCAACTTAAAACAAGAGTAAATAGTGAATTTCGTCAGAGTGCCTTATTTATAGTTACATCACGTTTTCACATTCAATAATCCAGAAATGAAAACTAATTTCTGAGAGTATGTTGTGGTTAATTGTATAATAACCGAATTCGTAAAGGTTTCTTGTGCACTAAACTTGATTAGAGTTTCTCAAACATTTTAATTGGTGGTGACAAAATCCAAATCGTGTTTCAGAATTTATCTATGCAAATCAAAATACAAATATGAAAATGTAGTCATATCCGTCATATCTGGAGTATCCGTGTAGACAAATGTAGGGATAGGTGTGGTTTTCTGAACATTGGTATGGTGCAAAAAAATCAACACCCAAGAGTTTGTAACCTTGTGGACTCTGCCATACACTTTAGTGACCGACGTTTTACCCTTCCGTTTGTCCTTTGTGAATAAGGTCCAGTGCTTTTTTTTATGAAGGTAGCATTGTACGTTATTGTGATAAAAGCCAATGGTTCGCTTAGCTTTTGAAGAATAACTAGAGAGAATGTTCTATTCGACATCCAGGAGTAAATTAAACGTACAGTTGAAGACTTTGAGTTAATCCTATGTGATTTAATGGAGAGCACATTTTAAGGATGACAACTATGGATATGGATGAGCCACAGTGAAACCTTTTTGCAAATTCCCTTTGCAAGTATCACTTTATATATCCCTAAATGGTGATGAATGATATGTGTATGATGGCAAGAATTACAAAAGATGTTCTTTTCCGCTTCTTTATGCCTTTATAAATAAGATTGAATACTGAAACACAATTACACGAACCTTCTGTTTCTAATGTATTATCTTTCCAATTTTTCTCATAAAAATCACTCCAAATCAAAATGCTTTCATTGCTGCAGGTACAAGCATAGTTAGTGGTCAGTACTACGATTTATAGATTAAATTGATAAAATAGCAAATTTTGTTCATTCGTACAGCTACGTTAAAAATGTGATTTTTCTCTTGCACAATTATAACATATTTTTGTCATTGTTAAGTGCAATGTCTTTAGCTGAAGGATTTATCAAGACTTCTGGGTATGATTTAGCCTACGTTTAAAACAATTATGTTCAATAAACCATGTTAATATTTAGGGATGTCTGCAACCACACCATTAGTTGCAGCAGCTGACGCAGATGTCCTTATTCAAGAATATCGTGGTCACACATATGCAAGGAGAAAAATACCCTACGCAAATTTGCAGCTGCATTTATTAGGCCTCATCTTCTAGATGAGAAATAAAATCTAAGATATGGCTGACAGTAAAAGATGCTGCTGCAACCGCGTTGGTGTTGTGTGCCTCTGCATACGCCCATTAAATATATGAACAGGGGGTGGAAATGTAAATCTAAGCATTAAAATGCAAGAGCATTCCATTGGGTGGAAATGCAAATCTGTACTTCTCCGCTCACGAACAGGGAAGTAGGTGGTCTTTAAATCAGTCAGAGCGTTCTGTCTGCATAGTGCATTCCATGTGGCAGTCACCTGCTAGGTCTTGTCGGCTTTTGGGCGGGGGTGGGGGGTGAAAGAACACACACGCACAGCCCAGGGCCTCTATTTGTGAATGCACGATGCTTTGGAATCTGCACCTGCTGCAAAATTGAGCATGTTCCTATGTATAAAAATTGCACTGGTACATATGGTTGTGAAAATACGAAAGTGTCCAGAGATCACACATTTTTGAGCTTGCACATATTATCTCCTTTTGAACATGCTTAAATTATTTTTGTGAAATAGTGCATATGAACATTTCATGTTTCTTTGGCTAGGGAAAAAATGAATGGAGTATGTTTCATGACTAGACAATCATAGGTCAGCTTGTGTAATATTTGTCATCATGCCAAGGAATATTTAACCTTTCACAGTCATCCAACATTAGCAGTAGAATATGACCTAACAGCTCAATACGCTAAATGTAAGCACTATAGTTCAATTGAAATAAGCAGAATTTGGTTTAGCAGGCTAGAGTTTTTTGGTAAAAGTACACTTCGTGTCTCTCTCTCTTAATCCTTCTTCGTTATCTCTCCTCCTTTAAGCCAGAAATTCAATCTGTTATACTTTAATTCATTAATTCTTGGAGCAGTCTAAAAATGTTTTTCTTATTATTTTCTCTAGGTCCTCCAAACCATCACAGTCAGTCCACACTGAGGCCACCTCTCCCCCCGCCTCACAATCATACCTTATCGCACCATCACTCATCTGCCAACTCCCTCAACAGGAACTCACTCACAAATCGGCGGAACCAGATTCATGCTCCAGCTCCTGTGCCCAACGACCTAGCCACAACTCCGGAATCTGTTCAGCTTCAGGACAGCTGGGTGCTTAACAGTAATGTGCCCCTTGAAACAAGGTATGTTATGTACAGTGGATTTTACTTTCCTTGCATTCAATTTCTAAACTTATTTTCTATCGAATTTAAAATGTACTGTGTAATTTATATGTAAGTGATGTATGTTAACTATATTTTCTCCATTCAGCATTATGTCTGAGTTCAAAAATAGCCATATGATCCCGGTTAACTGTAAAATCCCTTAACATTGTTTCTTTAATGGTGGGTAATGAGGAACAAGACAATTGTACATTTTGTGCAGAGAAGCTTGCTATGTTGAGAAGTTTCACTGATCTGGAGGTGAAGTTTATACCTAAAGACTTCTGAGAAAGGATGTACCTCGATACCTAGTCGAAATAAAAGCAGGTTGGGTCGCTTCGAGAAACTATGATGAAGCTCAATGACATACCTTTGACTGAAGTGGGCTTCCATAAGACAAGATTCACAGGAGAGATCCCTCTTGCAAATGTTTTCTTTAAAAAGCAAGAGCAGAGTCAACAAAGAGTTTATGACTTTGGATACTTATGTGGTTGTGTTTCCAAAAGTTTTCTTATGGTACCTAGAGTCCCAGCTAAATATAATCTGGTGTCCATGACAGAAGACGTTTATCATTTCATTAGATTAAGTATTACAGATATATGTTGATTCCTACCAAACCTCAAGGACGATAGTCTGCTGCATACTGGAATGGTTGTAGTTGTTCACAGGCAGATGTAGATTAAACTTGTTCCTATGATCCAATGTTTAAGAGTGGTATTCGTTATGTTGGCGTGGGTGTTGGGTCAACTGAGACATAACATGAATAATGCCTCTGATGATTTATAACTAGTGCTAGACAACCCTTGCCAGTGTGGTAAACTGGGATCAAAACTGCAGACTAACAACCAATGCCTTCTTGTACCACAAGAAAGAAAAGAGATCAAAAGTCCCTGTCAAAAAATGTTTTGGCCTTTCTACCTAATACAGAAATTCTGGATATATGTGAAACTAGAGGCAAAAATGTGTACCCCTTCTGATATTGTATCACCAGTCCTGTCAACCTGAAAAGCATCACACAACAGGTAAGATCAATGCACAGAGCATGCAGACATCTGCTACCTGAAGCATATCGGCCATAATGGCCTCAGAGCTGGTCTCTGTACCACGTGTCTGTCAGAAATCAGGCCAACTATCTACAAACTGCATTAATATTTAAAATCGTCCTCTATCTGAATGTTAATGTTCTCATTTTAAACATAAATAAAAAGCCAATGAAAACTCTGTTTTACATCCACGCTGATCCCTTTACATATTAGTACAAATTTGACCCTCAGAGCATGCAGACATTTTCTCAGGGGTAATTGCTTTGAGCAATGCAAAGGGGAGTGACACCTACAAGGAACAAAGATGTTTTATTGTGCATCTGATGAGGTATTTAATCATTAGGAATGTGGGCACAAGGGCCCACTCTGTCTTTCAAAGGTTTGTGATATCAAATTAGCCACATAGGGAACATTTCAGGAGTAGATTAAATAGTAGTCTTAATTGCAATGTATGGTGACCTGGCCATGTGTCAAGCTATGGATAAAATATCTAGGCTCTCCAATATCTGAAGTATCTGGGAGAATTTGACGTGGAACGTGCATACAAAAGTATTATGACTAGTATGGTACCTCCTTCTTATTAAATAGGATGTTCCAAAACCTAAGTGAAATGTGTTGACCGGCATGAAGATCCCAATGCAATATGCATCTATACATGGCGAGACGTCCCTAAGGAGTAATATTATGGAAGGATGTTGAAAGTGCTCCCCATTATTAGAATGACCAGGAATCAAATACAATTATTTTAAAAAAGGGAATGGCCAATGCTGTCAAACTTGTGTCAGAAAATGAAGAAAAAAGGAAGAATAAAGCTGTTACTTTCTGTTGTCTTCGGTCTTAGAAGTTCATGATTTATTTCTAATGCACCACATAACTTCAGTGAGGTAGCAATGGTGTTATGGGTTCTAATGCACCTGAGGAAAATTGGTTGTTTCTGCTCCTTATAAGGAAGTAAAAATATGTATAGCTGGGTGTAAAGCACCCATCACATCCCAAAACACCCGTGCCGTTGCACCTACTACACCACCCCTGTATAAGGCTGAGATGGTGGTGTTGTTTTTATGCCAACAGCCACTGGTTTATGATTTTCTTTGTTGCCATAACGAGTTTGGCCACCTTACAAGCACCCTCCTTATCTTCTTCTTTTAGACTCAGCTATTCCAGTGATAAACACATTTCCCTCGTAGTCAGAAGAGCAATTGAACAATGAGTTATTGTAACATAAAGTTGCAAAACAACAGACGATTGGAATGGTCAGATCAGATGGAAACAAAACTCATTAGATTAAAAAAATAAATCCTTCAGCTAATCAAGCTACATTTCCTGAAAAAACCTAAAGCATTCTGCACACCCCATCATTCAGTGGAGACATTATTTCCTCAAAATCAAAATAAGCAGCCTGGGCATTATTCAGAATGCAAACCGGAGTACCAGTTCCCTGGTATGAGTAGAATGAAAAAAAAGTGGACCCCATCAAAAATAACCTACTTTTCAACCCAGATTTTTGGAACTTGCCCTTTTGCAGGGTCATCCCCAATCTTTTTGCCTCCTTTTGCTCTCCTAGCTCACAATTTAAAAAAACATCCTTTAGTAAAGTTCATTTTAAGATTGTGTGTTTGTGCCACTTTTAGAAAGTGAGCATTTTCTTGCGTAAACCATTTCTGTGACTCTGTCTGTTTGTGGATTCCCTGTCTGGGTCAGCTTGACAGTTGGTTTTGTTGCACCTCTCATTAGACAGTGACACGAAGGGAGCTGGAGTGTAGCCTGCATATTCTGATGAGCCATCTGTGCTAGGAGGGAGGGTAGTAGTGGTCACTCACACCTGAAAGGGCTGTGGCTGCCCTCACACAATGCAGTCTCCAAACCCCTGGTTTGTGTCTGGGGCCTGGCCTGGGTAAAGCAGGACAGGATTTCACAAACACGAGAGACTTTTCTTTGAAGTAGGCATACTTCAAAGGGCAAAATGGGTATAAGAAGGGCACTCAAAACCACAGACTTTAGAACACTTCTGGAAACCAAGAGGAACCTCTGTCTGGAGAAGATCTGAGGAAGAAGAGCTGCCCTACCTGTGACTGTGCTTTCTGGAGCTATCCTGCAGTTGCTGCTTCTGCCTGTGCCAGAGGACAAAGACTGGACTTTGTGTTGCCTTCCTTCTTGTGAAGAAATCTCGAAGGGCTTGATTTAGTGCTTGCCCCTTGTTGTTTGAAGTCTCATGGACAGCAAAGACTTCTCTATGCTAGCACCTGGAGCCTCTGCTGAGACTCCAACTCTGCCAACTGGTGCCCATCCAGTTCCTGGGACCCTGAAAGGAGAAGCTGGCAGTCCAAGAGTCAGAAATCCATGCACCGACAGCCGTGCGGGGAAAAGATAGACGCGACTCTGATCTGCGGCTGAAAAATCGACGCGCCACCGGCTTTGCGGCTGAAAACGCTCGCTTGCAACACGACTGGAAGATTGACACCCGCAGCTGGAGAAACAACGCTCAGCATCGCTGATGGAGGCTGGTGAGATGGCAACCCGCGCTGCGTGGTTTTCCGATCATCGTGCATCAGGATTTCTGACGCAAACATCGCTGGGCATGTAAAAACGACTCAACACCAGCCCGGACCCGGGAGTGCAGTTCAAATCGATGCATTGCTCTCCGGTGGAGAGAAGAAATGACGTACGCCGACTCGACTGAAGGAGAAACGACGCACGGTCTCGCTCATGAGTGATATTGACGCATCGCAAGCCCTTTTTGACCCACACTCGCCCGTTCTGGGTTATTTTTGACGCACCCAGGTACATTTCCACACTAACAGCATTAGCATTGTGTTTAAAATTACATGAAGACTCTTTTTGGTTTTTAATTGATAACTTGACTTGTGTATTGTGGATTTTTGGCGTTTTGGTCTTGTTTTGTTTAGATAAATATTTTCTATTTTTGTAAACCCGTGTTGTGTCATTTTGTAGTGTTTTCATTAAGTTACTGTGTGTGTTCGTACAAATACTTTACACCTAGCACTCTGAAGTTAAGCCTATTGCTCGTGCTGGGCTACCAATTGGGGAGTGGGGGTTAGCTGAGGGTGATTCTCTTTTACCCTGACTAGAGTGAGGGTCCTTGCTTGGACATGGGGTATCCTGACTGGCAACCAAAGACCCCATTTCTAACACAGATGAATATCATTCATGTTGGTTAACGTATTGGTAAACTTAGTGCTTACCTACGTTAATGTGCTATTCATATGGTAACTCTTCTTGCCCAGAAAAGTATTTCATATTCACCTAACACTCCCTTAGTTGACAATCTTTGATGGGCAAGATAAAAGTGTTTCTATGAATGCCACTACCTCACTATGAACGACTACATTTTACTCTGTGGTGTACATTGCAAATTAATCATCACTAGGCACTTCTTCCTTCATGGCACATAACTGATCTGAGGACCATGACGAAGTCATTTGCATAATATCCCTGCAAATATTCATGTTTATTAGCCTGCAACATAGACATAAGACAGTGAAAATGGTCTACTGACAGTGGTCTATTGACTAGACGACCTTACCTAGGAATTGTTCATCCCAATCAACAGTCTTCAGCATTCAATTTGCAGGTTTGGAATCTTATGACAATTCACTTAATGATAGCTACAGAAGGTTTATTTTTATTCTGTAAGTATAAACCCAACCCATTTTTATAATGTAAGAATCAGCCCAATCATCCTAAAGTTCTACAAACACACCACCATTTCACAGTGGTTCATGTTGTTGTGATTGGAAACCATCCTTTGTGCGGTATTCACCCAGGTTTTTGCTCTATTTTTCTAAACCCATTTTGTTGGTCATGGGACTCTGCACACATGACTCCTGCTAACCATTGGTATCCTTGTTGTGCAGTTTCTTTTAAACATAGTAAAATAAGCATATACCCAACTGACACATTTAATTTACTTATAAGTCTCCAATATATGGTGCATCATGTACCCACAGACGGTAAATTACTAGAGGGCTATGGCACTCATTGTGCCACCCACTAAAGAATCCCTGTAAGACAAGCATCAGGCCTGCAAATGCAACCTGAGTATGCAATGTTAAACTGCCACTTCAATCTGGCAAAATAAATGTTTTACATGGCCTTCATCTTCTTTTTCAGTCAGTGCTTATAAGTGACCCCCTAAGATA
This sequence comes from Pleurodeles waltl, assembly GCF_031143425.1. NCBI lineage: Eukaryota > Metazoa > Chordata > Amphibia > Caudata > Salamandridae > Pleurodeles > Pleurodeles waltl. The sequence goes on along the minus strand of NC_090446.1, from coordinate 813,661,572 downwards.
GGCCCTAAAGGCCCATAAGGTAGGGTGCATGGCATTTAAAATGTAGGGCATGTATATTTAATGTTTTACCTGTGTTGACAAAGTAAACCCACTTAAGTGTTTGGTCACTATGGCAAGGCTGTCTTGCCCATAGGAAAACACTAGATTACATTAAAACAATTTATAGTGCTTAATATCAGTTTAGGAACAGCTAGAAAATTGACTCAATGGCGCATTCTAATAGTAATTTAAAATCCAAACTAATGGTCAAGTCAGATTTTAAGTTGCCATTTTAGAAATGATACTTTTGGAAAGTTGTCACTTTTCTGCCTACCGGCAGAGGCCCCTTTCTGCCAGAGTCCAGTGTCATCTGACTGCTGGTGGCTCCCCTGTGGTGAGATGTGGCCATAAGCCTTGATGTGGACAGGTATTTTTCATCCTCCAGCAGGACACCTGAGAGCTGTGCTCAGCCCCTTCCTGAATTTCAAAGGATATGTACCCTGACACTGCCAGATGTAGCTTATACCTAGGCCTGCCTCCTTTTGTCTTCCTAGTCAAATTGGCTCCAAATCCAATGGGGAGGGGAGCTGCCAAAGAACTGGTTTGGAGTGACCACAAGGTAGGGTTTGACCTTTATCATTGCCACATATCTGGGTGGGCACATGGAGTGCTGAAAAAGTTGGGAGGGATACCCCTGGGAACTTTTACATCATTGGATAGAGAGTAGCCAGGAGTTTCCTCCTCCCACAAGCTGGAAGTTGGTATAAATGTGGCATTCCCAGTGCTTCCTCAAAACACTCCTGGACCTGTGGAGAATCAAAAGAAGGACTATCTTGATGTCTGAAAAACCTACAAGAAGACTGGACCTGCTCACCTTGAACCCAGGGCCCCAGAAGTGACTCCAAGTGTCAACTGGCTGACCTCCTGTTTGAGCTGCAAGGACACAAGACTCTTGCAGGGCCTCGCTCCCTTCAACTTCCCAGCTGACCACTAAAATCTGAGCCTGCCCTGGACACTGCTGCTGGCTTCTGTTGGAGTGAGCCCCAATCTCCAAATTGTGCCCCTCAGGTCCTGGATCCTGGAGTATACTCCTACTATTCACACTGCAAAATGTTTGGCCAACTTTCTGCCTGGAGACAGAGACCTAGATCACAGTTGATGTAGCACCTCTCAACTTCAAATTGCTTGTCAGCCTCGGCTTACTGTTCTGCTCTGTTGAAAGAGATCTGATTTCCAGAAAACTTTCAAATTCTGAACACATTGAGACTGATGTTGAACATACCATTGAAGTTGAGGCCTTTATGAGCACAGACTGCATGTGCTCTAAATTATCACAGTTATCACAACGTTGTTGATGACACAAAGGGACCCTCTCTTTAGCAACTCGGTGTCTCTAAGCCCTGCTTTGGATTCAGCTTACCCCCATCAACAATTCGTCGACAAGCACATTTTCTCCAATAAAATTGCAATCTCCAAAGGTAAACTTTCCCCCAGGACAAAGCTAGTCCCTTTATCGGACTGGCGATTCATCGAGGTCAACCTCACCTTTGACTTTGACTCGGTCTAGTGCAACCAGATATCAACTATTGGCTCTTTGTGCTTTTTTGGCACTACTTTTTAATTTAAACTTTGAACATTTCTATCTCTGGTTCTACATATTGAATTTTTTGTTGTTTTGATATACTTTTACTTATTAAAATTGACTCTAGTTTTCTAACTTGGTTTTAAGATTTTTATTATGTTATTTTCACTTTATTACTGCTTGAGTGTTACATAAATAATTTACACGTTGCATCTAACATAAGCCTGACTCCTTTGTGCCAAGCTTCCAGGGGGTTAAGCACTAGTTTATTTAGTGACTTTAGTGGTTCACCCAGATAAGCATTGTGATTATTGCTTGAGGTGCGTCCTCACCCCCACTCAACAAATACTCTAATTTTCTACAATTAATTTTCTATACTTGTTTTTCCATTCCGTGGTACAGATTTTCTTATAATTTCATACCTTCATTAGCACCCGTTACAACCTACAAAATCTCTTCTACTAAGAAATAAGCTGTCAGTAGTAAGGGCTAGGCAACAATATTCAAGTGAACTGAACTGCTATGAATCTACTGCCTCTGTTTCAGATATAGGTAAATGCAGTAGGTTCATTATGCCAAATGAAAACTGTGTAGTATGGTAAAATTGGGGAATTAACATTCCCAGAATATAAATAAATACTTTTTTTCTCAGTGAACACAGAAAGTGGTGTCACTTCTAGGCACTAATGCATGGTGTATAAATATGGTTGTTAGAAATGTGGTCTCTAGTTGGCAGATATGTGCACCCTGTCCAAGTAGGGACCTCAATTATAGTCAGGGTAAGCCACAACACAACCCAAATTATCCTGTGCTCACCCTTGAGTAGCTTGGCACAGACCAGGCAGGCTTAACTTAAAAGGCAATTTGTAAGTATTTGTGTAATAACTCATTCAGTAACACAGTGAAAACACCACAAAAAGTACACCACAGCAGTTTAGAAAAACAGATGATACCTATCTGAATAAAATAAGACCAAAATGGCAAAAATCCAAATGCACAAGTCAAGATATCACTGTTTAAAGGTTTAGATAAGTCTCAATCCTTAAGAATCAGTGGTTGAATCATTCTAACACACAGTAACTGGGATGCGTCAAAAATATCACTGCAGAGGGCCACAGAGGAGGAGATGCGTCAAAAAGTAAAGTGATGCTTTGGATTTCCTGGCACGGCAAAGGCAATGCATAGTTTCTTTTAACACTGTGAGGTGATGCATCGGTTTCCGGAAGCACAGCCATGGTTCCTCCCTGCAATGTGGGGACATTTTGACACCCAGGAATGATGAGTCGAAAATTCAGAACAAGCTGTTAGAATGGAGCATGTGCTGTGTAGATCCGGCAGGTGATGCATCACTTTTTCAGCCACAAGGCAGGCACTGTGTTGATTTTTGCAAGTGTTGCGTCGATTTTCCAATGCACTGGATTTTCTCCTCTACTGTGAAGTCTTTGAGAGCGCTACGAATTCAGAACAGGAAGCAAGCTCAATCCAAGCCCTCGGAGGGCACTTTTGGAGGAAGGCAGAGTTCTTCCAGCAGAGTCAGGGGCCAGCAGGCAGCAGGGCAAAAAGCACGCCCCAGTCCTTCCAGCAAAGTAGTCAGGATGAGACCTTTGGGGTGCTAGGCAGTCCTCTGACAGTGTCTAGTGGTAGGCTCAGAAGTGTCTGATTTGGTGGAATCACAAAGCCAGTATAGATACCCAAAAGTGCCTTTGAAGTGGAGGAAACTTCACAAAGTGGTTTTGAAGTGCACGCATTCCTCTTTCAATCTAGCCCTGTCTGCCAGGAGCCTTGTGGGGGGTTATCAGTCCTATGTGTGAGGGTAGGCCACTGTCCTTTGAAGTGTAAAAGTCAGCCCCTCCACTCTTCCTGCCTAGGAAGATTCATCACTATGCAGCCTTTGACAAGGTTGACCACAAGCTTTTAATGGAACATGTTGAGGCCTCAGGATTGAAGGGTTTCTGCAAAGGACTGGGTCTTTTCTTTTCTAAAAAATCAGACCCAATCTGTCTGTCTTTAATCTTATAAATCTACTGAGGTTCAGCTGTATTGCAGAGTTCCCGGGGGATCTTCTCTGTCTCCGCATTTATTTAACCTATATATTAGCCCTCTTATCCATTCTCTCAAATAAAGGAAGTGAATGATCTATAATTATGCAAATGATATGCAGTTATTATTCAAAATCGATAATTCTCCAGAGTCAAAAGGTTTTTGCTATTTATTTGAAACTAGATGAATTGCAACCACCTAAAATTGAATTCAGATAAAACTGAAATTGTTAGCACCAAAAGTAAGGTAGACTATTCGACTGCAGCCTTTTGGGCCACAGTGTTGGGATCTCCTCCAGTTCCCAAGAAGTCGGTAAAGAGCCTCAGTGTGATCATTGATGAAAACCTGTCAATAAAATCTCAAACTGGAGCAGTAGTGCAAACTCTTTACAAATGCTTCAGTGTATTAGGAAAATATTTAAATATATAACACCTGCGGTCCTTATTCAGGTAGGGATTGCTCCGGTAATCTCCGAGATAGATAACACCAGCTCTCTATAAGTTGGTTTCTCCAAAGGCCTCATGAAGAAACTACAATTGATCCAGAATCAGGTGGCCCATCTGATACATAGACTTCCTTAACAGTGCCACATTACTGCTCTGATGGGAGAACTTAATTGGTTACCAGTGGCACAAAGAGTAATTTTTAAGACAGTCTGCATCACCCATAAAACTCTATGAAGCAAATGTCTGGCCTTTATTTTCTCATGCATTCAGAAATAAATCCCCATTCATGTATTGCAATCCTCCAATGCTAATTATTTGAAGGTCCTCAAATTTTAAAAGAAGAGGACGGGCAAAGCCAGATTTTCTGTTCTGGCAACTAACTTGTGGAATTCTTTCCCCCAGCAATACAATCTGCCTTTTGTTACCATACATTTAGGAAACTGTTGAAAACCTGGTTATTCACTCAAGCATATAACTAATAAGTGTCTCAGCACATCTGTGCCACTCTGCCCTCAGTGCTCAGAAACCTACGGTGAATGTGCCCTTTATAAATTACATTAACATAGCTTGACATAACAGAGTCCTAAGGTCAGCAAAAACGAGGCCAGTAAAAATGGAGGAGGAAGACAAAAGGTTTGGGGAAAGCCCACCCTAAAGCTGACAAGTGTAACAGTAAGTTCAGAGTTAAGTGCCTTGTACAGTTTAGATAACAGTTGTCTATTGTCACCAATAAGGAACCTCTATTGTTCGAAGGGAATCATGGGTCTGAAGTCCTGTGGCTTCATGCTTATATGAGTTACCTAGTGTCTAACTTGAAAGTAATGTGGTCTCCAGTTTTGGGAAGATCGTAGTCTCTTTTGACCTGTTCAAATAACTTAATAACCAGGTTGTTGAATAGGTCACCAGTCTGCTTACAATTAGGTTTCTGCCCTCCAAGGCCTGGCTTAGATCTGTGTTTAGAGTGAGATCTAGGTTCCCTGTAATAGTAATCAGAGGTGACAGGTAAGAAGAAACTCTCTGCCTGGTCATAACCATGTGTAAGCAGGTTAGTGTAGCATATGTCACAGGGGAAAAGTAAAGAACCCATGAACAGACCATGTGGGCAGCCAAGGGATACTCCATATATGACCTTCAGCAATTACCCGGTCCACTAATCACCAGGCTTTCCTGTAAAGGATCCTCGTCATTCCACCATCTATCTAAACTGAGCTGCATGGTAATATTTCATTATGTTAGGAACCCCTAAGACTTCTTCAGAGGTGGGGGCATACATTGTCTAGTTAGGAGCCTAGATTTCCTTCATCCCTATATGAAGTTATTTAATGTTTTCAGTGTCTTCTAAGGCCATGTTTGGTGGTCTCATTGGAAGGAACTGAGTTATAATAATAAAGGAACAGCTAACATTTTCACTGCAGCAATACATCATATCCAGGAGAAATGTTCTCTCTGCCACTTTTGGAGTTCAATTTGAAGAGGGTATAGGAGATGTATGTAGTTTATGTGGCTCGTATGTTCCTGGGAGGGGAAGATCTTAACCGCTAGATATGTAATGTATTTCTCAGACCGTGTCAGGTGATATTGTTCCCGTATGTTGGCCACTTCCTTAGGTGAAAGAGATCAATTCAGAAGCTAGGACTTTTGTAGAATAATTTGAAAATCCGTGGTCTGCCAAATCATTGTAAGTCTTCTAGTGAGAGTGGAAGTAATTTCACTGAGTTAGTTAATGGTATTAGGATATCATCTACATATAGGCAAATTCTTTGTTCTCCCTTGCCTATGAATACCCCTTGATGCCTTGCTTCGCTCTTACCGCATTCACTAACAAATTAGATTCCTGTAACTCCATCACTGCATTGGAAGTTAATTAGGTTGCTTCAAAACAATGCAAACTATGTTATTTCCGGACTTCTAGTAAAAAAGATGTTCGCAACACAGAACCCTGTGTAAACATACGCATTTCACCAGCTTTTCATTTAAAAAAAGACACAAGTATTGTCCCGAATGCTGAACAATGCCCCATAAGCAATATGTTTAGTGGCCATTTACAGTCACTTCCTCCCAACAAAGTCAGCTCCAGCAACGAATCAAAATTTTTTGTCCGTTCGTGAACATGCATGTAGCAATTCCCCACAGGTCAAAATCAACAGGTAATATTACTAGTTCATTAAACACCAATTTATCCACAATAAATGGATGATTCAAGTGTGAACAGCTTCGTGTCACCATAGATTACTCATTAAAATGCAGTCCACTAGAATAAAGTTGAATAGAACAGAAGTAAGATTAGCGATTGCCAATCAGGACTGGATAATAAAACTCATCCTTGGAGATTCAGTGGGACATACATGTGCATAGAGGTTCAGAGAGACAAACACGGTCACATAGAATCAATGCCAGGAACAATATTGCCATCACAAGCGCAGGTACCCTATTCACTGATGGGAGATTTTTGTAGTCACTACAGTCAATCCCCTCACTCGATTAGTTGGCATGATAGCAAACAGTTGGTGTGATGCAAACAGTGCCAGTTTCATAAAAATAATGGAACCTTTGCACGCGCAGACATGATTATGATAAAATCCCTGTATGTACTTTATAAGAAAGATAGAAAAGTACGTTAGACTATAAAGATTATATAATATGAACTTAATCTCCCTCCTTGAGTGATATATATCCCTGTAGCTGCTGTATTTATATATGAACTGTGAAATTCCTGGAAATTACAGACTGGAAACTCAATCATAGATGTTGTGTGAAGGCCAAATATGTTCTTCACAGAGAGCGCGTGTACATTCCCAATAATGAAGGGAAAGACTGAAATACTAATGGATGTGTCTCATAAAGGACAATACAAATATGTCACCGAAAACCTAAACACCACGTAACACGCATATATATCAGCAACACATTAGTGTGCATGTGCAGCCTTCGCTTATGAGAAGACTGCTCTGTATTCATGAACCAATGTTCTGCTGAAGCAGCAGCATTCGGGGCTGATTGCATGTGGCAGGCACATGTCAATGGCTGTCCGCGTCTATTCATTGTTATAGCACTTTAGAATCAGAAGCACGCACAGAGCATGGCAGCATGTGCGGCTCCGAGGCACATTTGCCTGTCACTTGGCATACCCTTTTCTTTTTACTCACGGCGCAGGATGACACTGCTAGATGACGGAGAGACAGCAATGTCTTTGTTCACACATGCCAAGAATTAATGTAAACTCACACAATCAGTCTGCCTGTGTGCACGCGGCTAATCGAATTATCATAGCACGTTTCTGCAAAGAATGACGGGAATGCTATTTACAAGGTTGCATTGCTAAATAATCCGTCTTGTCTTTCTTGGCATAGTGACAGAATTTCATTTCAAATCAAGTATTTTGGGAAAATTTGAGTGTAATATGCATTTCATCCAATGTGGTGTCTCACTTGAATCCCTCCTGTGAATCCGAACAACTTGATGCCTGTGGGGTAGATGGCTTCACAAAAAGCACTGAGAGGATTAGGTTTCATTTTTGTCTTCGAATAAGTTCTTCAAAGTTGTTCCTTTCATAGTGCTGGTCTGTATTTTACACCACCACTGAAATTTTGATCAAGTTGTGCGATGTGGTCTAAATTTAAACAGATTTGGGCTGGTAAGCACATCTCTATTTTTACCCATTTTACCTTACTTTCATTCACACAAACAGACAGCCAGAGACGTCTGAGAGTCGGTCTCCTTTAACACCTCAGCCAGCGCCATGCTGTGACTAGTAGGTGTCACTACGCCCTTTAGGGACTCTATGGTTCATCCCCTCTGGGACTGTGGGAAAACTGAAAGTGACATTCCTAATCTCAGCCGGATATGCTCATTTCCCTTAGCAGTTAATAGAGCGACTGCACAAATGCAGTGTATGTTCACAGCTATGCCTTTAAAGAAAGATGAAGACTTCAGCACTATGGGGGTCATTTTGACCTCGGCGGTCTTTTTGAAAGACCGCCGAGGGACCGCTGTGCGGAAGACCGCCAGTGGTGGCGGTTTACCGCTCGGCCTATTATGACCGTTGGTAGCTCTCCGTCCTTTTACGGACGGAGAGCCGCCAACAGCTATACTGGCGGGAGGCGGGGAAGTGGAGGTTGCTCCACCTCCACCGCCATGCCAACAGAACACCGCCCAGCGAATCATGTCCTGTGATTCGCCGTGGCTGTGTTCTGTTGGCGGTATGGTGTCGGCGGAGCTGCCCCCATGGCTCCCGTCCCCTCCCGGAGGATCGTCGGACCAGGTAAGTCGATCGTCCGTGAGGGGAGGAGGGTGGGGGGGTGTTGTGTGTTGTGTGGGTGCATGGGGGTGTGTGTGTGTGTATGTAGAGGGGGTTTGTGAGTGCGTGTATGCTTGCGGGGGTGTTGTGTGTATGGGAATGAGTGCGTGTATGTCTGTGGGTATGTCTGTATGGATGTGTGCGTGTATGTTTGAATGTGGGTGTGCATGTCTGACTGTGTGTGTGGATGTAGGCATGTATGTCGGCGTGTATGCATGTAAGTGTGTAGGTGGTGCCTGCGTGCGTGTCGTGTGGGTATGGGTGATGTGATGTTGGGGGTCGGGGTAGGGAGGGGGGCCCTGCCACCTTTGGGGGGTGGCAGGGGTGGTGGGGGGGTAGGGGAGGGAGTCAGGCTGGGGGTGGAGGGTGGTGGAGACCCCTATCAGTGCCAGGGAGAACCGGCGGATGACCATAGCGGTAACCACCATGGTCATAATTCCACAAAGTAAGACCGCCAGCCTGTTGGCGGTCTTACCGCCGGTTCTCCGCCTTCCGCCAGGGTCATAATGACCCCCAATATCTAGTAAATTTAGTTAGTAGACTATGGGAAAGAGAGAGATTATAGACTTTCTTCAAATCAATAAATGAATGTGTATATTTTAGGAAAACAGTTTGTAAAATGAAAACAATTAAATGTAAAAAACATATTTACGGATATGTCCACCGGTGATATAAACAGACAGTAATTACGCTATTGCAACTACGGTACTAAGTCAAAATGGTTATGTATTTACGTGCCTAACATATACAAATTTAAGAATTAAGATACCAAAGTTACGTTAAAAAAAACTAAAGATTAAACTGCAAATGACTCTTTTCTACTTCTGACCTTCATCACTGTATTACCGTTACTGCACTCATGTTTTAAAATGTAATAATTAAATATACGATTTTTTCAAAATACACTTAACTTGTCTTTATATATTAAAATCGAATCTTCTTTTCCTATTCAAGCATGATTTGATTACTCACAATAGTTCTTCATTTTACTATGTTCTTCAGAGGAAAGTAACAGAATTGTTTATCTGGAAATAATCTCCTGCGTAGCCCTAAACAAGTTCCATAACTGTAAAATCAGTTTTCCTTAAGGCACTAATTGCACCATGCTGCTCACCACTAATGTAAGCAAAGGGCAAACCACACAAAAGTGAGTTGTCTGCAAAAAAAACATCTTAACAACAAAGTTGTATTTTCAACAAATTACATCCAACTGCTTCTAAAACAACTGCAGATGTCATTACCTTTACCCTACATGAACTCTACTCCTGTCAAGGACCTCTCTGATTAAAGGCGTGCTTCTTCCCTGAATGCAACACTACTGTGGGTTCTGGCATGTGAAATGTGGCTGCCATATGCATTGATAATCTTCAGTCATGTGGCGTACAGCAAGAAATGTATTTAGGCACACAACAAATTTAGCCTCCTGTGAAATCAAAATATGTACAGCAGACGCCATCAAGCAATTTATACAAGCTTGTCTAACTCTATTATGAAATAATAACCCTCCCCTTTATGCCTTTGCAAATGGTAGATTCCACATAGGTCTGGGTAGGGAAACACATCCTCTGCCTGCGATTTTAATAGAGATTTTTAGCTAGCACGAAAGAACCCACGAAAATTCAAAAGTTACCAGAATTTATCTGGCTCAGTCTTAAAATAAAAAGACATAATTCACGGAACTAGTTCCCAAGTCTACGTACTCACCACTAATGTCGACAGACTTCATTTTTCATTGACATCAAGTTGGTTTCTCCCACAAGCACCGCATTTCCAATAATGGTATGTTTGAAAAGGCAGCATGCTCATGAATTTATTGGCACTGTCTCTCTCGATAAACAGACCCATCTAGAAAAATGAGCTTAATCAATAACAAGGATGTGTGTGAGAACCCTGTAAGTCAATTAGTGGGCAAGAGTGACCTCTAGATGAGAAGCATTAAGAAGACAGCATCTCTTGGTAGTAGAACTGCTTTCCTTGTATGCACACAATGCCTAACTAACCTAATTCCATGTTTATTCCAAGTTGCAGTATTGGAAGGGACAGCGATTAAAACATTTACTACACGCACAGAATTGGAGAAATACCGTTTTTTTATGTTCAAGGACATTTCAACCTTGTTCTATTTTGTTATCTTGCTCAATAATAGTCGACAAACTGAGATGATTATTAATCCTGTAGAATCTTTGCCTTGTACATTTGATTCTTCTAATTTCGAAAAACTCTACAAAAATATAAAACTACTGGTTGTTCATGAGATGCAATTTAGCCCCCAGCTGCTGGCCCCAAAGTGCTGAGCCCGTTTTTGGCTATTTAGGGTAGTTCACGCTTAGGCCTTCATAACCTTTTGTCCGCATAAGCTATCTACGCCAAATTTACGTCCTTTTTTTCTAACATCCTGAAGATTCTAAATGTACCCAGAGTTTGTGGGTTCTCCTGGAGGAGGCCAAGAAATTAGCCAAAATACAGCTACAATTTAGTTTTGTTTTTCAATAAAAATGGGAAAAAAGGGCCTCTGACGAAAGCATGTGTTTTTTTCCCCTGAAAATGCCATGAACAAAGGGTTTGCGGTGCTAAAATCGCCATCTTCCCAGCTTTCAGGTACAGGCAGGCTTGAATCAGAAAACCACAATTTTCAACACAATTTTGGCATTTTACTGGGACATATCCCATTTTTACTATTTTTTGTGCTTTCAGCCTCCTTCCAGTTAGTGACAGAAATGGGTGTGAAACCAATGCTGGATCCCGGACAGCTAAACATTTCTGAAAAGTAGACAAAATTCTGAATTCAGCAAGGGGTCATTTGTGTAGATCCTTCAAGGTTTTCCTACAGAAAGGAACAGCTAAAATAAAAAGATATTGAAATTGAGGTGAAAAAAAGAGCCATTTCTGGCCACGTTTTCTTCTATAACTTTTTCCAGCTATGGCAGATTTGATATCTACTGAACTTTTCTGGTTGCGGGATATATAGGGCTTGTAGGTTCATCAAGAACCCTAGGTACCCAGAGCCAATAAATGAGCTGTACCATGCAATGGGTTTTTATTGTATACCGGGTGTACAGCAATTCATTTGGTTAAAAAATTAAGACTGAAAAATAAGTATCAAGAAAACCTTTGTCTTTCCAAAATGGGCACAAGATAAGGTGTTGAGAAGCAGTGGTTATTTGCACATCTCAGAATTCTGGGGTCCCCATACTAGCATGTGAATTACAAGGCATTTCTCAAACAGACTACTTTTTTACATATTTGGAAGGAAAACATGTAGAGAAAGACAAGGGGCAATAACACTTGTTCTGCTGTTATGTGTTCCCCTCCAAGTCTCCCGATGAAAATGGTACCTCACTTGTGTGGGTAGGCCTACTGCCTGCAACAGGAAATGCAACATGGACACATCTCATTTTTACATTGAATTCTGATGTGATTTTTGGAAAGTGCCTAGCTATGGTCTTTGGCCTCTAGCTCAGCCAGCACCTAGGGAAACCTACCAAAGCTGTGCATTTTTGAAAAACAGACACCTAGGGGAATACAGGATGGGGTGACTTGTGGGGCTCTCACCAGGTTCTGTTACCCAGAATCCTTTGCAAACCTCAAAATGTGGCAAATAAAACATTTTCCCTCACATTTTGATGCTGAAATATCTGGAATCTGAGAGGAGCCACAAACTTCCTTCCACCCAGAATTCCCCCAAGTCTCCTGATAAAAATGGTACCTCATTTGTGTGCGTAAGCTTAGTGCCCGCTACAGTAAATTCCCCAAAACACAACGTGGACACATCACATTTTTCCAATGAAAATGGACATGTTTTTTGTATAGCGACCCCTCTGTAAATTTCATTTTTTTTTTTACATTATTTTTCTTGTTTCTTTTTTACATCCCTGGGGGGCCTGATTGGGCGTGATCGCGCCCCCCTAGTGGTAAACCTACCTTTTAAAAGAAAATTGCCCCTGGGGGACGGGCGGCCCGTTTGCCTAGGGATCCGAACCCCGACCAAGTGAAATCCCTGATGTCTAGTGGGGGTTTCCTGCACTGTGATCAAGGACCAGGAAACCCATTCAGGAAGGCCTCGTTTGAACGGGAAGAAACTCCCCTTTCAAACAAGGCCTTTCCAAACATCGGGAAGGCACGTTTGGGCCTGTTTTTCCCACTCGAGCAGGAAGCGGCTGCCTCGCGGCGTGCTGACATCACAAAGGAGCGGGTGGGGGGATGGGGGGAGACATGGAAGATCTTCCATGTCTCCCGGTCTTTTTATAATAAAAAAAAATCCTCTGATGCAAATCATCGAGGATTTTTTAACCCCCTCCCTGGTGTCGGCCGCTGGTCGTGACCCACACCAGGGAGGTAGTGCGGACATCAGCCAGTGGCCGACGCCCGCACTGAAGGGGTTAAAATGAATTCACCAGTGTATAAAGGTCAGTACTGTCATAATATTATTTATTTAATGGAAAAAATGTGCTAACAACAGAAGGCACATGACACAAGGCATTGCAATGAAAATGAAACACTTCCTAAGATTGCTTGATACATTTTCAGCCTATTACTCTCAATACGTTAGAAATGGGGTCTCTAGATGACAGTCAGTTTACACCCTGTCCAATCAGGGACCCTCAATCTAGTGAGGGTAGGAGAGATACACAGCTCAGATAACCCCTGTGCACCCCCTTGGTAGCTTGGCACAGGACATTTGCACAAGCAGTCAGGCTTATCTCAGAGGCAAGGTGTAAAGTATTTGCACAAACACACATAGTAACACAGTGAAAACACCACAAAAGGACTCCACACCAGTTTAGAAAAATAGCTAATATCTATCTAAATCAAACAAGACCAAAACGACAAACATCCAACATGCACAAGCAAAGGTATGAATTTATAAAGTAAAGAGTCTTAATTAATAGAAATCAACGGATGCATTGTTTTAGCACAAAGAAACTGGTATGTGTCAAAAATAAAGCCACACGGGCGAGTGTGCATAGGAAAAACAAGCAATGCATAGATTCAATAATCGCAAGTGAGGCCGTGCATTGATTTTTTCTCCGCTGGGTAGGTGATGCGAAGATTTCCAGACCAGCAGCCTCTGGTCCGTTCAATGATGTTGAAGATTTTGATACCCAGGGGCGATGCGTGGAAAATACGGATGCACGGCAGTGATGAATCTGCACTAAGCTGGCAATGTGTGGATTTCACTGGTGCTGTGATTATTTTTCAGTTGTAATGCAGGTGCTTTGTTAATTTTTCTACCGTTCATCTCCGGTGGGTGGATGTTGTCTCTGGTTTTGCCAGTTTTTCCTTCCAGGGGCCCAAGGACTGGATGTGGCACCCCACGGCAAGTCAGGGGGTCTCAGCAAGAAAGCCCAGGTGCTAGAAGATGACGTCTTTGATGTCCCAGAGGCCTCTTAACAGGAGGCAACCTTAGTCCAATCCCTTAAAAAATCTTCACAAGCAGAATACTCAGTAAATTCTAGTGTTTGTTTGGCAGAAGCAGCAACTGCAGGCCAACCCATCAAAGCACACATAGCAAAGGGGAAGTGCTCCTCCTCCAGCTCCTCACCTCTTCTCCTTTGGAGAGGTTCCTCTTGATCCAGAAGTGTTCTAAAATTCTGGGGGGATGGATCCGCTACTTATACTCACTTCTGCCTTTAAAGTAGGCAAACTTCAAAGGAAAGTCTCTCTTGTTCTCAAGATCCTGCCTTGCTCAGGGCTGACCCCAGACACACTCCAGGGGGTTGGAGACTGCATTGTGTGAGGACAGGTACAGCCCTTTCAGGTGCAGGTGTCAGCTCCTCCCTCCCCACTCTAGCCCAGGAAGACTAATCAGGAAATTCAGGACACACCTCAGCTCCCTTTGTGTCACTGTCTAGAGGGAATTCACAAACAACTCAACTGACAGTCTAACCCAGACGTGGATTCCACAGACATGCAGAGGCACAGAATGGTTAAGCAAGAAAATGAACATTTTCTAAAAGTGGCATTCTCAAACCGACAATCTAAAACCAGAGTTCAGAGACCCCAAACTCCACATCTCTATCTGTTCCCAATGGAAAACGGAACTTTGTTGGTACACTTTCCAAATCGAATTGGCAGTGCAAAACGGCACACACAGAAACTGCAGTGGCAGTTCTGAAATATGTTAACAGGGCTACTTATGTGGGTGGCACAATCAGTGCTGCAGGGCCGCTGGTAGCATTTGCTTTACAGGCCCTGGGCACCTCTACTGCACTTTACGAGGTACTTACTAATAAATCAAATATGCCATTCAGAGATATCCAATCATAATCACAATTTATACAGGGAGCACTTGCACTTTAGTAGTGGGAAAGAGCCCAGAGTACCAAAAACTAGCAAAAACTAAGTCCAGCACACAGTGAAAAATACAGGAAGCAGAGGCAAAAAGACAGGGGAAACCACACCAATGATGCCAGGTCTAAGAACAGGGATTGCTCAGTATCCAATAACAGTTATAAACATTTTTTGAAGCCACAGCAAAAGATTTGCCATTTTTTTGGCATAGATTAATCATTCCAGTCTCTTTCTAACATGGGCACAATCCAGCAAGTAGCGGCTACCACAAGAAGCATTGATTCACATGGTCCCACAAGGAAGTCAGGGACAACCTTCTGCATGCTCCAATGGTAGCATGCTCTAATGGTAGCATGCTCTGAGGAGTGAAAAGTGTAATTGTATATGTTTGACTTGTTCTCTAGCGTGGCAAATTGATTTTCACATCACTGGTTTCTTTGTTATGCCAAAAACAGATTTCATCCTAGAAATATTCACGCATTTCTTCCTCTGTATCTAGGTAGCCCCCTATCAGGAATGTATTAGTTGTAACCTTTATTGTCTCACAATTAAGATTTATTAGGTCAAATGGCGCATGCTGAAAGTCACACTCTGGAATTTCTACAGAATCAAGTGAGATGGCAAACGTCAGGTTGAAAGAAAATGTTTTTGAGTTTTGTTTCAAGGAAGAAAACACACAAAGTTATTACCAAAATATAGGAGGCAAACAAAACATTTTCTAAAGATAAATATTAATGTCTATATAACTTGTCACAGTTCACACTTTGTGGACGCTGGAGGGAAACTGCTTGCACCTCCTTTCCCTTACCCACCATCTCTCATATGGTTAAACAAGTTTACCTCTGCTTTCTTTTTCATTAGGGCTTCAGTCTCCTCACTATAAAATGCTCTGGTGCCCCCTTCTTCTTCTGTACTTATGGTCTCCACTCTAGACAAGTGACTTTGTTTGCTTCACTGCAAGGATGGCATGTAGGTCAATCTTTCTATATGCAAGGATGGCATGTAGGTCAATCTTTCTACTTGCAAGCATGGCATGTAGGTCAATCTTTTTACTTGCTGGTATTAATATACTTAATTTCCTCAGTACCCAAGTGTGCTCTAAGCAAAATTCTGGGCAGAACTGAGGGTCTCTGGTCTGTCTTGCTGCTGTTTCTCATCGTCATGGGACAGGAGAAGTGGCATACTACATACAGTCTTGCTTTACTAGAATTTACATGCGTCGTGATTTAGTATATATGTTGTATACTCCAGGCGTAACATGCACGGAGAAGTGTTTGGTGCATGGAGGCATCGGTGCCTGGCTGTGTCTTAGCACCACCCTTGTAGCGGTGACATCTACAGGCCATAACAATTTCTAAATAATTTGTTCTTCATTTTGCATTCCCATATACAAAAGATATTGGCTCAATTAGAAGTCATGATGAAAGAGAAGAGGAAAAAAAGATGCATTAGACTTTCTTAGGTTGGATTCAGGTCTATGTCTTTTCTTTGTTCAAGGCAACCTGAAAGTCAATAAGCCTACAGAAAATCTTTTTTGAAGGACGGTGAGGTTGAGAACAGCCTTCCTTAACACATTTTACCTCCAGGTAGCTGCCTCATTACAGCCCTCAAGGCATAAGTATGCCACATTTTGTCTCCCATGATATTTGCTTAGAGGCCCACTTCACTATCTTTACTGCAAATATGACTTAACAATTCATTTTCACTGACTTCATCGGGTGGACTTTCAGGGATACGTTGTTGACCCTGACCAGTAAAACTTTATTTCAGCCACAAGTTGCTGCTCTTTTGCCCAGCCTCACCAAAAACTGATCACTGAACCAGATCCTGCTATTGTCATTTAAGAATGCTGTGTTCCAAGTTCCCTAGGAACAAGAACAAAATTGAATCACTTCATTTTTTTCCATCTAAAAGTCAGCCAGCAACTTCAGACCAGTATTATTTTTGAAAGAGGTAAAACATTTGTTTGGTACATGCCCATCAAAGTGGTCATCCAGACGTTGATCATCCAATTGCATGGCTGAGGGACTCTATGATTTTACTGGTATTGTCAAATGCATACCTAATTGTCCCAGTGTAGGCTTATGCTTATGATGGCCACAATCAATTACCAGTTCTCTGTGATTAATTTCTGCTCATCAACAACTACTAGTACTATACCTGTCAGTGGCCTTTATACCAGAGGTGATGTTGTAAGGACTTCCCTTTCTGCTCAATGGTCTAAGGGGACCTCTTCCTTATCAAATGCAGAAGCTCGTGCTCATCAAGCATGCACAACTTCAGGTATCTGGAATCATGTTTAACACATAAAAAGCCCAACATCAGGCTTCACTGAAACAGTTTTCCATCTAATGCAGATTCTATTTAAACTATCAAAATATACTGAAATTCATCAGGTATAAATAACTGAAGTAATTATTGTATTTATTCAGGCTTTTTCCTTTTTTGCATTAGAAATATAAATTGCATATAAATATATACAGATCCTGTGAAAAAAGATCTGGACTTGAAATTAGAAATGTTATTGTAAAACACCTTTGCAAACTGCAGTCAACATGCATCGGAGTAACCACGACATGCTGGTGATGGCACAGAGCAGGAGAGATGAACTAAGTAAGCATGCCAACCATTTTATGCGTTCCTTTTCCGATCACAGCACTTTCCTGTGATTGCTTCTAATGGCAATCACATAAAAGAACATTTTATTGGCCACAAGATGGATCCCTTAATTAAACTTTTATTTCATCCTTCAAAGCATGACACAGGTAGCACATTTCTTTCGCAGGCAATGCAAAATTTCATCAAAATGCACATGAACTGCTGTATAATAATTTATGGTTGCATATACTCCTTACTTTTAAAGAGGCTTTTGGCATAGATTTAATTAGAATATCGGCACAGCCACATACCTTCTAATAATTACCAAGATGCATTGCAATCAAATAGTTTGAATTAAATTTAGTCAGCACAGCACCAGGTCAGAACGTGATTTATGTATTGTTAGAAATTGGGTCTCTATTTTGCAGAGGTATACCCTCTGTCCAAGTAGTGTCCACAATCCTAGTCAGGGTAAGTCAGTTACACTCCCTAAATTAACCTGTTATTACCCTCTGGTAGTTGGCACAGAGCAGTCAGGCTTAACTTAAGAGGCAATGTGTAAAGTATTTGTGCAACACCTAATTACAGTAACAAAGTAAAATACACCACACAAAAAACGCAACACCAGTTAAGAAATCTAATCAACAAATCCTGAAATATGCACGTGGTTACATTAATCAAAAAACAGTGTTTCCATGCAGATTTCCTTTCAGAGCCTTTACACTAATTACACTTCCCTCGGTTTGGTGAAGTTTTGATCGGCCTCAAGACGACTGGAGTACAAGCCAAGCAGGGATCCCCCTTCAGCAGTACTGGGAGTTGTACGGGAGCATGGGTGGGTTGCCCAGCCGCCAAAAACACAGTCCCTTTAGGGGGCAATCTGCTGCTCAAGATTACAGACAGGCCTTACTCCGGGAACCTGTGTGGCGAAGTGAGGAGTCGAGCCGCAGCTCAGCTGTTGGGAAGCAGGTGATTACAGTCATCTTCAGCACACACAGGTCCTGCGTTAAGGGAAGCAATGGTCACGCTGCTGCAAGGCTCTGACAAGTGTAGGTGGGACTGGGGCATGGCAGTATCCGGCTTGCAAAGCAGTCCCTCTGAGTCTTTTCCTGATACAGGCAGGGCTGGGGCACAGTAGTATCTGGCTCGTGAAGCAGTCTCTCATCCTCTGGGACTCAGGGCATGCCCAGCGTGTTACGATGGCTGATCGACCAAAAGGGCACTGCATACCCCGTAACAGGGGAAGGGAAGTCTTAGCCACTGGCACAGTGCAGGCAGAGTGGTGATGTCACTCTCATGGTTTTCCTTTGGTGCTGGGACAGGGGAAGCCCTGCACCTAGTCCTTGAAGGTGCAGTCTGACACACTCTTGTAGCAGACCAGTCAGTTCCTGAGGTCTTTGATGTCCCAAGGACCTCTGGAGAACAGGAGGCAAGCCAATAAGCCCCTGGAGTTTCTCCTGGGAGCTTAGAGGTTATTGAGGGGGGCCTTGATTTCCCCTCACTGCAGAGGCAGCAGGCAGCAGGCCAACACAGCAGAGCAAGTTGCAAATGGTAGTCCCTCCTGGTAGCACATCATTCAGCAGGCAGCATGCCAACAAGCAAAGCAATTTGGCAAAGTGGCAGTCCCTTTTGGCAGCACAGCTCCTCTCAGTTGCAGATTCTCCTCAGGACCAAAAAGTGAACTAGTTTAGTTTATGGTCCAGTACTAGAATCCAAAAAGGCCTTTGATGGGGCAGAAACTTCAAAGGAGCCTTCTGAAGTGCTCAACGGTCCCTTTCATTACAGCCCTGGCCTCAAGACTGTCTGTGGGGGGATAATAAGTCCTTTGTGTGGAGTCAGAATATCATCTGCTGAAGGGAAAGTGTCAACCCCTCCCCTTCCCTTTGCCCAGGAAGACCCATCAGTATGCAGATGAATGCAGATGCAGCTCAGTGTCCTGTGTTTGTGGCTGTCTTGAGGGAATTCACAAAGTGTAGCTGTCACCGAGCCCAGACTTTTATTCAGAGACAGGCTAAGGCAAAGGATGTTTAAAATAAGAAAATGCTAACTTTCTAAAAGTGGCATTTTAAGACTTACACTTTACAATCTGGCTTCCATAAGTTGTGATTTTAAATTATTATGAATCCAGACACACCAAACTCTACATTTCAATATCTTCCTAATTGGAAATTATACTTAAAAGATGTTCTAAGGCACTCCCAATGTTAACCTATGGGAGAGACATGCTTTGCCGCAGTGAAAAATAAATTGAAGGTTTTTTTTACTACCTTGGCATGTAAAACTAAAATGTACATGCCCACCTCTTTAAATTCACTGCACCCTGCCACTGGGGCTAACCAGGGCGTACTTTAGAGGTGGCATTTGTGTAATAAAAAGGACGATTTGGGCCTGGCAAGTGTTTACACTTGCCAGGTTGAAATGGCAGTTTAAAACTGCAGAACGGAAGTTCTACAGTGGCAGGCCTGAGACATGTTTTGAGTCTGCTGTAGTGGGTGGCAGAATCAGTGCTGTTGGGCAATTAGTAGCATTTAATTTACAGGACCTGGGCACACCTCGTGCACTTTACTAGGGACTTATAAGTAAATTAAATATGCCAATTGTGGTGGAGCCGAGGTTACCATGTTTTAGAGTAAAAAGCACCTGCACTTTAGCACTAGTCAGGAGTGGTAAAGTGCACAGATTCATAAAAGCCATCAAAAATGAGTCAGAAAAACAGAAGATCAGAGGGCAAAAAGTTAGAGGAAACCACACCAAGTCTAACAAGTATATACACAGTTGTTATGTATGTTACATGATGTTTTCACAACTGGGACATACTTCAGGCCTGCCACCTCTTTCAGGTGTGCACCCTGAATATTGATGGCAGAATATCTTTAGGACATAATATTGGGACAAAATCCTGAAAAAATATCAAAAGGTAAATAAGTCTAGATTGTCTGTACCTAATTCCACGAATACCTACCTATGCTGTACATATATCCTCAAGATATATAGGTGTTGAGTTAAGAATAATAAATCTATACTTCTCTAAATACATTTCCCTTTCAACATCTTGTCCCTCGCTATTCTTGTGCCATGGCATTCTGGAGGGGCAATATTCTGTATTACATCCTCTTCTTTAATGGACATCTTGAGATATGCCCTCAAAGATGATGCATTTTCTTAAGGTGAGGTCCTTAAGTAGTTTGGTGACTTATTTTTGACCCGACATTCATACATTTGAGCATATCAACACACTGCCTTCAAATAGGTGTTCATAGAAAGAGTAAACTACAAGATGCTGGGGATGCCACGAAATGGAGAAAGGAAAGCAAACTTTGTAAAGAGGGAGTCTTTAATATGTCATTCTGCATTACAAAATTCTATTGCATTTAAAGATGTTAGGGTCACAAGGGTGAGGTGCATTTCTGGTATGAAGTGTCTACCATACTAATAAAATGTCTGTATTTGCAACATCCCAAATGCTATATCTGGTCATACCTGGTGTACCACATGACTCCCTGCTCCTAGTCAATTGGCTCTGCAGCTTCTTCACATGCTTACACACCACTGTGCTCATGTGTTGAGGGCTGCACTGCTCCAGGCATGTTTTGCCTCACTATCAGCAATGGGGGCATTTTCAGGGGTTGTCTTGAGAGCACAGGATGATCACACCCATTTCCCAAGCTGAGATGGTGCACGCCTCCACACTACATATCATATTTCTGATTAAAAATGGCAGCTGTGTTCCTCATTCCAGTATAACACGTTAAAAAGTTATCTTCTTCAGGTATGGTTAAGACCTAAAAATAGGATGGTTCTCTAGAGATCTGATGTCCTGTAATACTTAACTTCATATGTTCTAACAGGATTGATCTGTACATTGCTTGCTCATTCCATCTGCTCAGTAATAGGTTGACTTGTCTTAGGCACCACTTGACACAAACAGTCTTTTGCTATTTGGAGTGTCTTTTGGGAGTCACAAAGGGCAAATTACATTTCCTTGTAAGATGCATGTTAAAGGATGCCATTACCTTGAGGTCTGTCAGTATTCATAGAACATTTTCTGAAGACCTCTTGTAGAATAGAAGCAAAGCAGGAGGTATTTAAGTAATAGCTTTAGGCCAGGCCAATGGCAGACATGTTGACTGGGTGAATAAAGTGTATTCTCATGCATTGCATGGCAAATGTAACCAAGCACACCACCACCCTTGAAATAGCAGTCTTTTATGGAGAGTGCTAAGAAACTCCAAAGAATAAATGATTATGATCATACCTAAACCAAGAAACAAAGGCTTCCAAGTAATACAGGAGGACCTAGAAAAGTAAGATGTAGTGTACTGAAATTTGTACAACTCAAATGTCGTCAGCTGTATCTCTGTAGTGCAACTCTTGGCATTGGGCACCATCTTGTTAGTCATTTTGGGCATGTTGGATATTATCGTTAGCAGCATAGATGTAGAATTGCACAAGAAAGCTTCAAAAAGATTCTCCACTATGTCCTCAAGAACAGGTTAGAGCTATCACGCCAAATGCAAGTGCATAGCGTCAATCATACACATCGATGTTTAACATGAGAGAACAAACAAAACCAATAGGTACAAATGAATGAACCACAACACCAGCTACAGAGTGGTAAATGGAGAAATAAAGCTTATACCTAGAAAAAAATCTGTGATCAGCACCCTAACCCCTCACCACCCAACAAAGGCTGCAGGAGTTTTCCCAAATGCTGCTCTGTGAGGGTTCTACAACAGTGTAAGTGGAACCAGCATAGACGGGATGGCCTGCCACTTGCAGTCACAAAACGATTTACCTATGCTTTGCAACTACTCACTTTGTCAAAGACCATTGATTGGCTACGGTGTGACCTGGGCAGCAATGTTACTGTTTTTATCAAGCAAGACAGTCATATCTCTGCTACATTCTTTCAGATTGTCCTTTCCATTAGTTCTCATAATTTATACTGGACATCATTAGTATCTGGAGACATAGACATAATATGGAAAGGGCACACTGTCCCTGCTTGTGCCACAGCGTACCCTTAAACAGATGTGGTGGGCAAAATAGGGACAGTGCACCCTATTACAATAAATGTTATAGCCACAAACTTGCACTGCTTTGGGGGCATTTAAATATGTGAAACAAGCAGCAGCTGCTTCCAAGCTGCTCCATGCCTCTCTTTGAAGAGATCCCCTTGCAGGCAAGTGCAGCGGGTGTCTTCACCCACCTGCAGGGGAATATCTGGAGGGGTCCATGAGAACCCTTTTCCCCTCTCCAGAGGGATGCCTTTAGGAAGCACAAAGACAGTCACCACCTTTTTGTTGTGCACTGTGAGTGTGCCTTCTAAGGGCCTGTTTCCATCTGTGTCTGAGTATCTAATACAGCACACGCTCAGAGGCAAAGAGATTCCCTCATTTTCATAGGCCACACCCCATACAAATGAGTGAATGCCCTCTTATATTGGCACTGGTGCTAAATGTGCACCAGCACTATCAGTATTACTGAAACAGCCACACAAGTTTCTGTGGCTGCTTCTGTAATAAAACTGTTCCCAGGGGGCACACATGCCCTTTGGACCCCCGGGGCACAATATATAATGATATATCAGGTCTGCTGTTCTAGCACGTGAATGAATAGGAAGTATAACAATTTAAATTTAAAATATTGTTTTGAGGCTCGAGTTGGATTCAAGGGCTCTGGGGCTACAGTTATATATCTTCATTCTGTTTATGTCAGCTAGTGATGCAAAATATGAAATAACATTTTAGATTGCTTTTAATGTTTCTATTAATTATACTTGTGAAATGCATGATAATATTGTGTAGATCTAAGTGTAAATGCCTCTGGTTGAATTGTCTGTTAGAGATTTGAACATCATAAGATGTATACAAATATTGTGCATGATGTGTGTAGATCATTGCATGCCACTAATGCACATGGTGTTTTCTTTGAAAGTGCTGCCACATGATAGAATGTTAACTTCGCAGGAAACAATTTGGGATCATGGATTTTGTGTACTAACCTACCTGAACATCAAAGAATATCTTAGCTGAAGTAAATCGTGGAAGTATGTATTGGCATTCATATAGTGCAGACTTAGATGTGAAGTAATTGAGAGTCATACATTAGATTAGAGGACATGAGTCAATTTACAAAGATTGTGTACATAAAGTGGGAATTACACAAATACATTTTACACACTACACATTTTAGTCACATGGAGATTAAGTTATTTTGCCCAGAATCACACAGTGTTGAATCCAGCTCTGACGCTGGACTCATACTTGGGTCCCCTACTTCCAAGGGAGGCAGCTCGAGCTATTAGATCACATCTCCTTTTATACATTACAATGTGGTAAAGGGGTCTCATCTCCCTCTTCTCCTATTAAAACAACATAATGGACGTGAAGCTTTTATCTGCAGAGAAAAGAAAGTCAAGGCTAATAACACACAGCCCTAGCACAGAAAAATAATTAATATTGCAGGTTTACACAAATGCCAATTGGAGAAATAGTTCCTTTCCTTAGTAGCAGGAAGGCAAAATATGTGAATCTGTCAAGATTAGAAACACTAAGACCCTCATTACGGCTTAGGCGGTCTTTTTTGTAAACCACCGAAGCCGCTGCAGCCAGCATATCGCTAGTGCTGACAGTATGCTGGCCGCCCATTAGGTGTTTTTTTCTGGGCCAGCGGGCGAAACCAGTGTTGCCGCCCACTGGCCCAGCGGAAGATTCACAACAACATTGACGCTGGCTCATAATCGAGCTGGCGACAATGTTCTGGTGCATCGGGTGTGACAGCACCCGTCACGTATTTCATTGCTCATAATTTTGGCAGTGGAATGCGCAACGGGGCTGTCGATGGGGACCCCTGCACTGCCCATGCCAAGTGCATAGGCAGTACAGGGGCCCCCATGGGGCCCCCGATGTCCCCTTTCAGCCAGCCTTTGCATGGCGGTGAAACCGCCATGCAAATGCTGGAGGAAAGGGGACTCGGAATCCCCAGGGTAGTGCTGCTTGCAGCGATGTCCTGGTGGATTGCGACTGCCGGGACCACCAGGCTGTCAACAGGCGGCAGCCTGGCGGTGCCGGCAGTCGGACTGTGGCCCATGTGCGACAGTCATAATAGGGCGGTCAGACCGCCCTGTCTGTGGCGGTCCAACCGCTACTGCGAGTGTGGCGGTCTTAAGACCGCCACACTCGTAATGAGGGCCTAAATGCGTGAACATTTTAAAGAACTGAGCTTGTTAAAGTTAATGCTTTCAGACTGCAAGGTGGCATGGTTGCCAAGAGAGAAGGCTCCATAAATGTCTCTAGTTTCAGTTGTCAACTTTATTTTATAAATTATTTCATTCTCAGAGTTTTAGAGTTCATATATTCCTTTTGAAACACCTGACTAAGACACTTGAGGATAATCTGCAACAGAAGCCCGGTACCCTTTGCATTGAGTTTGCCATACAACATAAACTGTGACAATTCTTAGTGTGTCATATCATCAATACCAGATAGATTCAGTTATTGAATTGCAGCAATTTGAATGTGTGATTATACCAAAGAAGCTATGGTTGTAATAGGTCTGCAGAGAACAACATATTGCTACCTTCAAATGAGTATTCCTAAAGGAGAAAGGATTTGATGAGAGGCCAACAACTGAATTGATAGTGACCGTCTACAACTGTCTCTGCCCTAAAAGTATTTCCATTTGTTGATGGAATTCAAGTGCTATAGGCTAGAACGCTGCATCAGGTAGCATCAGTACAACACACACCCAGCTGTCCAGCATACAACTGTCTTCCTGTCTATGTGTTTTTCTGTCATAACATCCTTATATGACTATACTATATGTGTGTGTTTGTTGGCACCTTTTTATATGTCTGTTTGTGTGCTTCTCATGTGTGTTCACGGTCTTCTATGAGTTTCATTATGTCTTGACTGTGTGCAGAGCATGAACGACAGCAAATAAAACAACCATTTGCAATGCAATGGG
The DNA here is from genome assembly GCF_031143425.1 of Pleurodeles waltl. NCBI lineage: Eukaryota > Metazoa > Chordata > Amphibia > Caudata > Salamandridae > Pleurodeles > Pleurodeles waltl. Next base: position 813,636,371 of record NC_090446.1, on the reverse strand, counting down.
TCTCGCATTTGCTCGAGTTAGAAATATTAGCATTGTAAACTCCTAACCGGTCTTTTCTTGCCACATAAACTGATAACGAAAAGTTAAACAGTTTCACATATACGAGCCGACGGTCGCCATGACCATGAAGGAGACACACAAAAGGAAACAGAAGTTTGCTCACAGTGAAACGTATCGGCAAAAGTGCAGTTATCCATGTAACAGGCAAAAGTAAAACTATCCATGTAACAAGCAAAAGTAGAATTATCCATGTAACAGGGTCGATGACATGCAAAGCGCTCGACCACTGCCCAGAGAGATCGCGCTGTATAGGAAATAAAAAGAAGTAGTGGAGAAGCCATTCGGAAAACAGAGCCTCGTATGTTTTCATTATTTTACCGATGCTGTAGAGCACTTTCACTAATGAAATCAAGCGTATTTTAAAAGGCAAGCCTAAGAACCAACCAAATTGATGGGCATGGTTAAAAGCTCACAGAGAGATTACAACAGGGGCCAGAGCGATTGCACTCGCTTGACCCTGTACATCAGTACTCTAGCATAAACTAAAGAAAAAAGTTATGGATGGAATGCTTGAATTAATCTCAGTCACTAGTAATTGCTCCAGGCTGGATCCCCATCTATTTTTTCTTTACCCTCAAAATCTCCTCATAGCCAGCTGCATGCAAACGTAACAGTTTACTGACTGCCAAGCCACATCCCCTCAGAAATGGAACACAAGCAACCCAAGACTGGTTTCACCCTACTTGAGGCTCTTCAGTCGGGTGCAGGTTGGTTCCAGTGGCACTTCGGTGTTGCGGTCAAGTCGACAAACAAGTAATTGATGGGATGCTTGGAATCATCCCAGCTACTGATACTTACTGGGGGCTCCATCCCAGTCCATTATTTCTTTATCCACGGTGCCACCTCTGATTAGACCCAGCCATATGTACATCATCCTTGATCCTGCTGCAGTAGGTATTCATGGTCTTTGTATGTGGTTATAGGAAGGTTTCTTTATATGTCTGCTTTGGAACCTGTATGACTGCTGGAACCACGCTGACCTAGTTTCTCCAAGGCGATTAATACTCTATTCCTTTTGTCACCTAAATAATGAATTCCTCTGGAGAGCGGATAAGATGAGTAACTTTGGCATCAGGCATGCATTCAGTCAAACGTCTAGCATCCAACATTCTATCAATGAATTTGTCCACTACATCATCCATGTGCTCCTGGATGTACGTTCTCTGCAGTTTTACCTGAAGCTATATGAGTATTGGCCATGACTCCATTGCTGTACATGTGTGACTCTAGGTAAACCTCTATTTGCATGTGCTTTTGTGTTTTGGTCCCAGGAAAAAAATGTGTGTTGTACTGACATAATTAGTGTTATTCTTGTTATGAAATTCCTGAAATTATGCTATAATGTTCCATAGCATAATTACATTCTGTTCTCAATACAACTTTACACTAATTGCACCATTTGTGGTAAATAGTCTTAGAAAACTCACAGGAACAAAGTGAACGACATGACATCAGAGGCTATTTGTCGTGTTTTTAATTTATTTGCACTTTTTTGTTGCAAATGACTCCTCGTATTCGAAGTGAGCACAAAGATGCATTATGGACTGAAATACAGTGCCAAGATGGTTATTTTGAATTTCATGTAATTGCACATAATTTGCATAATTTTAATGAAATTTATTTTAATCATGCAAAAACAAATTATGTGAATTTCGTACACCCCTTCTATGTTTATCTGAGTGTTTTGTATATGTGCATTATGTTTCTTGTCCTATATGTTAGAGTCTGTTAGTCTACATGCAGGGGTGCATATAAGTCTGTTTGTCTCTGGATTCATGTTTGTAACGACTATCATATGTTGATGGATTCCTGAATGTCTCATCCTGTGTGAACATAGGTGCCTCTTTGCTTTTCGCTCTGTGTACATCAGTGTCTGTATGTCTTTTGGGATATGTGCATAAGTACCAGTAACTTTGTGTGCATATTTGTCTGTATTGCTGTAGGTGTGCGCGCATGATTGCTAGTTAGCATCATGGCCTGTGAGTTTGTATGTTTGTTAGCCTCTGTGCATAAATTCCTCCCTGGTGGTCCAGTTGAATGAATGCTGTAGTGTCTGTAGCTCATTACATAGGGGCTCCGTACAGCTGTTTTTTCGTGGGTGCTTATGCAGGCCCGTCTGCACAGATGTCTCTATATTTACGTGTACATAGGTATGTGTGCCGCCTAGTTGTATCCCAATGAAAGCACTGCACAAAAGTCACACAAAAAAATTCCAGTGCAGTTCTTTCCATCCCACATCCCCATTCTTTCTTTAGCTTGCAGCGCGGTTTGTTCAAATGTCAGGTAAAGCACCGCGTCCAGGGGCTGCTTTCTGTAAATCTCTCAGAGCGCACGCTCTTTGAGCATCCGCTGGAGCGTGTACTGTTTTCTGTGAATCCTCCAGAGCGTACCCTGTATGCTCTCTATTTAAAGCCTCTCTGCCATGCTCTGTCTCTCTTGACCGAGACATTTTGTCCAAATGTCAGACGAGGCCCAATGTCCAAGCACTGTTTTCCGTAGACCTTTTTAGAGAAGACGCTTTTAAGCGTCTGGTGACCGCGTGGCTTGCACAAAGGGTGGCACTCCGCGTGGGGCCGCGGGCAGTAGGCACTGCATTTCTAGCTGGGAGATTGTCTGCAGATCAGCAGAACTCCCACCATGAAGCGTGCTGGGGGTCCCCAACTGGGAGATTAAAAAACACAGACAAGCCAATCAACTCCAATTATTAAGGTGCAATATTGGTTGATTGGCATCTGGTTTTCCTTCTGACAAAAAAAAAACGAGTCCCATATTTTTCATATACAACGGAACTGTCAATGGTGATTGTCCTTTTTTTTCCTTTATTACATTGTCACTCACAGCTCCCTTTTCCTTGCTTCTCTCCCATGGTACCCACGTTTTACAGAGATAATGAGCGTATTATTACCGTTCAAAAGTTATTTAAGGTCAGTTGGCTCTTGACCTTCAGTGTACCCAGACTGAAGTGCCAAACATTTAACAACATTTGAATTAAATGAAGATTGGGCCCACAGTACACACGTGTCTCGGTGATACTCCGGCCTCCAGGTTCGCAATGACTATAGGGCAATCAGGCAGTGCCTGATGGGCTCATCTGATATTCAGTGTGTGGGACATGATTTTGGCTGTTTGTGGTCCTGTTTTATGGTCTGTGGGGCTGGTTGCTACTATTCGTTTCCCAGAGATTAAAACAAACTTTGCTTGCAGCCAGCTCCAATCCATGCAGACTTTAAGTACCTTGTTAAAGACTTTACAGCTTGTCTGTAGACTTTCAAATCTGCCCAAATTTGCAAACGATAGTCCCCTTTTTAGCTAATTCATTAGTGCAGGCAATTTTTATTGTGATGCCAGGGCCTATTTTCTGTTCCAGTCCAACACTGTCAGCCTCAAATAGCAAGGCTTACACTAACAATAGAAGTCAGAGTGGAGCTACGAATAGCAGAATTGTATTGTTTGCTCTTTGAAAGCCTATGATGCTTTTTTATAGTGGCTCACTGTTACGTGAGTATTTTTTCTTTTATCCTTTGCCTTATTATTCTTTCTACTTCTCTTTAGTAAACACTTTCATTATTTTTATTTTCATCCTGCGACAGCGCATGGACTGCATGCAATTTCTCTTGCAAGACATTATTGTTTACAGTAGCAGGCTTGGAGTCCACCCATTGCCAACCATTTGTTGGCTTCATTGTTACTCTTCTTTGATGTCTCCTCATTAGCCAGCACAGGCCAAGAATCACTTATGTTCCTTTCTGTGGAGCATGGGCAAGCACAGTTTGTTTTAACTTAAGCAAATCCCGTCTATTGCTCACGCCATGATTGAGGTACTATTTCATCTTTCCCGTCCCACCCATTCCCTATATCTTTTGCTGCCAACATCTGTTGCTCCCTTTCTCCTCCCCCATACCTCCCTCGTGCTGCTGCCCCATTTTCTATTTAAACATATTGCACAGCAGCATGGACTGGTGTGCAACATGGCTTAATCAAATAAACTTCGAAAAAAGAGGGGGGTAAGAGAGGAGGATTGGTCGGTCCAGTGTACGCCCTCCCAACAACGTACTAATATGATATGGTACACTGTTCTGAAATTGAAAGAAAAGGAAAGAGAAAGAGTCCTGATAATCAGGAGCAATAGTCCTCACACACCGTATTTGGTGTCATGCTTCATCATCGGACAGCTCCTCGTCAGACCGGCGCTGCAATGTCTGACGGGCACCCCCCGAGGGGGGGCTCTTTGCCGGAAATCTTTTTGGATATACTCGATGATGCCGCGGAGCCAAATATGGGTCAGAGAGAGGAAAAAATGTACAGAAAAAGAATAGTAAAATTGGCTCAGATCCCTCACTTAATAGTTTATTATTTGCTGTTGGGAAGTGGTCAAGATTAAAAAGAAGTCAAGGGAGTGAAACTAGAGGCAATGCCCGGACACTCACACAAGAACAATCAAAATAATTAAGGAGGACGGAAAAGGTCCAACACTCCTTAATATGCGGTCGACATGTTTTGCGTCGTTACTGGTCCAACAGGATCCCGTGACGCTTCTTCAGGACCTAATCAATCATAGATTTTCTCCAAAAGAAAAAAACAAAACAAAACAAAATACTTATACTCCTGTTGACTAACGCTCTCAGTCAAGGCGTCATCAGTCGCTTATTAGGACTAAACCGGACTTGTTTTCCTTTCCTATCAGTCGCCCATCTCAATTAGAGAATAGGCTCCATGGGATATCGCTGGCCCATCGCCCGGTACACAGTAAATTTGCGAGGATACCGGTTTATGCTGCAGCACCTACCCGTCGGTCGCGTTCCCGAACATATTTGTTCGACGAGCTTAATCAAATAAACTGCTGTGATGCAGTCAACGTGGGCCGCCATATTGCACAGTAGCCTGTGTTTTTTTTATTTGTGTGGTTCCCCAATAATCAAACATCCTTTGACAGATAGAGGTGTCATCTGCTGCTTTTCATTTTATTAGCTGTATGTTTTAAAATGCATCATGTTGGAGTAATGGCAGCATTCCCCTGTCCATCCTATTCTGCAGAAGGTGAATATTGACTATTACATGTTTTCCTAGTTGTGATAAACACGGCTGAACTTGTGGCCCATCAGAATTGGAGTGGGATTGATAGCAGAATCAGTCCAGCCAAGTAGTGAAGCAATGGGATCTTTCAAGTTATTTTGGACCTAAATGCTTTGAATTAGCTACATTTCATCTGTGACCTCTTTCAGATTATGCATATTAGTCTTCACTTCATCAGGGTCCCTTGTGTCCATGAAGCAGCAGCAGCAGACTAGAGTTCCAGGGAGTCTTGATCTAATGAGCAAGAGACTTTGAGGCCTCACTGTTGCAATATGCAGTTGCAATTATTACACAGAGGTTCTCCACATCCATAGCTCCAGAAATGTTATTAGAAACTATAACAATCCAAACCACTAGGCAATTGACAGGCCAACTCAAAATGACCAACTGTCAAGTAGTAAAAAGACAGCCTCCCCAACATCAATGTACACTCAATCATGTGGTACTTCCTCTGACCTAGGGAGGAATATTTGATGATATTCAACAATCCAACCCCTGAACCTTTCAAATAATGCCTCAATTTTCCCGTTCCACAATATAGAGCTTTGATTGCCCTTTGCCCTTCACCAAAGCTTGGACATAATCCTGTCCGCCCACCTTACGAGAGTACAGGTGGAGACCAAGACACACTGTGCTGTTCAGTCAATCAAAAGCAGAATTCAGACAAAGCCCACGGAAATTGTGGCAGAGGGTGACCAAATTATGCTGCAGGATTGACTAAATTAGATGACAAGAAAAGGCAAATATTTCAACGTATTGAAGCACTTTTTGTGATGCACGGTATAGAGTACCCCCTTCCGTACATTATAAAGATATTGCAAATCTCCAAGGAGTTCCAAGACCATATAGAGGTAGGAGGCAAAGGAGCATGTTCCTGTATAAAGGTATAGCCTTCCAAAGCGACTTGAAATATCCTTGCCATGTACGTCAGTGAGGACATTATCCTTCATAATACATGGTCTTGCCATCACGATTACCACAAACCATTAACATCCTTGGCACATAGCTCTTTCATATAAAAGAGAAAATATGCTTGCAGACATGAAGAATAAAAGTAGAATCTCTAATACAAAATTAAACACCAAAACGCTGAGAGATATTTGTTGTAAGAATATATTAGAACCCATTTAATACAAGCTGATTTGTTTTAAAGGCGCAGTAGGGCACAATGTGTAGAAACATGCAAAGAAATGTAATGTTTTCTACAATTAATAAAGCAATGAAAAATACACACATGTTGCCATAACTATCTCCATTCTGGTTGTCACTGCACAGATAGAAAAACAAAGCAAAAAAAATATATAGGTTTCTGCATATCCTCTCCTCTCCTGACTCTGTATTAGGAATTGTCACATCGGTCCTTACCTGTTATAAGTTGTACCCTTTGCGTTCTAATGTCATTTCTTTATAAAAAGAAACAGGCTGCGTCACAAATCACCAATTATAAAGAAATTAGAGACAGATTTTTATACAGGGATTACAGAATTGTCACTTTCAGTGCTTATTTTGTAAATAAAAACGTGCCGGTGCCCAAAGCGCTCCTCTGTAACACGCGGCTGCTGCAATTGAATGTGCAAGCACAGAATACTGAGGCAGCATAATCCGGAAAGCCATCTTGGATCTCTTTAATCCATTTACAGCCTTCAGATCACTCTTGCAGCTTTCTGGTTTCTTCCACTGTAAAGCTTTTTCGTTCTTCTCTTCCTCCATCTCTCCCATATGTGTCTTTCGCTCACAGTAAATGTTTGAGGCAGGAAAATAAGTGCCAGCCCTCAAATAAGTGCTGGTGCCCAGCACTGGAAACCACCAACACAAATTAAGCACTTGTTACTTAATTACACAAATACAGCAATACCATACAGAATAGTGACCAGTCGCCTTTTTTGAAGGGCCTTCCACTGCACAGCTATATGAGCTGCTGAGTTTTTAGTAACGTTTTCAGCTAGAAACACTTTTTTGTGTTACAGTTTCCAGAATATGCAGCAGATGATGGGCTATGTGGCAAATTAGATGCATGTGCTGGGTATGAAAGGTTGAGAGACAGGCACCTGCGGTCTGAGATTCGAATCGCTGCTGCTCTTAGGAGCCATTTGGAAGCCTACTTAGGGTTAAAGAGGCTCGGTGGACTGCTGTTTTCTAGGGAGGCCCCTGCCCAGCGCCATGCTGCTATTTAGAAAGGTATTAAGACCTACAGCTGTCATGAGATGTATGTTATGGTGGGTTGAACAACTGGCTACTGATAGCTGGACAGGGTCTGCCACTTAATTATATGTTGGCCCCTGTATTATGCCATATGACCTTTGACCTTGTGTAGGGGACCGTCTTAGATTTCAAAGTGCGACCTAATAACCATGTTTAAAGTAACGAAACAAAGACGCTCCTTGTTGTAAACGGTTTCCAGAAGTGGGCAAGTGGACATCTTTTTTTTCATTGTACGCTTACATCATACTGCGTGCCCCAGCAGCAAGTTTAGCCTGACGCCCAATCACTGCAGGTGCCAATCAAGCGGATAATGGCGAGTTAATAGCGGTAACCCGGGAGGTAATATGGATTTTCTTGAAAGGATGACTATATTTATCTGAGATTGCATTACATCATTTATAATGCATGATGTTATTCATATTCTGTGAATTAGTTTTACGGTGTTGTAATTAGTTCTGCTTCCTTATCAGGAAAGGCAATGGTTCAACTGCAATTGAAATTCATTGCCCGCTCCATCATGGCAATCCGAATATTGATGTGTAAATATTTATTATGTGTTGAATGTTCTTAATTGCCGCTCTAGAGGACTCAGTTGAGTTTTAGCTTCCCAGGCTTTGAAAGTTAAAACTTTTTGGCCCTCCCTATAATGAACAGAAGAATAAAACGCGTCTACTGATGCTAAATTAGTAGTTGTTTGATAAATAAATAAACTACATTTATTGCTTTGTGGGAGAGTAAGAAATGTCTTAAAGCAAGAACGCACTTGCACAATTGCCATTATAAAGGAGCACCAATTAAGCTAAAGGTGGCTGAGCCATTAGTTTTCAAGACCGAGCCCAGGAGAGCTGGCCGCTTGTGTCTGTTTCAGATTAAATTGGAACCCCACTGATGGAACAAGGACCCAAATTAATTAGTGCTTGTACATGTAATTGACATTTCTGAGTAGAGCAAGAAAGGGGAGTGAAAGGTCAGCTTGAAAACATTGCTAAGTGGAGGAAGAAAAAGTTGTGACCTGTTAAGAAGTAAATATGAGCTTTGCAAACCAAACAACTGGTTTGACCTGGATTTAATTTCGGTTTTGCTACACGCCCCTATCTAAGACCACTCCGAGGGTCGAGCTCTCCGTTGATTTGCACATACTTTATTGAGACCTTTTTGTGTTAGTCCCCATGGCAGGTGCTGTAAAATCAGTGTATCTATAACAGATTACTTTAAACGATGATAAAAAGAGCCTAACTGTGTTGCAATAATGTGAAATGCACAAACCTGTTGTCACCCGTGCAACAGATCCGACTGTTTAGCTACGTGAAAAGGATTTGCTAGCTCCCCAGTTTAGGTCACTTACAAAAGTGAATGATTACACTTGCATATCAGATTATAATTATATTATGCCTTGATCGTTGACCATTGAGTCATTCTTACAATTTAAAATAAGCATTGGCTAAGCCAATAGGTCTCGCCCATTCAAAAGTAATTAGTATTTCCAGTGTGTTTCAGTCATGTTGTACACCAGTGTGGTCACTGTTCAGCATAGCTAAAAGTAAGTAGTGTAGAGGAGAGTCACGTGGTGTGTCATAGAGCGGAATGGCAAAGAGTGTAAAGTGTTGTAGAGTGAAGTGGCAGAGAGAGTTGTCCATTAGAGTGGCATAGTATGGAGTCATGTAGAGTGTTGCAGAGTATAGTGGCCTAGAGTGCATTGGTATTGAATTCAGCAGTGTACAATGCACCATTGTAGAATGCAGTGGTGGAGATTAGAGTGGTGAATAGCAGAGTGCAGTGGTGCATAGTAGAGTGGGACAAAGTGTAGTAGTGCAGAGTGGCACAGAGTAAAGCGCCACAGAGTAGACTGGTGTAGCGTAGAGTGGCATAGAGTGGTGCAGGGTGGAGTGGCAAAGAGTTGAGTGATGCAGACGGCAATGGCACAGAGTAGAGTCAAGTGGCATAGAGTGCAGTGGCATAGAGTGCTGTAGAGTTGAATAGAGTGGTGCAGAGTAGACCCCAAGTCCCAGCAAATCAAAATTCTTCTAGAACCAAGGACATGCCAGGACGAAGGATTGCTGTGCTGCCAGGAGGGACTGCCACTCTGCAACTGCATTGCTGTGTTGGCCTACTGCTTGCTGTGTGCTCTGCTCTGAGAGGGACTGCCACTTTGTTACTTGCTCTCCTGACCTGCTGCCTTCTGCTTCTTGTCTGGAGTGAGAGGGAAAGGACCTGCTCTCTACATCCTTGAGCCCAAGATTCTCAGAGGGCTTATTGGCTTGACCCCTGTTCTTCTGAAGGCCATCAAAGGTTTCATCAGCATCCACATGCCTCTTAAAAATCAGGGCTTACAACTTTTATGACCTGCACGTGCACTGAGCTGCAGGTAAGCCATGTGCTCTGTGCGTGATTTCAACCAGGCATGCACCTCCATTCTGGGCTGCTTCGCCACTCCCCAGAGCACCGCCTGCAGCCGCTAACTCCACCACTGACAAGGTGCACAGCATCAAGGAAAGCCCGTTTGTACCACGGCTCCCCCACCCTTGTGTTGCCAGAGCAACCAGGGTGTCTTCCAAGGCTGGTGCTTCAGCTGTGCGAATACTACGCACCAACGTGGACTCCGCACCTGGAGTTTCAAAGGAGTACGCTACAAACAAGTGCTATTTGGTCATGAGACTGCTGAGGACTGTCCCATGAGGCTGACACCGTAGATCCTGCTCGTTTGATGAGCCCTCTGGTGACGCAGGCATGAACTGGGGTGCCATCACCTCTGCACGCCCAGAAGGAAGGTACTGTTGACCCTTGTAGCCATACCGTGCTTTCGCAGATGGCTGACATTGTGAGTTCAAAGTCACGAGAAACTGAACAAGGTCTTTCGTGTGCACACTGAGTTTGGACCTCGTTATGCAACCAGAAACAGTCTGAGGACTAGTGGGGCACCATTTTCTTCCCATTCCAATTTGTAAGGAATCCATCTGTCGATCCTCCGACAGGTATCATTGTTATCCCAAAAATCTTTTTGTAAATACTTGAATATAAGTGCACAGGCACTTCCCTGCGTACTGATTTGCAAACTTGTTTTAAATGGCGATATCTTGACAAATACCAGTTGGATTTTTGTTGTTTTGGTCTTATTTAAATTAGATAAATATTCATTATTTTCCTAAACTTGTGTGGAGTCCTTTTGATGTGTTTTCACTGTGTTACTGCAATTATTGTGTTGTACAAAAAAGTTACAGGAGTTCCACCAGGGTACCAAGTTGACAACGTGCTCACCATTAATGTTAAGTGAATGAACTTCTATTGGTGGCTTACTAAAATGACCCAGTGATTCAATTGCATCACTATGTTAAAGCCTGGGAGTGAAGTCGTTCCCAACCTAAGTTGTAAGATGAATGAAGCAGCAGTGGGAAGAGAGGGGGTGATGCTAATGTTTCATCTCTATTTGTCACACTACGACCCAATCACATTTTTCCGTGCAATGAAAGTTTTTCACTCAGATATACCGTCTACTTGAAACTCTGAAGACAGGAAGGGGGAATAGCTAACTCTTTTATTTGCTGTCGCTGTCTAATGTAGATGCTTGATATGGTCACTTTAAAGGTATTCTTGTGTTTGTGAGTGTCATACAGTCAGATCAGATCTATTGAAAGCTATTGCTGAATTTTAGTTTAACAAGACAACAGTAAGTTCCTCGCTCTCCCTTTTGTAATGTTTTCCTTTGAACACATTTAATTTAACTTTTGAGAAAGTTTTATTTGTCTGAAAGATTACTTTTAATATTTCACTGCTTTTGCACTTTACTTACTGGCTGTGGCCCTGCGGGGTTTGAAATATCTATACTACCATAATCTTCCATTTAGCTTTGGTAAGGTTTAGCACACTGCACTTGTTGGGGGTCAATAGTGCTTTGAAGCAGTTCTGGGAAGATTTTGATGGTTGCACTTATTGGCATGTTTAGTGGCCGAAGTCCTTTTTACATTCTCATCACGTTGTTTAGCAGTCCAGCCTCCATCTACCACTACTTAATGGTGGCCGGTGTGCGGATGCTAGTTGGACAACAGTGAGTTCCTCGTGCTCCCGCTCTTAACGTTTTCCTTTGAACAAATTTAATTTTACTTTTAAGCAAGTTTTATTTGTCTGCAAGACTTTTAAAATTTCACAGTGATTTGCACTTTACTAATCATTTGTGGCACTGCAGGGTTGAAATATCAATACTACAGTAGCTCACCTTTTACCTTTGGTTAGGTTTAGCACCCTGCACTTATTGAGGGTCAATCGCGCTTTGAAGTAGTATGGTGAAGTTTCCGTTGGTTGAACTCGGGGCCATGCTTAGTGCGTGAAGTCGTTCTTCTATTTTTATCACTGTGGTTAGCAGTCCAGCCTCCATCTGCCACTACTTAAAGGCAAGCCCGCCTTTGCCTTTGCCTGTCCCTGTCCGGTAAGGGCCCGGTACCCTGCCTGTTTCTCAACAGAGAGGTAAATATATACTTCAGAATAAGCTATTGAAAATAAACTGCCGCCACTCTTTGCTCCCAGATAGTCTACTAGGTGCATACCCTTCATGCAATTACTAATTTAATGCAGATTCAGTGACAGCTACAGCATGGTTAACCTTCTAAGCAGAGGGCAGCTTATTGGAGATACAAAACAAGCCTACAAGCCTACAAGCAGATGGCAGTTGTACTTAGTGTTTTGCACGTCTCTCTCTAGGCATAAATTGGATATGTTAATTCTGTTACAGGATACTCAACCTGATGTATCCTGTCTCACAGAAACACGGCTTAAGGAGGGCAGTGAGCAGGATATCACACTTGCTCTGCCTTCAGGATACAAGATCAACAGTTGTGATCATTCTGGGAAGGAAGGAGGAGGAGTTGCATTTCTTACAAAACAAACTACAGAATGTAAATGTACTCATAGTATAACTCCTCAGTTGTGAATGTCTATTATTCTCTATCAAACTTTCCCACATCTTTACCTTTACTGGATTATTGGTCTATCCACTTCCGGGACCAGCCTCAGAATTTGTATGAACCATCCATACCAGACCTAGTAGCGACATATACTCTTCAAGCAGCCAATTTTACCTCATTGGGGAACCTAAACATCCACTTGGAGGATGTCACCTGCCTACTGGCCTGCACTCCTATGCAAGACCTGTCTGTACTTCAACCAACCCAATTAGTTAGTTCTCCTACACATAATAATGGCCACATCTTAGACCCCATATTTACTAACCTTGAGAATTTGATAGTGGAGTCTCTTTTACAAAGAGCATGGACAGATCATTTTCTCATTCCTTTTTCCATTTGAAAACCAGTGAAAGCAATCCCTAAAGTCAATATTGCTTCTAAATCGTGTCAATTGTCCAATTAGATGTAGCTGTCTGGGAACAGGCCTAACAGAAATGACCACCTTTTTAAACTGATTAAAATGATGTTTCTCTGTCGTATGTCAAGCTAAACAATTGGGTCAACAAGGTATTAGATTAAGTTGTCCCAATATAATTGGTGGAAAAAACTAGATCAAGGGAAAAACTGAACTGATTCTCTCTGGAATTGAAAAAATTAAAAAAAGTTTGTGAATTCAAGGAAGGGAAATTGAGAATTAATTATGACATGGCAGATAAGTAAAGATGTAAAGCCAGCATAAAAAAACTACCAACATGCTATTTGAAGAGCCGTGATCAATAACTTGCTTGTAGGATCAACACATCCTCAAATTCCATGAAAGAAATTTACCATATTGTAAAGTCCTTCCTAAAACCGAACCCAGTCAATGTTGCTCCATCCCCCTCAGAGGAGCGCTGTGAGCTACTGGCAGCGCACTTCTTTGGGAAAGTGAACAGCATTTATGATTCTCTAGAGTGTGAATGGAAGGACAATCTGGAAATGCATGGAATCAAATTCTTGAGGTTTCCACAATTGAATAAAGAGGGTTGCATTTATAAATTGAATAAATTCGTTTCCAAATTAAGGGGAAACACTAACAATGAATAATAAATTCCAGCAGGCATAGATGAGCATGATGATTAATGACCTTAGATATAAATCGTTTATTGCACATATAGAATATTGTGAATGCAGTGTCTCGATTTCACAAGCCATCTTTCTATTCACACACAGTACCGGGTCATCCGTATCATGCCCATCTCCTCTATTGGCTCTCCACAAGGACCACTCCTCCCATTTCCTCGGACATCCTCTGCTTTGGTAAATCGTCTTTTCTGCAAGCATCCACCAATCCATGTCTTGTTGTCAGTCTTGTACGTTTGGTGGTTCTGCCGTCCCCTACTTCTGAATGATGCACATGCAAAACTGTTGTTACAACTGCTGCTCTGCAGAAATTATTGTCCTAGCACTTTGATATACCTCCATAAAAAAATTGCTGCCCAGAGATTTTCATTTTTGATTTGTGTTTTTGTATGTTTAGAGAAGTAATTTAGCTTGGGTAGACACTGCTAATCTGGGCCAATGTTTTCTGGACAACATTTTAAAAAATGGCAGATGTGTTGCAGTGATGATGCAATATTTCAGGAACCATGAGACCTATATACTTCATTTAGGTGTCAAAACATAGGTTTTATAGGTCAAGTAGTCCTATAGAGACAGAAAATAACTCCTCAGAGAAACCCTTCCGCCATGCTTTAAAATGATGTGTTTTAGCCATCATATTAGAAATTTATTTTAATGTTGTTTTTGTTTAAGGTTTTCTGTTGATTCAAATAAACATGAGCAAAGCAGGTGGTTGCAGAGGATCGTTACCTCCTGACAGAGTGCTGCTAATTACAAAATCTGAGGACCCCTTCAACAAAGAAAAATTTGTCATATGCCAAACTAATCCGAAAGAAAAGCTAACATCAACTGTGGCTGGACAGAAGATAATTTAATATGCTGCAGAAATATGGCAAGATGAAGTTCACAAAAGATCGAAACTGATGGGTGAAGAGGATCAAATATTTTATCATTATAACAAGAAGTGCTACAAGTCCTATACAATGGAAAAAGTATGGAAAAACATTGTCAAAAATAGTAGAAACCAGTGAATCACAACAAGAATTCAAGTCTTCTGAGAAAGTGATGACAACCAAACCCAATGCCTATCCACTTAGAAGATCGATGGCTACCCCTCATCCACCTCCAACAACTAATCAGAAAGCAGTGTGTAATCTGTGGTTTATCCAGAACAAGGGCCAAAGGGATTGATGAAAGAACAAAGTACAGAATATGTGAGTCTCAAAGGGCAAACATGTTTTTATCTGCAGCTAGTTTCTTCCCAGATGAGGTATTCAGACAAGTAGCTAATCTAAACAGCGAGGTGAATGTGTTTGCAGCAGATTTTGTATGCCTATCTGAACTATATGCATGCATGCATACATTTAAAAATAGGATTGTACAATGAGCTCCCATCAGCAACGCAACTGCCAGCCTACAGTTAATTTTGTACTCTTTGAAAAAGCAAATTAAGTTTCAAAGCCACTTTTGAGTACTGTCTATGGTTCACACTCAGTGACATGAGTGAAACAATCATCAACATTGATGGAACTATATTGATCCATATTAATGAAATTAAGATTTTTCTGGTGAGAATGTACAATAACAAAATTCGTTTTTGTCTGTCTAACAAAAAGATTGAGCCAGTCAAGGTGTTTTCATCTGATTTGACTCAGGAATTTCTTGCTGCCAAAATAAGATCACAGTATGCAGTAAAATCAGCAGGAACCATTTTAAGAAACGTCCTGAAAGATTTAGATTTTGGACTTGATGACAAATGTTGTGATGCCCCAGAGCTCCACAAATCATGGGAGTCAAGAGGAATGTCTGATGTTGTCTTAACATTTTGTACATCATTGTTTAATAACAGCAAAGCAATGTTACAAACTAAAGTTCTTGAGTTCAGAAAAGAAGCCTACAACATTGATGATGGCTTTGAAGTAATACGTGAAGAAGTGGAAGACAATTGCGTAAATCGACAGGCTTATGCTGTGCAAATGTACAGTTTTTTTCCAAATCATGTTTTATGAATGACATCATGGCAAAAAGAAAACTCTGCTACACATGAGGACTGCCCATGCAATCTATGACAAGTGCAAAAGTAGAGAGATAGTCACTTCAGTGAATAAGATTGGTGTATCAACAAATTATAATGACATAGTACGGAGCAGGAACTTGTTAGGAGCTCATGCAGTAAAATCTTGTGACTCTGACAATACACCACTTCCAAGTCACTTTACAAGGAAAGGATTTACAATTGATTCACTTGATGATTTAGATTTTGAAGACAGCTCTTCTTCGTCCGGAATATCCAGCAGATGTGATACTTCCATGGTGCTTTTTCAAGATTGTACCAATGAAGCATTTGCTAGAAAGCAAGCTGTGTCAGCTATTGGCATAAACAAAGCTTCATAACCACTAAGGGTGTGGGGTAGTCGGGGTTGAGGGTGGAACTGGATCAGTGTTCCCTCAATAAGCGGTATCAACTTGGTCGCTTTGAAATATGAAACGGAAAAAGCGTGAATGGAGAGTGTCTCAGGAACGTGGAGCTGTGTTGTCCTAGGGGAGGAAAGAGGGGGGGGGGGGGAGAGAGGGGGAAAGTTCCCTTATGGACTAGGTGGTCTCACACACATAATAGTGTCTTGCTTCATCATTTGACCACCTAGCCCCACCCAAGTAAGATGGTACTACTTGGGCGGACTCAACCTCTTGGTTAAAAGAACCAGAGGGAGTGCTGAAATTAAACTAACTGGATAAATTACAGGGATCCAGATGAGGTGGAAATAAAATTACCATACATGTCACCGATTGCTGCTAGTTAAGTTTTAATGGGGGTGCATGTTGGTAAGATTAAGAACAGGGGAGGAGGCTCACTGGAGTCTAAAAAGGAATACGTATGACCAACATGTTTCTGCCCTCTCAATGTGCTGGTAGGTCAGGGGCATTCGTCAGGGTCTAGGATCCCAGAGCACTAACAATAAGTGAGGTGCTCAAATTGAATCATAAAGGGCCTACCTGAACAGATGGTTCACGGTGTGGTAGGGCTGAAATGCCTAATAAATAAACCACCCATTAATGAGGGTGAGAGGTGGCACACCACTGCACACAACACAGCAAACATAAAGTGAAAATATAAGGGAAAGGTGAAGACACAATCACACACACATGCGCTAGTGACTTACCCCGGGGTAAAGGGCGACTAGCCTCTGGTCTGGGTTACGCCGGGGGAGGGGTATTCCCTTGTAGTCACACTCTGAGGAGAAGAAGAGTTAACAGGGGGAAACAAAGAGGAAGATCGAGGAAACAGTGAGGACGGGGGAAAAAAAGGTGGTTGGAGGGAAGGTGAAGAGAGAAAAGAGAAAAGAGAAAAGAGAAAGGAGAAAAAAATGGAAAGAGCTAAAGGGTGGGAAAATACAAAAGAGAGAAGAGAAAGAAAAAAGAGAAGAAGAAAAAGGGGAAAGGAAAAAAGGAAGAAGGAAGCAGGGAAAGTAAAAGGAAGAAAAGATAAAAGGGCGGAGGGGGGAAAAAAAGAGGGTTGTATTGAAACACAAATAAAGAAAGAAAGGTGGAGGCAAGGGCTGTTGTCCAGAGAGGATGTCTCTGGGGCAGGAACAAGGAAAAAGTAAAAAATCACCATGAAGGAATACACTTACCACTCCAAAGGGATTACCGTGGAGAGTACCTGCATGCCGGTGCCAGACCGCTCTGGTATCGAGTGGAGGGCTGGCCCGGTATTTATGGTGGTGAGAGGGGTCAGAGCCAATGAGTGCAGGGCAGGTGTCAGCATGCAATCAAGGTCCTAATTAAGGAAACGTCGTTCTGGTGTGGATAGCCCCGAGGGACCCATGCGTCAAGATGGTGAGACGATCGGCGTTCCGACCGCGTCCTCCGGGGAGGGCTTGGTTGGGCGCCTGAAAGTGACGCGCCATTAGATAGGTGGCGCGCAGTGCTGGGCCGCGGGGCTCATGGGACAGCGAGTCCCGCGGATCGAGGGGGCCGCGTCCTAAGGACCGACGCGAAAAAAATGGTGCGAAGTAGGGGCTCCAACCGCGCCCTGTGTAGTGGGCGCGGTCGGGGGTCTAGTAATGACGCGTAGCAGAGGTGCGGCGCGCCAGGAAAGGCCGGGGGACTCTGGGAAAGAGAGTCCCATAGAGAAACCCAGCGCTCCGCAGGTTACGTGGGGAATTACCGGGCGGGGGAGAAGAAAAAAGAGAGAAGAAGAAGGGAAGGGGAGAAGGGGGGAAAAAAAGAGGGGGAGGGAGCGAGTGGGAAGGGGAGAGGGGAAAGGGAGGATGGCTGGAGCCTGAGAAGAGAGGGAAGGTCCTGAAGGGAAAAAAGGTGGGGGGGAGGGAAAGAAGGGGAAAAAAAGAAAAAGAGGGAAAAGGAAAGCAACAGGGGAGAAAAAAACCCAAAAGGGAATGGGAAAGAGAAAAAGAAAAAGAGATAAAGGAAACGTAAAAAATGTACAGAAAAATATAAGGGGAGGGGATGGCAGAAAGGGGTAGAGGTGGAGAGACAAAGAGAGGGAATAACCGGGGCAGAGTGTAACATGTAACCCAACTGCCTTGCCAACGTGTGCAAAGTCATTACAATCCATCAACATGTCCCAGTCTACCATGAAGTTTCAAGGACATGGATCTTCTTCTACTTGATGCTGCGTTCCACAAAGCTGATTTAACTGAATTTATCATATTGCTTATTTGGTGCGGACTGAAGGATGAAGAAACGTGGAATCCTCTGTGGGCTCGAATTCATGCTCTGATCCCCCAGAATACCGTCCCACTGAAGAAGGTTACCTTTTTACCAATAATACCATCTTCAGTCAGTAGCTACACAACAGTATATACAGCTCTAAAACATTTCCAAAATGTGCATGCTCAGCTTCAAGCCCAGCCTGTCCTGACAATTTTCTGTGATGAAGGTCTTTTCCGTATTGTAGCTGACATTTCTGTGAGCAATCCAGTAGAATTTGATGGTCTTTATCTAATTATGGGCCTTTTCCACATGACAAAAGTTGTGTTGCATTGTGCAGGAAGTTATCTCAGTGGATGTAGCATAGACAATGCACTTATTGAGGTTGAAATCTTTGGAAGCACAACTGTCCAGTCAGTATTGAGTGGAACTCATTATGCTAGTTTGTTACAAGGTATACTCATCATTTCTGAGGCTTTAGAAACATTGCGTTGCAATGCTTTCTGGAACAAGAATGACAATTGATTTTTGCATATCTTATCTCAAAAGTGAATAGGGCACAGGATGCCCTTCATTCAAAAGACATAGGCCCTCATTCCAACCCTGGCGGTCATGGACCGCCAGGGTGGAGGGACACGGAAGCACCGCCAACAGGCTGGCGGTGCTTCCAGGGCCATTCTGACTGCGGCGGTAAAGCCGCGGTCAGAAAAGGGGATCCGGCGGTTTCCCGACGGATTTTCCCTTGCCCGGAGAATACTCCATTGCGGCGCTGCTTGCAGCGCCACTGTGGGGATTCCGACCCCCTTCCCGCCAGCCTGTTTCTGGCGGTTTACACCGCCAGAAACAGGATGGCGGGGAACGGGTGTCGTGGGGCCCCTGGGGGCCCCTGCACTGCCCATGCCACCGGCATGGGCAGTGCAGGGGCCCCCTAACAGGGCCCCATAAAGATTTTCACTGTCTGCTTTGCAGACAATGAAAATCACGACGGGTGCAACTGCACCCGTCGCACCCCTGCAACTCCGCCGGCTCCATTCGGAGCCGGCTTCATTGTTGCAGGGTCTTTCCCACTGGGCCGGCGGGCGCCCTTTTGGCGGTCGCCCGCCGGCCCAGCGGGAAAGTCGAAATGACCCCTGCGGTCTTTTGACCGCGGAGCGGTCTTTCGACAGGGTTACTTTGGCGGGCGGCGTCCGCCACCCGCCAAAGTCAGAATGACCCCCATAATGCAAAGCAAGGCAATGTTCAGTGCACTCCGTTCAAATTCAGAAAACATAAAAAACAAGTTTGTAAAGCTTTTTAAAAAATGTGGAGAAAATTCAGAAGTGTGCCAGTACCGGGGAAATGTTTTACACATGATAGCTCTAGTGAAAAGCTTGATACAGGCTAATCAGGAAGGTGACTGGGAGCTGCATACCACTATAGAAAATTCATCCAAAAGACATTTTGTGGTGAAAGACAGATAGGGAAGGTTCAATGCTGTGGCTACAAATATGAAACTGTAACAGACAAGCCAGCGATCACATAAAAGCTCCAAGGGAATTGTTGGTCAGACACGTAAAAGTGAATATGTTGCTCAATGGCAGCTAGTTTACCATGAAATCCTTTCTGTTTGCAATGTTTTCAGAGAGATGACAAATTCAAAATGAATGGACCATCATGAATTTGTTCCTCACCACAAACTTGTGGGAAAGAGAGGGGAACATTTTAATTTCCATGTTGACATCCTTCTTCATTTCTTGGGCCCGTTCGACTACACAAGTTTGTGGCCAAACAATATGTGGATAATGATCTAAAGACATGTCTACTAGATGTCCTGTAGCATGGATCAAAACTATACGCAAAACTGAGGCAGGAGAGATTTGTATTGAAAGAGAAAAAGCTGTTTGATATAATCATGAAGGCTACACTTCCACGCCTTAATTGCCATAGTAAGTTTCATCCAACAAGCCACTACAAAACAGGTTACCAAAAAACAACTTTCGCAAGCACATAGAGGGATGGATGTAGCAAAAGAAGTGGATGAATTTATCAAGGACATACGGTTGCATGATCTTCTTTCAACAAAGACATTATTTGATGGAGATGCTGCAACCAAACCAGTGAAGCACAAACTCGTACAAGAGCTTGAAATAAAACTTTCACCTAAAGAATTTCAATTTGGAAAGGTGTCCTCATTGAAAACTGCTGTTGTTGGGCTATATGTCACAATTGGAAGTGATCAAGATTTTATCCATGCAAAACGTTGGAGAAGTTGTTTTTGACAGTTATCTTGAACTATCTGTCAAATAATGTGAGTGAATCAGATAATGTCTACAAGTGGAACAATTGACCTTGCCTGCATAAAAAATTGGACACCTCCACCTGTGCAGCTTGATACATTATGGTCATCAACATTGAACAAGATGAACTTGGAGATGTTAACTTGCCAAAACATTGCTGATGCTGCAGTGAACACTGAATTTCCAATTATTGCATATGGAATGATTGTCAATAGGGAGCTGGTGCCTGCAGAGAGATATTCAAAAGACACGGGCCATATTGTTCAAGAACCTAACAGCAAATTGAAGGAAGCTGACCTTCCCGTTGTGCCACATGTTGCGTGGGATGTTCGAAATTGTTCCAATCGAGTCATTGTACTGTCAAATGCCACAGATGTTATTATTGTGCTACTTAGATTTGTTGCAATGCTCATCAGTCAAGGATTGTCAGGGTTATGGATACATTATGGAACAGGTGAGAAAAGACACTTCATCCCGCTTCTTATTCTATACAAGAGACTTGACCCAGAGATGCCCAGTGTTCTAATCAAGACACATATTTTTAAGGGTAATGACACTATGAGCAAAATTTGAACAAAGCTTGGAGCTTCAACTGCTAAACCTGTGAAGTTTCTAAAATGATTTGTTGAGACAGAAAAAGAATGTGGCTTTAAAAAGGTAAGAAAATACCTTGTGCATGTGTGGAAAATTAGTTCTGACTGTCACTCATTTGATGATCTTCTGTACAGTGAGCCCAAGAGATCAGTCCCACTAAGTTTCCTTCCACCTACGTCATATTCTGTGCATGGACACATTAAAAGATTGTTCTACTTGATCAGAAGAGGTTTAAATGTTGTCAATCATGCATATGTAGAGAAAGATTTGTGTGAATTTGGTTGGGAAGATATGGACGGGGTGCTAAAACCTACAACATTTCTAAAGCCTCTACCCACAGAACCTACACATATATGTACTTGCAAAACCTGTGGTACAAAAAGGTGTCCCTGTTGATATGCTCTTCTCAAATGTTCAGCATTCTGCAAATGTACCACAAGCGGTTGCTGAAAGAAAGAAATAAAGTGAACTATGAAAATGTGTCTCGAACAGGAGTGATGAACATTATTTTCTCATATTCAGATCATAAACATTGGTGTCTATATAAAAGGATGAAAAACCATATTTGTTTCATTACTATAAGTCTCTTCTTCCTCTATTGTAGCTGCCATTTTGGAAAATGGCAGAAGGGTTGCTCTGAGGAGTTATTTTCTGTCTCTATAGGACTACTTGACCTGCAAAACCTATGTTTTGATACTAAAATGAAGTATATTGGTCTCATGGTTCCTGAAATATTACATCATCACTGCAACACATCCGCCATTTTTTAAAGTGTTGTTCAGAAAAATTAGGTCTGGATTAGCAATGTCTGCCAAAGCTAAATTACTTCTCTAATGATTCAAAAACACAAATCAAACATGAAAACCTCAGGACAACAGTTTTTTAACGGAGTTATATCCAGGGTCTGGGATTATTAGTCTAAACATTTACTACAAAGCTGCCTTCACTTAGTGCTTTGGAAATCAGCACAAGTTTGATAGCTAATTTCAATAGTAGTGACCCCTCTGCAATCTGCAGAAGCATCCCTAATTATTGAGAGGGGTGTGGGTCTAGGTCTGTTGGGGATATACAATTAGTGAGGAGCAGAATTGTGGATAGTCTTGAGGGCCAAAGGCAGTCTCCAAAGACATATCCTACCGCCAGTTGGCATTATCCATGATAGTGCCTTGTGCAGACATAAATTTGGAGCCCTGGCTGTTGCCAGTGTATTATTTAATGCACCAAAGGGGCCCATTAATAATCACAGCCAGCCCCTAACTGACCATATCAGTGCTGTGAATAGACTCAGAACACAAACACCTTCCCTAACTCATGTGAATTACTCACAGCTTAGCTCAGTCACACTAGTATGAAGCTGATGGTTGAGGGAGAAAGTGGGTAGTTGGTGTGGGAAAGAAGAAAATGGTGAGCAAGAAAGGGGGCTGACATGGTATTAAGAAAACTACCTGAGACATAATAATGATTAAAGCACTTCAAACTAAGAACATTAAACCAAGAGCCAAGTGAGTTGGACACTAGGGTTTGCATTATCTTAATGGAGACAGTTCTGTGAGCCCCTCTGAATATTAGTGCCCGTTGCCTGGACCTGGAGCGCATATGGCAAAAGCCGGCCCCGGGTACCACATGTAAAAGTGTAAAACTTAACACATCTTCCCTGTACAGTGCAAGGTTACAGGCTGTGTCCCACATTAATGTGAGCTTAACTAAAGCTTTGGAAACCAGTCGGATATAATGATTCCCTGAAGGCACATTTGCAGACAAATTCGGCTGTAATTTTACTATTTAGTTTTCTAATTCACAGAAGACCCGGAGAGCTCCTTCACTCAACAATGTTTTTCTGTGGCATGAATATTTATGAAGACTAACCTCGGAGAATCCTGAATTGTAAATTTGTTTTTCCGACCGAAAGTTCTCATTGGTGTGCACACATAGCAACCGTTTTTCTAATGACGACATTGGTGCCCATACAAAACCCTTTGAAAACAAAACAAAAAAGAAGTATGACCATAAGAGGTGTCCTCGCAGCTTCACCGCCTCCCCTCTTCTTTCTTTGAAGTTTCCCGCTGACTTGGGGAATGCCTGCACTGTCCTTAAAAGCATTATGATAATTTGCCTAGTTCATTACGCTGCCGCCTTCTTTTCTGGTATGGGCGAGGTCTTTCTTTTCTTTTCAGCTGTGACCTGCAGCACGTACTCGTCCCTCGCTTCCATCGAGTTCTGTGACAGAACACCATGCCTGGAGGCTGGCACCTGCCTTTTAGTCTAACATGCTACCTTGCTGTCAGGCAGCTTTCAATTATTGTGCTTCTGCGCGCCCAACTGCATCTTCGTCAAAGGATCCAAGATGGCAGTGACAAGCTTTTCTTGTTCTTAAGGCAATATGCATGACAGTCTGCCTTTAACTGTTGCATTTTTAAAAAGCTGTGCTCAAAGGCGCGCGCAAGCCGACATTCAGGGGCGCGCAGGGCTTTCAAACCATCGTCTATTGTATAAGAGATGTATTCTTTCAGAGCGCCTGGACTGTTAAGCAGTAGCTCTTGGAGAGGATGTTTTGTTTTGATGGCATGCGTGTCAACACTATTTCCCTGTCTAAACATGTAGTTCTTAAGAGATTTGCTGCAGCCCTCCTCCTATGTTGATATTAACTACGAAGGATTCAGTTTACACTGAAAAGCCGCGTAGAGCTCGCCAGAAGTAGAAGGAACGCAGATTTAACTACAACCAATGATTACCAATGATACATTCAGATAATTTTGTTAACAAATTGAAATTTACTGGATTTTATGATATTTTGGAGGAGAGTCGGAACCATCTTTATCGACTCTATGAACAGAAAGTAGTCTATATTTAAACACTAGGCAGTTGTAGAATCTCTTTTAAATTGTGATTTGTTAAAACACACACACACACACAAAAAATAAATGAAATGTGACTGACTTCCTTTGATAAAAATACACTGAAAATGACCTTCACATTCCACTTTCTTGATAGGAAACTAATTTCTTTGCCAGACTACTTTGTATCACCAGTATGATGGGAACCAGACCCAGTGTTGTGGAGCTTTACAGTACAATAACAGGCTGCTACAATGTTGTGTTCATAACTGTTGGACCTGGTCCTTTTTGCAGGATCATCCCCAAACTTTTTGCCTCCTTCCTCCTATTTATCTCTGACCTCTTGTTGTTGGTCTAGGACTCTGAGCACTTTATCACTGCTGATCAGTGCTAAAGTGCAGGTGCTCTCCCTTCTGAAGTTGGTATGTTTGGATTACACCGAATTGGTGCATTTAATTTACCTGTAAGTCCCTTGTACAGTGGTATCCCTATGCCCAGGGCCTGTAAATTAAATGATAGTAGTGGGCCTGCAGCGGTGCTTGTGCCACCCATAGAAAGTTGCCTTTCAAACCTGTCTGAGGCCTGATAGCGCAGGGCCTACGTGCGTAGTTTACAGCCACAGGAACCTGGCATCTAAATTTACTTGCCAGACCAAGAACTCCCCTTTACTACATGTAAGTCACCCCTAAGGTAGGTCCTAGCTAGCCCTATGGTCAGGGTGCTATGTATTTATTTTATTTAGATAGTTTTCTTTAGTGCTGGCAAGACCCGAGGGTATCAGAGCGATTTACAAAAGTATAGGTAATAGGCGAACAAGTTCAAAGAGACAGGTATAGATGTAGGTTTAACAGGTTCAAAAGAGTTAGAGTGCCGGCGGCGGTGGGGTGTACAATCCCTGTTGAAGTGAAGGTTGGTTGAGGAGGAATTCTTTTAGTTGCTTCTTGAAGATCAGGTGGGAAGAGTTGGATCTGATGTAAACTGGTATGGAGTTCCAGATTTTAGGGGCGTTGCTTGAGAAGGAGCATGTCCGAGTTTTATGCCTCTGGGTTTTGGGCAGGTTGAGGAGGAAGGCGTTTGACCTTCTTAGTGTTCTTGTTTGACCTGCTTTCAGGAGTTTGTTGGCAAGCTATTCTGGTTTCCCGGTGTGAAGTGCTTTATGAGTTAGGCAGGCAGTTCTGAACTTGCAGTGGGCTTCAATTGGGAGCCATTTTAGACTCCTCAGGGCAGGGGAGATGTGGTCATATTTATTAATTCCAGTCACCAATCTGGCGGCTGCATGGAGGGTGGACCTCATGGGGGAAAGTTGGGATTCGGCCGTGCGGGTAAGGATGGAGATCCCATAGTCTAGTCTGGAGAGCACCAGTGCTTCTGTGGCCTGTTTGAGATCATCTTGGGGAATGAAAAGTTTGATTTTGTTCAGCAGTTTTAGGCTGTGGAAAGCATTGTTGGTGTTCTTCTTGATATAGTCCTACATAGTCAGGTTGGTGTCCAGAGTGATTCCCACTGACTTGACCGTGTTGATGGGGGTAGGATTGCTTTTGAGAGCGTCAATGGATTTCAGCCATTCTTGCATCTGGGGGAGCTGATTCGTTTTTAAGAGGAGGAGTATTTCCGTCTTATCCTGGTTGAGTTTCAGGTGGTTGTGGGATAGCCAACATTAAGCTTCTTTAAGGGTGCTGTTCAGGCCGTGTATGTCTTCTGTAGAGGATATTTCCAAGTAAAGTTGAGTGTCGTCAGCATAAAGATGGAAGGGGATATTGGCTCGGTTGAGGATGGTACTGAGTGGGTCCATGTAGATGTTGAAGAGTGCGGGTGAGAGGACGGATTCTTCGGGGACTCCTCTGGTGATTATTGAGGTGGGCGAGGTCATGTTATTTATTTTTACTTGTTGGGTTCAGTTTTGTAGGAAGGAAGAAAAACAGCTGAGGACTGTACCTTCTATGCCAATTCTCTTTTGGAGGGAGTCCAGAAGGAGCTTGTGATCAACAGTGTCGAAGGCTGCTGTTAGGTCTAGGAGAATCAGAAGGCAGCATCGGTCAGTGTCAGGGGAGTTGCGAAGGTCATCTACTATGTTGAGAATGGCTGTTTCTGTGCTACAACCTTTTCTGAAACCTGATTGTAGAGGGTTAAGAAGGTTGTTGTTATCTATGTGTTGGGTTAGTTAATGGAGAACACATCTCTCTAGAATTTTGGCAAAGGAGGGTAGGTTGGAGACTGGTCTGTAGTTGTGAAGGTTGTTTGGGTCAGCTCCTGGTTTCTTTAGTATTGTTGTGATTTGACCCAGTTTGAGACAGTCAGGAATCACACCTGTTTGCAGGGAGCTGTTGATGATCTTGGTCCAGACAGGGGTGGGGGACTGGTGGAGTTTTTTTGCCATGGCGATGGGAGGGGGTCTGCTAGGTGAGAGGATGCTTTGGAGGTGGACAAAAGTTTGGAGATATCCGTCGCCAGAAGTGGGTGAAAGGCTATCCAGCTAGTGAGAGTTGACTTTTGCTTGTGGTTAGGGTGCTAGACTTCAGTTCTAAAAGGCGGGCTGTTAGAAGGGGGTAGGAAATGGATGTTTCGTTTTTGCTAGGCGAGGGAGACTCTGTGTTTGGTGGAGTATCTGGTTCAAGGGAAAGCTCAATCTTGGTGATTTTGTCATTGAAGAAGTTCGCAAAATTATCAAAACTGTCTTTGGTTGCAGGTGGGGGGTTGTTTGTCAGTTTGTTGTTTGATGATGTTGAAGAGCTTCTTTGTGCATTTTTTGGCTCTGTCTAGAGCATTGCGGAAGAAGGTGTTTTTTTCATTGGTTATGTGTTTTTTGTAGTTTCTCCATTCCCTTCTGTATTGTTCAAGGTGGGTTGTGGAAGGGTCGGATCTCCAGAGTCTTTTGGCTGCTCTTAGTTTTCTTCTTTCTGAATTAAGATCATTATTGAACCTGGCTCTGAATGGTGTGTTTCTCATTCTTTTCAGTTTCATGGGGGCTAATTGGTAAAGTATGCTAGTAATAGTTGTGTTGTATTGGGTGGTTAACTCAGTAGTTGAGAGTTTGGTTGATGAGAGCAGTAGTAGGAAGCTGATTTTTACTTCGAGGGTTGTTAATGGGATTTGGTCAATGTTTCTATTCCATTTGAATGTCTTTTTTGAGTGGTTGGTGTGTTGGGGAGTTTTATTAAGATGGAATAGAATAATGTGATGTCTGACCAGTAGACAGGCAGAATATTGTCGATCGTGAGTTAATCTTTTTGAGCTATGATCGCATCTAGTGTAGCTCCTTTGATGTGGATTCGGCCCCTGCAGTGCTGGGCAAGGTCTTTGCTATGTAGAAGGTCATTTAAGGATTGGATGAAAGCATTATTATTGTCATTCCATTGGAGGTTGAGGTCACCCAGGATGATGAAACTGGGGCATGAGAGGGAGCAGTGCATATTAGATCATCTAGGTGATCCCAAAAGGTAGGGAGTTGCCCGGGGGTGGTAGAGTAGGTGGAAGGTTACATTGAAATTGTCACTCATCCTGATGGAGGTGTTGAGATGTTCACATGAGTTGTAGCTGAATGAGTCTTTTATCTCCATTTTTATATTATTTTTGTGAATGATGGCAATGCCTCCCCCATGGCAGTCTTTTCTATCTTTGTTGGTAATTGAGAAACCTGGCGGAATGAGGGTATCCATGATCGGTTGAGAGTGTTCGGTCAGCCAAGCCTCTGTGATGAAAGCAATGTCAATGTTGTGATTAAGGATGGCATCAGCTAGATCCACAGCATGTTTAACTGCCGATCTCCAGTTAATGAGCATACAGTGGAAGGTATCTGGGGATGTTGACAAGGTGGGCTGGAGGCCTGGGTGAGATTTCGGCCTAGACCTGTGAAACCTGGATAATGGATGGGGGGATTAGGTATGGGCAAGGGCGAGTTTTAAGATTGGGCGAGTTTTATTGCTTCAATGTGTGACAGTGGAGCGATAGTTCTTTTTGGCCTATGGGCGTTGAGGTGGTAGGTCCTAGAGGGCAGTTAAGACTCTAGGGGATGGTTATATCAGGGAGTAGAGTGTGGGTCTGGATCGGGGGGTTGCAGAAGCGGGTTAAGGCTTCTCGCTATCATGTTGATGCCCTGTATGATGGTCTCTAGTTGGGATTCTAGGTTGGTGAGCCGTTCGTTAATTTTAGATGTGAGAGTGAAATTGGAGGGGGGGTGCGGGTGATGTGCTTCCTACCGTGTGGGGTCTGAAGCGATTGGGTTGAGGAGTAGCATAGGCATGGTTGTAATGGGAGTGAGAAATGCTGCTTACTGGTGTAGGCAGATTTTTATTATCATTATAGAAATGCCACTCCTAGAAAGTGAGCATTTCTCTGTGCTTATTGCTATGGTGTTTTGCAGGTTGACCCCAATCCTCGGTTGGGGCAGGGTGACAGCTGGGCTTTGTACATACCTTTCAGACAGTCTGCACACAGGGAGGGTGGAGGTGTCACAGAGGTGCATCTGCATATTGAACAGTCTTCCTGTGCTGAGAGAAGGGGAGGCGGCGCACACTTGCATTTGTAAAGGCTGTGCCCTGGCCTCACACAAAGGGCTAGTTTACACCCAACTGATGTCTGGATGCTGTGCTCTATAATTTGCAAGGGGATAGCTGCTTTCGCCAATCCTAGGAGTCTGCCCTGATATTTTTTAACCTATGCAGGATGCCAGGAATAATATTAGATGTGTCACATTTTTGCTCACCTTGTTTGATTCACTAATTGGGCTATCCCAAGCATTACTAAATTATACATCATTAGTAAAGACTGGGGCTTTGAAGAGTGACATGCCTTACATTCTACATTTCTTGCTAGTAATATTCGTTAGTTTTTGTCTGATTCCTACTCATCACAATATTCACACCCAACCTGCTTAACCTAAAAGTTGTTCTTTTGTCGGGATCACACTTGAGATGTTTCTCGAATTGCCCTGCTTCATTTGTGAAAGCTCTATTTGATGGGCAGAACAACAATTTCATAAAGATTTTTTTTGTTTTGTTGCTGTCAACTGAATTTTCTGTCACTGATTTGATAGGATGGACCTTAATAGACAAAAGCAGAATGCGCAATAATGAAGAATGATGCTGAGCATTAAGAATATCTTACACATTTTTTGACTCTGAAAAAGCATGGTACTACAAAGCTGTTTTTTAGAAGAAAAGTAGAAGGGGTCCTGGATGGCATGTTGAAATGTTGATCATAATTAAGCATCCAAACACATCAAAGTTATCTGCTATCCTTTTTGAAGTTGCATACATTTGTGAAATGTGATATAATTTACACTCTAATTTAAGAAGGAAGCAAAGATCATGGCTGCACAGGTACAAACAATTAGTTGATTTTCTTCTTCAGGGGTTGCTGGGTGAGAGAAATTGCTGATGGCAATGTTGTTCTAATCCTGCTCTTCAACTCCACAGGCAGCACGCTCATCATTCCTGAAATCCTGGGAGGGCCAACACTGTGCACCGCAGGTGTATTTCATTAAGCTGCAGGTGGTCGCAGAGATCATCATCTGCTGGGAAATGGCAAAGTGGCAGCCAGAGCAGCTTGGAACTTTATGTAATCTTGAGCCAATTATCTGCTGCTGAATAGATACTGTACTTTCAAATTAAGAGTGCACATCATCTTCTGTCTGCCTGTTTTTTTCCTACCTTCCTTTGGACTACTGTTTTAGTAGGATGCACTGTGACTGTTTTCCTAGTATCTTTTGCCTAAAATATCAACATTTGGTCCTGATTTGCACAAAAAAATTATATCTACTCCTGAAGGTTTCCTTCTACATTTGCAGTACCTTCACAATTGTTTTAATTCATGTAGTTTTCCAGCAGTACTGCCAACAATCTGTAAATGACAGAGTTTTCTCTGGAATTCTACTGAAATAATTTACTAAATTAAGTTTTCATATAAGCAAATATAGATTGTGAAAAAAGATCATCTGTATGTTGTTAGAAATGGGATCTCTGGTTGGCAGTCAATTTGCACTCTGTCCAAGCAGGGACCCTCACTCTACACAGGGCAATGAAGATACACACTTAGATAACCCCTGCTCAACCCCTTTCGTAGCTTGGCACAAGCAGTCATGCGTATCTCATAGGCAAAGTGTAAAGTATTTGTATCATCACACACAGCAATGCGGTCAAAACACTACAAAATGAACACCACACCAGTTTAGAACAATAGGCAATATTCATCTAAATCAAACAAGACCAAAATGACAAAAATCCAACATACACAACTCAAGATATGAATTTTTAAACGAATAAGAGTCTTACTCCATAGGAAACAATGGAAACGTTGATTTTACACAAAGTACCTGGTTTGTGTAAAAAATAAAGCTGCATGGGTGAGCGTGCATCAGAAAAGTCAGAGATGCGTTGATTCCTTACTCGCAGTTGAAGGCGTGCATCGTTTCTTCTCCGGTCGGGTAGGCGATGAGTCGTTTTTCTCCCTTGCGATAGAGTGATGCGCCGATTTCTGGGGGGTACCTCGGATCTGCGCAGGTTCACGATGACTTTGATGCCATGTCGATGATGCATGAGAAATCAGGTCGCAAAGTGTTAAAAAACCATGCTGCATGGGGTTTGTGGCATTATCAGCAGCCGTAAGTGTGTGCTGTGTCATTTCTCCTGCCATGATCTGTCGATTTCCCAGTCGCGATGCAGGTGGGGTGTCGGTTTCAGCCATGAAGCAGGTGGCACGTTGTTTCAGCCGCAATGCAAGTGGTGTGTAGAAAATTTCCTCAAACGGTGTTCTATACATGAATTTCAATCCTAGTTCTGCCAACTTCACCTTTCAAGGACACAGGGACTGGATGGGGCACCACTTGTCAGGGCAGGAGTCTCACCAGAGAGTCCAGGTGCTGGCAGGGGAAGTCTTTTATTGCTCAGAGACTTCAAAACAGGAGGCACGCTCATTTCCAGCCCTTGGAGATTCTTCTCAAGCAGGAATGCACAACAAAATCCAGTCCTTGACCCCTTTCACAGGCAGAAGCAGCAACTGCAGGATAGCCCAACAAAGCACTGTCACAGGCAGGGGCAGCAATTCTCCCCAGCTCTTCAACTCTGCTCCTTGGCAGAGGTTCCTCTTGGTTCCAGAAGTGATCTAAAGTCTGGGGTTTTGGGTCCAATACTTATATCCCTTTCTGCCTTTGAAGTAGGCAAACTTCAAAGGGGAGTATCTGTTTTTTATGGGATCCTGTGTTGCCCAGGCCAGGCTGCAGACACACACCAAGGTGTTGAAGACTGCATTGTATGAGAGCAGGCACAGCCCATTCAGGTGTAAGTGACTACTCCTCCCTCCACTCCAGCTCAGATGGCTCATCAGGATATGCAGGCTACACCCCAACTCCCTTTGCGTCACTGTCTAGAGGAGATTCACAAACAGCCCAACTGTCAGTCTGCCTGTTTGTGGAGTCCCTGTCTGGGTCAGAGTCATAGAATGGTTAAAGCAAGAAAATACCTACTTTCTCAAAGTACTGTAATAGAAAAGGGGTATGGCCTATAAATCAGCGAGGCTGGGCCTATCAAACTACACAAAAGAAACAAGAGCCAACACTGTGATTAACTTGTAAAAAGTTATTTACAATGAGAAGGCAAAGCCAATTACCTCTCCCCAGCATTAACACATAACATTTATCCAGAACAATTGTAATTGAAAAACATTTGTCGCACATAAAAGAACAAATATAAAAGTGAGCAATTACCTCATGTAAAAAAATAATTTTGGCACTGTATACACATTACTTACATCAGAAACATATAACAATAACTGCTTGTGCAATTAAAGTGAGTTATACTTCAGTGCAGCAAGTTGAGGACTGTTTCTTTCGATACTCGAATCGTGAGACCCCTGCTTTTGTGGTAAGCCATTCACAAAATGGCAGTTCCTTCTGACTAGTTGTGTTTTGGTGTTCTGTGTGCTGAAGAGAACCCTTGAATCCAGTGGGTTCGAAACGCGTCGACAGTAGGGAGCAGCAGTGAGTGCTATTAAAGCAGATTAAGCCTTCAGGGAGAATTCAAAGCATTGTCTTGTAATGCACATAATTCCTGTTTGAGCTACCACAAAGACTTACAATTAGCGCCTCCACACCTTTCTGCTCTTTCAGATGGTGCCTTAAAATGTGGCAAATCAGTTAGGCTCCGAGTTCTCTCTCTTTCAAGTTGGTACAGAACCTAAATGTTAGGTTGATTTTTTGTGTCATTTTTTGTTCTTGAATTTGTATCATTGTCATCTGATTTTGATGTAAGTAATGTGTGTGCAGTTGCAAAACATTTTTTTTATATGAGGTAACTGCTCACTTTTATGTTTGTTCTTCTGTGTGCGACAAATGTTTTTCAATTACAATTGTTCTGGATAAATGTTACGTATTAATGCTAGGGAGAGGTAATTGGTTGTGCCTTCTCATTGTAAATAATAACTTTTTCCAAGTTAATCACAGTGTTTACTCTTGGTCTTTTTTGTACTTTATAAAAGTAGCATTTTCAAACTAGCAATTTGAAAACCAACTTCATTAACAGATGTATTCTTAAATTGTGAGTTAGAGACCCCAAACTCCTCATTTCCATCTGCTCTCAAAGAGAACCCGCACTTTAAGGATTTTTAAAGGCAGCCCCCATGTTAACTTATGAGAGAGATAGGCTTTGCAACAGTGAAAACTGAATTTGTAAGTATTTCACTGTTAACACATGTAACGCACATCAGTACGTGTCCCACCTTTACACACACTGCACCCTGCCCATAGGGCTACCTATGGCCTACCTTAACGGTGCTTTACATGTATAAAAAGGGAGGGTTTAGGCCTGGCATGTGTACACTTGCCAAGTCGGATTGGCAGTTTAAAACTGCACACAGAGACACTGCAGTGGCAGGTCTGAGCCATTTTTACAGGGCTACTAATGTGGGTGGCACAACTAGTGCTACAGGCCCACTATCAGCATTTGCTTTACAGGCCCTGGGCACCGCTAGTGCACTTTACTAGGGACTTACTAGTAAATCAAATATGCCAGTCATGGAAAGGCCAATTGCACATATAATTTACACAGGAGCACTTGCACTTTAGCACTGGTCAGCAGCGATAATATGCCCAGAGTACCAAAAACAGCAAAAACAGAGTCCGGCACACAGTCAAAACATGGGAAGCAGAGGCTAAAAAGACAGACGAGACCACGCCAAGGATGCCATGTCTAACATTTGTGAAAAGGTGAAAATCCCTGAACACTGGTTAACTATAGTTTTCTTTTTACCTTAAGGGAAAAATATTTTCCTTGTAGAGGAACAACTGCCCCTGCAACCTGACAAGTTTATGAGGCATTGCCTTTATATTCTCACCCTAGAAAGGGACTTAATCCTGCTCTTGAAAGGAATACATCTCTGTGAGGAATGGGGTTGTTGATTGACTGGGGTGTGATCCTTGATTAAGAATCAAGCACAATTCTTGTCAAGGTGAGGAACAAACCAACCCTAAATTAACCTCTTCTCTACCCTCTGGTAGCTTGGCACAGAGAAGGCAGGCTTAACTTAAAGTCAATATACAAAGTATTTGTGCAACACTTCAAACAGTAATAAAGTTAAAATACCTCTTAAAAAGGATCCCACTACATGTTAGAAAAATAGAACTTGTTTTAGAACTAAAACAAGACCACATCAACAACAATCTAATCAGATCAGTAGAACTGGAGAGATTCAGTTTTAAAGGTTTTACTGAAAACTGCCCCAAATAACAAAAAGTGCCAACTGTTGATACCTGACAATGCCGGACTGGGACAAACTCACAAGTTAAGGCCGATTGTGATGCAGCGCAGACCCAGTCTACAGGGACCCTTGTTAGGTCCTCTGAACACAGTACCTTAAATCCTGGTTTGCGGATGACTGCGAGGATCTGCAGTGAAGATGCAGGGCGCAGCTGAAGCAATGCATGGTTTTCTGAGATGCAGCAAGGCTGCGATGTGAGGGCCTGCATTTTCGTTGAGGATGCCTTATTCATGGCTTGCAATGGGAAGTCCAGTGTAGAGGATGCTGGGTGCAGTCCCGGCGATGTGTAGGTTCCAATAAGCTATGAGGTCATGATGCGGAGTCCAGCATCATCATCGAAGCTACCACTGATGAGGGATGCAAGGCCTACGCAGAGGATGTGTTGCACAGCGGCAGTTGCACATGCAATGTGAATTGCAGCAGCAATGCATGTCTTTGCGACCAGTCCAATCCACGCAGCAGCAGAGATCCGTTGGTTGTGCTTGCAGTTGCACCGCACAGCAGAGATGTGTCTGTTATTCTGTATCCACAGGAGCTGGCAAAGCAACCTAAGCCCACTTCCACAGGTCTAGGACTGGGGTGGAACCACTTGACAATGTAGACTCAGAGAGGGTAGGGTCCAGATGCAAGGTTTTTGGAAGCCTGTTATGTTCCTGAGGATTCAGATCAGGAGTCCAGCCAACTAGCCTTTGGAGCCACTTTGGGTTCTTGGTTTAAAAGATGCAGGTCCAGTCCTTCTTACCCAGGCAAGAGGGCAGCATGCAGCAGGACAGCACAGCAGGGCAACAGTTCTTTCAGAGCAGCAGTCCAGCAGAGTGGCATTACTTTCAGCAGCACAGCAGTCCTTCTTCTTGGCAGAGTATCCACAGGTCCAAAGGTGTGCTGAAGTAGTGATACCTGAAGTCCAGTACATAAACTCAGTTGTGCCTTTGAAGTGGGGAGAAGCTTCTAGAGGCATGCATTTGAAATGCACAGGTGCCATGCCTTCTTGGCCCTGGCTCCAGACTAACTACAGGGGGTATGCATCCCTTTTTATGGAGACAAAACACAGTCTATTCAAGTGTAAGTGAGGTTGGGACCAGTATCTCCCTCCAGTCCTGTCAGTGATGGCCCATCTAGTCACACTACACCCAGCCATGTGACCCAGAGACAGGTTTCAGGCACCAAATGGCTAAGGCAGGAAAACACCAATATTCTAAAAGTGAAGTTTTTAGAATTGTAATTTAAAATTTGACTTCACCATATGTTAGGATTGCAAATTGCAATTCCGGAGACACCAAACATGAAGGGGTTACCTGTTCCCATTTGGAATTTACACTTATAAAATTTGATTCAGGGAATTCAATTGTTATCCTGTTGGAGAGGAAGGCCTTGCAGTAATAACAAACAAATTAGCAAGTTTTTCACTACCAGGACATGCAAAACATAAAAGTACATGTCCAACTTTTTAAATACACTGCACATTGCTTTTGAGGTGGTCCAGGGCCTACCTTACGGGTGACTGCTTTGTATTAGAGAAGAAAGTTTGAGCCTAGCAATGGTTTATTTTGCCAGGTTGAAATAGCAGTTTAAAAAATGCACATATAAGCACAGACCCACACAGGCATCAGCAGCAGGCCTGAGATGTTTAAAATGCTACATAAGGGGATGGCGCTATCAGTGCTGTAGGCTCACTAGTAGCATTTAATTAACAAGCCCTTGGCACAGGTATTGGCGCTTTCCTAGGGACTTGCAAGTAAATTAAATATGCCAATTGGGTATAGGCCAATGTAACCAAGCACTTTTACTACTGGTTAGCGGTGGTAAAGTGTGCAGAATCCTAAGACCAGCAAAAAAAGGAGGTCTGAAGGCAAAAAGTTAGAGAAAACTATGCAAAGTATGTCAAGTCTAACAATCCACAACAGTTTTCAGATGGCAGTGGGTCATTAATTGGTTGTAAATACCCACTCTCAAGCATGGGAGTCTCACCTTGTAACGCCTACTGCTCCCCCCAACTCCAGGGAGTTGACTACTAGCGTGAGAATCTTCATGTGAGCAAATCTTTGTACTAGTCCAAAACTGACTTAAGTGAAAGTCAAAAGTGGTTTTACAGTTGTGAAAAGGCTATTTCACTTATACTTGAAGCCTACATTAAACCTAAAAATAGCAAGGTGCACACAACTATGCAATCAGAACTTAGCTTTCAAACCCAAAAAGCCATGCAGAGCTCCTGCACATATATATATCACAGCAAATCTGACAATTTTACTTTGGATTCGCCTACAAAGGTTTTGCACTTTGGTTCATTATTTCGTTTGGCTCCAGCAACCCACTTGGGGCAAAATGAAAAAATTGCAGGACCACCACAACCAGCATGCACTGCTCACTTGAGAGGCCCACTGGGGCGGACTGGTATTTAAAGAGACTAATCAGGTGCCTGTAATTAGACAAGCTGAAGCCATGGCGGTCTTTTCAGTAAGAAAGAAATGCCTGGAACACTTCCAGCACTGGCTGCACCTATGAGGGTGAAACACTTTTATATTTTTCTCTGCTGAAGAAAGGATTGACCTAGAAACACGTGTCCAGAGATGATTTTATAACTTAAGGCCTGGAATAATGAAACTGCTTAAAGAATTCACTGTGAGTTGCTGGCTTTGCTTTTTCTTCCCGTTTATATAACCTGTTGGGAGTGCGCATTCACATGAGGACAACTTCGTTTTTGATATATATATATATATGTTTATTTTTAATTGAGTTGTTTATTTTCCGTAATTTTTACAATTTGTAAAAAAAAAATCAGACAGTATCATTTATCCCTTACAGTGCTTCTCTTTCTCTCATTAAATTCATTGTTCATCTATTGTAATTTTTCTATTTCAAAAGTCTCCAATCAATTAAATCTTAGAAATGTCAGATGCAGAGTTCCTTAATACACAGCTTGTCGTTTTTTGTGCCAATCCTTACAGCAATTTGCTTGGTGGCAGTGTTTTTTAAAGCATAACTAACTTCATTTTCAGGTCTCAGCTACAAAAAAGTACGCTGTTTGCTAGGCCTAATGTTTCAAATATAAGCACAATGAGCTTTAGGTCTGCCCCTTGCTCATAATTGCAGGGCTTTGTTGTCTATCTCATTATCTAGCTCCTGATTCGATGCCTTCCTCCCTAGTATTGTTTTTGAATTTCTGTCTTACATTACTTTGATTGGTTTACTTGTGTCCTTCCGCTGCTAACATTGCTTGTTGTCAGGGCCCTATGTTTCTCATTCACTTTCAGCACTCCTTGGGGGTGCAAGTATTTCCTTGCTCTCTCCTAGTGTGTTGCTTCACTACTTACAGTCCCATCACATATCTCCAGCATGTATTGATGTATGTTGCTTCCTCTGCCACTCCTAGCTTAATTTATGTATTCATTTATTTTAAAATATCCCTTCCCCCCTTATGCCTCTTCCACTTCTGGCTTAGTTAATGTGTTAGAAATGGGGTTTTTGGTTGGCAGTCAGGTTACCCTCTGTCCAAGCAAAAGCCCTCACTCTAGTCAGGGTAAGTCACACACTATCCAAGATTATCCTGTGCCCACCCTCTGGTAGCTTGGCACGAGCAGTCAGGCTTAACTTAGAAGGCAATGTGTAAAGTATTTGTGCAATAAATCATACAATACCACCATATAGCACCACAAAAATACACCACACAGTGTTTAGAAAAATATATAATATTTATCAGGATAATTGTAGGTCAAAAAGAATAAAGTTGCAATGGAAAATTGTAGAAATATCACAGGACAGTGATATAAAGTGTCTTAAGTCTTTAGAATGTAAACAAAGTCTCTTTTAAGCACAATTTCCTGGTTGGGAGTGGAAAAATCTCCTCAGAGGGCCACAAGAGAAGAGGTGCGTGGAAAAAGGGTGTGTGCGTCGATTTCTCCCCAGCACACACAGACTTGCGTCGTTATTTTCCACGCGGGGAAGTCGGCGTCGTTTTCCGGCGCTCGGACAGTCTCTTTCTGTGGATCGCGGGGATTACCAGATGTCCCGGGTCTGTGCGTGGATTTTCCTGCTTGTTCTCCGGCTGCGCGTCGGTCTGCGGGGCTGCGCGTCGAAATTATGATCTCACGGCAGGCGTCGCGTCGATTTCTCCTCTAGACTTCGATCTGCGGGGCTGCGCGTTGAAATTACGATCTCACGGCAGGCGTCGCGTCGATTTCTCCTCTAGAGGTCGGGCGGCGTTGTCCTTGCGAGGCCGTGCGTCGGATCTTCGATCGTCCCAAGAGCGTCGCGTCGATCAGCGTCGGAGTGCGGCGTTTTTCTCGCCGCGAGACAAGCTGTGCGTCGAAATTTTCGGCGCACAGAGCGCCAAGTAAAAGAGAGAAGTCTTTTTGGTCCTGAGACTTCAAGGAACAGGAGGCAAGCTCTATCCAAGCCCTTGGAGAGCACTTTTACAGCCAGACAAGAGTTCAGCAAGGCAGCAGGGCAACAGCAAGGCAGCAGTCCTTTGTAGAAAGCAGACAGGTGAGTCCTTTGAGCAGCCAGGCAGTTCTTCTTGGCAGGATGTAGTTTCTGGTTCAGGTTTCTTCTCCAGCAAGTGTCTGATGAGGTAGGGCAGAGGCCCTGTTTTATACCCAAATGTGCCTTTGAAGTGGGGGAGACTTCAAAGAGTGGCTAAGAAGTGCACCAGGTCCCCTTTCAGTTCAATCCTGTCTGCCAGGGTCCCAGTAGGGGGTGTGGCAGTCCTTTGTGTGAGAGCAGGCCCTCCACCCTCCCAGCCCAGGAAGACCCATTTAAAATGCAGATGTATGCAAGTGAGGCTGAGTACCCTGTGTTTGGGGTGTGTCTGAGTGAATGCACAAGGAGCTGTCAACCAAGCCCAGCCAGACGTGGATTGTAAGGCACAGAAAGATTTAAGTGCAGAGAAATGCACACTTTCTAAAAGTGACATTTCTAGAATAGTAATATTAAATCCGACTTCACCAGTCAGCAGGATTTTGTATTACCATTCTGGCCATACTAAATATGACCTCCCTGCTCCTTTCAGATCAGCAGCTGCCACTCCAACAGTGTATGAGGGCAGCCCCAATGTTAGCCTATGAAGGGAGCAGGCCTCACAGTAGTGTAAAAACGAATTTAGGAGCTTTACACTACCAGGACATATAACTACACAGGTACATGTCCTGCCTTTTACCTACACAGCAACCTGCTCTAGGAGTTACCTAGGGCACACATTAAGGGTGACTTATATGTAGAAAAAGGGGAGTTCTAGGCTTGGCAAGTACTTTTAAATGCCAAGTCGAGGTGGCAGTGAAACTGCACACACAGGCCTTGCAATGGCAAGCCTGAGACAAGGTTAAGGGGGCTACTTAAGTGGGTGGCACAACTAGTGCTGCAGGTCCACTAGTAGCATTTAATCTACAGGCCCTAGGCACATGTAGTGCACATTACTAGGGACTTATAAGTAGATTAAATAGTCCAATCAGGTATGATTCCAGGTTACCATGTTTTAGGGGAGAGAGCATATGCACTTTAGCCCTGGTTAGCAGGGGTAAAGTGCGCAGAGTCTATAAACCAGCAAAAACAGTGTCCACAAAGTGGAGGGAGGCAGGCAAAAAGTTAGGGGTGACTACCCTAAGGCTGTCAGGTCTAACATGTGTCCCCCCAGCTGAAAGTGGGGAGAGCTACCCGACCTCCTGGGAGCTCTCATCGCTAAGGCGGAAGTACCTGGAGAGACCATCAGCATTGGTGTGGTCAACCCCTGGGCGATGTTCCACCGTAAAGTCCATCCCCTGTAGGGAAATGGACCACCTCAAGAGTTTTGGATTCTCACCCCTCATCTGCATGAGCCATCTGAGGGGCCTGTGGTCTGTCTGAACCCGGAAGTGAGTCCCAAACAGGTAGGGTCTTAGCTTCTTCAGTGCCCAGACCACAGCAAAAGCTTCTCTCTCAATAGCACTCCACCTCTGTTCCCGGGGTAATAGCCTTCTGCTAATAAAGACTACCGGTTGATCTCTGCCCTCCTCATTCAGCTGTGCTAGGACTGCCCCTATGCCATGCTCTGAAGCGTCTGTCTGCACGATAAATTCCTGGGAGTAGTCAGGGGCCATGAGTACGGGGGCCGTGCACATGGCTTCCTTCAGGGCGTCAAAGGCTTTCTGACAAGCCTCTGTCCAGTTCACCAACCTAGGTTGTTTCTTGGAAGTGAGTTCTGTCAAGGGTGTTACAATGGTACCATAGCCCTTGACAAACCTGCGGTAGTATCCTGTGAGGCCTAGAAAGGCTCTCACCTCAGTCTGTGTTCGTGGGGGTTGCCAGGCCTTGATAGTTTCAATCTTGGCCTGGAGTGGCTGCACCTTGCCACCACCCACTAGGTGTCCCAAGTACACCACGGAACCCTGCCCAATCTGGCACTTACTGGCCTTGATGGTCAGACCTGCCTGTTGCAGGGCCTGAAGCACCTCTTTGAGGTGAACCAGGTGTTCCTCCCAGCTGGAACTGTAGACAGCTATGTCATCCAGGTAGGCTGCACAGAAGGCATCCTTGCCAGCTAGGACCCCGTTAACCAACCGTTGGAAGGTAGCGGGGGCATTTTTCAACCCAAACGGCATCACCCGGAACTGGTAATGGCCATCAGCGGTTGAGAATGCGGATCTTTCCTTGGCCCCCTCAGTCAGGGCGATCTGCCAGTACCCTGAAGTAAGATCAAACGTACTCAGGAACTTGGCAGCGCCTAGTCTGTCCACGAGCTCATCAGCTCGGGGGATGGGGTGAGCATCAGTCCGTGTGACTGAGTTGAGACCCCGGTAGTCCACACAGAACCGGAGTTCTGGCTTCGCACCTGGGGCAGTAGCCTTAGGGACCAACACCACTGGGCTGGCCCAGGGACTACTGGATTTCTCAATAACCCCTAGAGTCAACATCTTGGAGACCTCCTCCTTGATGCTGGCCTTCACCTTATCCGACAACCTGTAAATTTTGTTTTTCACAGGGAGACTGTCACCAGTGTCAATATCATGAACACAGAGGTGGGTCAGTCCAGGAGTAAGGGAGAACAGGGGGGAGAACTGCTCCAACAGCTCATAGCAGTCTCCTTTCTGATTTAGAGTCAGGGAGTCAGACAGAATGACCCCGCTTACTGACCCATCACCTTCTTGGGCAGAGAGGAGGTCGGGGAGAGGTTCACTCTCCTCTTCCGTTCCTTCATCTGTGACCAGGAGCATGTTGATCTCCGACCTCTCAAAATGAGCTTTTAGTCGGTTCACATGGAGCACCCTTAGGGGATTCCTAGGGGTTTGGAGGTCCACTAGGTAAGTGGCCTCCCCTTTCCGCTCCTTTACTTCAAATGGGCCAGACCAGCGGTCCTGGAGAGCTCTGGGCTCTACTGGCTCCATTACCCACACTTTGTCTCCAGGTTGAAACTCTACCAGGGTGGCCTTCTGGTCATACCATTGTTTCATCACCTCTTGACTGGCCTCAAGGTTATCTTGGGCTTCTTTCCAGAAGCGGGTCATCTGGTTGCGGAGGGCCAACATATAGCTGACCACATCCTGAGGGGGTGTCTTTGGAGCTTTCTCCAATCCCTCCTGGACAATGCTTAAGGGTCCCCTGACAGGGTACCCGTAGAGAAGTTCAAAGGGACTGAACCCTACCCCCCTCTGGGGGACCTCTCTGTAAGCAAAGAGAAGGCATGGTAAGAGAACGTCCCACTTACGCCTCATGGCCTCAGGGAGGCCACCAATCATGCCTTTCAGGGTCTTGTTGAATCTCTCCACAAGACCATTCGACTGGGGGTGATAGGGTGTGGTGAACTTGTAAGTTACACCACACGCATCCCACAGAGACTTCATGTATGCAGACATGAAGTTAGTGTCTCTGTCAGACACTATTTCCTTGGGGAATCCTACACGGGTAAATATCCCCATCAGGGTTCTGGCCACCACCTGTGCAGTTACGGTCCTCAGAGGGATTGCCTCTGGGTAACGGGTGGCATGGTCCACCAAAACCAGGATGAACCTGTTGCCTAAGGCAGTTTTGGGGTCCAAGGGACCAACAATGTCGATGCCCACCCTTTCAAAGGGAGTGCCAACGACAGGAAGTGGAATCAGGGGGGTTTTAACCCTTTTTCCTGCTTTATCACTGGCCTGGCAGGTAGGACAGGATCTGCAGAACTTATCTGAGTGTGTCCTCATTTTGGGCCAATAAAAGTGGGTGACAAGCCTGTTAAAGGTCTTGCCCTGCCCCAAATGTCCTGCCAGGGGAATGTCGTGAGCCAGACCCAGTAGGAAGGTTCGGTAACATTGGGGGACCACCAGCATACGTGCTGCCCCAAAGCCCGGAACCTTAGACTCACTGTAGAGGAGATCATTCTCCCAATATAGGTGGTGATCGCCAGAGGCGTCGCCTGCTGCCTGGTTTGAGGCTTGTTTCCTCAAACCTTCCAGAGTGGGACATTCTTTCTGCGCCTTGCAGAATTCCTCCCTGGTGGGTCCACCCTCAACTTGCCAGCCAGCAAGCTCAGGTAAGTCACCCAGGGCGGCAATGCCTTCCCCAGTTGGCTCGGGAGCCTCCTCCTCAGGAGCCCCGTCAGCCACCGTGGGAACTGCTGGGGCCGGTTTCCCGCACCCCTGGTCCCTCCTCCTGGCAGCTCTCTGGGCCATCGTTCCAGGCTCCAGATGCCCTTGACCTCCCTCTCGGTCAGCCATGGACCGTGTGGTCATGCAGACCCACTCAGGTAACCCTAACATCTCCAGGTGAGACCTGAGCTCCACTTCTTTGCAAGCAGTGTGCTCAAGGTCATTGCCTAACAGACAATCTACAGGCATGGCAGGACTCACAGCTACTTTCAGAGTACCAGAGACCCCCCCCCCACTCAAAGGGAACCAGAGCCACCGGTAGGTGACTCTCGCGATTGTCAGTGACTCTGACCTGGTGGAATGTATTAGGTACTATCTGCTCTGTTGACACCAGCTGACTCTTGATAGTAGTCATACTGGCTCCTGTGTCACGCAGAGCCTCCACCTTCTGCCCATCAATGGTGACCCACTGCCGATACTTGGAAGTATTCCTGGGCATGTGGGCCTTGGGCACCATTTCTCCTTCTCCCAGGGACACTAGGGAAATCTCTACCTGCTCCCCAAAGCTAGTTGGGTCCATCTCCCCCCCGAGCGCTACACTAGTCAACCCAGGTGCCTGTCCGGTAGTGGACGGTGCCCTCTTGGGGCACTGTGGATCGCCTTTGTAGTGACCATATTGGTAACACTCCATGCATTTGGGGCTAGATTTCCCTGACTTGTCATATGTCCCTGGCTTTTTCCCAAATTTAGAAAAGGAAGGGTTGCCACCCCCTCCCTGGGAATTCTTTTGGGGGCCTTTAGAGAGTTCCTTATCTGCAAGTTTATCTCCCCCCTCTTTCTTCTGTTGGGAACCCTGACCACCTTTGTGGGAGTCCCCCCCAGGTACCTTCTTGGACACTCTGGTGCTAACCCAGAGGTCCGCCTCCTCAGCAAGCTTCCTGGGATCAGTCAGCTTACTATCCACTAGGTGCTGGCGCAAATCTGTATAAGTAACATTAAGCATATGCTCTCTCAGAATCAAGTCATATAAACCTTTATAATCTGCTACTTTGTTGCCCCGCACCCATCCATTCAGTGCCTTACTGGAGAAATCAAAGAAATCTACCCATGTTTGTGTGGTTTGTTTGGTGCTGTCCCTGAACCTCTGACGGTATCCCTCAGGGGTCAGCCCAAACTTGGCAAGTAAAGTGGCTTTCTGAAGTGGGTATGTGTTTTGATCCGGTGGATCCAATGTGAGAAGTGTGTCCCTCCCCAATGGCGGCACATAACCCCACATAGCTACCCCCCATTGCCCTTCAGGAACCTCATGAGCCCTTAGTGCAACTTCATAAGCAGCTAACCATTTATCTATGTCATCTCCCACCACAAAACTGGGCACCACATTTTTGGGTATACGAACCTTCTTTTCTCCAGCAGGTCCTGTCTGTATGCTGCCACCATTATTGCTGGATTCAGACTGTCTTGCCTTGATCTCCAGCTCCTTGAGACTCAGTTCATGAGCCAACAATAGTTTCTTTTCAGCCAAAGCTCTTTCAGCTTCCACTTGTTTGGCTGCTCTTTCAGCTTCCGCTTGTTTGGCTGCCCTCTCAGCTTCTGCTTGAATTTGTTTGGCTGTTCTTTCAGCTTCAATCTGTTTGGCTGCTCTTTCAGCCTCAGCTCGTTTGGCTTCTCTCTCTGGCCTCCTCTCCTCCTGTTGAGCCTCAATTTTCAGTTTTGCCATTTGCAATTGGAACTCCCTTTCCTCTCTCCTTTCCTCTGCGGTCAGGCTTTGCATGGAGACACTGCTCCCTGGTCTGGAAGGGTGCACAATTGCAGTGGTAACACCATCTACCGATAGTGAAAATTCCTCTGAGGGACCATGTTCTGGCTCCTCTTCCTCATCATCCTCTAAATGGGCTTCTGCCCAGGCCCTCAGCGCCACTTGAAAGTCCTCCTTTCTGGAGGCCCCTTGGGTGGGTACCCTCAATGCCCTGCAGAATCCTCTTAGTTGTTTGACCGTATATGCATCCAACTGGACTAGGTCAAAGTCCCCTGTCTGAGACCCAGTCAGAGACATGTTGAGTGAGGATTTAGTTTTTGAAAATTGTCAGGAAAAGAATCGGGTTTTCAAAAAGAGATAAAAACCAAGTTGACCTTCAACTGTGGGTAGGTAGTGAAATACTTAGCTACTGTATGTCACTGCACAAATACAAGTCCTATCCTCACCGCTGATCACCAATGTTAGAAATGGGGTTTTTGGTTGGCAGTCAGGTTACCCTCTGTCCAAGCAAAAGCCCTCACTCTAGTCAGGGTAAGTCACACACTATCCAAGATTATCCTGTGCCCACCCTCTGGTAGCTTGGCACGAGCAGTCAGGCTTAACTTAGAAGGCAATGTGTAAAGTATTTGTGCAATAAATCATACAATACCACCATATAGCACCACAAAAATACACCACACAATGTTTAGAAAAATATATAATATTTATCAGGATAATTGTAGGTCAAAAAGAATAAAGTTGCAATGGAAAATTGTAGAAATATCACAGGACAGTGATATAAAGGGGGTCATTCTAAGTCTGGCGGGCGGCGGAGGCCGCCCGCCAGACTTCCCCCTCTGAAATACATTCTAAGTTTTTCCCTGGGCTGGCAGGCGGTCGCCAAAAGACCGCCCGCCAGCCCAGGGAAAAACTCCCTTCCCACGAGGATGCTGGCTCGTAATCGAGCCGGCGGAGTGGGAAGGTGCGACGGGTGCTGTTGCACCCGTCGCGTATTTCACTGTCTGCCAAGCAGACAGTGAAATACTTGCAGGGGCCCTCTTACGGGGGCCCCGCGACCCCCCCTACCGCCATCCGGTTCCCGGCGGGTGGACCGCCGGGAACTGGA
Source organism: Pleurodeles waltl (assembly GCF_031143425.1). NCBI lineage: Eukaryota > Metazoa > Chordata > Amphibia > Caudata > Salamandridae > Pleurodeles > Pleurodeles waltl. Next base: position 813,591,520 of record NC_090446.1, on the reverse strand, counting down.
TGGCGGTAGGGGGGGTCGGAATCCCCTCGGCGGCGCAGCTAGCTGCGCCGCCTTGGAGGATTCAATAGGGCGGCGGGACACTGGCGGGAGACCGCCAGTGTTGCCGGTCTGACCGCGGCTTTACCGCCGCGGTCAGAATGCCCTGCGGGGCACCGCCGGCCTGTCGGCGGTGCTCCCGCCGACCCTGGCCCCGGCGGTCTAAGACCGCCGGGGTCAGAATGACCCCCAAAGTATCTTAAGTCTTTAGAATGTAAACAAAGTCTCTTTTAAGCACAAGTACCTGGTTGGGAGTGGAAAAATCTCCTCAGAGGGCCACAAGAGAAGAGGTGCGTGGAAAAAGGGTGTGTGCGTCGATTTCTCCCCAGCACACACAGACTTGTGTCGTTATTTTCCACGCGGGGAAGTCGGCGTCGTTTTCCGGTGCTCGGACAGTCTCTTTCTGTGGATCGCGGGGATTACCAGATGTCCCGGGTCTGTGCGTGGATTTTCCTGCTTGTTCTCCAACAGCGCGTCGGTCTGCGGGGCTGCGCGTCGAAATTACGATCTCACGGCAGGCGTCGCGTCGATTTCTCCTCTAGACTTCGATCTGCGGGGCTGCACGTTGAAATTCCGATCTCACGGCAGGCGTTGCGTCGATTTCTCCTCTAGAGGTCGGGCGGCGTTGTCCTTGCGAGGCCGTGCGTCGGATCTTCGATCGTCCCAAGAGCGTCGCGTCGATCAGCGTCGGAGTGCGGCGTTTTTCTCGCCGCGAGACAAGCTGTGCGTCGAAATTTTCGGCGCACGGAGCGTCCAAGTAAAAGAGAGAAGTCTTTTTGGTCCTGAGACTTCAAGGAACAGGAGGCAAGCTCTATCCAAGCCCTTGGAGAGCACTTTTACAGCCAGACAAGAGTTCAGCAAGGCAGCAGGGCAACAGCAAGGCAGCAGTCCTTTGTAGAAAGCAGACAGGTGAGTCCTTTGAGCAGCCAGGCAGTTCTTCTTGGCAGGATGTAGTTTCTGGTTCAGGTTTCTTCTCCAGCAAGTGTCTGATGAGGTAGGGCAGAGGCCCTGTTTTATACCCAAATGTGCCTTTGAAGTGGGGGAGACTTCAAAGAGTGGCTAAGAAGTGCACCAGGTCCCCTTTCAGTTCAATCCTGTCTGCCAGGGTCCCAGTAGGGGGTGTGGCAGTCCTTTGTGTGAGAGCAGGCCCTCCACCCTCCCAGCCCAGGAAGACCCATTCAAAATGCAGATGTATGCAAGTGAGGCTGAGTACCCTGTGTTTGGGGTGTGTCTGAGTGAATGCACAAGGAGCTGTCAACCAATCCCAGCCAGACGTGGATTGTAAGGCACAGAAAGATTTAAGTGCAGAGAAATGCTCACTTTCTAAAAGTGGCATTTCTAGAATAGTAATATGAAATCCGACTTCACAGGTCAGCAGGATTTTGTATTACCATTCTGGCCATACTAAATATGACCTCCCTGCTCCTTTCAGATCAGCAGCTGCCACTCCAACAGTGTATGAGGGCAGCCCCAATGTTAGCCTATGAAGGGAGCAGGCCTCACTGTAGTGTAAAAACGAATTTAGGAGCTTTACACTACCAGGACATATAACTACACAGGTACATGTCCTGCCTTTTACCTACACAGCACCCTGCTCTAGGAGTTACCTAGGGCACACATTAAGGGTGACTTATATGTAGAAAAAGGGGAGTTCTAGGCTTGGCAAGTACTTTTAAATGCCAAGTCGAGGTGGCAGTGAAACTGCACACACAGGCCTTGCAATGGCAAGCCTGAGACAAGGTTAAGGGGGCTACTTAAGTGGGTGGCACAACTAGTGCTGCAGGTCCACTAGTAGCATTTAATCTACAGGCCCTAGGCACATGTAGTGCACATTACTAGGGACTTATAAGTAGATTAAATAGTCCAATCAGGTATGATTCCAGGTTACCATGTTTTAGGGGAGAGAGCATATGCACTTTAGCCCTGGTTAGCAGGGGTAAAGTGCGCAGAGTCTATAAACCAGCAAAAACAGTGTCCACAAAGTGGAGGGAGGCAGGCAAAAAGTTAGGGGTGACTACCCTAAGGCTGTCAGGTCTAACATAATGTATTTATAAAACAAAAATAGCTTCCCCATATGCCCATACTTGAAGTCGTCGCTTGGTGGTCTATACTACTTCCTACCCATTCTAGCAAACCACTCCCCACCCATCCCTGTCACGTCCATTTTTTTATCAAGTTTTATTTGTTTGTGAGAGCATGGCAAATGCAATTTGCTCTTTATTTAAGTGCTTTTCCGAGCAGCTTTATTTTTTTTAGCTGCTCTAAATTGGCTTAGAATATTAAATATAATTTTAAAAAACGAGAGTCATATCATGACATGTGTATGCATGTGTTACGCTTGTGCTCACGTCACCACATATGCACATGCGTGAATCGTGATCCATAAAGCATGGGCTTGCGTCATGACACTTGGCAGCCACCTTGGAATAGATCTAATTTATTCGGCGATCTATTTCAAGATTTCCGAAAAAATCGTGTCCCTACTTTTTAACACGTGATTGTGCATGTCATTATAAATAAACTCCTGAACAGACAATGAACAGACACATCCAAAAGTTTGTCTATTTATAGCTTGAAACCATTGGCCTTGTAAGCGCTTGTTTTTAACTGAAGTTGGCTACATACAATCAAAGATAACAAAGGTTTGTGGTAATGTTCACACATTTTTCATTATTGTCAATTTACACGCTACTTTCATTGTATTGCCAAAGTACTAGGTGTGAATGACTAGTAAAATTCGATTTCTATGACTCATTTATAAACTTGGAACGTTAACACGTGTCACTAAATTTTAGCTGAACAATGCAGCGTAACCAGAGCGTGTGCTCGACGGGCCTATTTAAAACATTGTGCGATTTTGGCTCAGGGCAGCACAAATATGTGCACAAACCTGCACTTTTCTTTCCCTTAGCTAGTCGGACAATTGCTAGATACACAGCTCAGTGCGATTTCCTTTGGGGCCTGGAAAAGTAAAAATGTAGTTCGTCAGCTTCCAGTTGATGCAGCCTGATAAAGAAATGCTGGGGTCCAGATAGTTTAGTCCCCATTGAGAGAGAACATGGCTAGGGATTTCTGAACATCTCATCAGTCATCTTCAGGCCATATATATTGAAAATTATCTTAAAACAGATTTTTTTCGTTACTTACATTGGTTTTATGTCATTAAAATTAAAGAACGCCCTGTTTTTTTCCTACTGTACCTTCTAAATGTATAACTATATATTTCAATGTTTTTAATGATTCTCACTGTAATATAAACTGAAGTAAAAAACATACACAATGGAGAATGCTTAATATTTAAAAAAAACATTATTGAGGTATTTGGCAGGGTCTGGAAATATATTAGAATAATAACAGATAGAAAAATACAATACCATAAGTTAGGGTGCAGTATATTATTTTTCCATGTCTATTATTATTTGAGACTTTTTTGCATCTTTTTAAGACTCTTGGTATGTGTTTGAAATCCATAGTTGTAAGATAAAAGCAAACATTCATATTTGGCCTTATGTATAAAGCTGGGCTTGCTGGAGGGAAAGTGTGCTTTTTAGGGTCGAGCCTGCGTTGCATGCACTCGCACATGCGTATCGCAGCGAGGCGCTTTAGGGTTTAGAATAGGGCTCGTAGCCCTGTCGACGTCATGTCAGTGTTTTTCATTGGTTCGTGGGCTTGCCTAATAAAATCTGCTTGCTTTCATTAGTCGAAGGCATGCATACATCATGCCTTTTCTGGTGGCTAGCCCTCCTCGAGGCTCGCTGTTTTCTGTCCGGCTCGTGGACTACTTTTTCTCTAATTTACTAGCGTGATTTCGCTTGGCAGAAGTCGAGCACTTTACAAAGTTAATTACACTTTTTCGGTTACATACATAAATGCACTTTTGCCGATAGGTGAAAAGTCGGGTTAGGAAAACTCCTGTTGTAAACACAACACTATCAGCTCTAACATGAGCAAATGCGAGACCCGTTGCATTGTAAATGCTTGTTCTTTCTTGGTAGAAGCGTAGTAAGCCCCTTCCTATTCCTTGCTACTTTGAATGCACCTATGCGGTACAACACGAGGATGGGAAAGGCATGCATCATGGACATTTCTCTTTTTTTATCCTTTCTTTTTCGTCTCCGATGGTTTTAACACTGACTGTTTACATCTCTTCCCCTCAACATCTGTTTCCTTACAAATATATTTTTCATGCTCTTCTCCATACACCTTGTATCTTGCTAGCTCATTCAGATGGCCCAACAAATCCTCTTTTGCTTTCCATCCTGTATGATCTTCCAATGAATTTTTTTGAACCGGATAGGGAGAGTCATAAAAAGGCAGTTCATTGCTTCCATGTCCCTTATCCTCACCAAAGTCATTAGACATGTGGTGAAAACCACCCTGTGAATGTAAATTCCAGAAAAATGCAGGAAAATCAAACACTTCCCACCATGTTATGCATAATAATAATTGCAAAAAGAACAGATGACGGACGGAATGCTGAACAAATCAAGCATTAACCATCAGTCACAGATCTGGGCCTAAATCCATATTTTTTTTGCTTGCCACACCATTCCAGTTTGGACCCAGCCATATGCAAATCAGTCTTGGCCCTGCTCACCACAGGAACAGTCCAGCCCAAACTGCCAGGCCAGGTCCTCCCTGGACCGGAATCAAACATCCTGGGACTGGTTTTGGGTAATCACCCCTCATCAGCCAGGCTAGCTTGAATCCTGTGATATAGCGAGCATGGGGCCCAAGTCTGAGAATAACTATCCCACTTGGGGTGACAAACGCAATCAGAACAGATGGTGGGTGGGATGCCAAACAAATCAGACACCAAAATCCATCACAACAAAGGTCTTAAGGCAATGGTGTCTGAGACGCATTCGAGACCCAGCTCTTCAAGAATAATAAAAGCTGAGGTGCATTGAAGGACCAAAAACAAATGTCTGGCGAACCTTTTCTCCTCAACCTGAAGCATATTACCATCTTGTACCCCCTAATACTACTGCCATAGGCTATTGCGGCCACACATTTAGCATTATAAATTTTGAGAAGGGGCTCAATTGGCTTCCTACACAACCTAGCAACAAAATACTGTACTGCTCCCCATGTGCAAGCAAACATTAATCTTTTAGGCGTAAGAACGGGACCTCAAGCATTCCTATTATCAATACCCACGTAATTAAAAGTGGGCACTTGTGCAATGTTAAGTTTGATATAATACAACGCTTTATATTTTGTAGGCTTAACTCCAACAACCATTGTATCTGATTTTGTATGATTTATGAAAAGATTTAAATGATTCATAAGATCAGAACCAGTGTTTAGTAAAAATTGCATCCCCACAGCCATCCTCGAGATGAGGACAGCATTGCCTTTATAGAGCAGAACTGGAATCACATGATGACCTACGCAAGGAACATCAAATTTCTTCTCAATTAATATAGCCTCTAGGCAATTGATGTAGATGGTGAAAAAAAAGGGGCAGGGTGCATCCCTGCCTGACACCACGGGTTAGTGAGAAATATCTTGAACATCGTCCATTCTCCCAAACCTAGCAGGCGTGAACATATCCCTATGTAAGTCCCACAAAAAGGACACCAGTACCTGGTCTTTCCCTAAAGACATCATAGCCCATAACTTAGTGGGATTTACTCAATCAAAAACTGAGGTAAGATCCATTAAACCTAAAATTGGGGTGCCCATGTTGGCCACAGTGTACTTCTGTGTTATTAAATATAGGTTCAGGGACTGGTCGGTGGTACCAGTACCAGGCTTGAACCCATACTGTAAGTCTGATATGATGCTGTTCTCTTTAGCCCATAAGGATAGACTTTCCAGGATCACCTGGCCCAAAACCTTGACAGTTGTATCAATCATGGATATGGACCTATACTGTCTCGGGTAACTTGAGTGCCTTTATAAAAAAAGGGACAATAATGGACTGTGCCTACAAACCTGGCAAGCAAAGTACCACAGCACCATTTAATAATTTGAATAACAAGGGTGCCAAAATAAGAGATAAGAGGAATGGACCTAAAGAGATCCGCTGGTACTCCGTCAGGACCTGGAGCCTTATTTCCAGCCAATCTCGAGATGGACCCTGCTATTTCTGAGAAAGAGAGGTTTGTCATTGGCGTAAAAGACTGGGAAGGATAATCTGACCCTTGCTCTAAAGAATAGATGTGAGAAAAATAGTCAAATAATTTTTCTTCTTCAATCACAGAAATCAGGGAGGGTGCGTCCACTGACCCTGAAAAAGGGGTCTTGACAACCCGCCAGAAGGTAGCACTATTATGAATATTGCCCACACTTATTATTTGTTCCCAAGCTTCAGCCTTTAGGGATTCTTTCCTTTCTTTGCAAACCTTCATATATTGGCTACACAGAAAACTGACATCCACTCCATCCCTAGTGATGCATTTAAGGGAATTCTTTAAATCACATTGGGCATTAGAGCATGCCTGATCAAAACACCATTGTACCTTGGTGACAAGATGATCTCTACTGGTTGGTCTCAGAGTACTCGAGTGAGTTTGGACTCAGCAAATCCCTTGGAAGGCAAATTACTCAGAGACCCCCTTCAGTCTGAGAAAGGTGTGGGTTTGGCTACTGCCAGAAAGCCTTTGGGGAGATAACATGCCTCGGGAATGGGTACAAGTTTGGTGGCAGCCGTCAATGAACACTCTCTTTGATGTAGTAAGGCCCACTCAGTTGAGAAAAAATCACATTTTCTTGATACACAGAACCTATATTTCTCTGGACAAGCTTTCCAGAATGAAGGTAGGAGGGGTGGTAGAATGTGCTAAATGTGGAACACGGAATGCAACTGACATCCACATGTCTATGGATTTCTCAGATGTTTATTCTTTGCTGTAAAGGATTGCTGCATTGCTGTTGCCCTGCTGCCTTGCTGGCCCCTGGCTCTGCTGAGAAGTGCTCTCCAAGTGCTTGGATTGAGCTTGCCTCCTGTTGTTGAAGTCTCAGGGCCAAAAAGACTTCACTTTCTGCAAAGAAATCCTTGTGTGCCGAAAATTCGACGCACAGCCTGCTGGAAACGACACACAGCCTTCCCGCAATGAGAAAATTGCAGCACAGCCAAGCCGGAATGATGCAGCCCAACTTCCAGAGTGACGATCGACGCATCGCCTGCATTGCGACCATAAATTTGCAACACAGTCCACTGGATCGACGCAGAGCCGAGCTGGAATGACACAGCATGACTTCTTGGACAGAGAATCAACACAGCACCTGCCATGCACCAGAAAATCCAATGTATCGTGCTACTGGAACAGTGCAAGCCTGTGACTTCACCCCCGCACGCTCAGGATTTCCATGCAGCGTCCCTGGGTGCAACAAAGATCCCCACACCTCAGTGAGGAATCTGGACCTCACGCCAAAGAAACAACGCAACTCCTGTTTTGAGGGAAAAGAAACGATGCATCATCTGTGGGCGCCAGAAAATCTAATGCATGCCCTCTCTTTTTCCACGCAACCTCCTCCTCTGCGATCCTCTGGAGTGTCATTTTTTGACGCACACCAGGTACTTTGAAAAACCAAGCATTCATTGTCTGTTTCTTATCCAAAGACTATTTTACAACTCTTGAAATTCATATTTCAACTTGTGCTTATTGCAAATCTTGATCGTTTTGACCTAAATCTACTCAGATAAATATTACATATTTTTCTAAACCTGTGTGGTGTATTTTTATGGTTTTTATACTGTGTTATTGCATGATTTATTGCACAAATACTTTACACATTTACAAAACACTCTCGAGTATATTGAGGCAAAGTCTCCCCCTTATTATTTTTGGGCAACCTCGAAGATCCGAAGTGTGGAGCAGAGAAGGGAGGAACATGCTGTTTTACTCTATCCTTCTGGCTAGAAGAGAAATTTGTCAGAAATGGGTGGCAGTGTCTCCTCCTGTGCACATGGAGTGGCTTATTGCTCTTTTATGCACGGCTAAAATGGATAGAGAAGTGGTAGGGTCAAAAAAGAAAAAGGAGAAACTGTGGGTCCCCCTGATGGAGTGGAGGGGAAATCCATGGTTCTAGTTGAGGTCAGGTGAGGGTAAAAGATGAAATCCAATGATTAAACACCTTTCTCACTCTCCAGCCACATTGGTCTTTCTAGGGAAGGCTGAGTGAGAAAGAATTAGTCATCCTAGCATAGGTCATCTCCACATACGGGAGGGTGCAAAAGGGTACGGTATGGAGGTGGACTTGGAGTCTGAGGTAAACGAGGACAAAAAAAAGAAAAAAAAACAAACAAAAAAAACACGATCTCTACTGGGAACAGTAAGGGCATTCCTCACAGCTGCACAGAATACAGTGAACACATTTAAAGCGACTTTGGGCACAGATTAAGGGCTTAAGCAGCATTCGCTCTTACTACTCCACTGACAAAACAATGTACCTTACAACGCCTAGCACTGCCAACTTTGGAACTGAGGAATTAGGCTTGTGTCCCAGCCTCAGCTCAATATCCCATGATTCTGGGCAAATCACCTAATCTCTGTATTTTTATTTGCTTCTCATGTAAAGGCCTTGGGCCAAGTTCATACTTCCTAAAAGAAAAAAAAAAAGAAACTCTTGGCCCTACTTGGTTTCATCTCAGTCACTATGACCATGTCTGTTCAGGCCTTTGGATATGCAGACTTCATTATAAATAATGTAATATACCACTAAGTACTCAGGGCAGTGTTTTGCTTCTCATGGTGCCATTCCAAGCCCATTCTGTATGCCTTGCTCACTTTCTACTGTGCAGCATTTCCTTCTTTATGGAAATGTCAGCAACCTTCAGTATCACCAGATTGAGGATGCTTAACGATAATTACATAGTGTTTGAAAAATACTGTACCAGAGGGTAGTAAGTGAAGAATAAAATATTATGCAGTGTACAGATTAAGGGACAATGGGGGTCATTCCAGCCCGCCAAACTTCCCCCGTCAAAAGACCACTCCGCGGTCAGAAGACCGCGGGGGCCATTTCAACTTTCCCGCTGGGCCGGCGGGCGCCCGCCAAGGGAGCGCCCGCCGGCCCAGCGGGAAAGGCCCTGCAACACAGGAGCCGGCTCCGAATGGAGCCGGCGTTGTTGCAGGGGTGCGACGGGTGCAGTTGCACCCGTCGCGATTTTCACTGTCTGCTAAGCAGACAGTGAAAATCATGCTGGGGCCCTGTTAGGGGGCCCCTGCACTGCCCATGCCAGTGGCATGGGCAGTGCAGGGGCCCCCAGGGGCCCCACGACACCCATTCCCACCATCCTGTTCCTGGCGGTAAAAACCGCCAGAAACAGGATGGCGGGAAGGGGGTCAGAATCTCCATGGCGGCGCTGCAAGCAGCGCCGCCATGGAGATTCAGCCCAGCCAGGGGTAATCCGGCGGGAAACCGCCGGATCCGCTTTTCTGACTGCGTCTTTACCGCCGCGGTCAGAATGGGCAGGAAAGCACCGCCAGTCTGTTGGCGGTGCTTTCCGTCGGTCACGGCCCTGGCGGTTTTTACCGCCAGGGTCGGAATGACCCCCAATATGTTTGTCTTAATGCGTGTCCTACGACTTGCGTTAGAATGAGACTGCTGGATTACGGGCAGCAGCAGCACCATTTATGGTCGACTGAGTCAATCCCACACAGTCTTGGCATCTGTCTGCCCAATCCTTTCAGCTAGCTAGAAGCACCTCACCAAAACATATAAGAAAAGGTGATTTGTGGCAGCTTGAAACATGGGGAAGTTGTGGTTGACAAGTCTCACCCCTTTCTCTCATTAGCAAAAGGCCTCACACACACACATAGGCCAAAGAAAGAGATGCATTATGATTGTCAATACTTTTATTCAAAAGACTGCAATCTACAATAAAATGTATGGGTCACAATTATTAGGGCAATGAGACATAATAGTATTCGGCTAGTCATGACCAGTGGGACAGTCCCAACATATTGGAATAAAATACATAGATGATTTCTACCCAACCCCTAACTCCTAAGCGAGAGCATGGCAGTGATAGCCCAATCTGTCCGTACTTTGTCCATGAGCAGAGCACCCACCCCCACTATCTGGAAGATGGAGGTCTGCCTGCATCTCTGGGGTTGGCTGTAGAGACAGGGCCTAGGTCAGCAAGAAAATAGTATGCAACATGGACAGAAACCTGGCTGGAATGTCCTCCCTGTTGTCCCATGGCCTATATGGTGTTTTTATAAGAAATACATTTTTGTTCCATGAAAACGACCGAATATGGGCATGTGCCTAATTGTCAAACTGTTTACATACTCTTTTGGCGACAATTGCTAACTGGATTATCATGTACTTGTTCTTATCAACCTTGGACAGGTGAAATGTTGTGCACAGAATAATAATAACAGTGCTTTTGAATAATCACAAAGTTACAGCTGATTAGGAAATAACATCCCAGCTGAAAGCAGGCTAACTAAAAATGAAAACAACTGAATAAATCAAATAAGAACACATATGTAGGTAAAAGGGCACAGGCCTAAGCTAAGCAGGTGGAAGGTGGATAAGATGCAAAGTCTGAGAGTCACTTGTGCAGTTGAAGGTCTTACCTGAAGAAGTGAGCCTAAATTGCAGTATTCTTTCACCTCTTTACACCCTGTTTACCATAACATTTATGGAGTATGTTTTGGAGTTAAGGAAAGCTGGTGGAGGAGGCAATGAAATTCCTTTAGTGTTGGGAGGACGCTGACATGTATACACATATTAATGATAAGGTGGAATCTGCCTTCTTCAGATGGGTCAAATTGGAGACACATGCCACAACCTGCCATATCAGGCTGGTCTGTGCATGCAACTCCTAAGCTTCCCTGTATCCATGCCGGAAGAGATACTGGAGTTCTTTCTGCAGGGAAATGGGTAAAGGGGTGAAGGAAAGTGCAAGAGATATGTGAGGTCCACTCGGACAAAACATAGCAGGAACTGTAAATAAAGATGCATGTAGCTACAGATGAAATGCCAGATTTTGATATAAGATGTTGACTAACCCGTGAGAAGTTAACGAGTGGCTGGATTCTGGAAGTTGTTGGAGATTGGCCCCAGTCTACAAGTCCAGCATGGATATGAAACTATACATTCAAGAAACATTGAAGGAAGAAAAATGAAGAGCAACAAATGTGCGCGCCGCTCGTAACACTATAGGGCTACAATAACATAAGAGAGGCGAGCACAGAAGCAAGGTAGGTAACAGCTATCAAGGTTAGAGTAAATCCACCACTCCAATAGTTTGCAAGAGCAACACTGACGAAAAAGGAACTGCCCTATACTATCACTGGCACATGGGACCTATAATTAGTTGCAAAACATGATATGAAGTAAACTGTCATCTTAAATTTAATCGGGATGCCAATAGCAAGAGTTTATACACATCTGTTCATAGATGTATCATCTTTGAATGGGAAAAATAGTCAGACATAAATCCAGTGCTGGCATCAGGAAAAAAAATCAAAATGCTATGCCCTGCTTAGCTGTCAAAAGTCTTCATTACATGTCTAACCTATCCAAATCCTTACACCTTATGTCCAAGTACAATGAGAACAGTATCCCAGACTAAATCTTGATATGCATGTCACATATCACTGGTACAATGGTATATCACCTGAGAACTCATAGCCTCACTGAAAATAGTAGATTCTAGCAACAGGAACACCAATTGAGAGAATATTTTGCCTTTAGGAAATGCTTTGTAAATGTGCCAAAAAATCGCAAATAGGAAATCCATATTTGGGATTTCCTATTTAGGGAAGCACAACATCTGATTTCTACAAGGGTAGAAATCTCATGTTGTGATTCCCTAAATGCCTTTTACATAGGAAAAGCTGTTTTGCATTTCTTACCGGGCCAAAATTGTGTTTCGGCCCATTAAGAAATACAAAAAGCCTCTATTCATCTGGCCCATGGTTTCTACTTCTGAATGTGTCTCACCTTGTATCTGTGGTATGTAATGGGTATATAGATAGGAAGGGTGTCTCACAAGCCTTCTTTAATAAAAGTTTAGGCAGCAAGTGATTGTGCATCCATAGGAAATGGGATGAGTTGAAAGTACTGAGGAGCTTGAACTTTCTTCTTTCATAGTTTTGAATGATACACCTCCTGGGAAAAGTCAACAAGTGAGTCGCTTGTGTTGGCAGTGATGGTGGGGTATTATAGCAATAAAAAAAATTCTAGCTTTCACATCAAGAATATTTAGTTCTATTAAGGCCATGGAGGCGAGGATTATGCTTCTATCTCTTTACTGCCCAAAACACAGCAGCCATTGAAAACGTTCAAAACAAGAGACTACAAATCCCAAGATCCCTGTAGTCCATAACACCATCCAATCATAAGTACCATACACATATAAATGCGTCCAAGAACACAGTCCTTCCTATTTCTTTGTTACAAATTGAAATGCCTGGCTATCCAAAAAGTGACAGTCTTCAAACAAATCCTTTTCCGCATCGCTGACCAACAGGGTCCCAGACTTCTAGGCAGATCTCCGTCCCTCAGACATCAACCACTTTTATCCGCACCCAGGATAAACAAAATTGTACCTGTAATATACTACTACCAATAAGAATGAAAACGGGTGGGTACTCACATTTCATAAGATATAACATTAATTCAATGCAAATCACATAACATATTAAGTTATGGGTGGGATAATCCTCACCTCCGTGTCCTTAATTGAATTGAAAATTCTTGACTCGAAAGCTAGAATTTGTTTTATGCTATGTCAGAACAGGATGCTTCGGATTATGCTAGTTCAAAGTTGTTCTACCACCACTGAAGCAATAGGTTTATGAAAAAACACCTTGAATGAGGAATCTGAAGAACAATCTGCTGCCTTCATAAGATCCTCTAATCTAGATCCTGAATAAAAAGCCTTGGATGCCATAGTACCTCTAGCTGAATGTGCTCCAAAATTAGAAATATCAATACTGGCTTCATTTAGCAACCATTTGACCCATCTGACTACAATGGCTGAAGACACTGGTCTAAAAGGCTTCTGTAAGGAAATAAGTAATTGCCCTTGTAAATCCCTACGTACTTCATAAATAGATTCTTCATACGCTTTTAAACATTTGACAACACATAACTTCTATGATGTGGAAATGCAGTATAAGAAATACATTTAGAAGCCGTTATTGTTCTTTTTTAAATTGATAAAGACACCCCAGAAGGAGTAAATACTCTACCTGCTAAATCAAGAGCTTTCACATCCGAGACTCGTCTACATGATATTAGAGAAAGAAGAACAGTTAGTTTTGCCGACATCTGCTTACGTGAGAGATCCTCATTGGAGGGCCATGCCTTCAAGAAACGTAAGACTATGTCAACGTCCCACAAAAAAGAATACTTAGTTTGAGGAGGATTGGTGAATCCGACTCCCCTTAAAAGTTTGCATACTAACAGGTGATCACCTACTGGTCTACCTTCCAGATGAGGATGACCTGCAGAAATCGCAGATCTAAAGTTATTAATGGTTCTGTAAGCCATACCCTGGGAAACCAGTTCTAAAAGAAAATTAATGATCATATTAATGCCCGTTCCCATTGGGTTAATACATTGTTCACTACACCAACTAATCCATCTTTTCCAAGATGACTTATATCTCTTATAAGTGGAAGGATCCCAGGATTGGGACAAGAAAAACAATGCATTGTTCGAAACTCCTGGCACTTGCCAACGTCTCCTGAAAGTCTCCATGTCATGAGGGACAACTAACCTCGTCAGTAGCAAAGGATGGGGACATCCTGCCGGCTCCGACAGCAGAAGTTGTTGGTGCGAGATGAGCAGAAGATGACCACAAAAGAGCACCATTGCCACTGGGTACCAGGCTGCGTTTTCCAGAGGGGAGTTATCAAAACCAGCTGTTTCCTCACCTGAGAGAGTACTCTGAATCATGGAGAAAGGAGGAAAAGCATATAAGAGTCCTGTTTCCCAAAACTGGAGAAACGCGTCCATTCCCACAGCTAGAGGATCTGGTCTCCAACTGAAGAACCAGGGAATTTGAGCTTTCAGTTGAGAAGGAAACAGATTGATAGAACATGGACCCCAACTCCGATTGAGTTTGGAAAAGATCTGAGGATGCAGTTTCCAATCGCTGCTGTCTCTCAGAAAGCGAGAGTTCCAGTCCGCTACCATGTTGGATTTTCCCAGAATGTACTCTGCTACTAAATAAATCTGGTTCTGAAGACACAATTCCCAGAACTCTTTGGCTATCGACACAAGAACTTGGGATCTGGTGCCCCCTAGACAATTTATATATTATACTGCTGATATGTTGTCCATGCGAAGCAGGATACAACAACTCGCTTTGGGAGGAGAAAGAGAATGAATCACAAATGCTCCAGCCAGAATCTCCCGACAACTGATGAGGACAAAAGACCCCCCGTTTCTATCGCTCCACAACGGGCTCCCCAGCCCCCTAAGGCTGGCGTCTGACCATCACTACTTCCAAAATGGCCACAAAAATTGCTCTGCTGTTCCAGGCATCCATGTGCCCAACCACCAGGCGATCTCTGCTCTGGCCTCCTCCGACAAAAAAAATCTGTTCTGAGTATGACAGACCCTTGCGAACATGAAAAATCTTCAAAGTTTGCAGGGCCCGGTAGGGAAGTGGTCGAGCATGAATGGATGAGGCCAGTAGATCCAGGGGCTAGGGTCTTCAATTATATAGTCTGAGAGACAATGGATCTCCTCAACACTTTCTTTATGGAAATCCTCTTTGCAAGAGGCAACAAAAGCTGTGCCCTGATAGAATCTACCCAGAATCCTAAAAATTCTATTCTTTGGGAGGGAATCAGGCTTGATTTCTATGCATTGATAAGGAAACTGAGATCTTGAAGAAGTTGCATGATCCAGTACAAATGCATCAGTAGAGTTTCTTGTGACTGAGCCATGATCAGGATATCGTCCAAATATATGATGAGCTGAACCTCTCTTTCCCTGAGACATTGGACGGAAGAAAGTCCAAAGGGAAGGACCTTGAACTCATACCATTGGTTTTTCCAGACGAATTGAAGAGATCTTCAATGTGGAGTGAAAATGGGAACTGAAAGATAAGCGTCTTTTAGATCTAGTCGTACTAGATAATCTTTCTCCTGCAAGAGATCCATCAAAAGATGAATACCTTCCATCTTGAAGTGCCGGTAAAGGATCCAGGAATTGAATTCCCATAGATTGAGTACCAGACGAGAGCCTCCGCCTTTCTTTTGGACCAGGAAAATGTAATTGATGAAACCTAAGGGCAGAGGAACTGTTTCAACTATAGCCTTCTTGTGAAGCAAGGCTGATATCTTTAGATCTATGAAATTGTTCTCTGCTTGGGAAAAAGGGAGGGTTCGTGGAAGTGTGGATTGAAGGGTGGGAGCATAAAATTCCATTCTGAACCCCGTAACAGTTTGCAAGATCCAGGGAACTTGTGAAATGCTCTCCCAAGCTTGTACGAACTCTTTTATTCATCCCCCCAATGTTACTTCTGTAAACGGAATAATTCTCACCTGTGGAAACATTATCTGATGCTGAGGAACTGCCTCTGTAGCCACTACCTCTGCTGGGTCTGGAAGGGTAGAACCCAGTTGTAACATATGTGTTACCTCGTCCTCTCTGTGAGAAACCTCCTGAGGCCTGGTAGAATCCTCGGCCTGATGCTCTACCTCTGAAATGTCCAGCCCTAGCAAAAAGGCCACTACTGAACATCTTTTTTATAGAAGGCTGGGCTTTATCTAGAGCGGGAGCCACGTACTTCCCCAGCTCCTTCACAAATTTGTCGTCAAATAACATGCCGTTTGCCATTGAACTCGCCTCATTAGGCGCTAGTTCTTCCAATTTTGGTTCTATCCTCATGAGAAAGGAACATCTTAGTTCAGTGGACATTGCACAGTTAGCATTACCTAACAAGCACATAGCCCGTTAAGCCCATTCTAGAATAGCATTCATATTTAACGGCTCCTTAGCCTCTTTCACATGCGCTGCTAATTCTAAGATTTTGGTGATGGGCCAGAAATGTCAAGTAGTTTATCCTGACAGCCCTTCAAGGCTCGATCAAGGCCTTTTTTTGGACCTTAGATAATTTCTTCATAAAGGTTGCTAGCCTTGGATCTAAATCAGGCGTTTCCACCACTTTGCCCAGAAGTGAGGGACGTGGACATTCAGAACGCAATGTACTACAGACATCCCGGTCGAATCCTTTTCATATCCTGTCCTGAACATAGTGTGCATTGGTGCAAGGTATCCACTCTGTGGATCTGGGAAGTATAATAACCTGTGGGTCAAAAGATAAGTTGAGAGTCTTCTTCAAAATTTTGGATTTTTGCTTGCTCTGGCCAGCTGGTTTAGGGTCATCCAATGCTTGGTCTGAGTCAGAGGAATGTGAGGATGTTGATTTGGACGCATCCAGTGCTATCAGGGATGGACCTGAAGTCGGGCCTGATGGACCTAACAAAGAGAAAGGTTCATACTCATTGTCCTTTAGTACTGAGGCTGCCATTTGCGCAAGAATCTCTGATGACGATGGAACAACAGAGGCTCTCTGGGCAAGGCCCAAGTCAGGTGTCAATTCCTTTCCAGACACATTCAAATTAGGAGTCCGTCCCCTGAGTTCTCCTTGGCCATACCTCCTCATTGGGGCTGTAAAGGGCTTCAAGGCTTTGATTAAGGCTTGATTCACAGAGTCCTGGACATGAAAACTCAAGGACTCCACTAATCTCTCCTCCATGTGCTGGCCTTCAGTCCCCTCAGGAAAGCCCTGATAATATTCATCCGCCTCAGTGTCATATGCCATAATTTTGATTATGAGGACTGAAGTGATAAAAGGGGAGTTGCCCAGCAGGTTAAAAGAAAGCACAGGGTGCTTGTTTGAGGCAACACTATTCAGTGGAGGGAGCTCCTGCAATTCCTGAGGCAGAGCCTTACATCGATTTAGCGTCTCGTAAGGCATTCCAGGGCCCGGAAGTGAGCTCAGTCTGATCGGCTCACCACACACGCAATACTCTCTCCGAAATACTCGAAGTCAGAGCAGTTCATCTGAGTGCATGCACGGTAGTAGAAATAGAAAGAGGACATCGTCCTCAGGTCTACCGATCTCACGGAGCGCGCAAAGCGTGCTGTGCGTCACACAATCAAGTCGGAGATACCAGAGTAGGAGCAGCGCTCTGAATTAACCTTTTTAGCAGGTCAGAGATCTCCTGCTCACGTTATGGCATCTCCCACATGACCCGACCCCAGATGGTGGAACGGGGCGCACATGAGATGACAGGAAGAGGCACTGTGATGACACGTCGCTGATATAAAACAACACATCAATAAAACCACTTCACATTACTTTCAGTAAGAGATAATGAAATGCACTTAAAGCAGGCTGCGAGCAGCAAAGAAAGAGGAAGGACTCTGTTGTTGAACGCATTTATACATGTACGTTACCTATGATTGGACAGTGTTATGGACTACAGTGATCTTGGAATTTGTAGTCCCTTGTTTTGAACATTTTCATTGACTGCTGTGTTTTGTGCAGTAAAGAGAGAGAAGCATAATCCGAAACCTCTGGGCCTGACATAGAATTCAATTAGACCTATAACATACTGTTGTCTCCTGGGACTGTGTGTGATTGACATGCTACAGTGTAATCTCTGTGGTTATTTTTCATTAAAGTCAGTGAGAGGATGTCTTTGTTTCTGGAAAATTTAGTGCCAAAAGAAATGCGGGGGTTGCTCAATACCTTTCTAAGTACTATTTACTAGTCATCAATGCAATGATGTGTTAGAGTGGGAAGAATGGGAAATTTCTGCCAATTGCCATTGTCTTGATTTCTGTCTGCCTGCATCTGTTTCTTGCAGTGCAAATCTCAATGTTTTGTGACCCAAATATACAATAATGGGGTGGCGGTGCTGCTGGAAGGTGATGGTTGCTCTTTGGAGTAAGAGGATGTGATATCTTTTCAGCATATCACCCTGTCAGGTGCTTCTTTTTACAGTGATATGTGAGGAAGACTTACACAGGATGGTTGGGATGTTCTAAGCTTTGCCAATGATAATATTAAATCTAAATATGAGGTGTTATTTCCAGAGATTTGTGACATTCATGGAATTTGCTTTTACATAACTGCTCAAAATTCATCAAAAGTATGTGAACTTTTGTCAAATGCAGACTGACATTCAGTGCTATTTGTTAGTATGTGTCCCTGTGTCCATTTAGGATGCACAAAACACAAGAACTGCAAACAGTAGCTGTCCTTGTAGTTGTACATGTATTTTCAGGTAGTAGATGTTCACACTTGTTTAATAGGGAAGTGACCTTCACAATACTTTTGAAAGAGTGGTCAATAGCTTTCATTATTAGTGGTTCAGTCCCTGCGGTCCAGTCAAAAAGTGTATACTATCTTACACTTTTTGATCTTCTACCTGAAGATATATTTAGGATCACAAGGTCAGACTAAAACTGGCGCACCTGCCATGTGAGACAATGCTTTTTTGATGTACAAACCAT
This sequence comes from Pleurodeles waltl, assembly GCF_031143425.1. Taxonomy (NCBI): domain Eukaryota; kingdom Metazoa; phylum Chordata; class Amphibia; order Caudata; family Salamandridae; genus Pleurodeles; species Pleurodeles waltl. Next base: position 813,573,031 of record NC_090446.1, on the reverse strand, counting down.
CTTAGCCTTGAAAAAGCCATTGAGGGGCAAAACACATATTGGCTGTCCTATGTTCTCTTCTGCCTTGCAATTAATTAGAGGCTTTCATTTGTTTCCAAATACTTATGTGACGGATAGTACATAGTCTCTGACCACTGTTTCAAACTACACTATTATTATTATTATTATTATTATTATTATTATTATTATTATTATTATTATTGGAAATTGATTACTTTAGCATACTTGAATATATTTATTAGTTGTGGGCATACGGGTATGGCCCTCATAGGATAAGCAGTCAATACTGCCAACAAGCCATTACTAGTCAGCATAACCCCAGAACTACTGTTACCTCCCCTTCCTTGATTCCCATAGGATGTAGTATAATGCTTAGAGAGAAAGTAGATCCCTTTTGATGTTTGCCTGTGTAGATGAAGGATATACCCTATCCAGTCTGTAATTGTTTCACATCATATTCTGTGTATTTCCTTTCCAATTTGAATATTTCTTTGTAAAACAATAGCAAGAAAATGATCCACAAACTTTCCAGTCATGGAATTAACCTTCCAAACATTGCAACAACCTCTGAGAAAAAACTTACAATTTATCAAATGGTAATATAACAGAAGAGAAACAGAACAGAAAATATATAAATATAATTTTACCCCACATGTGGGGTTAGGGAGTGAAACACTTCTCAAGCAGCAACTACAATTTATGTTACAATGTAGTGATAAGGAAACCCCAAATGAACCTCTTCTCAACCCTCTGGTAGCTTAAATGGATCAAAAGCTTCCAGCCTTAATTTAGCAGCAATGTGTGAAGTATTTCAGAAGCACTTCAAACAGTAATAAAGTGATGACAAAACTCAAGAAATATTCCAAACCAATTTTGAAAAATAGATTTAAGATGAATAAGTTATTTGCAACCAAAACAACAACAATCTGATCAGTAGAACTGAAGATATTCAATGCTAAGGCTTTCAGTGAAAATAGAACCTAGAAGCACAAAGCCCCAACTGTAGATATCTGGTTGCTCCAAACCAGGACAAAGTCACAAGTTCAGGCCGAATGTGATCGAGCGCTGGTCAGCTACAGGAACCAATTAGGACCGCTGAACAAAGTACCTGAAATCCTGGTTGTGGAGCATTGCGAGACACACACTGAGGATGTGTCACGCAGTGGTGGTGCTAATGAAGCTGTGGGGCTGTGATGCAGAGTCCTGCATCGTTGTTGTGGATACTGTCGACATGGGGCCTGTGATGTGAAGCTCTGTGTAGAACATATGTTGCACAGCGGCAGTTCTGAGGAGACTGTGGGCTACAAGGTCCAGCATCAGGGATGTGTCACACTGGAGTGGTTCTGAAGCAGAGCTGCGAGGAAATGTGTTGAGTTGTGTCGGTTCTGCCCACAGGATCACAGCTAGGATAGCAGAGCACCTTGAGGACCAGTTTAAAGGGTCCAGTACTGAAGTGACACCTCTGAAAGCATGGAGAGTCTAGGTGCTGGATTCAAGATGGTTGGGGCCTTTTCTGTTTCTGAGGCTCTGATTAGGAGGCGAGCCAACTAGCGCTTGGAGTCACTCTGGTGGTGCTGGGATCAAGATGCAGGATAGTCCTTTCACTCAGGCAGCAAGGGGGCAGAGTAGCAGTACTTGTGGCAGAGCAGCTCAGGAGGTCGTCTGAGTCCAGAGTGTACTGAAGAGGTAGGTCTGAGGCTCCATTATGTGTACCTGATGCCCACTTTGAAATAGGAGAACGTTCTGGTGGTTTCCACACCCAGAGGTGTTTTGAATTTCCTGCCTCACAGCCCTGGACCCAGCTTGTCTGGGGTTACAAAAGACTAGTGTCAGAACCCTTTGTGAGTGTGCTAGACAGAGCCTTTGTGATGTGTGAGTGTGGTAGGTGACAGCTTCCCCCACCAGTTCAGAGATGGCCCATCCTGCCAGCTACTATTCCCCTTTGTTTCACTGTCCATGAGCACTGCATTATGACCAATTGCCAGCTACATCTAGTCACTTTATCCAGGTTACAGACAGACACCAAATGGTATGGACAAGAAAATGCTAACTTTCAAAGTGACATATTCAGAATTGTTACTTCAAATCCAATGTTTCCACTAAACAGGGTTTTAAATTACAATTCTTTAGATACAAAATTTGAAATTTCTATTTGTTCCTAATTGAAAGTTATCAATTGTTAAATCAAGTAAGTCAACCCAATGTTATACTATGGGAGAGGTAGACCTTTCAGTAGTGAAAGGAGAGTAGTTTTTTATCACCAGGACATGTAAAAATGAAAAATACATGTCCAACTTTTTAAATACACTGAACCCTGCCCTATGAACTGTTTAGGGCCTACTTAGAAGGTAGCTTATATCCATTAAAAAGGGTGATTTGGGCCTAGCAATAGATTTAGTTTGTCACATAGAAATGACAGTTTAAAACTTCATACATAGGCTGCAGTGGCAAGCCTGAAAACATGTTTAAAAAGGCAACTGAAGTGGGTGCTGCATGCCCACTAGTAGCATATAATTTACAGGCCCTTGGTACATGTTCCATTTAATTAGCAACTTACAAGTGAATAAATGTGCCACTTAGGTGTTAGTAAAACCTACCCTGCTTAAAGGGGAGAACACAAACACTTTAGCCCTTATCAGCAAGTGTGGAGAGTCCTAAGGCCAACCAAAACTAAATCAGCAAAAATGGAGGAGTAAGACAAAAGATTTGTGGGAAGACCACCCTAGGGCTCACAGGTCTTTTAACAAAAGCAGTATTAACCTTTTTACAAGACAAAAATGTACTATCATTATAAAGATTCATTTTAACAAGAGTGAAGGGGTAGTAAATAACCTACTATAAAAACAATAATGTTTGTGTAGTACAAGCTGAATGTGAAGTGGAATGAAATTTAGACCAAAATATATTCCAGAAAAGTGGGAAAAAAGACTGATTTAAATCGGTGTCCTTTTGTAACTCCACACTTGTTTTATTTCTAGGAGCATAATCAAAATTGTATTTTTCATATGTGTTGGATGCTTTAGTTTCTGTAGTATAAACAGAGGATGAGGTGTCAGTGAATTGTGGATCTATAAAAGAATGTAGTAGGTAATGTGTGTTTGATAGAAAAAAGTAACGTACATTTTGAATGAGAAGAGTGTTGATGTTTAAATATTTCTTGACTCTTGTCAGGTTATAAATTAAATATAGATAAATCGGAGATCATGCTGCTTAATAGATTTTGTTTTATGTTTAAAAACTCTGGTTTTACCTTGAATTTTCAAAATATTAAGGGGGTCATTACGATTTCAGTGGAATGGAAAGCCCGTCCACCGAAATCCAGACAGAGGGCCCCCTGCACCCGTTCTCTGCCAGCCTTTTCCTCCATGAAATCGCTGGTGGAGAACTAAGTCTGCAGTGCTGCTGGCGGATTAGGACCGCTAGCATGGCCAGGCCATCGGGACAATGAATTTTGGCATTGCTAGCGGTCTGACCGCGGCACTACCGCCGTGGTCATAATATGGTGCTCAAACCACCGCATTGGCAGTGGTCCGACCGCCATCAGCGAGCCTGGCCACCAGGTTTATAATGAGGCCCTAGGTGTTATGTATTTCATCTCTATTAATGATGCATTTTCAACCAACCTTGATGATGTTATACTCAAACTTAGGTCACTAACTGAAAAATGGTCTGCATTATTTCTATCTTGGTCAAGCAGATTTGACATTTGGCATAAAAATGTTGCTGTTTCTTCTATCAGTGCTTCATGCGAAAATGCCTCATACATTGTTTAAATGATGAGACATTTTATTGAGGATGTTTTTATGGAATCAGAAAAAGCATATATATTTTATAAACTTTAGAGGTCCAAGGCTAAAAAGGGTGTTCATTTTCACAATTTTGTGAACCATCATTCCGCTTTCATCTTCAAACAAATTTGGACCTCTCTCTACCAAGATTCGGATAAGGTTCCATCTATGTCGCAGACGTTGTAACTAACTTAGATGTTTTCATTCTCCTTTAAGGACTTGGGGCCTGATTTTAGTCTCGGCATAGGGGTTACTCTGTTGCAACAGTGACGGATATCCCATCAGCCGAAATCTAAATACCATTGTTTTCTTTGATATTTAGATTTCAGCTGACGGGATATTTGTGACCGTTGCAACTGAGTCATAATTCTGCTGAGATCTAAATCAGGCCCTTAGTCTATATCACGCATAAACCCAGATACCTTTCCTCCCCTTTCATAAATCATTCCCTATTACTTAAGACTCCTTTGATTCTTCTGCCTTTTTCTCACTCACACAACTTCTGATTATTCACATTTATTATAATAAAATTATTAAAATTAACAATAAAGTTGTTTCAAAGAGAGACTGCCAACATAAATGTGTTAAATATGTGGATAAACTGATTTATCACAATAATTGTTTTGCCTTTCAATCATTTCAAGAAGTATTTAATATGCCTCACTTTGAGCCTAATTATTACATACTGTATGGGCAACAAGTTATTTTTGTTATCCTATCCTCTCTATCTAGACAACCCATACGCATGTTTTTTTTGTTTTGCTAGAAAATGCTGTAACTTACTTTCACGACAGTCATGACAATGACATCGTTGTCAGACAAATCCATTTGAAGCTTAGACGCAGCATACTTTTTTCTTTAACTCTCTTCTGAGCTCAACCAGCTTGAAAACGAAATGCACCTACCATACTGTGCATGCTTCAGTAAAATCCCTTATTCAGATCCTGCTGCGTCCTGTCATGCAGTTGCACTTGCACAGCTTAAGCTCCATCTTTGTTGTTACTGAGGCAAGCACAGTTGTTGACTTCAGGAAATGTGTTTGTGCAAAGATCCCATTGGGAAAGCCCAGTAATCCTGCAAACAGAGAGCAGGGATTTACTGGTATCTCTCTGAAACTAATAAACATACATCTTGGAATGAGAGGGAAGCCTTGAAACTAGATAGAAAGTAATTCAGACAAATCCATTGAATTTTATTTCGACCTGGGGTTTATGCTTAGTTGAGCAGATTTGTGAGCACAATTTCTGCAGCCACCAAAGGCCTTTTAATTGGGTAGTGCTGAGCCCTGGATAATTCCACATCAATCTATACTTTAGCCACAAGAAGTGATAAATCTTGCTTTTCCCTTTTCTAGTTTAAATGCCTTTATTATCAACAAATATGCGACATTTTGCAACAGATACACATTTTAGGACTCCACATAGTATCACTGTCACTGAAAACCATATTTTTATATCTTATGAAAATGTCATAGGGTATTCAGTCCTCCAAACGTTAACTCCTTTAAATCAGATTATTTAACCCCCTGTGTATTTGTGGCATGGAGGGTGGAGGTTTAGCTGAAGAGTGGAGCAAGTCCCCTGCTCAACAACTCTCCTTGGTCAAATGGTCACCTCATTCTTCATCGGTGTTTCCTCTGTGGTCAATCTTAAATTATGCGATCTCTTATGAAGGCTGAATTACACTATTTCGAGCAGTTGTATCAAGTGTTTGATCTGAGAGGTTCCTGTTGCCCAGGAATATCCGTTGACCGACAGGTGCAGTACCAGTAGTTTTTAATTTTTAATTTCTGGGGCTCTCTTCTTTTAAGATTAAGGTGCACAGTAAAAGTGAGGGGGAACACCTCCCATTCCTCCTGCTCAAAGATCCAGTTCAGAAACTGCATCTGAACTCTGAGTCTGCATGCCCTTGTTTCATTGATTCACTCCATGGTAGGCATTTTGCTCAACTAGCTGCTTGCAGTTAAAAAAAAAAGATGAACCGAAGAAACAAGACAACAGTTGCGAGGATGTCCAATATTGAACCTGAGTAAAGTTCTAGGGTGAAATTAAACAATTTTGTTAATACAGGTGGAACGTCTAGACTGAAAACTGCTCTGTAAATGCTCTCCTTCTGAACCTGTTGGTGGTCATGGATGATGGGTTCAGATGGTGATAGATACCGATTAAGTTTTTGGGTGGGTTGATCATTTTGTTTTTTAAATAAAAAATATATTTGAAATGATTAAATCATTTTTGACATCCAAGTTTGTCCTACAAGCATATCAAGAAATATTTAATATGCCTCAATCTGGGGCTAAATATTACATACTGTATGGGCAACCGGAACAACAAGTTATTTTAGTTGTCCGGGCCTCTCTGTATAGCAGACAGTATGCTATTTTGTTTTGCTAGAAAATGCTATGATTTACGTTCACATCGGTCATGACAAGGACATCGTTGCCAAACAAAACCCGTTTGAGGCAAAGACTCAGCAATATTTTTTTCTTTAACTCTTCCCCCATGCTCAACTACCTTAAAAATGAACTGCACTTAGAGTACTGTGCATGCTTCAGTAACATTTTTGAAATGTAGAAATCGGAAAATATATGCTACATAAGCAATGCAGAACCATATTAACATACAATTTGAAGGTAATACGCAAAAGAAAGTAAAGCAAACATGGTTGACGTAATGAGTAAGCCCTGGGGTAGGTATATCGCCTTGAGGGATGCTAGGCGAGAAGTGTGTCAACACTTTGGGCTATACCCACCGAGCCAGCCGCATGCTTACCACCATTACATCCATATTACACCATATGAAACGACAGAAAATGTTCTAATAAATACATTCTGTTTTTATAGCTGTGTCTCCCAACTTTTGGAAAGTAGACGGGTACCATTTTAGGACTGATGATGATGCACAACATGTTTTTTAATCAGATTTGCATCGTTTTGGTGCAAGATGTAAAATATTTAGAGAGAGCCCATAGGGAGGTTATGAGTCCAAGCTACAAAAATTGGGTGTGCGTCTTTAAAAAATGAGTCAATGATTCAGGAAGCATAGAAATCATTGTTGGAGTAACTGCGTAAACAATACTGAAATCTATGTATAAATCCCAGTCAATTTTCAATAGGTAAATCTGTGGTGCAAGGCACCCTGGAAAGTTTTCTTTTTAATTTTGTTTTTATAGAGAATCCGGTTAATTTATCCATAATAATTTAAGTTAGCCAGTGTAGGACAAATTGATGTTTGCTCAGTAAACACAGGTTTGTTTGACAGCAACGATATTTTGATCTGTAGATTCTGTCAAATGTGCACGTTAGAATTGCAGTTAAGGTTCGAAGCCCTCCATACTCACCCAGTGTTTATTTCTTTCCATTGTAGACATTTCTTGTTCAAAACATCTTCTGGAACCACCCCACTGTTCAGCAGCTCTTCTCCTGGATACCCTTTGACCTCTGGGACGGTTTACACTCCGCCTCCAAGACTTTTGCCCAGAAATACCTTCTCCAGAAACGCGTTCAAGTTGAAAAAGCCGTCGAAGTACTGCAGTTGGAAGTGTGCTGCATTATCAGCTATCGCTGCTGCGGTGCTTTTAGCTATTCTCCTAGCTTACTTCATTGGTAAGTTGTTTCTAAGGACAATTGCTGATTTAGCAAAAAAGAAACAGATCGCGTTTTTTTTTATTCAAAGCATCAAGGGGAATTTTACCTTTAAAAAGGCTGATGAGATCTCTTTAAATTGGACCTGCCAAAAATGTTAAGGGTTTCTAGATAAAGAGTTGAGCACCAAACCGAGACAGACCAGAAAATGTAATTGTAATTTAATTTGGTGACAAAGTACTACTCAAAGCTAATTGAGATAAAAGACAAAAAGAAGAGGCATTGAGTAAAGACAAACGGTTAAGTTTTAATACCGGCATAATAAAAAATATACCAGAGGTATGACAAAAACAAAATATTAAAAATGGGGGATTAAGAACAGAACAATAATAAAAAACAGAAACATAATGCAATACAAGAGTAATTACACAATACAGTGTAAGGAGAACAAACCCTTAAATTCAAAGCAGTAAATAAGTGAATATGCATGTCATAATGACAGTGAATTCACTTCTCACCGCCTTTCTCTCATTCGTATCGTCTAATCTGTTGATGTCTCATTATGAATCTCAAGTTTGGTATAATCTTGTGTTACAAATCCTAAAATATGGTTGTTACACTTTGTTGTGAGGCTCTCTCTAGCCAGAAGAAAAAAACCTAGGCTCACATTTCTATGGGACAATCTCTTTACCTCTTAACCATGAGAACAAGCCCTTAAAGCCTGTAATACATATAAGGCAAACTAACTTGGCCTGCACCATGGCACACCTTTAACTGAGTGCACTGGGTGCAAGATGAGTCAATGTGCAGTTTCCATGCATGTGCTTTTCCTAGAACAGCTACAAACGTGAACCTGCTCTGTTGGTTTGTGCCACTGCTTTAGGACCCAAAGTACCAGATTTCCCTGCTTGGAGGACATGTGGGCAATGTGCACATGTCCACGTTGGCTAGTAGTGCATAAAACACCTCAACAACCCCCATGTGGATGCTTCTCTACTGCTTGATGCTGCTGCTTTGAGACCTCAAGTACCAGATACTTATCTAATAATGATTCATTTACTATCCTTGCTGTTGATTTTTACCATAGACTAGGAACAATTAACTGACACCCAGAGTTTGAGGTTAATTTATCCCATTCAGGTTACATTCATCTAGGTACGTCAAAACAGGAAGAAGTGTTTTCTGAGTTCCTGGCTGCTTATATCTTGTGTGATGCCTCTGAAAGCTGTTCTGTCTCTGTTGGCTTGGCCAGTGTACCCACGTTAATTGTAAAATTACAATTGACTATATTTTTGTTTCTTATATTTTATGTGATTTTATTAACAAGTGTTTTGAGAATGCTAATCTATTTAGTGGGCATATTCCATTAATCTTAAAAATTGCTGGTTTCTACCACAAAGTATATTCTGTTGTGTCGGCAGTGCTGTATAGCTGAGATAGGTAGATGTATCAGGTGGGAACCAATCAAATTGAATGCACTAATTAACACAGGAGTGAGCCTCAATTTTCAGAAACTGTTATATTTTTTAATGAAGCCCCTGTTGGTCGACATACTCTATAAGCATTTTATTTGTTAACAGCTTCTATTATTGTGTAGCCAAAGTAGGTAATCACAAGTTGCCCATACATTTATATGCAGATGATGCAATTATCATAGCCAGAATGGCTAATTGATTTCAAGAAATGGTGTAGGTTTTTTTCTCTTTTATGGAGAGCCTTAATTAAAAAAAAAAAGGATTTTGCAATCTTACCAAGACTGACATCATGTCCCTTGGTCGTAGGAGATCTAAAGCAGGAAATGTGGGCAAAAGAATTGCACAATTGCTTCATTATATCACTTAAGAATTATATTTGATGATTTTAGCTTCTGGTCACACGTATTACAATCATACCATCATGTAAAATAAAACATTTTAAATCTACATGTCGCATATTCAGATTTGATTCCAAATTAGATAACAAACCAATTAAATGCATCTTGGACATCTATAGTAGCAAATGTGTATCAAAGGCCACTTATGGTGCAAGTATTTGGTGTCATGTAGAATCTTCAGTCCTACAGGTAATAGAAAAACAATAGTGTTAAAAGCTACAAGGTATCCCTCAGGGTACTTCATATTGCACCTAGCATGAGGAGTTAGGCCTCACGTATGAGGAGGACAGGATAAAACTAGCCCCCTTATTACTATTCATTTCAGTGTGGAAAAAATCCAATAACTGTCTTAAATCTTCAAATTATTATGGATTGTACAAGGCTGGACACATTTTGAAAAGTTCCATGGTTTAAATATCTGGAAAAATGTTGTGCAGATATTGGCAGGTTGGACTTATTTTGTTTAATGTTGGGTTATACCTACAAAAGACAAGCTTTGGGCAAAAAAGAGTAAGTTTGCCTTTTGACAGGAATAAGAGAAAATGGGAAATTTATTAAATACTGTTAGAAGCTATATGCTGAGAAGTCTCATTTGGCTTGAAAACCTATATTAATTTAGTGATTTCTAATTAATATAGAATGCTGTTGTCTTAATTCAGATTGGGGTATATACACTATCTGTGTCTACTTTTGTTTACAAAGAGTTGATGTGACCCAACAATTTGACATTCTGTCCAAGGTATAATCTTTCAATCCAAAACATGATGCATGCTTGATTTTCTGTTCTCTTTCCATATCAGTGTGTATGTTGTTACAATAATTGAACTTTCGTTTGATGTGCTGTGTTGTGAGCCGTTTTTATGAGCCGCTGTTCAACACACAAAGTCCTTACCTTCGTAACATGATGAAATATATGACATCATTTCTATACTGGCATCTCAGTGGTCCCTGCATATGTATTATTTCTGCATTTTATATTGAGTTTTTTCTTTATTGTCTGTTTATGTTTTATTGTGTTTATGGATTACTTCAGTAATAAGCTACTTAATTGACTGGCTATTGAAAGGCAGACACACTGATTAAAGCTGTAGTTTCACATTTCACTCTATGGACATCCAAGTGGCCAGCATTTGAAAGTGGGGCATAGATCCCCCTGCAGGACAATACAGGGAATGACTGCACCTGCCAGCAGGATGTCTGGGTCAGTCCATAGAACCACTTTTTCTCTTGCAAGGGGAGCTCTTGGGTACACACTGATTGTGCACCATCTCTAAGTGACACACAATTAGTCCACCTCCCGATGGTCTCTTTGGTTTGGTGCATGTCTTAAATCACTGCTGTTCATTTGAATTTGAATGGGGCTATGCTCCTATGCCAATAAGGGAACACCTTGTTAAGATGGTTAGCAAGTAGGATGCCTACAAGCTAGTGAGTAGTGTTTAGGTTGTTTCTTTTCTTGAAATAGAAAATCTTTTATATTGCTAATTTCATAAAATGCAAACTTTTGGCAGTTAAATAAAAGGAAATGGCAAAGATTGGGGCAGTCATTCCTATTGGTTCACTGGAAAAGTGTCCAACAGAATGTTGGAGAGAATCATCACATGATATTTTCTACTTAAATATATAGGGCCTTTATTTCAGCTTGTTGGTAATTCCTAAGATCACCTTGGAGGGTAAACAAAACTCAGAGGTACAGATAGCAGGTGGTTTACTCCTCCATGGAAGTGAATCCTATGGGGGAGGAGTGTAACTATTCTAGGAGATATTCTTATTGAGCCATGTCCATCTATATTTTTAATGACTCAGATATTCCTAATATCCAATGCCTTAATGATGATGCCTTTGCTAAGGCCATGGCAGCAGAGAGAAAAAAGGAAAAGAAGGACAAACTTCAACATCATCAGAAAAGAAATGAAATAATTCATCACCTCCTTGTTCCTTTGCTCCATAGATAGCAGGCCTTTCTACTAAAGAGAAATATGTAGGTTGCTTATCACTGAAATTCTTTTCAGAGATATTTTTCTTCTAGAAACACAGGGGATCATATGAGTTTGACAGGTGGAAAAGGCCGCCTGCCAAACTCCCACAGTCAGGTTGCCGCCAGTGCAGCCCCCTTCTCATGGGCCCCATTACAAGTTCCCGCTGGGTCTGCAGGCGGAAATGCTGTTTCTGCCTGTTGGCCCAGTGTGGACCAGCCCACAACATTGACGCCAGCTCGTAATTGAGCCGGTGTCAATGCTGCATTGCGTGGGGTGCAACAGCACCCGTCGTGCTTTTCACTGAAACGCACGACCGTGAAATGCACAATTGGGCTGTCCATAGGGGCCCCTGCACTCCGTCCCTGCCAGCTTTTACATGTCGGTGCAACCGCCATGTAAAAGCTGGCAGAGAGGGGGTCGTGATCCCCAGGGCTGCACTGCATGCAACACTGCCCTGGCGGATTAGGACCACTACCACTGCCAGTCCCTCCAGTGGAGGGAAAAAGACGGTGCTGGCGGTCTGACTGTGGCCCAACCACCACGGTCATAATGTGGCAGTCTGACCTCCACCAAAACGGTCGGACCACTGCTTTGATGGCAGTCAGACTGCAACCGCAGCCCTCATGGTCTGAATAGCGCCATGGTCATAATGGGAGAGGTATATTTGATTTAGGTTTTGGCAGATGGATGTACTTGAACAAATGTGATGGATATCCCAGCCACCTTATTACAAGTGAATTATATCCTAATGCACTTATAATAGAGTGGTCAGAGTATCCATAATGTTTGTATTGGAGTACCCTTCTGCCAAACGTTAAATCAGGTAACTAGATCCAATATCCTGTGAAGGAGTAATTGTACTTTTCTTTCTACAGGATGGTGGTCATTTAGGTTTGGAGGTAATAACTTTGTGGAATCAATTGCCCGCTATAATTGGCCTTTAGAGAACTTTGGGATGGGCTGGGCCTTTCTTTCTCAGTAACCTATGTTTCCAGACTGCTAAAGAGTTTTTCCATTTCCTTACTTCTGGTAAGAAACTTTGGTCCAAACTGGGATCCTCTGCTAGTCCTAGGCTCACTAAAGAAATACTTGATTCCTTAGCTGGAGTCTATACCTTTGCACTGCATGACATGAAAAGTCCTCTTTTTATGGTCATTACCTAAGCATGAAGACTGAGGAGATGGGTTCACCTTCCTGAAGGCTACCTTTATCAAGAATACATTTGGACAGGCTTATACTCAGACAGGGTCCTTTCTTAAGCCCTAAAATACAATATCCTTTTCATGTAAAACAAGAGGTGGTTTTGACCATTTTGTAACAGGATTGCTTCATTCCCTAGATGTTAGACGAGATGTTCCAGTTTATATCAATCAAGTTTCCTCCCTTACAAGGACTTCGTCATTGTTTGTTAATAATGGCGTTATTCAAAGGGGTCTTAAGCTATTGATTCAGTCTCTGAGTAGTCTAACATTTCTGTTTACCATGCCAAGGAGGAGTGCAAGGAAGTTAAATTTAAGGAATGTTTGCTTATTGGGTGGACTTTCAAGGGTCTAGCAACTTGAAGGAAATGGTGCACCAGCAAGGAGCCACAGACTGAGCCACCTTCAAGTCATCCCTCACCCAATACCACCAACTACTGAAAGAGATGAAGAAGAGCACCATTAACAACCACAAAGAAACCTGCACCAACCACAGCAAAGAATTCTTCAACATCGTTAGAGAGTTCTCCAACCCTCCAGTCTCCAAAAACATCATCACACCTTCTCAGGAACTCTGCAACACACTGGCAGACTTCTTCCATGAAACCACCATTTATAAAAACATTGAACCGCAACACACCGCAATTACCACCCTCTGCCTCCTTGCTCCCACGGATGCAAACCCTGATGCTACCTCCGACCTCCTGCTCACTGCCTGGGACCAGCTCACCACACAAAACACCATGAACTCCATCTACTCAGGAGCACCCAGGGACTCCTATCCTCACCACATTTCCAACCTCAGGAGCAACGTGATCAGCAACTACCTCACCACCAAGATCATCTCATCAATATTCATGGCCACCTTCCCCGAAGTATTGAAACTTGCAGAAGTCAAACCACTTCTCAAGAAACCTCCGCCAACCCCAGCAAACTCAAGAAATAATGCTCTATCTGTGTGCCCTTTCCTGACAAAGTCCTCAAAAAGACCACCCCCCCTTGGCCATCATCATTGGGCCAGAGGAGTGAACATCACAACACCCAGCTTACCCTTTCACTATTAGAAGACCCTTCCACCAGTAAGGCCACCATGAAGGCCAAGTTCTACAGGTGCATGACAGGCATTACCGACTGGATGAATAGCAACTGTTTTAAACTCAATACAAACAAAACGAAAGTGCTGATCTTCGGGAACAGCACCTCCATGTGAAACAGGTCCTGGTGGCCTACCGAACTAGGACCAGCACCCACTCCGACAGACCACACCTGCAACCTTGGCATCATCCTGGACATCAAACTCATAAAACTCACCATGAGAAACCAGATCAACACACTCTCCTCTGCCTGCTTCCTCACTCTTCACATGCTCCGTAAGATCTTCAAATGACTTCCCATCAACACCATCAAAACCAGGCGAACGATCACTCAAGCTCTAGTCACCAGCTGACTGGACTACAACAATGGACTGTACATAGGAATCGCCATGCACCTCCTGAAAAGACTACAGACTATACAGAAATCAGCAGCCAGACTAATCCTCGCCTCCCCAAACGGACCCACACAACCCCCCACCTCAAAAAAGCTCCACTGGCCCACTATTCAGAAGGCATATCAATTTAAGATGCTGATCAACACCTATAAGTCCTTTCACAATCAAGGACCAACATACATCAACCACAGCCTGATCGTCCACCAATCCTCCAGACACCTGTGCTCAGTTTCCCTTTCCTTTGCACACACCCCCACATCCACCGAAGCAACAACGGAGGACACACCTCCTACCTTACATTGAAATACTGGCACTACCTCCCTCTTCACCTAAATACCTAATTCTCACTTCAGAAACTCAGGAATGGACTCAAGACCTGGCTGTTCAACTGAACCCCTTAGCAGCTATGTTCTGAGTGCCTGGATACCCTCCCCTCGTGGATGATTAGCCGCACTCTATAAATCATGTTTGGTTGTTTGATTGATCCATTATTGAAACTTGAGGGGCAACCACTTTGGCTATTCCACCATCATTTTTGAAGCACTACAGAATCCAGTGTGTTGACATGTGTTTGGGCTCTTTGTCCTGTTAGGGCTCTGATTTCGAGTACTGGGCATTTGAAGAAATTTGACTTCATCATTATTTGTATAAGTGTTTCCTCTTCTTTTTTGTTTAGAGATTGCCCCATTTTTTTGTATGCCTTGTAATGTAATGAGTGGAATGAGGAATATTACGATTACATACGTATAATCGTATTATTCTGAGTTTTTTCTTCTTTGTTCTAGTCATTAACTACTGCCCAGTCTCCCTGTTAAAGAGGGGGTTAGGGGGACTCATCAGGCCAGTTTGATATAAGATTGTATGGTGAGTAAGTTTAACTTGGTGGTTGGACCCTGTATACAGTGAAAGGTAACCTGTGTTTTTCAATATTAAAAATAGAACTAGAACTATTAAAGGGTCTGTGGGAGGATGTGCATCCTCATAATATAATGAATGTAACAATGAAGCAGAACTTTAGGTAATGGAATTACTCGTAAGCAATTGTAAAATGAATATGTAAATAAAAAGCAAGTTAATCTTCCAACCTAAGCGTAAAATAAGTTACCCATTCTAATTACTGGTTATATTATCTTCAATGCTAAAGTCAGCCAGGCATATTTACTATGGGTTCCTTATGGACTAGCAACTGAGGGCCAGATAGAATGCATTTCCTTTTTGTGAGGAGCTGTCTATAAGAAGCATTTGTCTTAACTAATAAAAGTTGAGAAGCTGAGACACTGCGCTGGTTGGTGTAGACAAGCACTTGGATGTTTTACATGAGTGAGCTGAGCCTGCATCAAGAATTCTAAAATAGCTTCTTAAAGGGCACACAGTATTCAAAAGAAAATCATACGGTTTCTAAAATAAAGCACATATTTATCCAGTAAAGGAGGTGTTTGCAAAACTACCATATTACATTTTCAATTACATTTTTAAATGTCAACAATGGCCTCTGCCAATATGTTTTCTTCTATGAATAGACTTGCTTATCATGACTCAATCAAATGTGTGCTTGGCTTGCATCTGCCCCACACGTTATGATATGTGTATTTTGAGAATGTTTTTTTTTTTTTTTAAATGTATGGCACAGTGGCGCAGTGCATTTGTAATACAGCTAAGAACATAAATGGAGAGTGTGCAGAACGTTTTATAATGAGAGCACATAGCAACTAAATAGTATATTTTAACTATGAACAAACAAAAAATATTTGTATCATTAATGTTCAATTACTGTTTGTGCCTACCTCTTTTCCAGTTGTTTTTTTTAACCGATTAGGAAAATACTGTTTTATCTATTGTTCCTTCTATAACTGGGGGAACCGCTTATGTCTTCTCTGCAGGGTAGTTTCAGCTACGACTACACTTTGAAATGCCATAAATAAATAAATTATTGTCTTATTTTTCCACTCACTTCTGTGTTTATTGTGTTGCTGTCTTTGTTTTGTTGTGATTTTCTGTAAAGCACTTTACCATTCTTACTGCTAGTTTGGTAATATAGAAAGCTGCAAATAAATAAAATAAATAGTATTTCAGTAAAGAAGTAAAAATAACATCTTGCTTTTTAATTGTACTTCTGATTGTAAGCGGTCTTCATATTTAACATTCTATGTCATTTGACCAATGAATGCACACAATGCAGAGAGATCCTCTCTCTACACTGTAGTTGATTATTTATGTCAACAGAGAAAAGTAACTCATGCTCCCAGGAATTAGCCTCTGAGTGGGAGACTGCAGAACCTGAAAGTAATATTTCCTAAATATATTTAACATTTCAGGAAAAATAGATTGGATTACAGTGATGTCAGAAGGTGTGTAATTCATTTGGGACAGATGTTCCCTTACTAACTTAATAAACATACTCTGGTTAGATTACAACTCCATTCTAAGAGAATCTCTGCGCAATCCCTGCTAAGGATGTCACAAGCAGCAGACAATTCGACAGAGAAATTCTTGTAAAGTTCAAGCAGATGATATGAAAGTCAAGAACACAGATTGATAAAAGTCCCATACTACAAAACATTTCAGAAAGTGAGATAAATGTAACAAACAATAGTAGTCATAATTATGGAAATCAGATTTTAGAAATTCCCAACCGTTAGTAACCCTTTACAGATGAACAGAATAGAGGTGAAATTTGAGGCCACCCACAATTGAGCACCTATAGGGTACACAAAGTCTGTGACACAAGTGAAATGATTTGCCATGTGACTTTATTTTCTGGAACTCCAAGTCCTCAGGTGGGGCACGGCAAGAAACAGAAGTCAGTGAGTATGCCTTAAGGTACCATTGATGACACTGGTTTTCTGAGCAGAAATAAGAATTCAGTAGCTGCTGAAGTTGCTTCACAACTGGGTAGATTGGTCACCTTGCCACAGCCCAAGGATTTACTTTTGGGTATAGTCATTTTCTTACTTCTCGAAATTTCCCAGTGGGGCAAGACTGGAAGTTGATGTCAGGGCCTGGCTCTACTTTAGAGTGGAGGAACATGGATTTCTTATCCACCAATTTTATGTCCTCCATGGAGAAGCCATAACCTCTAGTCTAAGCCTTCATGAGGTGAAAGAAAATGACAAGCTCTGAATGTATATTCAGTCTCAGGTGCAAGGCTGTGAGGCAAATGTGCTCTAAACAAGTTTCCTCTCATGTAGCACAAAGTGGACTTTTCGTTAATTATTTTTGCACTGCAGTTATTAATTGAAAATTTGTAACTATTTCACCAGTGAATTTGACTTTTAAAATGAACTGTAAAATAACTTTTAATGAAAACTCCATCATTTTCCCATGTCAAGAAGGGAAATATGGATTATTTATAAATAGGCTTGTTCATGAAAATGCAACTTTACCTAGACAGTGAAAACAGCTTTTCATGATTGTTCAATGGGAGGGCATGCTTTTGTTAGTGCTTAGTATGCCCGATTTCTTGGTCTTGTCTATAGAAAGCTTTAGTTGTCTGTTTCTTCTAAAAAAAATGAAACAAGTGGGTTTTGGGTCAGCTTTCCTGCTTTATAGTCCATCTCTTTGCTTCTTGTTCAACTGCTTTCATTCATCTTTTTTGTATTTCTGTCTCTGCTGGAGCACAGCTTCTTTAACATCCATTTGATTGTGTAACTTGTATCCTTCAACTATTAATGGTCAGAGAACTCATGTTTTCTTTTGCTCTCAGCACGCCATTGGAGTGCAAGTGTTTTCTTAATCTCTCTCTCCCTCTCCCATGTGTGCTGCTTCTCACTTCAAATCCTCTCTACTCTCCATGTTGCTTTCTCACCCATACAGAGTCTCTTGCTTCCCCCACAACTCCCTTTTCTTAGTTGCTTAGGTGGAGTTGACTTGCTCCACCCTCCTCCACTCATCAATTGCTCCCCTGTCTCTTTTTTATTATATTAAAATTTTGTTAGCCTTTGACATTTTGAGCATGTTCGACAGCTACAGTTTGCTATTGGAATGCTTTATTCTTTAAATGTGCTTTTGTAAACCTTTTTTTTTTTTTAATTATTCACACTGAGACAAACGTGAACCATCTTGGAATGGTAAATTTAAAGCAAAGCCAAAATGCTTCTGCATCCTGGCATATGTGTGATCATGCACGTTGACTCAAGTGCATGCATACATCACTATGCGTAAAGCGGATTTGGGCTTCTTTTGCCATGCTGTTCAGCATCAACAAAATCATTGTTTCCTTTCTGCAGATGCTATTCGGTAACCATAACAAGCATTGAGAAAGCCAAAAGGTGCAGTAATGTGTCTCAAAAAGAGACTTCTTGACTTTGCCAATGCTTTTTAAATATGAAGGACCCATCCTTGTGGGAGTGGAAGATGCACTTTGGAAATGACTTAGCTAATATATTCAAATAGGTTTTTCTACCCGGAAAGGGCAGTTTTACGTGCATGTGTCACTGCAGTACTTTGAAATTGCAACACACTCCGAGCACAATGGTGCTTCTACAACCCACATAATTTTGTCATATGTGGGTGATATAAATAAACACTGGAATATGTATATGACATTTAACCTCCATGTGAATTACACGTTGTTCAACCCATCTATATTGTCCTTACTGGAAAGTAAAGTAAAGCAGTTCGGTGGAGCCAATCTACAGTGCATGTTTTGTGGTGAATGCTGTACAACAGTTTAGAGATGAGGCAACATGCAGAATCCTAAAACCAGCAAAAACAGACAGGAAAAGTTTGGGTACAACAAACAAAAGATGTCCTTTCTTACAACTGAGATTTTAAAATTTGAGCTATCAAAAAAAGACCCTCTGCATCACTCACCAATCCATTTATGGACTGACCCCCTCATATAGTACAATAAGAATAAAAACAAAACATTGGTTGTTCATTGTGCTTCTTCTACTAACAGGCAGTACAAATTCTCCAGACAAGCAGATACTCCAAATGTCATACAATCACAATCACAAACAATGCCAGAGTCTCAGTTATGTAGTTTCTCTCTATACCCATCTTCTACCGGACAGACCTCAGACTCATAAAAAGCTGAGTTGACTTAAATATTTAGTTTAATACTTACGAAAGTTACATACACATCTATGCAGCAAATGATTAACCCATGAAAGCATCAAAGGAAATGTGTTGAACTGCTCACTTTATGGTATTAGCTATTTCTATTCTAAAACTGTAAATGAAAAACATGAAAATATAAGTATGACAAAACCAACCAAAAGACTGGAATCTGTGCCAAGTACTGCAAAACTGAAAGATGAGAGGTGTATTTTTTAAAATTAGAGTTAGGTGAAGTTTTGTATGATACACAAAGGAACTAAATAAAAAGTGTGTTTCATATTCATGAAAAATTGTAGCACCAATTAGAAAATTGCTTTACATTGTATAAATCAAATACATAGGAGATCGTAAAATTGCCCAATGCAGCCCAATTACATTCCTAGTAGGGTTTCTTTTGGGCTCCTTTACACCATTTGCCGGTTGCAGTTAACCTGGTGGCTGGTGATGGGACTCTTAAAATTTTTGAACCTTTGCCTCGAACTTAGTGGCCTCTACTTTAGGGTTTCACCTTCATTTCTGGGAATACAATGTCTGCAAATGAAGATAAAGTAGCAGGAGCCATGTGCCTGCTTTGTGAGGCAGGGCACATGGACTTAGTGGCTGACAGGGACTGGGAGGCTGCACGGACAAGGCCTACAAAGCAGGCCTCAGAGTGCATGGTAGCAGCCATTTTGGCATGTTCACCGCCCCAGAAATTTCAGGCAGCTTTGAGCCAGGTAAGTGAAAGAGGCCGCTCTGTTCTATCTCGAGAAGCCTCTCGTGGTGTGAGAGGGGGTGATGCCTCTTTGGGTAAGGGGCATCTGGAAAAATGGCAGTCAGCTAATCTGTGGCATGGTAGGACAAACAGAGGCACGGGCACACTCAGCCAGGAGGCACTTGGGAAGCATGAGCGGGCTCCTCCTCTGCTGTCAGGGGGAGTATCCCTCCAGCCACCCAAGCGTGCATCTGGGCTCATGCACTGGAAGAGTTGGGTGAGCAGGAGGCCACTGCGGTGCCTCCAACCCCCCAGTAGACCATGGTGCAGGTGAATGACAAAAAGGGTGGGGGGGAGTCCGTGACAGAGCTTCCCGCCCCCAAAGGGAGCACAAACTATTAAGGCACAAGGATTTGGATGGTCAGGGAGCTGTCGCAGTGCCCCACCCCCATGGTGAATATTAAAGAGTGGGAGGCCGACAATGGGCCTACAGCAGCAAGTGTGCAAGCAGGCGAAAAAAGGCGCCCCAGCACAATCGGGTATTCCAAGGAACAGGTTAGAAGGGGGAAGACAGTTTATTGGGTAGGACATTGGAGGTTTAGGCTTTTGCAAGGGGCCCTTGGATCATACATTTGGCACAAGGGGATGGGAAGCAATCCCCAAGGGTGCCCCTGGGGTAAGTGAGGATCCTTAGTTAAACTGCTGGAATTGGCTGTAGTGGGCCCCACAGGTCCTTCAAGAGAGATGGTCAGCTGGGGGTTTCTAAGAAGAAAGGAGGGAGGTAGACAGTGCTGGGGCTGGCGGACCTGGGAGGAATGGCAGGCTTGGCAAGCCGAGAGAGTGGCAGGATTTACAGTTGCCACCTTTCTTGAATGGAGCGGAGAAGAAGATGGGTTAGACCCTAATGAACATGGGGTAGGGGAAGTCTGCTTTAGCTGTGGGGACAAGGTAAGCGACTGGAAAGTATTAAACAAACCTTATTTTGGTAGCAAGGGCCCTACAGACATGAGCAGGGGTCTTGAGCTTCAGGGCATGCTGTAAGTGGTGTTGGAGGTATGGGGCACCAGCACACCAGTCCTGTCTTCTTTTTTACAAAATAAAGAGGGTCACAGATTTCCAGAATCAGGAGTGTTTGGAGTGGCTCACTCAGGCTGAGGCTTAGAGATGGTTGAACATGGATTGGTTTGCTGGACTTCTGCAGGGGATTGCAGCACAGCTAGCAGAACTAGATCCAGAATGACCTTGTTGGCTCCAATAGCGGGCAGGTCTTGAGTGACCTCCAGCTACTCTGGCGTAGACGACAGACAGGTGGTGCTGTTAAACTGGTAGGGAGGGTTTTTAACAGCCCCCTGCAAGCTGGGTGTCATCCCACTGCACACACTAGTGCGCCCTTAACAAGGCAATTTAAAGGAGATGGTATTATTTAGTGTGAAAGACCAGGCACTATGGGAGTGTCCAGACTGGATTATAAGGAAGATGAAGTGAGGGAAGGCAATAAACTTGGAAGTATGTGGGATGCAGTACACAGGGTTATCTAATGTGTTTCTGTTTAGTGTGTTACAGGAAAGTGACACATGGATTGGTGCATCTGCAGGGCAAGAGAGTAGAATGGCGAGGCAGCAAGCAGCTTGTAGCCAGATAAGGGCTTTGTGGTGGACACGGGCCCAGCAATGATTTCTACAGATGTGGATGCAGGATATAGTAGTGGGTGTGGGTGTGGGGGTGGGGGTAGGGGTGCAGTTATGGAGAGGTAAGTATGTAGCAAATATGACAGTAGGTATAGAAGAGGCAGAGAGTGATTTGGCACAAGTGGCAAGCAGGAAGATTGCTGAAATTAAGGGGGGTGATTTCAGGGGATGCTGGTGGGGAGAGTACTAGTGAGACTGGCGACAAAAAAGTAGGACCAGATAGCAAAGTGTAAAAAATTAAGCACCCCCCCCCCCTACTTGGGGACAACAAATCTGCTGGGAGCTCACCTGATGTTGGCAATAATGTAAAAGATTTAGAAGGTTCAATATGTATAGATGACCAAGTTGCTTTCTAGAGTGGTGAGCTCTAAAGAGGGGTCAAAGGATGAGGAATATGAATTGGCCAAGAGACCAAGGATGTAATAGATGATAGAGAACCAGAAAGGTGTGTATTTGATTTACACCAGCATATAGTGTGAAAAGGTTTCCAAGCATTGTGTTGAACTCTTTAAATATATGGATGTAATATGCAAAGCTCAGTTGATGTTTGAAGGGTATGCCTGGGCCCAATATGAAAAGGAATACCAAGCAAGATTGTTGTGGGACCCAGAGGTGAAATTGCGTGAATTGGACACAGACTGTGTCAAACATGGGCCTGCTAAGTTTGTAAAGACAGTATTTACTGCTAGTGGATTGCCTATTGTTTGCAAGTCCTTTCAGGGGCACACCACCCACGGTGTGTGGGACAGATAACTAAAAGTCAAGGAGGTTCAGGAGGGGGCGTGTTGTAACTTTAAAAAGGGATTATGCATGTGGGATTACACAGGTTAGACTGGACAGATTGCAATACTGGTTGCAATTTTACGATAATTTGGTGGAAGCAGAAATGTTGTTTCAAGGTTTCAGAAATGGTTTTCGGTTGGGGTATGAGGGCCCGAGTTCCGAAGTGGGCGGATAATTTGACATCTGCCAAGGAATACAGACAAGCAGTACAGGATAAACTTGATAAAAAGGTGCTGGAGGGGACCAATGCAGGCTGTTTTGATGACTGGCCCATGAGTGAAATAATTGTCACCAGTAGGTGAGCTGCCAAAAGAGGAAAAGGGGCAGTTTCAAATGATTCATCATCTATCTATCAATTACTTTATTTCTGAGGAAATGTTAGCAGTGTCCTATTCCTCAGTAGACATAGCCATGTCATTGGTGGTGGCAGCAGGGAGAGGAGCCATAATGGCAAAATGTGATGTGAAATCAGCCTTTCAGTTGCGTCCAGTTCACCCCGATGACTTTCAGTTGTTAGGCATATATTTAAAAGGAAAATGGTATATGGACAAAGCCTTGTCGACCGGCTGTTCGATATTATGCGCACTTTTCTAATGTTTTAACTCTTTTCTGCACTGGCTCTTTACATGGCAGACGGCCCTAATCTTTCACTCATTACTGGCTGACTTCTTTTTTTTGGGGGGGGCACCAGGTTCCAGGAGCTCATGGGTGACCTGGGAGTTCTGATGGCCTGGGAGAAGACAGTAGGGCCCAGTATGGTTCTGTCGTTCCTGGGGATTGAATTGGACGCACAGGAAATGGAAGCTAGGCTTGCATAGATAATGAAGATTGATTTGCTGGCAAATATACTGGAAGACAACAAGTGAAGGTGAAAGAAATACTGGTCCTGAATTTTGCTTGCAGGGTGGTCAGGGCAGGGAGAACATTCTGTAGTATTCTAGGTTTAGCACTTGCAAGAGTTTTGTTGCCAATTTATGTTCACATCACAGCGGGGTCAGGGAAGATTTAAGAATGTGAAGATTTTTATTGCAGCCATTTCATGGTATTCCTTTGTCTCTGAAGGACAATCTTGAGTGGAATGTGCAAATCAATTCTGATGCAGCTGGGGGCTTTGGAATATTCTGGCAGGGCAGCTGGTATGCAGAGGAGTAATCGGTGCAGTTCAAGGCAGGTTGAGGCAGCATTGCATTTCTGGAGCTCTTTCCTTTGGTGGTAACAGTGACTATGGGAAGACAATTTGGTGCATCAGGAAGTGCTGTTTCGAATGGACAACATAGCTGTAGTGTAGGTGACAGAGGGATGACCAGGTGTTAAAATTACCGCCTGTCTTTGTGCTGGGTTGCCTGCGGTTTGAAATCTCCTTTAAGGCGAGGCATGTGCCAAGAACAGACAATAACATTGCGGATGCTTTGTCTTATTTTCAGTTGGAGAGATTCTGGGCTGGCCAAGGACACTAGCCCTGGGAGTTGTGGTCAATAAGCAACATAGAATGGTGCAACTGGTGGTAGGGTCTGTAGCTGAATCGACGAGGAGGGTGTATGGTCAGGTATAGGGAGAATTCTTAGCATCTGTCGTACAGAGAGGCAGGGTGGCCCAGGGCAGGGGATGTGGTGTAAGTTATATTGGGTTTGGCAGAGAGAGGTGTGTCAAATGTGACCATTGATGGAAAGCTAGTGGGCATTGCATTCATAGGGAAATTGTTGTGGGGTTATGACCCATCAGCAGGAGAACTGGTACAGAGAATTCTGGAAGGTTGGCCAAGGGAACAAGGTCATGCAGTAAGACTCAGGAACCCCAGATTGTGGAATATTTTTTGTCAGGTGTTGTAGTGTTTGTCTCAGGTATGCAAAGGTGATGAGGAAGTTTGTGTGTTCTCCACCTTAATGTCATGGATGTTTTTCAGAGCATATTGGGTGTCTGAACTGCTAGATTCTAGGGACAAGAGGGGCATAACGTGGGAGAAGTTCTCTAGGAGACAATGGAGGTGGGTTGCATGGCAGCATAGTTCCAAGAGAACCAGAGGGAAGAATGTAATGTTGAGAGAGATGTCAAGATCGGGGGTAGACTGGTAGGTGGGCGGTGCACCGGATGGAAAATGGAACGGTACTTTTCCAGCTTCAGAATGGCAATCAGGTCACAGCGTTCCAGCTCCTTTCTGTCTTGTGCAAGGCATTGGTGATTTGGCATTAGGGGATTCACCATCAAAATATGGACCACATTCTTTCAGGATTGACACAGCAACTGAGGCTCGCTGCTGTGGCTGGGTGCGGAAGGACATTATGAGGCTGGGGCGATGGACATCAATTTGCTTAAGGAGATATGTGCAAAGTAACTCGGGGAAGGGAGAGCGTCAAGGTTTTCTCTATGAATATTCACTGCTGTTTTCATTTCTGGTTCTGTGGCGGGTCTGGCGATATTGGAGGTAGCCATCTGGATGGTATGACATTCATTTATCAAGTGGGCAGAGCACCAGGCAGCTCAGGGAGTTTCTGGAATCAATTTGGGCTTCAACCACCACCTGTTTTCTGTCACATGGCAGTGTAAAGGAGAAATGAGATGGTGTGAATTGATTGAGTGTTTGAACGGCATTTGGGAGAATGATTTGGTGAAGGGAAAAGAATAGTATTCTTGAGGGACATGAAATGTGATCTGGGGATGTTGAAGGCAAAGTGATCATGTTATTTTGTTTTTTTGGAAGGAATGTATGCCACACAGGCAATGGAGGGGAGCAGTGAAGCACCCAACAGTGGATAAAGCACACAGTGTCAGTGGATGTCTATCAAGTTCCTGAAGTCCATCTTTCCAAAGCAGTCACTCTGTTTTACCTACTAGAATATTATAGGTCAAGGTGTTCACATTCTGACTACACACCATCAGTGACAATTGTCACCTCCTTGTGATATGCTTGTGAATATTGTAGCCTGTAAATTATACCTGTTGCAGCCAACATCAAGGCCCTCGTTATGAATGTGGCTGTCTCAAGATTTCCACACTCGCGATGGTGGTCGGACCGCAGCAGACAGGGCAGTCTGACTGCCCTATTATGACCGTGGCAGATGGGCCATAGTCTGACCGCCGGCACTGTCAGGTTCCCACCTGTCGACAGCCTGGTGGACTCGGCGGTTGTCATCCACCAGGGCAGCCCAGGGGATCATGAGTCCCCTTTCCACCAGACTTTGCATGGCGGTCTCACCACAATGCAAAGGCTGCCGGAACAGGGATGTTGGGGGGCCTATGGTGGCCCCTGCACTGCCCATGTACTTGGCATGGGCAGTGCAGGGGCCCTGATGGGCAGCCCCATTGAGCATTTCACCGCCAGAATTACGGGCAGTGAAATGCACAATGGGTGCTGACGCACCCTACACACCACAACATTGCCGCCAGCTCGATTACGAGCCAGCGTCAATGTTGTGGAGAGTTTTCTGCTGGGTCAGTGGGCTGAAACGCTGTTTTCACCCACTGGCCCAGCGGAAAACTCCTAATAGAATAGCCAGCATACCGCCAGCACTGGTGGTATGCTGGCTGCAGCGGCTTCGGCGGTCTTTGAAAAAGACCGCCAAGGCCGTAATGAGAGCCCAATTCTTCTAATACATTTTTTGGTCACTACAGGATGCCAGTCTTGACTATTGCTATCTCCTTTGTTAGCCACAATTTTGCGGAATATGGAATTCCATTCCAAGCATGGTTTATTTCCCATTATGGATTAGAAATTTTAACAGAGTTTCAAGAAGCCAACTTGTGTAATCGGACTAAGGATGTGCATGCATGTCACCTTGGGAGTAAAAATGTAAAGCTCAAACCCATCTGTAGTCTTGCCACCCATTGTTTACATATTTCAAATCTGATTGAAACCGTGTATACTGTGGGCTATTTTTATTGAGCCTTATAATATAATTTATTTTATGGTCTATTCATTCTGTATAATCATGGAGAAAATGCAAATCCTTAATTCAACATCACCGCACAGACCAGAGATTGCTTGTCTGGACATCAACGCATCCCTTCCCTGTGACGAAACAATCGACGCACAGCTTCACTTGCAAGTAAGGAATCAACGCATCACTTGCTTTTCAGACGCAAGCTTGCCCCTGCAGCTTTATTTTTTAGGGAACCCCGGTACTTTGTGCTGAAACAATGCATCCATTGATTCTTGTGGATTAAGACTCTTTTTAATTCAAAATTGATATCTTTACTTGTGTATGTTAGATTTTTGTCGTTTTGGTCTTGTTTGATTTATATAAATCTTGGATATTTTCCTAAACTGGTGTGGTGTCTTTTTGTGGTGTTTTCACTTTATTATTCTATGTGTTTGTGCAAATACTTTACACATTGCCTCTGAGATAAACCTCACTGCTTATGCCAAGCTACCAAGGGGGTGAACAGGGGTTATCTGAGCTGTGTATCTCCCTTACACTGACTAGAGTGAAGATCCCTAATTGAACAAGGTAAACTGACTCCCAACTAGAGACCCCATTTTTAACAAAAGCTTACTTTGTGTGTCGTTTAAAGTAACATATTCTGTAAATTAATTTATCAATATCTTTGCAACACCTGTCTCTTGAGAATGCACAAGAACTATGAAACAAAAGTTTTGAGGGAGTACTCCTTGCACCTTCTTTATGAAAGGGAACCAAATGCTTCTAAACTATAAATGAGGGATTAAATCAAATGCCCGTGCAGACAGTTCACCACTATAATATATTTAAGATATCTAGAAGCTCTAAAGAAAGCAAAAATAAAATAATTCCATTCAGATTCTCATGCTGGTTTACCTAGATGATGGAACCTTGAAGGTTGTGGCATTTTATTAACAGATATTGTAAAACTCTGTTTTTTGTTTTTGAAATGTTGTTAAACTTTTAAACTTTTGCAGCCTGTTACAGAAAACATGGACTTTTAAGCATGTTATCATTTTGCGTATTAGTGAGAAAAGAGTCCCTTCACGCTTGTACTGCAGTGAAGGAGCCCTTTTTGTAATAAGAGTTTGTGCAACTTTATAAAAATGTTGTGCGCAGTTACAACTGATCATCAAAATGTCAGTAACAACAACATTACATTAAAAACGATTTTCCTTTTAGAGCATAAAAAGTGTAGCTGGGACCTGGTCAAAAGATGTTATTAACAGTAGTTATCTAATACACAATCCTGGTCAAGAAAAGTGTGATACATTGGAAAAATATACCTTTTCTCATTTTCTATTTCATTTGCCAATAATATAGCATGTTTTACTCTGGAGATGCCTTTTAAAAAGATCAGTGTTAGGACACCCCAGTTTTTTTTTATTGTTTCTGTTTCAACAAGGACACCATTTAAAGTCCAGCTCACGTCTACACAACATATTTCTATCTGCATTACGTGGTGAAAGAGACAAGTATATGATTTTGGTCAAAAAATACTTTTGCTCTGCCTCTGTCATGTTACCAACGCATCATATAACAAATTGAAGGTTTATTGAATTTAGAGTAATGCACCTGGTATTGGTATTATTGTTTTTGTTGTATATTGGTTCTCGGAAACCAATGCAATGAACGAGAACTGTATAAGACTAATTTGAGAAGTGATAGCATTTCACTAAGATGTTTTTCCAAATTCCTCTCAAGAGTATTGTTTCCCAGAGCCCTAAAATAGGATGTCCTTTAAACCTTAAAAAACAAAACAATAACACTGAACACAAAAGCACGAACAGATTTCTTGTCCTCTTTATTTGTTTTTCATATTGCTTTAAGGCTCAACTAGAATATTCTAGGTTATTCCCAGCATTCCATTTGTGCTGTTATAATCAACTTTTGATTTATTTATCAACCAATAGAAGACTTTCCGTTTGAAGCCAGGAGTGTGCTACTTTCCCTCTCCCTTTATAGAGTTTCATATATCAGCACTATATCATTCTAAGGTGGATTGAAATGTGTGAAATACAGTCTGATGAATGACATAATTGTGCAAAGTAGATCAATACAAATGTATATAATGAACATTATTATTCTGCTGCCTTATTATTGTTTGGCCACCTATTTCAAGAATGTTTTACATTCAAGTTCATTTTAACTTTGGTCACATAAAGCACCAATTATTTTAATGGATTGCTCCAAATATTCCCAGTATTCCTTGTTCAGAAACCTGTACCCCCCCTTTTTTTCTAGAAAACGGTGTTCTAGACATTCTCTATAGACAACTGTTTTAATAGCATCATATCCTTCCAGCTAATGAAATTAAAAGAAGGCACATAGTTTGTCAGAAATATATTGTTCCCACCCTTCTGATTTTGCAATAGCTGCCTAAAACAAACTTGAATTTCCAGGTCATATGTAACTGATGGTGGTGTGCACTGTTAGGATTGATTGGGTGCACAAAATGGTGAACTTTGTGGATTCCTGCAGATTCTGAAAGTCTCCATTAGAGAAATGTAAGGAAAATGGGTGATTTCAGGAAAAGTTTGAGGTTTGCAGGTCATTGTGGGTAAGAAAACCTACTGGAATCCATGCAAGTCACACCATTCTGGATACCCCTAGGTGTCGAGTTTTAAAAAATATACAGGTTGGCTAGGTTTCCTTAGGTGCCGGCTGAGCTGGGCTCCAAAACCTAAAGCTACTCCCATTGGAAAAAGAGGGTCAGTTTTCGGTGTAAAAATGTGCTGCATAAATGTTGTGTTTTAGGCTGTTTCCTGTCGAGGGCACTAGGTCGACCCACACAAGTGAGGTAGCATTTTGATAGGGAGACTTGGGGGAATGCCAGGTGGAAGGAAGTTTGTGGCACCCCACAGTTTCCAGAACT
Organism: Pleurodeles waltl; assembly: GCF_031143425.1. Classification (NCBI taxonomy): domain Eukaryota; kingdom Metazoa; phylum Chordata; class Amphibia; order Caudata; family Salamandridae; genus Pleurodeles; species Pleurodeles waltl. Next base: position 813,544,123 of record NC_090446.1, on the reverse strand, counting down.
TTCCGTCACAGAAACGTGAGGATAAATGTGTATGTGTGTTTTAGACACATTTTGAGGGTTGCAAGAGATTCTGGGTAACAGAACCTGGTGGGAGCCACACATGCCACACTATCCATATTTCCCCTATGTGTCTAGTTTTACAAAATGTACAGGTTTGCTAGGTTTCCCAAGGTGCCGACTAAGCTAGAGCCCAAAATCCAAAGCTAGGCACATTGCAAAAAAAGGGTCAGTTTTAAGTGTAAAAATTTGCTGTATCCATGTTGTGTTTTGGGCCATTTTCTGTCATGGGTTCTAGACCTATCCACACAAGTGAGGGTCCATTTTTATCAACAGACTTAGTGGAACACAGAATACGAGAACAAGTGTTATTACCAATTGTCTTTTTTTACATTTGAACCATCCAAATGTAAGACAATGTGTATCAAAGAAGTCATATTTAGAATTGCCCTCTAATTCACATGCTAGTATGGGTATCTACAAATTCAGAGATGTGCAAATAACCACTACTTCTAAGCTCCATATCTTGTGCCATTTCGGAAATACATAGGTTTCCTTGACACCTTATTTTCACTATTTATATTTTGTCAAATGAATTACTGTATACCCGGTACACAATGTGCAGCTCCGGTATTGGCTCTAGGTACCTAGGGTTCTCGGGCGAACCTACAATCCTACATATCCCCATAACCAGAAGGGTAAATTGGACATAACGGTATATTGCTTTCGAAAATCTGCAATAGTTGGAAGTTACAACTGAAAACATAGACACAAATGGCTGATGTTTTTAACTCAATGTCAATCTTTTTCATTTTAACTGTTACTTTCTAAAAGAAAACCTTGAAAGATCTACAAAAAATGACCCCTTGCTGAATTTAGAATTGTATCTACCTTTCCAGAAAGGTGTATCTTTCTGGAATCCACCATTAATTTCACACCCATTTCTACTATTAACTGGAATGAGGTTGAAAGCACACAAATTAGGTAAAGTGGGCTATGTCCCAGTAATATGCCAAAACCGTGGTGAAAAATTTGCTTTTCTGATTCAAGTCTGCCTGTTCATGAAAGCTGGGATGATGGTGATTTTAGCGCTGCAAACTCTTCATTGCTGCTATTTGCAGGGAGAAAAACAGATGCTTAATTCTGCAGCACTTTTTTCCCATTTTTCCATAAAAAACAACATTTAGCTGTATTTTAACTAATTTATTGGTCCCTTCCATGTGAATCTTCAAATCCTGGGTACCTTTAGAATCCCCATGATGTTGGGAAATAAAGATGCAAATTTGGCATGGATAGCTCATATGGACAAACGTTTATGGGGGCCTAAACACGAACTACCCCAAATTGCCAAAAAAGGGCTTAGCATTGGGGGTGGGGGGAAATCTAGCAGAGAAAGGGTTAAAAAATGAAGCATCATCAGTGTCTATTCTATCAAAGGACATTTTGAGCCACTTCATGTAATGTCTATGGACACCCTGATTACTGGGTTTGGGACATTAGGGCTACCACCAGCAAAGAGCTGGTAAGATGCACAAGTACTCTACCACCATTCTTTCCTGCCGCCTGAGACGTTGTCTGGTGGCATTTATAAGGGCTCCATTAAGACTTAATAAATGTTCGGTCAGTTGCTGGTGTGGAAAAGGTTTGCACAACAACTATTTTTTTGGCAGCATACATGCTTTCATCTCTGCTTGTCATTTGGTGGATGGGATGCAGATGTCAAGACCTTTGCATAAAGATACTATTGCCTCCATCTTTCAAGATATGACCATAGGTCATCATGCTATCTATTTATAAGAGTATCGGTTAAAATAAATATTTAGAACGGTCTGAAAAGGTGGACATTAAAAACAACCTAACACCTTTGAATTCATAGTCAGTTTGTGTGGCTAGGGTGTTAAACGGTAGCAATTATGTAATGCTATGATCATTTTTGTTTAGTACATCGTTTAAGCAGAGGGTATCTTGATTTAGTGAGATTATATGAATAGGAAGTGTATTTTTACGATATTCTGAAGACCTCCATTTTAGCAAGGCAATCTGAAGCTCTTATAAGCTAACTATGAACGCTTTCCTCGATTTTGCTGCTAAGCATATGAAAGAGCAACCTACATTGCAACTTAAATGAAGCAAATGGCGACCAATAGATTTTGGTCGTCACGTGGTTCGAGGGATATGTGCCCATTTAAAATCCAGGTCCCACTTGCAAGAATACACATAGCCTAAATATGAGTGCTCTATTTCTTTGGAAGCCACTTCAGAATGCTAGCATAACATTACTACATTGTCCCAAAGTCTGCAGATTTCAAGCTGCTGCTCGTAATTTTAAACTTGGAATGGCCGTTATGGACGTTGTTGCAGTAGCCCAGCCTAGACGAGCCAGGTATATCTATTGTGCCAGATTTTGGATAAACACAAGGCTGTAATAAGACTCTTTAAGATGCCCACGTTTATGTGCTTGCATTACATAAGAGGTAATCCAAAGATCATGATAACATGATTTAGATAAGTTAAGCTTAAACTCTATGATGTTGTACAATACACTTGAGATGCACTTCGGGGACCAAGAAAACAATTAGAAGGGCACTTGTAATGTCACTCAAATACCATTTTCAATTTCACAGAGTGAATAAAGCTATTCCTTAATGCTAGGTTTCTCTGACTAAGGTGTTGTAGTTTATTAAACTTACTGCGATATTTTATAAGGGTCAGTGCATAGTCACTAAGGGGTTTTCTTATAGGAAGGTGTAAGAATACTCCGCCATTAATCAATGGATGGCCCATCCCACCCACCTCATTTAGAGTTGTGAAGCCCTTAGTTTTCGATGTCAGTGCCTCAGCTGACTTCACTATTTGAAGATGTTGCCCATCAACAGATGGCCAATAGCAAAGCAACAACAGAAGGCCCGTCCAATTTATCGCAGGCCTTCCAATAAAGTTTATATAAAGTTGCTTAACAGGAAAGTGTAAAAAAGGCCAAATGACCTGGGAAAAAAACACTAGTGCTTCAGGCATAAAGACTTCTTATTTTACAGAACACACTCCAGCTTTCGGATCTCTGTAAAACAAAAAATGAAGTGCTGGCTGTGTCTTGTTCAGTGAAGTTCTACCACCTACATTTCAGGGGTATTTAAGTATGACAGTCTCGTCCTTGTAGGGCTTGCGGGGGTTGAGTCTCATCTGCCAGGAGGCCTTGATGACAGGTTTTTCATGGGAATATAATTTAATGGCTGCATTAAAGGAGATGTTTCAACACATGGACCTGGAGGTGGTTGACGGTAATAAACATTTTTTTTTGTAGGTACCAGTTTTATTGCTGCAAGGTAAATTTAGAGTGTTGCCATAGAATGGTCCAAGGTGATGCTGTTAGAGGAGGATAAATTATCTAGTCAAGAAGGCAAAATCCAACGTTTCTTCATTGTTGAGTTACATGGCATCCAGAAAATATTTGCTGTAGGATCCTATCCTGCAGAGCGGCGTGAGAGGTGGGGCAGGGAGAACTTAGCTGAGGGCTAGAAAATGAGTTCTTGAATCATGCCTTCACGGGTGAATGCTGTACTGGTTTCTCTGCTGTATGTTCAAAATGTCCCTGCCTCGTGAACCTAATACTCTGATGGTCTGACCTTTATACTTCTTTTGGTTGAATATGTTTTAAGTGATAGGATTTTCATTTTCTGACCCAAACACGATGCCTGGATGCAGTGTGATGCAAGCTTCCTCGTGTGATTTGGAAGCTTTCCCTCATAGACTTTGTAAAGAGTACACTGTAATTTACATTTGATAATTGTGTCAGCTGACCCCAAGGGAGTTCCGATGTGTCTGAGTACAAGGCAGAAGGTAGAATTTTGTCAACTTGTGTATGTTTAACGCCTGACTACGAATACTGCTGTAATATTTTAATTTCTACAAGAATATTGGTTGGATTCAGAAAAAAGTGGATGCACTCTTTAAATATAAGTTAACATGAAATAGCACCATTTTAGACCTGTTATTATTACAAAGTAAGATCATTTCCTTTACTTTTTTACAGGGCCAGAGCAGGCAACATCTATCACACTATATAAAAACATGGATAGTATAAACCTCTTAAAATATCCCGATACACCATAATCCTAAAAACCTTTGACAGGAGAAGACCAATTTAAAGTAACTGTGGCTTATCTACTTTTGACTTTAACTATCTTGGTGTACGATTATTCGTTTTCCAAATTAGATTACATCTCTGCACCAGGCCTCAACACTTAAATGGTCAATCCTCAACGTGAAAAATTAGCTTCTGAACATTAACGTTGCTCGTGTACATACTACAAATGTTTTGTACTTTGCTAGTTAGCTTATAATGTAAGTATGTTCATTGAAATGTAAAAGGAATATGTGAGAAATTGGGTTGTTGGCTGAGCCGAGAGATAGGCCTTTTGTCAAGCAACAACCACAATCCTTGTCATGGTGAACCACTAAAGTGACTAAATTCACCTGTGCTTAACCCTCTGGTAGCTTGGTAAAAAAGTAGTCATGTTTAACTTAAAGGCAATGTGTAAAGTATTCATGCAGCACTTAAACAGTAACAAGGTGAAAGCACAAAACAAGTAAAACCCCGCACCAATTTAGAAAAAGAGCTAAAAATGTAATAAATTGACACCAAAACAACAAAATTCCAATCAGAAGTATTGGATATATGCAAAATGAAAATAGCACCAAAAAGCCCAAAGGATGGCTTGCGGTTATCTAGTCTTGCGAGATGGGGTGAAAGTAAAAAGTTCAGGCTAACTGCGATGGAGTGTGGGCCATATGCAGGATCAGGTTAGTCCTGCTAAAAAAGTCCCCTTCAAAGCCTAGAAAAACGAACTCTGTTCCTGATAGAGGAAGCCACAAGGACCAGGGAGATCATCGCCGATGGTTGTCGCTGTAGCACAAAGAGCAGGTTGAGGATCGCAGTCGGTTGTCCATGTAGCACAAAGATCCTGTCAGGCATCGCGGATGGTCGTTGCTGGAGATTCACATCAGTGGTGATCATGGCTGTCAATGCTGTAGCACGATGTACAGAGATAGCATTTCCAGTTGTCACTTGTGGTTGCTGTAGAACAAAGAATCTGGTTCCCCAGAACTTTGAAATGGTGTTCACACAGGCAGCAAGATATTAGCGTGAACTGGCCTGTTAATGGTTGCAAAGAGCCTAAAACTTCAAGATTTCCAGAATTGTCCTTGTCTTCAGAAAGGAGCTCAGCTAATGTCACAACAAGGGTCCAGGAGGTACCTCTTGGGCCTCAAGAACTCACTCAACCAAAGGCCATCAAGGCTTAGGCAGGTCTAGTTGCAGGGCCAGGCAGGTGCAGTGCAGCAAGTCAGCTGAGCCATTGCAGGGAGACATCTGTAGCTCAGAACAACAGGCCAGTTAGTTGACCATTGGAGTTCTTTTATCCTGGGATGAAGGATTGAGGTCCAGAATACCTTCTCATACAGCAAGGCAGCAGGATGGTCTTTATTCTGAAGTACTCACAGGTCCAGAGTTTACTGAAGAGTGGGTCCGAGGGTCTCCCTTTTATACCTGGTGCCCATTTTGAAGTGGAAGAAACTTCTGGAGTCTTTCCCCTACACAAGTGTCTGACACTTCCTGCCTCCTTGTTGTGGTCTCAGGCTGTCTGCAGGCACAGTAGGCTAGTGTGAAGTCCTTTGTATGTGAGCTGAGGCAGTGTCTTTGAAGTGCAAGTGCAACAGATGACAGCTCTGTGCCCTCATCAAGTCAGGATTGCCCATCCTACCAACATGCAGACCCTCTGTTGTGTTGGTCTGCGAGATGAATACACAGAGGTCAACTTCCAATTACACCTAGATAGTTACACAGGAAACAAGCTGTAGGCACCAAAATGTTAGGACATGAAAATGTCAACTTTTTATAAAATAACATTTTATGAATTGTGGCTTAAAATTCAACTTTAACCTTAAAGAGGATTTTAAACTGCAAGTCTTTATCAAAATGGCATTATTATCTGCTTCCGAACAAACTTTATCACATATTAAATGTAACAAGGTAACCCAATGTTATTCTATGGGAGAGGTAGGCCTTGCATTAGTGAAAATGCGGGGTTTTCCACTGCTAGGGCATGCAAAACAAACAAATATATGTTCACTTTTTTTAATATAATGTACCTTGCCCTGTGGGCTGTTAAAGGCCCACCCTAGGAATGACTTACAGGTATTAATAAGGATGGTTTAGGCCTGGCAAAAGATTTATTTTTCTAGGCCGAAATGGCAGTTTAAACTTTCACAAACAGGCTACAATGGCAGGCTTGAGACATGGGCCACGTAAGTGTGTATCTGCAGGCTCACTAGTAGCATTTAATTTACATACCCATGCAGTACCACATTACTAGGGCTTACAAGTAAATTAGCTGTTCCAATTGTGTATAAGCCAATTTTAACATGTTTAACCGAGGGAGCACAAGCAATTTAGTAGTTGTTAGCAATTGTAAACTGCACAGAGTCCTAAATGTCAACAAAAAAGGGTTCTGAAAACAGGAGGACTAAAGACAAAATGTTTGTGGGTGACATTGCATCTGTGGCCAGGTCCTACAGAATACATATCAACTGATATGTAAGATCAGCGGCACAGTGTGCTGTCTGTGCTTGACCAATTTCCATTCACTATGACATACTTTTTTCCACAATCTGATCACAATGGAACCTGCACATTGCACTACCATACATAGTGTATTTGATGCTTAAGGCCCACTTCAGCAGAGTAGAGTTGCAAAGTGCCCTGCGACTTCTGAGAACCAGGTCTGCAAATATCAAATGCCTGCAATAAAAAAAAAGAAGAAAAGTACCAGTTGGTAAACAAATAGTTGTCATTCATACAACATTTGACAGAGCATGTCATTAATATTTCAATCACAAAAAGGTAATTCAGATCCTTTGTGTTGTTATTGCCAATATGCTGTGCTGTCTGACAGGAAACTAAGTCTGACAGGAAACTAAGAATGATAATGTATTCTTAATAATACTTACTAATACTGTCCTGTGACTCTCTTGCACTGTTAATTTCAAGCAACTAAATAACTTGTGTCCTTCAAAGAAAGTGCATGGACAAATCCTGATGCCAAACCTAAGTTGCCAAACAGCAGTGTTCTTTCAGGTTCAGCAGAAGTTATAAGTTTCTCTTTTACTTTGCCACCTTCCAGCAGATGATGCATTGGTCATGTTAGCAATGTCTGCTAGAAGAGAGGATAGGTGTTCTAGTCTCACCTGCATCAGCTGCTGATAGAGTACCCATTATTGCTACTTGTTTGGATGCCCCTGTTGTCATACATATTCAATAACAGTCTTATTTCACTTAACATTCCTGTCTTCAAGGTATAATTTATACTTTAGACATTCTTTGATTGAGCTCAGATTGTCACCCATCCCTTCTCACCCTGATGCTCACAGCCTACTTAGCATTGTTTCAAATAGTTTGCTGTATCACTAACTTACATTCTTGACAACAGCCAGCCTAAGAGTTTTATGATGCAAAATGACATACAACATATTCATTCATGTATTTTTATTGTGTGTCTCTTGCAATAAGCATTTCCAACGCACTTATGGAAGGCTAGCATAAAGCTCCAAAACTAGTCTGGAAAATACAAGAGCTGCCCAGACTTAATATTTCTTTTCTCTGCTTATTTTCTTCAGCTCAGACACACTTTGATTCTGTGAATATGAGGCAGGTTCTCCCCATTTTGTGGTCTTGGCTCCCTCTAGATTGTCCTGCCAATGGAATAACATACCTATGTATAATTCATGTGTTATTTATATGGTACCCCCATTCAGGACATTTATTTGACAGACTTTTTTGTTTGCCCTACAATTTCCTAGATAGGGCTGAAAGTGGTAGGCAAATGCCAATCCTCTCCATGGAGGGGTTTGTGGAACAGAATCTTTTAGATTATATGTGTTTGACTCCTGTCCAAATTGGTTTGCTCTACACAGGCAAATCGAGGATTAGGTAAATCGTCTGACCTGATGTCCCTCTCCTGGTGAAATCTGAGCCACATTAAAACATGTGCGTCTGAAGGCAACTTTGTGCATTGAACAAACCACCATGTCCTCTCCGGCCTCTACATTATATTACAGACAGCGAGCGTTTACATCAGTTTTTCTGATAGATATACGTTGACAACCAGTTTTCGTCCGTTATTAACACCATTTTCTTTAGATTATTACCTTCCTATGACTTGTGTAGTATTTATTGCCTATTGTTGTTCGTTTGCCAATGAATAAAGCTGTTCTTAAGTTTTCCCTTATACCATTCTTCGTACCATTATTCTCATAGTTCGCCAATTCTTTTTTTTTTTCTTTTTTTATCGCAGGTCGGGCGTGAATTCTTTATTCTTTTAACTTGAATGCCCTTTTAATTGTTGAAGTTGTGTACACCTCCATCGCCTGGCAGGACACTCTTCTACTGAAGGCTTCAGCTAATTCTTGCATACCATTGCTTTGGCTCTATGGAGCCACATGATTTGCTAAATCATTTAGGGTACAGGTAAAGCATGTTCTTACCTGGCAGATAGCTTTCTTCTACCTGTCTCTGGTGGTCAGAGCTACATGTAACTGCAGGCTGTTACTATGACTTCTTTAGTGTGTACATTTCTTTAAATGTTTCCTCTTCCATGGCTGTCCCCCTTGTAATCTGTATTCCTTTTATTGTAGTAGGAAAAGCTGATCGTGTTTACCTTTTGAACATACACTGCCCTTCCTTTGAACTTTGTAACTCTTACAGTTCTATTATGTTCCTAAATTAATCTCAGAACAGCAAGCAGAAGGCAATTTTCATTTCATTTTTACAAATGTGGCCACTTGAAGCCGACAAAAAGGATATAGCCTTTCACAGCAGTTTTCACTGCAGTAGTATCCCACCATAAACAGGAAAGAAGTCTCTTGTTTTCATCTTGCCGAAGCAGTATGCCACAGTTAAGTGACTTTCTGTTCCCAATGCAAAAAACAAATTGTCTAGAATTCAAAGTTAACTATTTTTTCAAGATCCTGAATATAGACATAGAGGAATATTTATTTTGTATGACATTTTGACATACAAACTTTATTTATAGCTTTCGAAGCAACTTTTACCTTGTTATATTAATGTGTGTCAGGTACAATATGAATGTGCAGCCACCCACCTCCCCAGAGCCTTCTATCTGCACTGAAATTACCATATAGCTTTGCTTTCCTCATTAGGATCCAGATGCAATTCTGCCAATTTAGTCACCTATATATTAACCCCAAATGATTTCCTAGCCGTATTAATGATTTTTTGATACAGCCATGTGTGTATTCCATCGGGATATGCATGCAGCAATACTTTATGTAAATTTTACTTTATTTAGAGAAAACAAATACATACAAAAGAGCATACTTTGCTGAGGTGAAGAGTTTGTTTTTAATTACGCGCATATTTGTAGATTTAAAAAGCACTCCTTGCGATTAATTATTTAACCAGTAAATGTAAGTGATGGTCAATTACTTCTATGAGTCTTAATGATGTACATCTTTTAAATGCTGAAACAGTTTGAAATCTTGAAAGTTTGTTCTAATGTGGTGGAAAATAAAATGTGATTGATATATTGAACTAACAATCTTTTTAGAAGTAAGTGGAATATATCTTTTTATCGATACCTCATTTTGTGATGAATGTCTCTTGGTCAATATATAGCCTCTGCCAGTTAATCATTCGAATTGCGTATTTTAGGATTGGTAGTTTCCAGGAAGCCTTCAGAGAAACTGGAATGAGTAACAATTACAATTAGCATTCTATATGAACAACACATATCGGTTTCAAAGCAATAGAAATAATGCTGAAATGTGTAGTGGTTAACACTTTACTATGAATACGGAGCTTGTATCAGCTGCCCAATTAGATTTTCCTAAAACATGTATAATGATGATAAATGTATTTTAGTTGAAAAATATGTGAACAATTTTAGCACATAAATTGTGTCAGCCCTTGCAGCCAAGTGATTCATCAGAGCTGTAATTAATTTTAGCAATTGTCTCAGGACAAGTTTCTTAAGAAACTATTGGCAGCATAATTCAGTTAAAAATGTCTTTAACTTGCTTCAGGATTTTCCTCTGATGTCTCCCCATGTCTATCACTGCAGACCCTTTAATTCCCCATTAAAGTCAGATAGCTCACCAAATATCTCCAATAAAGTCTCTGTGTGCTTTTCGTTTCAATGCTGTACAATAAAAAAACAATCCTAGCTATCGTAACGGAAAGTTTCAATTCTATTAAGGACACCATGGAGGCAAGCATTATGCCATACTTTCCTCACTTTATTAAATAGCAGCCAAAAAAGATAATCAACAAAACTACGGAACTCAAGAGCACTAGGGATCAGGAAGTAAAAACAAACATCCAATAACATGGAATAGAACAGCAACAACCAATCAGCACAAATGAGTCCCAAATTTAGTCCGTCGTCAGTGTCAGCAACTCTTCGTTCATAGCGCAAGACAGGCTGAGAAGAATGTTCAAACATCTTGCTTAACCGTGTGTGATCCTAAGATTATAGTACAACAATGCATGTTAGAAAAAATCAATGAATAGAAAAGAACAAATGTCATAAAAAAGGAAAACTATCAGATTATAAACAATGGAACATGTACAAGATATTCAAGCACTAATATAAACTGCAAATAATAACAGTATGATGTTACTTACTAGCAACAGGAAAGGGAATGTGTGTAAAAAAAATAAAAAATAGAAAAACGGGTGATATAATCCTCGCCTCCGTGTTCTTAATAGAATTCAAACTTTCCATTACAATAGCTAGGAAATTTTTCATTCTATGTCAGGACCGAAGGCGAGGATTACGCTAGTTCAAAGCTTGTCCACTACGAGCTGAGTCCTGACAAGAACTGGTTTAAAATTAAACCTTTTAAAAGTAGAGTCCAAAGACTAATCCGCATCATTCATAATATCCTCCAAACGAGGACCTAAAGTGAATGCTTTGGAGGCCATGGCTTCTCAAGTAGAATGTGCTCCAAACCTAAAGAGATCTATTCCGGCCTCTTGCATAACCCATCGAACCCAGCGTGCAATGGTAGGGGAAGAGAGAGCTTTATGTGGTTTCCTAAGGGCAATGAGAAGCTGACGTTCACCAGGAGGGCGAAGCTCTGAAAACATGTTTTCATACGCTTTGAGACATTGAACAACATAAAGTTTTGGATAATCTGGGAAAGCAGGATTGGAAATCATGCTTGTATTAGATTTAGTTCTTCTACTTACCCTTAAAGAAACACCCAAAGTAGAAAATATTCTATCGGAAATAAGCACGGACATCTGAGACCCGCCTACAGGATACTAAACAGAGAAGCATTGCCAGCTTTGCTGAGAGTTCTTTTCTGGATGAGTAACAGTTATGGCTCCAAGACAAAAATAGGTTAAAAACATAATTGACATTCGAAAGGGAAGAATAACATGGTTCAGGAGGAAGGGAAAGCCTGATGCCATGAAGGAGAAGACACACATGTACTACATCAGCATCAACGGGATTGAGATTCTGTCACAAACACTAGCGAGACCAAACCAATTTATATCGCTTAGAAGTGATGGGGACCCAGGCTTTGAATGAGAGGTCCTGAGCCTGGCCCCTAAGGCCTGGGATCGACCATCATCCCCTGAAAGTCACCACCCCAATAGAAACAAGAGCGCCCTGCATAGCTAATTGGTGTAGCATATGATCTGGATTGGTGAGGATCGAGGGAAAAAGGGGGAGTTGGATTGGAAAATCCCAGGAAAGTTCCAGAAGAACTGGAAACCAAATTTGAGATCTCCATATGGGAGTGATCAGGACTACGTTGGCCTGCTGGTGACGAATTTGAGCGGAAGTGCGAGAGATCATCGGAAAAGGAGGAAAGGCGTAACCACTCTTGATTCCAATTCTGGAGAAAAGTGTCTGTGGTGGCCGCTAACAGGTCTGGCCACCAGCTGTCAAATTTGGAAAGTTGATGATTTAATCTGGAAACAAAAAGATCTACTGAAAATGGACCGCAACGGTCGTTGAGATTGGAAAAGACATCTGAATGGAGCTTCCAGAGACTGGAGTGTCTAGGGTGTCTGGATTGAAAATCCACCATCTGGTTGAAACGACCCAGGAGATACTCCGATACTCCGCTGTGACAGAAATTTGATGGTCTAGGCAATATTGCCAAAAACTGATTCCAAGGTCTGTCAACATCTTGGAACGAGTCCCACACAGATGACTGATATAACGAATGGCAGAGATATTGTCCATCTTGAGGAGGATACATGACTGAATAGAATCTTTGGTCCAGTACTTGACTGCAAACGAGCAGGCTAAGAGTTACAGATAATTGATGTGTAAATTCTGTTCTTCCATAGACCAGAATCTACCTGTTGAAAACTCACCACAAGCGCCCCAGACTGATCTGCTGGCGTGTGACTGTATGATGAGATTTGATGCTGACCCGAAAATTTCTCTGCCGTTCCAGGCCTCCATATGGGGCAGACACCAATGAGTTTCCTCCTGAGCTTCTTCTGAAAGGGAAATCATCTCAGCAAAGGATAACCACTGTGAAGGTGCACCGCTTTGAGACGTTGGAGAGTTCGATAATAGAGAGGGCCAGGAAATATTGCCTGGATGGAGGAAGAGAGGCCTATCAAACAGGCAATTTGGCATAGAGAAATCTGATGTCTGGCTTAGGATCGTCGACGCTCGTGGCAAATTTTCATAATTTTCAGCAATGGAAGGCTCAAAGTGGCTATAACTGAATCTATTACAAAACCTAGAAACACTGCTTTTTGGGAAGGAACCAGAAGAGATTTGGATTTGTTTACAATGAAACCTAGGTGTAAAAGATTGATAGTGATTTGCAAATGAAAAGTCTACTTCCGAGGACATTGGGCCGAAAGAAGAATGTCGTCTAAGTAGACGATTAGATGAATACCCTGAGCCTTGAGTTTCCACCACTGGTTTGAGAACTTTGGTGAAACAGAAAGGGGTTGAGGAAAGACCGAACGGAAGCATGCTGAATTCGTAAGTCTGTTGACGCCAAACGAACTGCAGAAAACGCCTGTGAGGAGTAAAACTTGGAATGGTAAGGTAAGCGTCTTTTAAATCTAAATGTGCTAGCCAATCTAGAGGGCGCAGAATATCATGAAGGAGGTGAATTCCTTCCATTTTGAAATGTTGATATACAAGCCAATCTTTGAAGTCTAGAAGGTTTATGACAGGCAGTTGGCCGCCATTTGTCTTGTCAACCAGGAACATTTTGTGTATGAAGCCACGAGGATGAGGAAATGTTGGACAGATAGCTTCTTTTTCCAGCAGAGCTTGAACCTCTGCGACCAGCAAAGCGAGATCTTGAGAAGAAAATTGAATAGGTCGAGAAGAAACAATCTGTGTGGGATTTCCATGGAACTCTCTGTGAAAACTTCTGACTGTTTGTAAAACCCATTCATCTGTTGTGAGTGACTCGCAAGCCTGAATAAAATTCACCAGATGGCCCCCTACTTTTAACATAGAGAAGGGAGAACTCTTACCTGAATAAGCCGGACTGGAGATGCCTCTGTTCCCTCTGTTTCTGAAATGCCAGCCTCTGGTTGGATAGAAATTGGCAAATCGGGTTTGGTCTTTTGGTTGTCCTGACCTGGGACCTTGTCCTCTGAAAGAGTTTTGAGAGTACGGGCAGCTGGACGACTGGCCCCTGCCATCATTAATAAAACTGTAAAAAAACAGTAAGGAGGCTTAATAGGCAAGACTGGGAGTCAGTCAAAATTAATAAAACCGCAATAACTGTAAAGCTTTAGTAAGTCGGAAAATAACACCCCTGGTGCAAGAAATTTAACTAGGGAAATATTGCCTGAGAGGAATGTCCCAAATCATGAGCAGGTTAAATGATACAGACCCTGTAAAAAGGGGCATAAAGGAAATCAAATAAAGACCCTGAAATAAAAAGGCGTCTGAAGTCCAAAAATGAAGAAATTGTAATACAGACCCCTCAAAAGGGGCGTAACTGCAGGCAAAAACAAGACTACACATACGCGCGATCGGTTCCGGTACGAGGAGAACGTTCAAAGCTGAGCACTTGAGCTTGAGCGCATTAGCTGTTCAAACCCCACCCCTGAGAAGCCGATGCACAACAGCGAGTCGGGCCAAATTTCCAACAGTCATGAAGGAGCAATGGAAATCTTTCCCGCAATTGCAGAGGGGATTCAGATCTCCATATTTAAGCACTGAAAAAAATAGCATTCAATAAATAAACTAATACAGTCAAAATATATGAGAAAGAAAGATCGGGCACTCATCTCGGCTGCGAGCAGCAAAGAAAGAGGAGTTGCTGACACTGACGACAGACTAAACTTGGGACTCATTTGTGCTGATTGGTTGTTGCTGTTCTATTCCACGTTATTGGATACTTTTATTTTTACTTCCTGATCCCTAGTGCTCTTGGGATCAGTAATTTTGTTATTTATCTTTCTTGGCTGCTATTTAAAAAAATGAAGAAAGTTTGGCATAATCCTCGCCTCTGATCCTGACATAGAATTCAAGCCCTGTGCCTCCTTCTGGAGTAGACGTACTTCTAAAACAACTGCATGTCTCTCCTTTGTTCAATCAGTAGCATGCCTGGTGCATCTCCTCTTCTGGTGGGGATCCCTGCCCTAATTATAGATCCAACAAGAAACTATAAGACAATTTGAGCCCCCAAATCCTTCACAAATGTCATTCAGTTTTACTCTCCCATTAACGTTGCAGTTATTGTTGCAGCCCGGAGGCCCTGTCAACACCTCCTTGCTCTCGTTTTCCAGTAGTTTATTGCACCAATTGAAAAAAGTAGATACTGGCAACAGTGTAATCATTTCTTGACTCAGATGCAGTGAAGTCCCAAGGTTGATTAAAAGAGGGTATCCCATGTTTCATTAACTGCTACAGTCCTCCTCATCTCACTCACTTGTAAGTAGACTTCTCACGTCTGTGAGAGTCGAGGGTGGTGCATCTGTGGTGAATGCCAAGACTAAAAATGTTAATTAATGGCTAATGCAGGAGCATTTTGTAATTTATTTGGGCCAGGTCATTGGTCATAAAGCTAACAGATATCACTTGGAGTGAATACATTTCATGCCTAAACAGTTTTGTGGCTCAGACATTTGAAACATTATGGGTCATGTTAGTATGCATTCCTTGAATATCTGGCTATTTCAAGATTCAGATTCTTAAAAGATATGGTCTATAGGAGGAAGATTCATTGCTCATGAGAGGTCAATGTGGGGCATTAACAAGGTATTTTAGGGAACTCAGCGCTAAAAATGACATAATTGTATTTGAGTTATGAAGGCAAATTCATTGATCAGGTCTTAACAGAATATGATGGCAATTTCATGTGACTCTTGGAATTTTACTTTAAGATGGTCAGAGTTTTGGCTTTTGTTTAATATCACAACATTTTGTTGTCACATGACCAAAGCTGTTGGTATTGTGGGACCCATTTTGTTAACTTGGTGTATGGTTTTAGGTTGATGTGAGAGCAGTTCTCTTTACAGGTTTGCCTCGTACACTCACTCTGATCCCAAAAATATTTGATATTATAAAAATTATTCACATGCCACTCAATACAACAAACAATGTATGTCTGTGGATCTTTCTCCCAGAGAATGGCATGCACTCCCTTACTGACTGACAAAGTATTCCATCAAACATTTAATTGTTGTTTCTGCGTCCTCTCTCTTTCATATATGCTGTTTTTGTAAGAATACCTGCATGTAATAGTGTTAAAGCAAGAGTTTCATGAGAAGTCTTCACTTAATTTTTCTTCAAATCATTATTTGTATTTTTTGAATGGACCATGATCCAAAATCAACTTTCCCGATCCACGTATATCTTATCAAACAATCCCAGTGTATTTCCCACATTCAATTGCACTTCTTCAGGAAATCACACATCTGCAACAATTAAAATACTCATTTATGTAAAGTAAAAGTATTCTTAAGAAATAGCATGAGTGCAGTGAATGCTTACTGAATATTGTAGCAAATTGGGCTACTGGATGAGGGAAGTGACACCCCTTTCAGCAGGAATCACAATCCTCATCTGGTTGTGGCACAAGCAAGACCCAAATTAGCCTATCCTCAACCCTTTGGTAGCTTGGCACAGAGCAGTCAGGCTAAATGAATAGGCAATTATTAAAGTGTTTATACAGCACTTCAAACTGCAAAGAAGTGAAAACACACGCAGAAAAAAATCCAACACCAGCTTAGAAAAATAAAGTACATTTTAAAAAATAAATCAAGACCAAAATGACAAAAATCCAATCAGTAGACCTCAAGATACGTAATTTCTAAACATTTAAGTGAAAGTCCTTCAGAGCAGCAGTCCTTTCCGCAGTCAGTAGTCCTTCTTCCTGGCAGAGTCTGCAGGTTCAGAAGTGCACTGAAGTGTTGGGTCTAAGGGTTCAACATTTATATCTGTTGACCACTTTGAAGTGAAGGAAGCTTCTAGAGGTTTCCAACCCTCTACTTCCCGGTCTAGCCCCAGCTTTTACAGGCCCTGAGCATATGTATACCACTTTACTAGGAACTTGTAAGTAAATTAAATAGGACAATTGGGTCTAAACCAATTCTACCATGTCTTATGGAGAGAGCACAAGCATTTTGGCACTAGTTGCAATGGTAAAATGTGCAGAGTCCTAAAGCCAGCAAAAATATGTCAGTAGAAACAAGAGGGCTGAAAGCAAGAACGTTAAGGAAGAGACACACAAAGGATGCCAGGTCTCAATTGAGTAATTTATGAGCAGAGTTAAAATGTTCCCAGAGTGCTACTTTTAGTGAGAATGATATAAACAAACCACATGCAGAGTGTCCAAGCATCTTGACCTGAATAAACTGTGGCAATTTAAATAGGCCATACCTAATACTAATAGTAAGAAATTGGTTTACTGGTTGACTGGTGGTGGAAGCACTAGTCAAGCAGCAACCACAATCCTTGTAGGGTGAGGCACAAGGCAATCTTAAATTAATCTGTGCTCAGCCCTCTGATAGCTTGGCACAGAAAAGTAATGATTAACTTACAGGAAATGTGTAAATTATTTGTGCAAAACTTCAAACAGCAATAACTGAAAACACCATTGTGCCCCACAGCAGAGGAGATTCATCCATTCTACTGGAAACATAGAAGCTGGCAAAGTGCCGTAGGCCCAATTGGAAGGATAAACTCACAGATGGCAGAGGTTGTTGGAAGCCTGTTTTGCCTCTGAGGCTTCAGATCAGGAGGCTACCCAACTAGACTTTGGAGTCACTGTGGGGTTCTGGATTCAAAAGGTGCAGGTTCAGACCCTCTCACTTAGGGAAGAAGGCAGCAAGCAGCAGCTCAGCACAGCAGGGAAGCAGTCCTTTAAAGCAGTAGTCCAGCAGAGTAGCAGTCCTTTTCAGCAGGGTATCCACAGGTCCAGAAGTGTACTGAAGAGTTGGTGTCTGAGGTCCCATATTTATACCAAATGGTGCCTTTGAAGTCAGGAGAAGCTTATAGAGGCATGCCCTTGAAGTGCACAGGTGTCCTGGCATGCAACACAGTCTATTCAAGTGTAAGTAGGTTTGTGTCCAGATCCTCCCTCCCATCCTGACAGCAATAGCCCATCTAGGAATTTCTAATCTCCCTATTTTCTGTGACAGGCTAGAAGGAATACACAAAGCCCAACTGTCAACTACTTCAATTCATGTGCCCCAGAGACAATCTAAAGGCACTAAATGGCCTGGGCAGGAAAATGCCAAGTTTCTAAAAGTCACATTTTCAAAATTGCAATTTAAAATTCTACTTCAACGTCAGTTAGGTTTTTTTTTTACAGTTCCAAAGACACCAAACAATAGCAGACTATAGAAATTACAGCTTATTAAATATAATAAGGTAACTTTAATGGTATGCTATGGGAGAGATAGTAGTAAGGAAAATTAATTTAAGAGTTTTTCACTACCAGGCCATGTAAAACATAAAACCACATGTCCTACTTTTTAAATACATAGCACCCTGCCCTCTCCAAGGCCTCCCCCAGGGGTGACATATGTATTAAAAAAAAGGTTTGGCCTGGCAAAAAGGTTATTTTGCCAGGTCAAAATGGTAGTTATAATGCACACACAGGCTTTAATGGCAGGCATGAGCTATATTTAAAGGGCTGCATAATGTGAGTGGCACAATCACTGCTGCGGGAACATACATGCCCTGGGCATAGGTAGTGCCACCTTACTAGGGATGTACAGTATATTAAATATACCAGTAAAATAAATATTAAATATAAATTAAATTGAATATGCCAATTGGGTATAGGCCTATCTTACCATTTTTTAGGACAGAGTACAAGCATTTCAGCAGTGGTAAAAGGTGCAGAGTCCTAAGGCCTGCAGAAACAAAGTCAGCAAAGCAGGAAGAGCTCTGAAGGCAAAAAGTTAGGGGAAAATCATGCCAAGGATGCTAGGTCTATCAGCATTATTAGCAATTCAAGGCCACTGCCTTGAAGAAAGCCTATGGAGACAAAAACAGATATGTTTACAATGCATTCACTATATGCATGAGAAATTCAGCTAGGACCTCAGTAAAAAGTTGCCAAACATTCATGTACCCACACCATATCATACAGTACCTAATTGATAACGTCAGTAACATAAGTGGAGAGATGGTTCCCCATGCAAGCATTCACTGTAGTAAAGCATCTTGAGTACTGGCCACCATGTAAATCCAAACCTATCATCACTGTGGTATATTCATCATACGACTGACCAGGTTAATTCAACCTTTCAACCATTTTTAGGGACTAAGAATAAACCACTAGAGCACAACTCAGTGTACGCCCATGTGAGACTGATTGGAGAAAAACAAATGTATTTAATGCAATTAACACATGTTTTCTGGGATAGACATGGAATAAAGGCATAAAAGACCCTGTTATTCAATTATGAAACAATCCAACCATTCCCTAGGAACAAGAATTCACAAAGTTAGCATTCATCCACGGACAGCTAATAAAAGAGGGACTATCATTTGGTCCTAATGGAGCTCAGGCACACACTTCATGAATATGTGTCACAAGACTGACCAAGTCATGTCAGTCTTGCCAATTTCTAAAAAGAAACCACACTGCACTAATGCAGCAAACTACGCAGTAGGCATACGTTACATAACAAAGACTCTTGCTATAGCTCCAAAGTGCATTTGTGGCATCTTGAAAACAAACATCAGTGGTTATTTCGTTATCATGGAGACCTTTACACTATCAAAATAATCCAGTATTTAAAACCAGCTAAATTAGTAGAATGACAAAGCTTTGTTGTACACAACTATTGTACTTAGTGCATCAAGTGACTGAGCGGCTTATTGGCTGATCTTGGAAACGTGGGATCTGGGCTCTAATACTGGCTTCTGCTGTAGCCCAAGAAATAGTGTGATCCTGAGCCAATTACTTGAAGCCTCGATCTCTAAATAGGTGTGCTATAATTGTTAATGAATAACATGTAATGAAAATATGTACCATCTTAAGTAATGCATGTGTTCATAAACCAGGACACATCCCAAACCCTTAGTTGTTGCACAGTGCTCCATTACTTTCCAAGTAGATTTGCACTTTATAGCATCAACAGATAGGTAAATGTCAATGAGAGCAAAGTGATAGTCAAACATTATCTAATTTCTGCTACACATATTATATGAAGAAATCTATATGAAGCAAAAAAAAAATCTCTGGCCCTTTGGAATCAGATTTGTATATTCATTTTATGAATACGCCCTTTTCAGTGTGTTGGTCTTTAAACCCAAGGCTAACCATTTGTCATATAAGAAGATAACACATAACAGAAAGCCTTTTCACTCCTTTACAACAATTCTGCAGTCTTAAGCGTTAAAATCCAACAGTGTATGGTATTAGTGGAAAAAAGCTGACACATGAAAAAGATCACAGTCTTTAGAGAACCATTGCTAACACTCTGCAAACACCATCTGTTGGAATAATTAACTTTAATTTGCAATACTGTAAACCTATCAATTTATATCTGATAGGGAGCATTTTTGCATTTAATTTCCAACCACCAATACTAATTAAAGAAATCAGTGTATAGTTCAGAAATTGTATTTTCAGATTGTTTCCTTCTTTTGAGGAGTTACTCTGGTCTTCATATAATGATAAATTATTACATTTTGTAATGTATGGAGATGTGCAACAATCAACAAGCTAAATAAAATATTATGACTGCCTAGCTAAAGATAACAACATTCCTCCCAGTCTCCAGATCAACAACTGCCCTTTGATATTCACAATGATCCTAGGTACTGAGATGACATCAGTTTCATCTCAATGGTCTTATAGATGGACAACCACATTGCAACGTACTGAAAAATTTACTAAAAAATTGCAAAATTGGAAAAAGAGGTACTTGAAGGTGATAGCTTAATTTATAATAAGATAGTCCTGACGGATACAGATATTTTCATAGCTGAATTTCCATCACTCTAAACAAAAAAATATTTAGACTACATTCCCATTTAGTCCCATTTGGGACCTACGGGCCTGCTGGCCCATATCTGCGAATGTTTTGCATATCCAAAATTGCGATTTCTTAACTAGTGTGCTTTACATGTAAGTTTTAAAAATGCATTTTAAATTCATTTTTAAAATTTGCACATGGTTACCACCACGTTCAACTTGGTGGTAAATAGCGATTCCTAAATTCCCAAATCGCATTTAGGAATTGCTTCATACATGTGCTAAGGAATCGCAAATAAGGATTCCTTATTTGCAATTTCGTGTTTAGAGAGTCGCAATTTGCAACTCTCTAAACAGGGTCGCAATTTTAAGGAATCTCTATTTTAGCGATTCCTTAAAATTGCGTTCAGAATGTCTTTCATACATTCTGAGATGGCATTTTGCATTCGCAAACGGGCATTCGCACCGTTTGCGAATGCAAAATGCTTTCATACATCTGGCCCATAGTCGTTTTCTTGAAACAGGACCAAGTCACCAGTCCTGGTTGACCTCCTGGAACTCTTCCTTGGATATGTATTGTGGTAGCCCTTGGTGGAGATTTTTACTTTCGGACTGAGTCTTTTTTTTAGATGAAAATCCATTGACCAGGGCAAACCAGAATCTTGATCAGACGTCCCTAGAGCCCTCTTTGGATACACTGCCTGGGAGGTCCATTATGACTGTGGCAGACCAACTACGGTTGGACCGCTTACACCGCCAGGTTGCCGCTAGCCTGGCAGTTCCGGCCGTTGAAACCCACCAGGGCAGCACTGCAAGCTGCACTGCCCTCCAGATTACGAGTCCCCATACCACCAGCTTATTTATGGCTGTTCCACAAAGTAGAAAGACTCAAGGAATAAAATGCAAAAGCCTTCCCATGTAGATCAATGTATGCTGAAATTAATTCATTCCTTCTAAACTAGACCAGATAGACCAGGGCAGCTGTTGATAGCTGTTTGTGTGTTCAGGTCGAAGTGGTTTAAATAATAATTATTGTTTTGGTTAATATAACTGTTTATGAACATTAGAATATCAATAAGTCAAAAGAAATAATGCAAAACATGTCATCACTACTGCGATGAAATGAGGTGTAGGTCTGGAGTCAGCCCTATAAGAGAACCTAAAACAACATTACGTATTGCATTAGTAGCTTGTTGAAAATATTTGTTTTAATGTTTATGTGGCAAATAATGAAAATTCTCTTGTTAAAATAGCTAAACAATCTCAGTTCAATCAAGTCCAGAAACATAATTTCTGGAATGCAAACCAAATCACTGTCTCCTCATATTTAGTTGATGTCTAAAGTATGCATTTAATATGACATAATTGTAGACACAATCGAAGCACATGACTCAAATCTTCCAGTCATCTGAATTTGCTACCATGGAATTTCTGCAGCTGTTGATGTTACTTTTTTGGAAGATATTTTATCTGTGCTACTCCTGGCATAGAAATGTATTCCCTGAAGCAAAGGAATCAAATACCATTGAAAAATATATCGTGCCACTGACCTCGTCATGTATGCGCTTATGTATTGTTTGAAATGTGTGCCTTTCCTGTGTGTCTCTTGATTTTTAAATATTATCTTGTAACCATTCAAAAATTGAATATCAGAATTATTGTCACCACCTAGAAAGGATAAATTTACTGATGCAACTGAAATCAATTACTTGTATGTTTAGCTAGGTATTCTATGTGCACATGTGGATACCTAGACCCAACAGAATGACAGAAACTCTGCAAGTGTAGAGAAATTGATTCATCATTTGAAAAGAAGCATGAAAGATCTGTTGCAATTTTAGAAGCTTCAGACATGACTGAGGCGAGAAATCAGGACATAGAAAAAGTACATTACCAAAGAAAAGAAAAGAAAGGTGTTTCCTTATTGGTAATTTGTAGGTATTTGGCTTAGTATTTTAGACATTGTCTTACTGCCCTAATTTACATATTGTTCTATTCATAGCACTACTTTTTACTTTGAGGTTTTATGGTCACATAGTCAAGATTGGAAAGTGGAATTTCGTTAACCTGTACCACAAAATATAGAACCCTTGGAAGTGGGAATATATGAATCAGCTTATTTGCTTATTACAAGTGGGTGCAAAAAAAAGTGTCACTGAGTGAAACTTGGCTGCATTTAATCTATACTTTAACCCCTTTGCTGCCAGGCCTTCCCCCCCCCTCATGTGCCAGGCCCTTTATTGGCTATTTGCAGAAGTTCGCGCTTAGGCCCTCATAACTTTTTGTCCAACATAAGCTACCCACGCCAAATTTTCGTCCTTTTTTTCCCAACATCCTAGGGATTCTAGAGGTACCCAGACTTTGTGGGTTCCCCTGAAGGAGACCAAGAAATTAGCCAAAATTCAGCAAAAGTTTATTTTTTTTTAAATGGGAAAAAATGGCTGCAGAAGAAGGCTTGTGCCGTTTTCCCTGAAAATGGCATCAACAAAGGGTTTGAGGTTCTAAAATAACCATCTTCCCAGCTTTCAGGCAGACTTGAATCATAAAAAACACAATTTTGGCATTTTACTGGGACATACCCAATTTTTACAATTTTTTGTGCTTTCAGCCTCCTTCCAGTTAACAGGTGTGAAACAAATGCTGGATACCAAAAAGCTCAACATTTCTAAAAAATACACAACATTCTGAGTTCAGCAAGGAGTAATTTATGTACAACCTACAAGGGTCTCCTACAGAAAATAACAGCTGAAATAAACAAATATTGAAATTGAGGTAAAAAAACAGCCTGTTTTCTCCACGTTTTACTCTGTAACTTTTTCCTGCGATGTCAGATTTTTTAAAGCAATATACCATTACTTCTGCTGGACTCTTCTGGTTAAGGGAAAATATAGGGCTTGTAGGTTCATCAAGAACCCTAGGTACTCAGAGCCAATAAATGAGCTGCACCTTGCAATGGGTTTTCATTCTATACCAGGTATACAGCAATTCATTTGCTGAACTATAAAGAGTGAAAAATAGGTATCAAGAAAACCTTTGTATTTCCAAAATGGGCATAAGATAAGGTGTTGAGAACCAGTGGTTATTTGCACATCTCTGAATTCCGGGGTGCCCATGCAAGCATATGAATTACAGGGCATTTCTCAAATAGACGTCTTTTTTACCTTCTGTCTTACATTTGGAAGGAAAAAATTTAGAGAAAGATAAGGGGCAATAAAACTTGTTTTGTTATTCTGTATTCCCCCTAGTCTCCCGATAAAAATGGTACCTCACTTGTGTGGGTAGGCGTGATGCTTGCGACAGGAAACACAACATGGACACATCACATTTTTACATTGAAATCTGACGTGTTTTTTGCAAAGTGCCTCGCTGTAGATTTTTGCCTCTAGCTCAACCGGTACCTAGGGAAACCTACCAAACCTGCTCATATTTTAAAACTAGACACCTTGGGGACTTGTAGGGCTCTACGAGGTTCTGTTACTCAGAATCCTTTACAAACCTCAAAATTTGGCCAAAAAACACTTTTTCCTCACATTTCGGTAACAGAACGTTCTGGAATTTTCTTTAACCCATCGTTCCCCCAAGTATTCCGATAAAAGTGATACCTCACTTGTGTGGGTATGCCTAGTGCTTGTGACAGGAAATGCCTCAAAACACTATCTGGACACATCAAAATGATCAAATACAAAACTACCTGTTTTTTCGGGGGGCACCTGCGTTTTTGGTCCAGGGCTCAGCAGCAAGCTATGGAAACCTACCAAACCCAGACATTTCTGAAAACTAGACACCCAAGAGAGTCCAGGGAGGTGTGACTTGCATGGATCCACCAATGTTGTCTTACCCAGAATCCTCAGCAAACCTCAAATTTAACTAAAAGAGAAATCACATTTTCCCACATCTCTGTGTGGGATCACCACACCGGGACAAATTCCCTACCACACAACGTTCCCCTCATTCTTCCAGTAAAAGGATACCTCACTTGTGTAGGTGGGCCAAGTGCCTGTGACAGGGAAGAGCCAAAGAGATGTCGAAATTGAAGGGGAACCAAAGCAGGACCAAAAGGGAAGTTTGAAAAAAAAATCATTTTTAGGCTGACAAGTGCAGCAGAATTTTTAGCGGTGTAGATGAGACAATGTTGGGTGGTAGGAATGTGGATTCCTCCAGATTCCAGAAGGTTCCATCACAAAAACATGGGAAAGATGTGTGGTTTCCAGCAAAGTTGGAGGTTTGCAGGGCATTGTGGGTAAGAAAATGGTGCGGTGTGCATATGAAGCACACCACCCTGGAAGCAACCAGATGTTTAGTTTTCAGATGTGTCTAGGTCTTGTGGATTTTTCTACATGGCAGTGTCCCAAAGTCAAAAGAGTGCAGCCCTCACCATTCCAAATGGGACGATTTTAAGAGGTACCATGCTCTCATGGCCCAAATGTAAAACCAAAACCCAAAATAATTGTGGGATAAGATGTTTTAGTGTGCGGGGGAGAGCTAAAAAATCTTACCACCTTCAGTTGGGGTGAGGGCATAACCAGGCCCATACTGGTTGGTAGCCACCACCCCACTATTTTCTTTTTTATACCCTGGCATCTAGTAGACTTTCTGCCCCCAAGGGGGTGGATCGGGGGTAATTGCCCAATCTGCCCACTGATGGGCAGAACAACTTTGGCCACATTTATTTGGGGTGGGGTATGGCCATACCCCCACCCTCTTATTTTGAAAAAAATATCTTCCCTGGTCACTGGTGGGCTTTCTGCCCCCATGGGGGGCAGATGGGCCTTACAAAAATAGGCCGATCTGCCCCCATGGGGGGGAAGACATTGCCAACAGTAATGTCCCCCCATGGGGAGCGACCTTTGCCCAAGGGGCTGTCCCCCCAAACAAAACACACACACCAATCCCTGGTGTCTAGTGGTTTCTGCCCCTTTGGAGACAGAAAGGCCAAACAAAAATAGGCTGATCTGCCTCCAAAGGTGGCAGAAATGGCCTAAATACAATTTGCCCCCAGGGGAGCCACCCTTGCCTAAGGGGCCGCTCCCCATATATAAAAACAGAAAGTAAATTAAAAATATATATATATCCCTGGTGTCTGGTGGTTTCTTCCCCATCAGCCTAATTATATTAGGTCTATCTGCCCCCATCGGGGGCAGAAATGCCACACAAATAATTTGGCCCCCCAGGGAGTGACCCTTGCCTAAGGGGTCACTCCCCACATCTATAAAAAATATATATATTTTCCCTGGGGTCTTGGGGTTTTCTGCCCCCCCCCCCGGGGGCAGATCAGCCTAATTATATTAGGCCGGTAGAAATGGCATAAAAATAATTTGCCTCCCCCAGGGAGCAACCCTTGCCTAAGGGGTTGCTCCCCACATATGAAAAAAATATATATATCCTTGGGGTCTTGGGGTTTTCTACCCCCCCCCCCCAGGCGAGCAGCCCTTGCCCAAGGGGCCACTCCCCTTATGCATAAGTATAAAAAAACAATCCCTGATGTCTAGTGGTTTCTGCCCCCCGAGGGCAGATCAGCCTAATTATATTAGGCCGATCTGCCCCTGGAGGGGGCAGAAATGGCCTAAAGATAATTTGGTCCCCCGGGGAGCAACCCTTGCCTAAGGGGTTGCTCCCCACATATAAATAAAATGAAAATAAAAAAATATATATATCCCTGGTTTCCAGGTGTTTTCTAACCCCAGGCCTAAAAATATTTTGTCCCCCTAGGGAGTGGCCCTTGCCCAGGGGGCCGCTCCCCTTATGCGTAAGTATAAAAAAATAAATCCCTGGTGTCTAGGGGTTTCTGCCTCCAAGGGGGGCAGAAATGGCCTAAAAATAATTTGGTCTCCTGGGGAGCAGCCCTTGCCCAACAGGCTGCTCCCCTTATTGAAATATTTTAAAAAATTACAAATCCCTGGTGTCTAGTGGGCATTTCTGCTTCCCTATCGCATCACGATTGGGCAGCAGAAATGCTGAGAGAGACATGAAAGGAAAGGTCTTTCCTTTCATGCCTCTCCCACCCTACCTCCCGATCGGAAGAGAAATGCTTTTGCATTTCTCTTCCAGGATTCCAGCGCGATCAGAGGTGACCTCTGATTAGGTCAGCGCGCGATTTGCACCCTGACGTCATCAGATGTCACTGGGGAGGTGGAGCTCTGGGGTGGAAGGGGAAGCGATTCCCCTTCCATCCCCGACTGGGAGGTGTGGGAGGGAGGCCCACAGGGGGAGCGCTAGTGCACCCCGTGGGCCGGGTGCAGGAGGAGCTGGTCTTGTCCTGGGCACACAGGAACCGTGTGCCAGGATGAGACCAGCTCGCCCCAGGCACCCTGGGGGTTAATACAGGAAAGAAACATCTATGTATCCACATCTAAACTTAACTCAACCCACAGCTGTGGACTAGTTGTGATCACTATAATTTCTGAGTTTAATGTAGAGTTCAAAGATAGCAGACCTAAGAAGTGATTCTTAAATTTAAAAATGAAATGAGCAGCTGAGATCCCAGTCCTGTCCATGGGGACATTTAAAAACACACAAATTCCAATTCACAACAAAAGTATGTTATTTACACATACTGAGAAAAGACAACTCCATTCCCATCTTTCAGTCTCAATACTAGTGAGAACCGTTTGAAATAATCATCCAAGCAACAGTGTTGTACTTGTCCAATAGTTAGAAAATAATGAAGGTAGAAAACATCATTAAACCTAGAGATCTAGAAGATACTTTTGCAGTGACTTCTTACTTGTCTTTAACAGTGTGGCAGGTAAAATTCAGAGAATGCAATGTCCATCAAGTGTTTTTTTTCCCGATAATTGGAAATAATCCCAGGAAATTACAGGTTCCAACTTCTGGATCAAAAGGCCAGATGGAAGACACCATAAATCTGTCAATGTGATATTTCTAATAAAAGTGTGTGGGTGAAACACTATCCTCAAAACAGAACCATTTGTGTTTGCTAAAAGGACTAGTGGGTTTTTATAATTTATATTGATTTTAATATGACCTGACAAAAAAGGAAGATGAGGGATGTACTGTATTTTTTCATTTATTAGAACAGACTTGTGAAACAATTCTAAATCTTTTCATCTGTAGAATTTGTAATAAAATAAATAGAAGTTTCTTGTCATATCGATCAGAAAGTGTTAAGTTGTATTGTGAATTAAACAGATCCTATGCTGTGCAATGTGAGGACAGACGACTTGGTAGAATCTCAAATTTGTCAAGTAACTAATGCAACAATAACGCATAAATAAGATAAAGCATGGAGCAAGTGAAAATGTCATATGGCCAACATAGAGGAAAATCGAGATCTAAATCAGGATAAAGCAAGAGGGAGGTCAAAAAGCAATTAGATGAAGAGAGAGCTTCTGAAACGGAATTAACTGGTGATGATGTGTAATGTAGTGTGTAGTGTTTGACAAACTTTGAGCAGGAGTGCATTTTTGTGAATCCGAAAGCAAGTAAAAACCTTATTATTAAAACATTTATCATGGGTCAGTTACCTTAAAAGATTCATTGTGGAAAAATACTTTTGTTTGTGATGCTCTTTCCATAAAATCATTTCACTGAGTTATGGCATGCATTCAATCTCAGCTATGCCTTACTCCACTTTTTTTTCAGATGAGATATATTTCTTCAAACATTTTTCAGGATTCCTTTACTTGTTAATTTGTGCAGTATGCCGCCAACTAATTAGTCATTAATCTGCATATTTATATGTTCAGACTGTCCTTCAGTGGACTACACGTTACTTATCACAGCCGAATAATAAGCATTTTAAAGAAGGACTTCAATAATATCATGCACTATAAATGTGTAGTGAGGGCATTCATTCATACATTCATAGCTTTTCTGTGCTTCTTAATAAGATGCTGTCTCGCTAGGAATATGCTGCTGTAGCTACACAACTGAAGATAGGACTCTCTCCTTTCATTTCATTTGCATTGTTATTATTTTGCGACATTGTTGCACCTCACCGATCTGATAAATATGCAGTGAATAAAAATACAATAAGAGAAACAGCAGAGCTGGAGGAGATGAAAGTGGCACGTGCTGACAATTTTGAAGAAAGTGAAACAAAAGCTGACAAAATATTATTGTGCGAAAATAAATCAAGCACAGTGGGAGAATTGATAAGGGTGCTCACCGACAAGCAGAGATGGTTAGAACTGAAGGGAAATCTGAAGTTATAAAAGTTTATACATGGTTCATGTAATCAGAAGCAGGGTAGGACAGCCCCAGGCATATATCTGCCAGGGAAAAAATATGGGGAAGTAAAATTAACATAAAGGCACCTGTATATTGAAGAACATAT
Source organism: Pleurodeles waltl (assembly GCF_031143425.1). Taxonomy (NCBI): domain Eukaryota; kingdom Metazoa; phylum Chordata; class Amphibia; order Caudata; family Salamandridae; genus Pleurodeles; species Pleurodeles waltl. The sequence continues at coordinate 813,515,373 of NC_090446.1, read as the reverse complement.
TATTGAAATATATTTTTTCATCAAAATTGCCCAAAACGTATCGATATATGTGGATCTTTTTTGCTAGACTTTCAAATGAGACATCATTAATCGTGTTTATATTTGTAGGAATAAATATTATAGTTTCAAAGTAAAACATCAACATAACATACAGCATTATTATTATTTTTTTTTATTTAGCTAAGAGCAAGTAACTCACTATATGTATCTTTTACCATGCCTATAAGCCTATATCATCTGGATTGGGACTTCAAGACCACTGCATTGCTTCTTGGCCTGTTAGTAGTGAGTCTTTGTAAATGCAGCACCCATAATTTCGAAGTAACTTTACAATAGAACGTAGGCCACTTTGCAGACATTTTAGACACATTATCCTATGAGTGTCCTAAAATGTTTCCAAACATATCCTAAGGCATCTTAAGTAAGTCACTTTATTTATTGATTAGATTGCTAGGAATCAACCTTTTTGACAATATCAATCACTTAAAGTTGAAGAGATTTTCTCTCAATTGGTAACATACATAAAAAACATCTTAAAATTGTCTGAATTTTCTCCTTTTCCTGTTTAAATTTTAATACCTTAGCCAATTGAAGATAAGCTTTTAAAAAGCACTTTATCCAGGTGATCCAAATTGATAGATTGGTCACAAACTTGACGGATATCCCGTCTGCTGTATTACAAGTTCTATTATACCTATGGTCATGTTTGTGACTGAGTAATTACCTCTGTCAAACTCATAATGAGGCCCTTATTCTAGATTCAGAGCTTACATCTGCATGCCACAGGTTATCTATTAAGATGTGGTCTGATATATTCAGGCAAAAAATTGTGGAGTTATTTTTTTTCCAAATACTTTGTATATTATAAAGTCTACACCACTCAGTGTATGACCTTCTAGCTTGGAGGAACATTACGAATGGCTTTTTTGTTGGTTGTACATATACATTTTTATGTTTTACTCACTAATTTATCATTATTGCCTCCAACTGCATCCAATAATGGCTGTTAATTAGCCTCCCTGTAGTTATGTGCTCAAGCCCCAGGCCATGGTGCAGAACAGAGGGGGTAATTAACCGCAGTTATTGGCTTGTAGCTGTGGAAAATAAGGCTATTGTCAATCTCTACTACAGAAAATTGTTTCATTCTCCTGCAATACATTATCAGCCACTTCTCTAGCAGCTCCTAGTTCACATACTTCTGTCTAGGCTCTAGTCTTGCCTTTGATGCCAGGGAAGCCCCATCAAAAGAAGAAAAGATTTGTTTATTTGCCTACTGTAACAAAATGGGCTACTGGTTGAGGGGGTGTCCTTGTCATGGGGAAACACAAGCAACCCCCAAATTAACCTATGCTCAACCCGCTGGTAGCTTGGCACAGAAGCAGCTAGGCTTAATTTAGTGGCAATTTGTAAAGTACTTATGCAGCTCACCAACAGTAGTAAAGTGAAAACACAACACAAGACAAGTTCCACTCCAGTTTAGAAACAGAGTAAAATGCATTAAATTATTTAAGACCGAAACAACAAAAATCAAATCAGTAGAACTGAAGATATGCAATTTCAACGTTTTAGGTAAAAACAGTGCCTAGAAGCGCAAAGTGGCAAATTTGGTTATCTGTCATGCCGGACCCGGACAAAGTCATAAGTTCAGACCGAATGTAATAGAGTGCAAGTAAGATACAGGTACCCAGGTAGGCATGCTGAACAAAGTACTTTAAATCCTGGTTCTGGATCATTGCGAGGTCCCGTGATGAGGATGTGTCGCGCAGCAGCAGTTCCCACGAGCTGTGGGGCTACTATGCGATATCCCGCATCCTTGATGTGTTGCATAGTGGCGATTCTGAGAAGCTGCAGCGCTGTGATGCAAGGTGCTGCATTGAGGTTGTAAGATGTGTCGCTCAGTGATGGTTTTGATGCAGAGATGTGAGGCAATGCATTGTGCTGCATCAGTTCTGCTAGAACCACAGTTGGGATGCCAGAGCACCTTCAGTCCCACTTCCAGGGGTCCAGGACTCAGATGGCACCACTTAGAGGGGTTGAGACTCACAACAAGTAGAATCCAGGTGTATGGCTCAGGGTGGTTTGAAACTTTTCTGTCTCCAAGGCTCTGACCAGGAGGCTTGCCACCTAGCCTTTAGAGTCTTTCTGGTGGTCCTGGTTCAAAATGCAGTGCCACCCCTTCTCACTCAGGCAGCAGGGCAGCAGACTGGCAGTCCTTCTTGCAGCAGGGCAGCACAGCAGTTCTTCCTCTAAGTCTTCCTCAGCGCCAGCTCTATACTGATGTGTTGGGCCTGCAGGACCATTATGTATATCCGGTGCCCACTTTGAAGTGAGAGAAGCTTCTAGAGTCTTCTCCTGACAGAGGTGCCAGGAATTTTCTGCCTCCCTTCCCTGGTGCCAGTTTGTCTGGGGCCACAAAAGACTGGTATGAAGCCCTTTATGAGTGTACTGAGACAGGACCTTTGTGATGTGTAAGTATGTTGGTGACAGCTCTGCCCTCCTATCAAGTCAGGGATGTCCCATCCTGCCAATACCTATTCCCCCTTTGTCTCACTGTCAGGGAGCACCACACAAAGGCAGCTTCCAGCTACACCTAGTCACGTGACCTATGAAACAGCCTGCAGGCTTCAAATAGTTGGGACCAGAAAAAGCCAACTTTCAAAACGAATTTAAGAGTTTTTTCACTACCAGGATAGGTAAAAGTTAAACTTACATGTCCACCATTTTAACCACACTGCACCTTGCCCTCTGGGCTGTGTAAAGCCTAGCCTGGGGTGACCTATATGTATTAACAATGAAGGTTTAGGCCTGGCAAAAGGTTTATTTTGTCCAGGCAAAATGTTGGTTTAAAACTGCACATTCAGGCTGTAATGGCAGGCCTGGGGCTACTTAAGTGAGTAGCACACTGATTGCTGCAAGCCCACTAGTAGCATTTACCTCACAAGCCCTGGGTAAATGTAGTACCACTTTACTGTTTTTTAGGGACTTACTAGACAATTAAGTGTGCCAATTAGGTGCAAGCTTCTTTCATAATTAATAAGTCCAGCATAAGCGAAATCAGCAAAACAGGAAGGTTTAAGGCAAAATGTCTTGTTTTAAGTTTTAAGTCAATACCACATTTTCATTGTGGAAAAAAACAAAATATTTTTTCTTTCCCCTACTTATCTCCACTATTTATGTTAAAATTGCCTGACTGCTCACCAGTGTTATGCAATGGAAATGGATGAAAATACATAGCACGAAAATGAAGACATTCACAAATAGTAAAATACATGACCCTTTATGGTGATTTATTTTAGATGAGCATTAGACTGACTACAATGATGAACCAATCATTCTGAATTCCATATTTATGAAAATGCATGCAATGTCTCCAGCCAAAACCTAATCCTTACACCTACTCTAGACCTCATACCATAATACTAATTTGAAACATATCTCGCGCTGGAATCATTACCCTTTATCGATACTTTTCTGTTAGCCCTTCGATTATTGAAAATTAAGATTTTTTTCCAATAATGACATTTAATGTATGTCCAAATATCATTTTGTTTTCTTTATTAATAACTAGCTTTTCTTGATTTGTTGGTTATCATTTATGGATTTATTTATATTGGCTTCTCTAGTTTCACATAATCCATCCTGTAATGCCTTATGCTTGTCTCACACAAAGCTGATTTCCTCACAAGAAAAATACTTGTAGAAAGGGAGGTTTTAGTTCTTTGTACCACTGGCTGAATTTACTTAGGAACCACAGTCTGGGTAGCAAATCACCCACGAATTGTGTAAGTACATAACTCACAAATTAAGCACTGCAAAATCACTTAACCCATTCACACATGAAGGGATCATTGAACCCCATACGTCTCAGGTTAGTCACAGTCAAAGATTCATATATTCTGTATAATGCTTGTTTAGAGGGAGTTGCAGCTTAAGGTGTATGCAAATCAAACATTTATATTCTCAGTCTTTGCATATATTGCAGGTGAAGGAAAAACAATTATTAACAGCAGTTTTCCGGAATCCATTTGCCTTTAACTTGGGTTTCTCTTCAACATGCCTACTAGGATGTCCAGATATATTCTGCTTTGTCAAGTTTAATATTTAATAAATAAAATACATAATGCATGAAAGCACTGCAGTTCATTTACTTTCAGAGTTTTTTTTATTTTTATTTCCTGGTTCGTTGATCATCTTCTTTTCTGAAGAATTCTTGTTCCAGTTTCTGAGGGTAGTCATGGCAGTGTTTCCTTCGTATCTCACAATAATAGGAGTGGAAATAAATGTCTTATGCCATCGCAGCAGTTACGCCATTATTGCTTTGTTTTTGTTTTTTTGCATACTAAATTTAACTTTAATGCAAAGGTAAATTGGTCTCTTGGTAAACATACATGTTCTGTATGCTATCTGGCCAGTTTGATGTAAGTGCTGTGGCACGGAACAAAATGGACAGAGCGGCATCAAATTAGATTTAAAACAAATTTAGCTTGAAGAGGCAAAGGATAACAAGAATGATTACTAAGGAACTATTTATTCTTTATGATCATTGATTGCAATCTGCAATTATGACTAATGGGACGATTTCCATCACAATATTAATAGGTTTACAGAATAATTTAGTTTATTTAATGAGTAGTTCTTTGTCCCATCTCACTTTGTCTCTCATTCACATCTGTGTTAACAGCTTACTGTTACACATGCCAGTCTTAGAACAATCTCTTCACAACGTTTCACACAGAGAAGCTTTAGCTTTGTTTCCACTTGCGAAAGAAAGTATTAAGGCAGCTGAAAACGAATGACAATATCAATAGAAAATAAAAGAACTAGGATGTGATGTACTAGAAACTAGGGTTGGGTGGAAATGGTGGAATTTCATTCCATAGAATTCTACGGAGTTCCATTAAAATTCTGTGAGATTCTGTGAAAATCCATGGCGGGGCAGATTGGGTACCTGGTGCTATTTTCCTCGTGCAAAATGCACCTATGTGCAAAAACATTGATGCAAGGATGTATTTTGCGCTAAGGAAAAAGCACAGCCAAACACCACTTGGCACCCTTACATACTCTGCAGTGATTACTAAACTTTAGAAACCACTGCATATCACTCTGCAGTGCATACCCCTCTGCACCCTCACAAACTTTGCAGTAGTTACCCCTCTGCACCCTTACACACTCTGCAGTAACTACTGCAAAATATGTAAGGGCCAAGAGGAGTATGCACTACAGTGATTTCTAAACAGGACTGGAAGAGGGAGCAGTCACTCTATGGTTTTAAACAGAAGGACTGCTCCCTATTCCCACCCTGTTTAAAAATCAGTGCGGTGCATTCCCCTCTGTGCCCTTACATACTCTGTTAATTACTACAGTGTATGTAAGAGTGTCAGTGAATGTGCACTGCAATGGTTGTTTGTTCCGAAACAAGGCCGTAAGAGGGAGTAGTCCCCCTATGTTTAAAAAAAACGCAGATTAAGCTTTAATCTGCTGTGATTTTTAAATGTATAGGTACTGCTCCATCTCCCAACCCTCTTAGAAATAAATAATTAATGCAGATTACTGCAGATTAATTCCACCCAGGCCTACAAAAACTGACTTCAATTTGCGACCTGCAGTTTTGTGACTAGTAAATATTTTCATGAACTGGTCTATTTATTAACAGATCAGTGAGTAAAATTCTGATTTGAAATGAGTCGTAATCCAATCTGCTTCATGAATATTAATGAGATATGTCACAAATTGCAAATGACTCCAATCAGTGGTTATCTCCTGGAAGGAGGTCTACTTAGGGCAGGAGACCACCAGGTCTGTAATCTACTTTTAACTTTTAATAAAGCAGACTTTTTTAAGTGCAACCCATTTTCTTTAAAGGAAATGATGCTGCGTATAAAGAAAAGTTAACTTTAAAAAAACTAAAAGCTTGATTTAGAGTTGGCAATGGTCCCTTGGACCACTGCCTACTTCCAACAAAACGTTTACAGTTAAAAAAGGGGAAAGAGACCAAATACCAGTCTAACTCAGGAGTCAGTCATTTTTTAATCATTTGTGACTGGATTTTTGTCAGAAAGCATTGATAAATCTCATACTGAATCACTGTTAGGAAGAGATGTCTACAACACACCCCTACCAAATAGTGATAGCGGCTTATCAAACCACTTTCAGGAGTCATTAAACATTTACTGACTCCTAAAACTTTGTCAGTACATGGCAAACAACTGTTTGTGGGGACAGAGCAGTAATTCAGAATCTTTTTGACAGTAAAAATGTTTAGTTTAGCCCTAGTCTTGTCTATAATTTTTAAACTTTCTAGTTTTCATTCTGTCTTGTGCTTTGCTTTTATTGTCAGGCTTTCCAGGATTATGATTTTTATTAACTCTCACTTGTTTTATATTTCTCACTCTGCACCTCTTTCCAGGATTCCCACCCTATAATTCATCTTCTTCCCCTTTGTTCCTCCGCCATTCCTTTCAGTCTCTGTTCCTGAGGCAGGATAAAATGATTGAGATGTTACTGGAGTCTGCTGTGTCCATCTTACTCTCTCCGGTCATCTAGCACACAAAGTTCCGGCAGTAGTATGTAAAGTGTCAGTACTGTGGGCGAGGATACTAACCATGTCTAACTCCATGCCAGAGGGAGGGGATAAACATGAGATGCTCACAATTTATTAGATAAACACCTTTTTTGTTTCATGTGGGAAGCACAATACAGTGCTTGGGTTCTAGCAGGGTCCAGCTGATTGTCTCAATTCCTACAGTTCAGTTGAGACGCCAGAGGAGTCTGTGGCAGTCGTTTCAATTACATCAAGAAAAAAAGAGGAACATTATCCTGAGATATGCAGGTTCAGTGGGTTCTGCAATAAATAGTGATATTGGTTCTGCCTAACAGAGCTCACGGTGCTTATCTGACCTTAAATGTTCTGCACACTCATGGGTTGTGACGCACCATTTTAAAGCTGGGGTCCTTATCTGGACTTCTAAAGCTTCATACATACCTAAAAAGCAGCAATGTGAATTATGATCAGAAAGACTCAAACGCAGCCAACTCCTTAGAAAAGAATCAAAAGGTATTCAAACCTGTGTTTAAAGATAAAGCTTGACTCGCACTAGCACATAACCATTTTAAACTGGCAGACATTTATGTAAATTCTGGTTTTCCTCACTGGCACATATTTGTAAATTCTACTCAATTTTCTAGTATAAAATCTAGGTACAAAAATGTCTTGTCAAGAAATGTCTGATGAAGTAGAGTGTCTACCTCAGAAGTGTCTAAGTTACTAGGGTCAGAGAGCCTGCTTAAATACCCAAATGTGCCTTTGAAGTGGGGGAGACTTCAAAGAGTGACTTTAAAAGTGCACAAAATCCCCTTTCAGTTCTATTCTATCTGCCAGGGTGCCAGTACGGAGTGTGGCAGTCCTTTGTGTGAGGGCAAGCTACTGTCCTTTGACATGTAAGTGGCAGGCCCTCCACCCTCCCAGCCCAGGAAGACCCATTCAACATGCAGATTTATGTAAGTGTGACTGAGCATCCTGTGTTTGGGGTTGTCTGAATGAATGCACAAGGGAGCTATCAACTAAACCTAGCCAGACATGGATTGTAAGGCACAAAAGGATTTAAGTGTAGAGAAATGCTCACTTTCTAAAAGTAGCATTTCTAAAATAGTAATATAAAATCAAACTTCACCATTAAGCAGGGTTTTGTATCACCATTCTGGCCATACTAAATCTGACCTCCCTACTCCTTTCAGATCAGGATCTACCACTCAAACAGTGTATGAGGGTAACCCTAATGCTATCCTATGAAAGGAGCAGGCCTCGCATCAGTGTAAAAACAAATTTAGGAATTTAATACTACCAGGTCATATAGAACACACATGTTCATGTCCTGCCTTTTACCTACATAGCACCCTGCCCTATGGACTACCTAGGGCCTACCTTAGGAGCGACTTATATGTAGAAAAAGGGGAGTTTAAGGCTCAGCAAGTACTTTTAAATGCCAAGTCGAAGTGGCAGTGAAACTGCACACACAGGCACTGCAGTGGCTGGCCTGAGACGTGGTTAGGGGGCTACTTATGGGGGTGGCACAACCAGTAGCATTTAATTGACAGGCCCTAGACACATGTAGTGCACTTCACTAGGGACTTACAAGTAAATTAAAAAAGCCAATTTGGTATGAGCTAATGGCACCATGTTTTAAGGAGAGAGCATATGCACTTTAACATTGACTAGCAGTGGTAAAGTGCGCAGAGTCCTAAAGCCAGCAAAAATGAGGTCAGAAAAAGAGAAGGAGGAAGGCAAAAAGTTTGGGGGTGACCCTGCAGAAAGGCTACTTCAAATAGTAATCATTATATTAGGGATAACCTTGGTGGAATCCTTTTAGAGTTTAGCCCTTGCAGTGACATATAGTGAATGATTTGGAGAGGGACTTTCTCATACTCGTGTGGAATAGAACCCAGGTTTAATGTAATAATTGAGGTGATTTTTCAAAACCAAACACTTTTCTTCATTTAAGAGAACAATTGATTAGTGGAAGACCCTAAATTGACTAATAGTTTTGGTAAAACACCAGAATCCACACCATTGTGCACCACTGTGGAAGAAGAGTTCTGCCTATTAGAACTGTAATAAAATTTGAAGAGTGACTCAGAGTGAATGGTGTAGCAATTGAAACAGAGTAGGGCAAAAAGGCATTTTCTCAGGTTCTGCGCTTGGGAAAATAGAGTGACATCGGGGCAACATAGATATAATAGAAATATATTAGGTGGGGTAAAGTACAAATGAAGACATTTGTGATTGGCAAAAAAAGGGCTTACCTAAGATTGTGCTTTAATTTATTCTCGGTTTCTACCTATATTTATTCAGGAAATCTATTAGTTATAAGGATGTCACGCAAAATGAAGCCATGCAGGATACATTTAAGTAGTGATTTTGTATTTTGTAAAAAACAGTTATCAGGACCCTGTATTTTATGATTTAATCATGCAGTCTTTGCCCACTGGATTGACATAAAAACAAATGGGATGCGTGAGGTGAAATATTTTCTAGTTTTAGTAAGGAAGAGGCACTGTATGATATTACACTTAAATAATTATTACACATATCTTATTGTAGCGCACTTAACATAGTTAACACTCTGCCGATACAGGGTAAAAAAGCTCTGAGATTGAGCACACAATCTTCTGTTACATAAACAGTGCCAGAGAAATGGTACAGAATGTGGGGGTTTAAGTTATGTGACAAAGTTTAAAATGAGCCCGATGATGAAAGGGGGTTTTCATGTATCTCTAACATTTAAGCACTTGGAATAATGTTATGAAAGATGGTTTAGAAATCTGTAGATAGGTATCATGTTCACGTAATTGCTCTATGTAGGCCATCACAAGAACATGTTGGAGGATCTATGAAATAGTGATGCCACTGAGGTGGGTTAGATCACTGCAAATTGGAATGTCTCAGTATACACAGGAAACTGCTTTAATAAAGGTCGAGTTCCTTAAAAATGGTAACGTCAGCACAAAAATAGCAGCGGGAAGGCATATTTTTAAAAAACAAAACATGCAAAAAGCTATTCGTGCTTGCCTCCTGTTCCCTGAAGTCTCAGGACTAAAAAGACTTTATCTCTGCAAGAAGAACTCCTTCTGTGGCAAAAATCAACAGAGCCTGCCAGAAATGACGCACAGCCTGCATCGCAGTGAAAAATTCACTGCACACCATACCAAAACGACGCAGCCTGACTTCACAACAAGACATATGATGCAGCACCAGCGTAGCGGCTGGGAATTCGATGCACGGCCCACTGGATCGACGCACAGCCAAGCCAGAACGATGCAGCCCAACTTCCAGAGAGGAATTGACGCAGCGCCTGCTGTGTGGTAGAAATTTCCAAGTAATGCCCACTGGATTGACACAGACCCTGTGACTTCGTCCTGTCAGCACTGGATTTCAACGTATCGTCCCCGGGGCTTCTGAAAACCCCACAACCCGAAGAGGATCCAGGACCAAGCATCGGAAATCGACGCAAAGCCTCCCTGTTTTCCACGCATCTCCTCCTCTGCAGTTCTTTGCGGAGACTTTGAACGCAAACCAGGTACGTTGTGCTTGCAAGATACATTTATTGCTTTTAAGAGACTAAAGACACTATATATGATTTTTACAGTGATATCTCAACATATACTTATTGTATCTTAATCATTTTTACCTGCATTTAACCATATAAATATTGTATATTTTTCTAAACACTGTGCAGTCTACTTTTGTGGTGTTCTACTGTGTTATTCCATGATTTATTGCACAAATACTTTACACATTGCCTTCTAAGTTAAGCCTGACTGCTCAGTGCCAAGCTACCAGAGGGTGGGTACATGATAATTTGGATTGTGTGTGACTTACCCTGACTAGAGTGAGAGTCCTTGCTTGAACAGGGGGTAACCTGACTGTAAACCAAAGACTCCATTTCTAACAATTACGACTTAGTGTGAATGATGGATGGAGTGCTGTAACTTTTCAAATACTCATCCCCAGTTACAGATCTGAATTAAATCCATAATTTTTTTCCCACCATGCCGTACCAGTTCAGACCCAGCCATATGCAAATAAGTCTTGACCCTGCTCACTATTGGAACAGTCCAGCCCGAACTGCCTACAAAGGTCTTCCCTGGATGGGAAACAGGCATCCTGTGACCGGTTTTGGATTATCACCCCTCATCAGCGAAACAAGCTTGAATCCAATGGCGCAGTGAACAAGGGACCCAAATCTGGACCTACCCTAGCCATTTAGGGTGACTTCAGCAACAGAAAAGGATGATGGACAATGTATTAAACCCAGATCTTTGTGACTGAGGGTGACTGTTTGCATTGTGCAGCATTCCGTCCATCATCTGTTCTTTTTGCCTACGTTATATTGAAGGCATCACAAGAACTCAAGGATGGCTCTAGAATATTTAACACAACAACACTTAAACAGACATCTATCATATAACAAATAGAGAATAGAAATACAGAACAAATATAACACTATATCTAAATAGCGCCTAATTGCTCCGACCTTGATAACACTGTGAAACAGCATTACTTCCTGCTATGTAAATCCCTCGTCTGAGTTCTAAAATCATTGCACTCACAAAGGACACATGCAGACATTTCTATAACAGCACACACATAACATTTTATTAAACCATTATAACACAAATTGTTCATACTCCTAAGAACCTCACAGGTTCTTATTAAGTACTTGAGCACATCTGCTGTCTTATTGGGATTGTTCTCTAAATGAGTGATTACTATGAAACTTTAGATGAAAAATTAAAAAGGTAGTCCATTGACTTACATTCAGTCAGTGATGGGCTCATGCTGCACAAATTCATGGGTGTCTTCAGTTTGTACTACATTGAGGTGTGAACAGTCAGTCATAGAATAATGTTTTTTCTACCATATTACCTTTTATCTTCTTTAGGAACAGGTGGAATAAGAGTGGAACTATCTCAATTATCAAGATATGTGAAGCTGTGAAGTGCATTCTTTTAATCCCACCAATGCCAGCTTGCCCTTTCTATCTTTAAAAGTACTGAAGGCCATTCTTACAAGACAATGGCGCAGGGCGATGCAGCAAGTGCCTTGCTGCGCCTCCCTGCGCCACAGAGAAAGGGCAGAAATGTGTCATACCTACATGATAGGGCACATTTCTGTCTTGTCCCCCTGCGCTGGCACCATGGTGCAAGGGCACCTGTGTTGTATGGATGATTGTTTTGGTGCAGGAAGGGACACCTTCCAGCACAAAAACAATCAATGGAGGTTATTTCCTCCTTCTATGGGGGCTGCAGAATGCAGCACACTCAGATGAAAAAATGGCAAGAAATAGAGATATTTCTCCCCGTTGTGTCACTCTTATGCCACCCCTGGGAGGCATAGGTTTTTGATGCATTTCTAGGTTTATAAAACCTTAAAAATCTGGGAATGTGTCACAATCCATGGGTGTTGCTTAGGGAACACCCATGCAATACCCATGGAAATGCCTCCTTGGCGAAAAGTAAGGCAATGCAGCAACTTGTGCTCCATTGCCTTACTTCATTTCTACAACACCATGTAAAGCCTTGCAAAGTGGTTTTGCGTGGCCTTGTAGATACGGCTGTGCAGTCTGAGCTGCCAGTGCATCCCAAAAAGTGCAAAGCAGACGGTGAAAAGTGTGATGGGGCTGGCCAAGGGGGCCCCTGCAATGCCAATGCTAAGTGCATGGCAGTGCAGGGGCCCCCTAAACCCTGTCTCCGCCAGCCTTTACATTGCAGTGCTGTAAAACCTACCAGAGGGCATGGCAGTGCAGGGGGCCCCCTGAACTATGTCTCCGCCAGCCTTTACATTGTGGTGCTGTAAAAACTACAAGGGGGGGGGTTCATAATCCCCAGGATGGCGCTGCATGCAGTGTTGCCCTGGTAGATTAGGACCACCAACATGGCCCCTCCAGTGAAGGAAAACTGGTGCTGTTGGCGGTCCTACCGTGGCACAACTGCCACGTCGTAATGTGGCTGTTGGACTGCCACATTGGCAGTAGTCCGACCGCCACCACAGCCCTAGCAGTCTTAAGACCACCAGGATTGTAAGGAGGCCCATAGTGTCTTGAGTAGCACACAGAGTATCATGTTGCCCTGCAAGGGCCACTGCTCCCACGGCGCCCTGCACAGCAGGCTGTTATAGAGATAGTCTAAGTTGTGCAACCTCATGAGATGGCAACAGGTGGTGATGCTGCAGTGAGGGACACTGGGCTGTAGTGAGGATCATGAGGGTTTATGGCAGACTGCAGCTGACAGTGGTGGCCATGCGGCAGAGCATGGAAGTCTCTGTCACCCTGGCATCCCCTCCTCTGTCTCTAGTCATCCCCACCTGGCATCCCCTCCCCCACCCCCCTGCTTGCGGCGTTTCCTCCCTGAGCAGTGGACCCTGTAACCCGGCAGGTTGGCTGTTCTGGTGGGATGGTTGAAGGAGGAGTACAAGCAGATAATACTGCAAATAAGGGAAAGACTGGCTTCACGCCAGGTGAATAGGCTTTTCTGGGATTCCCCCGAAAAATAAATACAATTTAAAAGTAGAATTGGGAATGGGACGAGGGCAGGGAAGCACAGGGGAGCAACGGGCAACGGGGTAAGGAGAAGAGGAGTTAACAAATTAGAGGCAGGGTCCCTTTCTTTAAAAAAAAAAAGCCTAGAAAAAGAATCTAGCAGCAATGAGTGTATGAACTACTAGTACTAAGCTGTTCATGTCTGTGAAATGCTGTGAGATGATTCTACCACTGTTGGGGGACCCTGTCAGCCAGTGCCTAAAGCCAAATGAATCATTTTAGACACTGGCTGAAAGCAGCTGACCAAAAACCTATTTCTTTAGCTATATGATTAAGCATGTTGTGTGGTGTTTTGTATTGTATTGTATGTTGAGTGATGACATGAGTTCACGCCAGACACCTAAAGCAGTGTGTAGGCAAGACCTGAATTTAGTGCAATATACAATTATCCTTTGATAATTACATTCTATGTTACCAATATTTAAGTGCTGGCCTTCTTTTATTAGGCACCTGGAGGGAAATACAAGGAATGTCAGAAAAAATACCTGTAGACATCTTATTACGATTTGTGGCTTTAAACAAAAAGTAAGAGCTGACATTTTGTGGCCCTTAGGATTTAAAAACTGTCCTTTGACATAAAAATGAGAGTGGAAGGACATTATCACACATGAAATGAACATTGAACGCGAGATGCTAATGGAAACATAGCATTGATACTCAATGGGGGATTTTAAAAATTGTGAAAAACGATTGGGATGTTTAATTACATCTGTTTAAGTACAGTGAAGGGAGCTGTAAAGTACACGGAAACACAAGACTGCAGCACATGAGACAATTTGATAACATTTATATGGTGAGCCGATCAAACGTGTAAATCCTATTATATCTAAATAACGGTTGCTTCAGAGTGGCTGGGAAAGAGAGGAATATCAGCCAGGAAGTTCATAGAAAGGAAGTATGGAAAGAGGGTTAAAGAGATAGGTAAGCACAGATGCACATAAAAGAAGGACACCAAATAGATATTTCTGAATAAATCGAACGGGTATTATTTGGACTCATGTAAATTTGAAAAAAAATGGAAGTTAATGGGCATCTTGCCATTCAGCATTTTAGTGTGGACACTGCTGGGGTATGGCGTATAAACAGCAGTGCCTGAGTGGCAAACAGCAAAATGGGAGGCCAAAATCATGGATAAGACATGGCTTGATCTTCTATAAACTAGACGTGATCATGGCTGTCCAAGAACTTGAATTCAGGAAAAGGAGCCAAAGCATTAATGGAGATGGAAGTGACGTCATGAAATGGTTTTGGCCATGCAAAAAAAGTGAAGAGAAGGGTTCATGGCTTCCCTGGAGCCGGATCCCCAGTTTAACATATCCAAAACTCTTGCTGGCTATCTCTCTATGCAGTGTTCAGTAGTCGGCTCACTGTTGTGGTACCTAGCACTACATGTATTACATTCAGTGAGGTAAAGATGTACTTGGGTGAAGGGAAACATCTGATGAGTGATAAAAAATTAATGAGAACACCGCCAGACACCTGTTGAAAGACATTATCTCACTTCTGTAGCCTCTACAAAGTTTGTCATGAATAGTAGTTCACTTCCTTGTTACAAGAGGGATTTAGATACTCAGTCTGGGGTGGGTGCAAAGGAACCAACAGTGTCTTGGAGTTTATGTTATAAATGTCATCGAGTCCTTAGTTTAATGACTGAAAAACAATCCAACCGTTATTGCATTCTCTTCCAGTGATCTGCCACGTTCATCTGTGGTTTTCGAACCACAGTTTTAAAACTAACTTAAAACATTCATTACACATTTTCTTGGTGGACTTCAACTATTTAGACAACTAGACGTGGGTGAACACTCTGCCAATTATGAACAAATAAGGGCAACGAGACATGCAATTACTTATGAGAACCTCTCTCATTTGCCTACTTACTAATGCAGTGAATCAACCTTTAAGTCAAAAGGTCATCAGTAATTTCTATGGTATCCGTTCCTGACTGTTCACAGGTTACATAACCTCTGAGCATCAAAAGCATCCTGGCAGGTAACTAATTCAAAACAAACCCACAGGGGCACAGTTCGATTTGCGTGCTGGAAATGAATGTAAAATAAGTCTGCATCAACGTAGAGAACTGTAAGACATTTGTTAGATTTTGGAATAAAGTGTACTAAATGCAATTTGTTCAATTTGCCACTGTTCAAAAATGTTTAACATGTGTTAGGAAAATGCACAGTAACAACAATTTGCATTTGTATATCTTCTAATGTAAAAGCTTCATGTGATATGACCACGGATTGGGTCCTAGTCATGTGACAGTTGACATTAATGCAGTATTATTAAACTCATATAACAAGTGTTAGTAAGACTGAGCTGTATCTAAAGGTTTTCTGCCCTCCTAAAAATCCCCGGGAAGTTCATCAAAATAATCAAGCTGTTTTCTTGTTTAGTAGGCATTCGCTATTTTTGTCTGTTTCACCATTTTAAGCACATACTGAGAACCTGACTTACAAAGATAAGTTACACTTTAAGTAAGTGTACCCTTTGTAGTAATTTACTAGTTTTGGTATTTACAAACTACGAGTGTAAACTTTCTACAAAAGTCTAAGTTACATATCTCTACCCGAGAGTAATGCACCTGACTTACTCTTGTGTCGTTGGGTTACGTCCCTCCCTAAACCCCTCGCTGGCCTCCCTAAACCACTCACTCCCCTAACCACATCCCCTTAATAGTAACTCTGCCCCTTATACCACTCATGCTCTTGTGTCCCTCCCACATTTACAACTAAAATACATACGTATATATGCGAAGGCTCCTCAAACACAAAAAAGCATAGACAAAACATACACTTTGTAGTTTGTTTTGTAGTATTACAAAGCGTACTGCAAAGCACAGTTTGTGACTCAAGCCCTAAGCTGCTTGAATTGTAAAGCAACCCCCCACATCCACGCACACACACACCTATCTGCTGAGATTCTGTAGCAGTCGTTCCATACTTAGACCCAATGCATTAACAGCACATACTGCAGGCAAAGGCCTTTGACATCATCAACATTTAGCTGAAGATATTGAGGCTGTTTTGATGGCCCAGCAGGTTTCTTTAACACTAGAAAAATAAATACACATTTTTACTTCTGACAGCTTATGTGCTAACCTTCAACATTCTTGGCATTAGAGGCCATTTTATAAATTTATCAAACTTTCCGTGTTGCCACACAGCTGCATCTGAAACTCGCTTTATCTTAATATAAATGAGATGGACTTTCAAAGATAATAATCGGTGACTTAACCTTCCACATATCTTACCTCTCTGATCTTCTACAGCTGAGCTATCTTTCCAGTCTGCTACACTGCCCTTGGCCCTGCAGGCGACTCATGCGATGTATAACAAGCCTCTGATGGATGAAGTCAGGATATTAAGGCAGCCCTGCCCCCGAGTGCACACACCAGTGTTTCGGCACTTTAAATAATTGCTGAAAACCACAGAAGGTCAAAGTTAACAATCCCTGTAAGCATAGCTTCATGAAAAATGTACCATGTAACACAGCACTAGTCTTGGCATGATGCCTATCTGTAAATATAAATAGGATCCTCTTTGAACTTAGTAAATAATATACACTGATGTTTTTACAGTCAAGAGATGTATGTCAAAAATATCATCTCCTCAAACACCATCTCATCAAATGCCATCTCCTCAAGATAACATAGTAGACACATTGTGGATCTCATTGACAACACTGAAAATCTGCTGCTGGGTATTCATAGCCATCCATCAAGGAAAAATAGTTTTTAAAGGCACAAGGCATTTTCTTTTTAGAATTATTGTTAGTTTGAATGGTTCGATATGAAGATAATCTGGCACCTGAAATTGTAACCTTTGAAATGTATATATAAAATAGTCAAAAAATCAAAAAATGCACAGACTCTATTCTGGAATCAAAATGCCAACCTTGGATTTGATTTAGACCTTGGCGAAGGGGGTTACTCCATCACAAAAGTGACGGATATCCTGTTTGCTGTGTTACAATTCCATCCTAGCCTATGGAACTTGTAATAAGGCGGGTGGGATAACCGTCACGTTTGTGAAGGAGTAACCCCTCCGTCAAGATTTAAATCAGGCCTCTACTGTGGCAGGGTTTAGAACAGATCACAGATTCTGGTTTTTGTTAATCCTAAATAAAATATTCAGTAAGTGCACCATTTGTTGACATATATTAATTAAGGAAAAATAATACACTTAGGCGAGGTTTCCTGTCTATGATCAGAAACAATAGATGAGAATGCAGTATTATGTGGTACTTTAGAGTGACTGGGCGTTTTGTATTGTGCACAGCTCCCGAGAATCTCCCTATGGTCAGTTAACCTTAATCCCATACCTGCTTATTCCATGCTATGCTCTTACATGTCATGTGGAACTAAATAGATGCACCTTTTTTATTCTGAGCACAAGACACTGGGCACATGTATCTATCAGAGCCATTTGTGAGGCAGGTCAATATTTCATTGCAAATTGCTACTTGATGTTGACAATTGGGATCAGATATATTGATGTTCTGTTATTTAGATAGTCCAGTTCTAAATACAAATTTCACGAATCAGGCCTTTTAACAGTTAACGTCTTTGAGCAGTATTGCTGCTTTACAGGAGAATGCAGATTTTCACATAAAAGTAATACTTGTTACGAAATTGGTGAAACCTTTGTTCTGATATTCCTCAAATAAATGACCTTTCCAAGTTATGAAATCGAACCTTATGAAGGTGTTGCATGTTGATAAATGGACACAAGTCAATTTTTATAGTCTCACCTATGTCAATTGCATTTTTTTAAATGGAGAAGACCCATGTTTTTCCTTCCTTCCCTTGTCTCGCTACCCACCCATTTTGGTTTAGAGTGCG
The DNA here is from genome assembly GCF_031143425.1 of Pleurodeles waltl. Lineage (NCBI taxonomy): Eukaryota > Metazoa > Chordata > Amphibia > Caudata > Salamandridae > Pleurodeles > Pleurodeles waltl. The sequence continues at coordinate 813,497,436 of NC_090446.1, read as the reverse complement.
ATCCACTCCCTTCTTCCTCCAATTCATCCTACCACTACACACATTGTCTCCCTCTTAATTACACAGCTTTAACCTACTTCAGCTTCGTTTCTGTGCCCCTTTTATCTATCCTGTCAATACACTTGTCGCTCCCTAAAAACCTTGCGTTTCCTCCCTCTCCAGTTGCTCCTTAATATTTTACCTGTCTTGTTTTATCCCTTCTTTGCCTGCCCCTTCTTTCTTTTCCTCTGTGGGTTGCATTATACATTTATTTAACTTTTAATTTTATGCCTAAAAATGTAATCCCTCTTTATTTGTTGAAAAAATTCATAGACTCAGAATTCCTCTCTTTTTTGGAATTATGAGAAGTTTGTATGTTTTCTTTTTCACCAAATGTGGCATTCAGTGCTGCTTTGGGTGTGTTTCATCCCCATTAAATTATTAGCCGCTTAATAGAAAACTTTATTCCTCATCTTGGTAATCCACAAATCAATTAATTATCAATCAATCAGTATATACTTTATTCGGTTTAAATTTACAAACTATAAAAGTCATTTAACAATAACAAGTAGTACACAAACAATACATGACAAGGCAAAACATTAGAAATCATCAACCATGGAATTCCTTAATTTAATAGCTCAGATTAAAGAACAGGCAACAGAGTGGCAAATAAAAGGATCACTTAATCACTGTAAATACAATAGAGCAGGCCTGACGTGAGTAAAATTTATTTCCCCTAAGAGTGGCTTCAAAATGCGTGATCTAAGGTGCTTACAAATAGGACAGTATAAGGTAACGTGCAAGGTGTCTTGAGTAGATATAGGATCACAGATGTATGGAGGGTGGTCTACCACCCTTGGGGGCGCGAAATAAAAAATTAACCGTATTTAGCCTAAACCAGGTTAACAAATAACACTAGGTGTTAGAAATGTCGAACAAAAGATAGGGTTCTATTGATAGAGTCAATTATCTGACTTAAAATTTTGTTCGAACAAGGGATTCCCTCCCTTTGCACAGTTGTTTACGAACGCATTTTTGATCCAGGTGAGAATTGCCTTCTTCATACTGTCAGGGGAGCTGAGAGGGATGTTCACCCTAATATAAACAGACAATCTCTGACATAAATGACCCAGGGTATGCGGGAGACACAGTTCAAAACTAGGCAACTCTTAATTAATATTCAGTTAAATTCCATTTCTGGTATAATCCAAATGATCAACCATAAAATAAGTGATCTCAGTCGAATCGTGCCTGCCAGAAATCCCTGCCCTGGCTCTTCTTGAACAATAAAAGTAGATGAGCTACAGGGAAGTGCAAGTAAACTTCTGAAAAATATGTTCTCTGCACTCTGCAAAAAGGCAATATTAGTATAAGCCCAAATGCTGAAACCATAGGTCACTACAGCTATGCACTTGGCCTTATAGTCTTCTAGCATGGCCCCTACTGATTTGTGGCCTAATCTGGAAAAGTCAAAAACAGTTAACCGACCTTCACTTAAAACATTTGTCAAAACAACAACAAACGGTGCAGCAGTCAGGGGAAGATCTAAACATAGTTGCTCTCTGTCAATCAGATGCACCTTATTGCCTGAGTTCGTTCTCCCGCTGGGCAAAGTACTCCCTGAACTGGAATGTAGAAAAGCATCAGAGGATTGCACCCAGGGGCAGTTGGACGTTCTTTGGCAAGAAAGGTCCGGAGCAGAAACACAGCTGAGATGCTTGAGCCCACACCCTTCACCGACCCAACAGGTTTCTTGGAAAGGGGCTTAGGAGCTGGTGCAGTACATGGGGCAGGGGTACTTTTATCAGCAGGAACTGTTGAAACAGTAGATGGCAGGTAGTTAGAGAAGTAGCTGCTTAGAGGCCACCAAGATATTTTTCAACAGCGAAAAGTCTGTTGTAGCATTCTTTAAATGATTCAGTAATAAGTTTTTCAGAGTTCGTTAACATGTTGCCTAGTTGAGAGTTACATGAGGGGCAAGAAATACGGTCAACACCAGAATAAAATAAAGGGGCTTTGCCCTACATCGTAGCTTTTGCTCTGCCCTTTCTTCTAGGTGGAACACGTGGATTAGGAAAGATGGTGTTGCATTTCTGGTGGACATCACGTTTGTGATGACAGACTTGAGCCAAAGAGGAGGGGTGGTAGGCAATACTGAGGTATGATCTGTTGGTAAGCTGGTGGGGTGCTTGGTGTGAGCATTTACAAAGGCTATAGGAGTAACAGAGGTACCCAACGCGGCAGGGCTAGTGGCTAGGCCAAGATCAAGTTCTTCCTCTACTGTGGTAATCTGCTCATTAATGTCCACCATTGCCAAGTTCAAATACAATAATATGTTTGATCCATTACAAGCTTTATTGTGAGAGGATTGTGACCGTGAGGTTTTATGCTTACCCATGGTGAAAGTAATAATTGAGGAGATGGCAAAAGTCACAACCAAGAGGTGTCGCCCTGTCCGGTCTTGTACAGGTGTTTACAGAAACAAATTGCCATGCTATTGGTACATCTTTGCCCAGGCACATGCCCAGGTGTGCCCAGTGTGCGCCCTGCACTGCAGGGGTTGTCGGCATCCTTTATGGAACTTCCTGGCATGTGTTACAGTGCAGCCGCCTTCCCAGCTGCACGGGGCTCTAGGTGTAATAGCGGGCCCCAACCGCAGCACCAGCAGTAATCGGTTGTCCTGAGAAGTGAGAGTTATCGTCGTCCTTTATGCACCCTCCTAAAGCAGCTGCCTCCTCAGCAGTTCTGGATGTAGAAGTCTGGGCCCCAAACACAGCACCAACAGTAATCGGCCATCCCGTGCTGCAGGAGTTATCGGCACCCTTTGTGTCCCCTCCTGCCACCTGTACCAGAGCAGCCACTTCCCCAGCTACAGGGAGTTCTTGGGGTAGTACTCCGAGCCCCAACCACAACACCAACAGTAATTGGACATAATCCACCAAAAAGGAGCTTTACCAGAATGGCTCTGGCTCTTCAGCCAAATGTTCTCCATTTCTTATGATTCTGAGAAATTAGATAGGAACTCTCCTAGCAAAAGTTCTTCTGCTCCGCCATTTATAGAAATGTGCACTGTGACACACAGGGCCACTGCACTGCTGTTAAAATGCACACCACATTGCTGTGCACCGGCAAAACTTTTGAATCACAGAAGTCCAACACCATTCACCAACACACCAGAAACATCAGGCATCTGGAAAAAGAATGCTGGCTTCACACGGGGGCTACGTGTTCTGCGAAAGTACCTTTCAATAAAAGTACCTGAAACCCTCATGCTGAACATGCACTCTTCCCATATTTCTTCCTCCAGACCTTCGCACATTGTTATTTTTTATGTCATGCTTGCAGGTTTCGTAGACACACATACAAACAACAGATCTGCATCAGAACATTTTGCATACCACGTAGGCTTTCACATATCAGTAATTGTGAAAAAATAATATTCATGGAAGACTTGAGGTACGACCCTACATGATGCTACCCGAATTTTTACTTCAAATCTCATCGGGCGAAAAGGGGGAACAAACCACAGACGCTTGTTGTAAGGGGTAAAAGGCCGCTTTAATAGAACAGGTCTGGTATAATACAATAACCTTGGCTTTTTTGCCTCACAAAACTACAAACCTCACTATACAAATATTTCTCACCTAACCCCTCCCCCACCCTCTAAAGATTCCACTCCCCAAATCGCCCTTGAACAATCCCTTCCCCACCTGTCCTGCTGCCCACCTTCCGCAGTTACCCCTGCCTTTCCTCCCTCGTGCCCCTTGCTAAAACCTCCCTGCCCTCAAATCTTTGTCATCATCCCCTTCCCCCCGAAAGCCTTTCCGTGTAAATCCCCCGCCTCACCAGACCTGCCTACCAGCGGCATGGACAACTACCCAAAAAACACAAAGAACCAAGAATACTAATACACATCATGCAGAAAAAACAGCCTGTCCTATTATAGCCTATTTAAGCCGCAAAAAACCTTATCTGGAAATAATTCACCCCCTTTTCCTACCCTCATCTTAACTCGACCCAGATCAAACCACCATTAAATAAAGGGAGGGTGGGAGGGCCTGACAAAACAGTACCGCCTCCTGGGTGTGTACAATGGCCAAAGAGGCCGCCTACTTCCAGCCCACCCCTTATATACCTACCCCAATGACCCGCCCCATCCTGTCCAACTAACCAATTGACGTTCCCGACCTCCCCGTGGCCCGTTCCACCCGCCCGATAAGCCCGGGGGGAGACCGGGTTATACCTTGGCTCCCCCCAAGCCCCCATTGCCCAGCTAGAACCAGCATAAAAAATGATGCCTGACACTTTGCCCCCAGATATTGATGAGAAGTTTAAATATTTCTGCATTTCAAATCCTGAAGGATTTTGTAGCATAGGTGCCATGATCACAGCTTGTTTGTATGAAGGAACGAAAATGAACTTGTGTAGAACCCTCAGTGATTGGAGCAATGGTCACACCTAGACTTTATCCCATCAGCACTATTTGATCACCTTAAGCATTTGCAAGCTTTTCATAAATAGCAGGACATCTAATGAGCATAACGAACACGCCTCCTTTTACTACTTAGTAGTAGGATAAGGGTCTCTCTTTGCAGAGTCTAGGCAAAAAAAAGTCACGTTTATATAATGAAAGGTTTGTACAGCGTCGTGCATGAAACGGGGGCTAGCAGAGCACATTAGTATACAATTAGTCATCATTAACCACACAATAATTACGGTATTATCGGGACACCTATACTTAAGCATGCAGTCTAGCCTTGATGTCTGTTTTACCAGTCCTTGTCAACCCAACCTCCCCCTCCCTACCGCCTACCAGAAGCTCAACCACCATGGCTGGCACCTCTTGTGAGAAATCCTCACCCAGGATAATTTCTTCACACCCCTGCCCCGCTGCCATGTTCTTCCCCCTACTTCATTTTACGGGACTGGTGAATCACAACTCAACGCGCTATTTAGAATTCCGTTCTCAGATGCAGAAATTCTAAAGTAATTCCTGTGATTTCAGGAACATGCCATTAAAATGAATTACAATTAAAACTGAATGAGGGAAAACGTGTCTTATTCCCTTCTGCACAACACATTTTGTAAAATGATGCAGAAGCAAAGACGGGGGAAGAGCACGGTGATGTGAAATGTCCTTTCCTTCAACAAGTTTTGCACACAGTGCTGCAGTTTCGCATCCGTTTTTAACTGACAGTTGCAGCGAATGATTGATGTAAAATGTTGTATTTTGGACTGGTCAGTCTGTGTAAATGTTTTTCGGCTCGTCCCACGTGCAAATGTCACTTTGAAACTGCCCATTGCCATGGCAAGGTTTGCTTGGAACTACGGTCAAATTGACGTGGCCAGGCCCATAGCCTCTAATTGATATTCATATGGCAAACTGTGTGGAAAAAACTCACTACCTCACTAAATACGTAGACAGCAATTCGGAAACTATTGCTTTGGAAAACTGTTTCTTATTTTATTTATTAACGTTGTTGCGTTGTTAAAGCGCCCCTTCGCCGGACGCTGTTGGGTCGCAGTGCATGGGTTATAAATTATAACCCATGCACTGCGACCCAACAGTCACTGTAAGCATATATATATATAAAATGCAGTCTATTATAACTTATAATAGACTGCATTTGATATATATATATATATGCTTACAGTGACCATCAATGACAAATCAAATTGAGGTAAGAACTGAGGGTGAAGGAACCCAAGTGATTGGAGTGAAGGTGGTTAACTTTTGGGTGGATGAATGTCCTTTTGGGGGGGGTGGGGGGGGAGGGGGGGTAGGTGCAGGTTTTTTTTACAGCGCGAACTCGACTCGAAGGTATTGGATGGCTTCACATGAGCACCAGTTGCATCACACAAGGACACAGTCATTTTTTATGCACGGGGAGATTAAGTGGTTTGTCCAGAATCAGAGGCTGCTGAGCCGACACCGAGGCTGCAGCCTGATTCCCCAATTTCAAACTGAACATCTCTGGTCCGTGTAATGTGGGGCCCTAGGCCCTCATGCTAGTAAAGGAAGGGACGCAGACACAGTGGTAGGGTAGTACTGAACTGGCCTCAGGCACGTGCGCCCGGCCCCTTTTATTGGCAGGGTCACCTGACTGGTGACGCCTGTGTTGGGTGGGTGTAGGTTACACAAGTAAGACCAGCCCTCAGCAGAGTGGCTGGCAGAAAGACTAGAATGAGTCCAGCTGGACTCTACATCCCTCCCAAACTTTATTGAGGAACCAAACAAAAGTCCAACCTGTAAAAGAAACAATAACAAAGCACCACAATCAGTCTCTCGGCCTCGAAAAGGCAGACTGCAGAATTGCAGTGGACATGGTGCAGCTGGGAGCACCCGGACACCTCCGCACGAGTCCATAATTTAACCAGGTACAGCTGGGCACGAACACTGTGTGGATGAAGTCCAGATACTTCAGTCGCTTGTCCACGACCTCACAGTTCGCTGGAGATTGTCGATCCGGTCCTGCCTGGGCTCATGTGGTCAAAGTCTATTTACAGTTTCTGATGCGAGTGCATCTGGAGCAGTGGGGAGTCCACTGTAGACAGTTCTTGATGGCATTCTGACTCTGGAGATTGTCTACCTCCTAGGACTGCAGATGACGTGACGGCCTGGGGCGCCTGGGAGTCCAGCGGCAGAGAAGCGGCAGTCTTCCCTCTCGTGCCAGATCTCCATCAAGCAGGAGTCTCCTCGAGGCCCTTTCGCGGGCTTCCACAGGACTGTGTGGACTGTGCTTGCCTATCTCAGGCCCAGCAAAGACGTCTCAGAGGAACAGCCTACAGGACCACATCCTAGTCTCGCATGGAGCCACAAGGGTTGTTGATGCAGGGTCCGCTTGCTCGAGCCATCCGGATTCAGGTGCTCTGGCCATAGTGCAAAGTCTTCAGGTGACCAGTCTCTCGATATGAGACCTCCGTGCTTCCGGATGTCTGACGTGGAGCTGTCTCAGATGCATTCTCTCTCAGCGATATTCCGCTCTCACAGGAATTTGTTGGAGGCCCTTGTCCCTGGATTGCGACGGGACTGCGTGGGCTGTGCGGGCCAACATCGGCCACGCCAAAGGAATCTCTCTGAACTCCCAACAGGGCCACGTCCTAGTCTTGTGCGACCCCAAGGGTGGATGGTCCAAATGATCTGGTCTGCTCTCACCGGCAGGCGTCTGGTTCACGGAGCTCATGGCAAGTGTTCAGATGATAAGTTTCTACGTTGCCAGACATGCCTTGTCAGCGTCGGTTCTTGTTGCTGACTGTCTCCACTCAGGTGGTGCTGTGCTCCTCCTTCGATGATTGGGCGATGCACCACATCATGATGATGATGTTTTTTTTTCATCCTGTTGCAGATCAAACAGGTGGCGGCGGCTTCGTCAGCGGAAGGACCACTTGATGGACATAGGGGCCACGTCGGGTCTTGTGTGGCCTGTGCAGTCGGCGTCAGGGATGCCATCACAGCCAAGCAGCCGGTGACAGGTGACAGGTCGGTCGTACTGGGAAGCGTGGGGGACCACCCACATCGCTGTCTTCAGTGACTTCTGCTCACCCCGGTGACTGTCTTGTACTGATGGGTACCTCCTCATCTGCTCGCACGAGTCCTCAGTTGTGTCACTCTACTTCCTTCCACTTTCACACCTGCGATGGAGTTGATCTGTGGTGCGACCGGTCTGTCACACTCCTCTCCTCATTTCTTGTTGGCATCGTGCCACTCTCTCTTCTCCTTGCTGTGGCATCGTGCCACAGGTCACATGTTGCGGCACATGGACCTTGCGCTGCACCTCTGCTGGTACATCGTCCTCTTCGTCCTCAACGTGGCGTTGTGCCACGGGTCGCATGCTGCTTCACACGGACCTCTCACTGCACCTTCGCTGGTGCATCTTGCTCTTCGTCCTCAATGTGGCGTTGTGCCACAGGTCGCATGCTGCCTCACATGGACCTATCACTGCACCTCCTCTGGTGCATCTTGCTCGATTGCAGCCTCTCACGGGCTGAGTCCTGAGGGTAGGACATGATCTGCTCTTCAGGCAGACCTCTCCCGGTCTGGTCCGTTCCCGGATCCTCTTGGTGGACCTCTCTCTGGCAGGAGGGTCCCCACTCTCTTCCTCCTTCTCTTCACACGAGGGCGCCATTCTTGCGCCTTGAGGCTGCGCTGTTACGGCGCTCACTCCTGCCATCTGCTCTGGCAGGGTTGGTCAGTTCAGATGACCTGCTCACTGATGGGCCAACAGTGGCCATCTTCCATCGCTGCGCGGCCAGCTGACATGGCCTCTTTTCCCGTGCGTTACGTCACTCTCTCGGGTACTCTCTCCATCTTCACGGACTTTACCCATGTCGTCATATTCTCGGGCGCAGCTCTCTGTGCTCGCTGCGCACGTGTCAGTCTCTTTTTTTTTCTGGGCGTCCTGTGGCAACGCCTGGCATGTCCCTTTCTTGTCCTGCGGTGATGACCATCACAGCTGGGGCATGTGGCGTTCTTTCGGCGGTGGCGGCATACGGCCGCCAGGGACTGCGCAGACCATGCGCGCTCTCTTCGGACATCACGTGGCACTTGCGTCCGTTTCTCACTGTTGCAGCTTGTCTGGGACAGCTGCAGTCTTCTCCTTCCCTTTTGCAGCGTCGCTTCCTTCTTTCTCGCCGTTTCCGTCTTCTGCGCCGTTTCTGTCCATGGGCGCACTCTTGGTTTGGAGCAGTCACTTTCTGAAGGTGCTGCTGTAAACTTTCCTTCATCCAAGCTTGCTTTATCTTTAAAACAGAAATAGGGTGCAATACCAACTCTGGCCACTGGATGCCAGTAGTGCACTTTTTTTTCTAGCTTGAAAGACAGTCTTTCCTGTTACCAGCTCGTTTGTTTGAACAGATGCCGGTGAGGAGGACATGCTGCTGGGAGGACTTCGTCATGCTGGTGGGGGCTGCAGGTAAGTTCAATTTTATTTATTTTCTCACCCTTTTCTGATCTCTTCTCTCTTTATTTTTTTTCTTTCTGTCAATTTTTTTTTTTACAACTGAACAGCCTCGTTTGAAGAGGCATGTGGAGGGCACAAACGGTAGTGAAGTGGGGGTGTGGGCTCCGGGCACTGTTTTTTTTTTCTCTCTCTCTTTCTCTAGGTGCCTGTGAGCACTTTTATTCATTGGTTGGAGGTGGGGGCGCAGCCCTGGGCACCTGGGGCTTTGGTGCGTGGATGCCCCATTTTATTTCAAGTTCGTTTCGGTGCGTGTCTGCACCTCATGCTTTAATTCCTGCCGGGACAAGGAGGGGGCAGCCCCTGGGCATTTTCCATTCTTCTTTGGTGCATGCCAGCACCATCGGTGATCTCAAGTTGCGGCCGCAGCAGTCCTCCGTGCTGCGGCCGTTTTCCGGCATTTTTGAGGTGGGGGCGGCCCTGGGCAAGTTTTCTTCGGTGCTCGAATGCACCATTCTTAACATGAAAGGGGCGACCGGCCCCGGCCAAGCTTTGGCACCTTCTCACGGCGCGCGACAGCGCCACTTTCAAAGTGAAAGGGGAAACGGCCCCGGTCTTGGTGCTCGATCGCACCATGTTTTTCCACACGCGGCCGCAGCAGCACGGGACACGGCTACAGGCATGATTTGGCGCCCTCTTCTCTTTTACCTCAAGCGGCACGCTGCGGGCTCCATTCTTTCCACGGCGCACGACAGCGCCATTTCCTCCCACATACCACGCGGACCCAGCAGCTTTCTCTCACGCTGCGGGCCACGCTGGATCAGATTCTTGGGGGGGGGGGGCTTAGTGCATTTTTCCTCGGGCTGAGGGAAATCAAATCTGCGCACTTTGTAGCGCTTTATTTTCGGCGCCCGCAGCCGTTTTGGCAGTGCTGCGGGACGCGCTGATTAGCAGCACTCACCCCCTTTACACCAGTGAGACTGGGGCTGCGACGGCCTCGCTTCTCTCCTTTCCTCCACCGATTAGGTTCATGTCTGCAACCACGTGGGGTTGCAGATCACACTCGTCGCCAATGTAATGTGGGGCCCTAGGCCCTCATGCTAGTAAAGGAAGGGATGCAGACACAGTGGTAGGGTAGTACTGAACTGGCCTCAGGCACGTGCGCCCGGCCCCTTTTATTGGCAGGGTCACCTGACTGGTGACGCCTGTGTTGGGTGGGTGTAGGTTACACAAGTAAGACCAGCCCTCAGCAGAGTGGCTGGCAGAAAGACTAGAATGAGTCCAGCTGGACTCTACAGTCCGCTACTTCTGTGGCGTTCGCTGTTCTTGTGCAGCTGTGAGTGAAGAACTTGGTATTGCCATGAGATGGCCGTGACAACAGCCCAAATAAATTAAACAAAGAAGTGATTACCTTTGTCACTCGCTTGCTCATATATTCTATGTGCGAATTCCACGCGGGTGCTTTTAGGCATATTCCCTCACCGTGTACGAGAATCCTGGCACGTTTCCACGCAGAGGGAGTCGTGCAGTCAACAACATTTGCCGTCAGTTTATTGAGTCAGATAAAGCACCGCATTTGCAACAGCAGAGTGCCTGCCCTTAAGCCAGACAGAGAGGAAAAAACCTCTCCTCGACTGCATCCTGCTGCCTAACGTCACAGAGGTGGCTTTTATTGTTGTCAGCGCGCGCCGAAGGTGCACACCAGATGCAACGCGGCAATCAAAGTTAATGTCATTTGTTAACGAAAAGCTGCTGCGCAGTTTCCAATAGCCTTCATTTCCCCCTGAGGAGGCGAGGCCCGAGCGTGCACCGGGGCATACTTCCTTCTTTCCCGCCTCCAAGGATGATTCAGAAATTTTATAGATGCCTGATTTGAAGAGTTGTTTGCTCGTGTTTATCTCCAGCTAATTGTTGAACTTGGGTTTGAAGGGCAAGCGCTCTTTCATATATCAGCTCGCCGTTATTATTTGCTGGTACGTGCGCCGGGTTTTTGTCGCACTGCACTCTGCACAATTAACGACGCAAGCAGTTCGCAGAGACTGGCCTGATTGGAACAGCACTCACACAGCCAGGGGCTTAGAAGTTCGAGTGCCCGAATTTCGAGGTCATTTTTTACTTCCAAACCGGTCCAAAGTTTTCCTTGGTTCAGCTGTTCACGTTTACTGGCCAGTGGAGACCTGATCTCCATTGAGCAATAGAAGAAACGCTAACCGAGTCAAAACCGCCTCTTTATTAGTTTGGCTCTGTAGTGGAGTTTCTTTTGGAGAATGGCAATAATCCACTCCATAGACAAAAGACGAAAAGTGACAAACTTTATACAGTGCTTGAAATGGAAAAATAGAGATACAGGTACTCTGTGCTAGAGTACCTGCTTATTTCGGAGACTGCCCGTCTCTCCAATTAAAAGTATTACGTTTTTCTTGATAAGTGCAGGTACTCTCCCTCAAAAAAAAAAAAAAGTGCCGGTACTCGGTACCGGACAGTACCGGCCTATTTAAAGCACTGATTTTATACCGAAAAACAGAAAGCTGCTTCTGATCAGGTTGTCCTAAACTCTGTGACGTTGCTTTAAAGGGGCATACATATATAATCTATATTGGCAAACATACATTGAGGGGTTTTAGATCGGTGGATCTTCATTGATAAGTCTGTTAAACTCCCATACACATCTAGCTTACCCCCACCACATCAAAGGCATGGGCATGTGGGTCACTCAAATTCCGCCATTGGCTCCCCTCACTGTGAGCAATGGCACTTTACTTGTGCACAAACACTTCAAAAGTAGTAAAAGTCATTGTCAATGCTAGAGGGTCAGTGTAACCTTTCTTTAAAAAAAACTTGTTTTCAACTGTTTCAATTGTTATTGTTTTCCATTTGGGAGAGTACAGCTAGTGGCATTTGGTGCATAGGGCGTTAGTGCTCTTCCCAACCCTTTTTTGGCCCCTTGAGCTTTCTACCATAAAAACAGAGAGTTTAAATTATGCAATTTAGCTTGTGCATTCTATGACTGAGGGAAGGCAGTCAGGGACTTTCTATGGACGCCGCACATATCTGAGTGAGTGCCTAATGCTGAACTGAAGTGTTAGTATGGATTCTGTACAAACAGCCCTTAGTGTGCCTGAGACCGCAGGTGTCCTCGCTTCCCAGTCTCTCCTCGTTGGAGCAGTGCTCATAGAAATCAGCCTCAGACGTTTCACTCTTTAGTCCAGGATGTAGTAGGCTGAATGACAATCAAGAGCAACTTCCCCACCCTTTCCTCTCTCGTCATAGTGTGGGGTGTAATTAGCAAGCATCATTGACCCCACACCTCCCTCTGATAAAATGAGTAAGGATGGAGTTAGGAAGATATCAAGACCCAGCGCCTTCCCATTCTGTGATATCATTCCGCATGCATTTTCAGTTTCTATTTTGGGCATTTGATAGGACAACGTCCCAGGTCCCATTTGGCCTGAAAGGAGCTTAGATTGATTCTTGGAGAGTAAATCTGTTCTAGTTGTGTCATCCCTATTCCCAATGCAAGTGAAGCGGCACAGTCGTCATATAGGCAAGCATGCACAGCACTGTAAGAAAGAGAAAGAAAACAGAAACACAAAAATACAGAAAGAAGAAACACACAAACACATTCACAGGCTCTTGCCCACATGCACTCACTAACACATAGAGAGAAAACGGCAGAGAAATGCCACTCAGGCACAAATATACACACACACACCATAGCAAATGGAATAACCTTTCAGATTATTGAATTCTCAGAGTTCAAACCGGAGCATGAAAAAAGCATGGTTAAACAGCTCATCACCGAATCACTGACCCGGATGCAATATTAGATGAGTGAGACTGGCTGTTAGGAGGGTGTTTGATGAGCAGCAGCCCACAATTACAAAGAGTCACATATGGAAAATGGATGCATTTCAAGCAGAATTGCGGATGATCTGGCAAGAACTCTTGCCAGGCGTGCGCAGCATTTATGAGGGCCATTCTCATTTTGTCAATCGAAAATTCATTTCATGAGATTCTTTTAGAGATGCCTATTAAAACTGTAGCTTTTGGGTCCGTTTCTTAAATAACTTCTGCAGCATAGTTCACAATTTTATCCCATTTTCTTTTCCTCTAAAACAATATTGTGGGGGGAACCCTACCACACCTCTTAAGGAGGATTTGATCCCTCGCATAGTGCTGTTCCATATATTGACGTAAGACACACTACTTCTTGCAATACCTGGCCACCAATAAATGCAGCAGCTCTCCACACACTCGTTCTGTGCCTTCCACTGCTTCCTGCAGTTCTGTGCATCTGACCCAGGCACAGTTTTATGGGCCAACATCTTTGAAAGGTTTTGGTATACTTTGTCATTGTTTAGTGTTCCAAGATGTCGGATGAGTTTATTTAGACACACCAGCCACCATTGAATAGTAATTCAATGATAAAATGTACAAAACACTTTCAAAGTAGTTGTCCATGAATCTATACACATGAGCGCCCATCTTTCTTTGTGTTCCTATATTGTATCATTTTTTAATGCTCAAACATGGTTGAAGCATTGCTCATAAACTTGTCACCCACACTGAAATGGTAAGCAATGTTGGTGCTTGTTGCTAATATTTATTTATATTATTGTAATATACAACTCGCATGAAATTTTTCAACCTCCAGGTGTAAAGTTGATTTCCGCCAACATAAAGTCCTCAACTACAATCTCTGCCTAAGTATGGTGAAAATCAAATTCACATATGAAAGAGTGGTGCTGTCATTTCTTCGAAAAAAAACACTTTTACTGATTTTGTGCATCTTCTGGGATCAGGTGAAAATGATGTGGATGATGCAATCCTACATTTACCACTGCTACACTTTTATGGTCCTTTTCTGTTCTATTTATTGGAAGGTTTCCCTCTACCTGCTCACTTAGTAATGTTTCCTTTAATAGTTTTTTTTTTTCTGGTAAATAAACAACAGCACATATTCATGCAAGCTTGGGGCATTATCTATGCACCTCGGTTCCATATCAGGTAGCCTAGGGTGTTTCTCCTTTCGATATAGCTGAATGCACCAACTTGAATTTAAATTTGATTGAAAGTGCTTGGAATTATTTTTCAGCGTTTGACAGCAGGTCTCTTTTTTTTTACACCAGTTTTCATTTATTTACCCTCTCCCTGTTATTTTATATTTCTTCCTATATCCTTAACCAAACTGCTTTAAACTTGTCTCCACCGATGCTGTGTGAGAACAGTAACTGTCAACTAATAAGCAATAATTATATCTGCATTATTTTAGGCAACAAGTAGTAAGGTGGCACACAATTTGTGGCCAATGGTTACATTAATCACAGTTTTACCATTAACCATAATTTTGGGCATTTTACAAAGGTCAACGTCATCGGGATATGTCATGAGGAATTGGTTTCAGTAAAAAATGTTGGGATTATACCGCACCCCCTTGTAATCCCGTTTGGACCGATGTTGCCCAATCAGGATTAGTTGACCACTCACAATGAGGACCATTGTATTATTATTTCCCTGTACCTAACACCAGCCTCCATTTTTATTGTCATTTGTTATGCGCTAATCAATGGAAAGCTCGGTTTTACTATGAATAAACATGCCTTTTGCAGTTTACCGGGAAATATTAGCTCCATGTTAGCACACATGATTTATTCCTTGTAGATCAAACCCACTAAACACATCGCCTTTTTATGATCGAAGCCTAGAGTTTGTTTATTGATTTTACCTTCATCAACATCGTGATGATGTATTCATTGTGATAAATGCCATCAGATATTTGTATTTTTTTATGTGGATTAGCTGATTACAATTTGTTGGACTTTTGCTTATGCAGGGTCATCCCCAGTCTTTTTTCGCCTCCTGCCTCCTATTTTTTTCTGACATGTTGCTGTTGGCTTTTCAACTCTGAGCACTTTACCACTGCTAACCAGTGCTAAAGTGCATATGCTCTCCTGTTTAAATTGTATGTAAGTGGTTTATCCATGATTGGCATATTTGATTTACTAGTAAGTCCCTAGTAAGGTGCACTAGAGGTGCCAGGGCCTGTAAATCAAATGCTACTAGTGGGCCTGCAGCACTGGTTGTGCCACCCACATAAGTAGCTCTGTAATCATGTCTCAGACCTGCCACTGCAGTGTCTGTATGTGTATTTTTACACTGTAAATTCGACTTGGCAAGTGTACCCACTTGCCAGGTCTAAACCTTCCCTTTCCTTACATGTAAGGCACCCCTAAGGTAGGCCCTAGGTAGCCCCAAGGGCAGGGTGCAGTGTATGGATAAGGTAGGACATATAGTAATGTGGTTTATATGTCCTAACAGTGAAATACTACCAATTTCGTTTTCACTGTTGTAAGGTCTGTCTCTCTCATAGGATAATATGGGGGCTACCTTTAAATATGATTAAAGTGTAGATTCCCCTAGAGAGTAGATGGACATGTGGAGTTTGGGATCCCTGAACTCACAATTTAGAAATACATCTTTTAGTAAAGTTGATTTTAAGATTGTGAGTTTGGAAATGCCACTTTTAGAAAGTGAGCATTTTCTTGCTTAAACCATTCTGTGACTCTGCCTTGTTTGTGGATTCCCTGTCTGGGTCAGTTTGACAGTTGGGTTGTTTTTCACCTCACACCAGACAGTGACACAAAGGGAGCTGGGGTGTAATCTGCATTTCCTGATTAGCCATCTCTGCTAGGAGGGAGGGGTGGAGTGGTCACTCTCATCTGAAAGGACTGTGCCTGCCTCTGACAATGCTGTCTCCAACCCCCTGGTGTGTGTCTGAGGCCTTGCCTGGGCAAGGCAGGATTTCACAAGAAGGTGTGAGTCCCCTTTGAAGGAAGGTGACTTCAAAGACTAAAATGGGTATAAGAAGGGCACCCAAACTTACAAACTTTAGAAACACTTCTGGAATCAAGAGGAACCTCTGCCTGGAGAAGAGCTGTTAGCTGAGGAGGAAGGGCTGCCCTGCCTGTGACTGTGCTTTGTGGAGCTTTCCTGCAGTGCTGCTTCTGCCAGAGTAAGAGGGCAAAGACTGGACTTTGTGTGCCTTCCATCTTGAAGAAGAAATCTCCAAGGGCTTGATGTAGAGCTTGCCTCCTGTTATTGAAGTCTCAGGGGTAGCAAAGACTTCTTCCTGCCAGCACCTGGAGTCTCTGGAGAGACCCCTACTCTGCTCTGTGGTGCCCTTCCAGTTCCTGGGACCCTGAAAGGAGAGGCTGGCAGCCTAAGGACAAAAATACACGCACCGAGCGCCGTGCGGAGAAAAGATCGACGCGAATCCGATCGCGGCTGAGAAAACGACGCGACGCCGGCTCCGCAGCTGAGAAACGACGCCGCAGGAAACGCGACCGGAGAATCGACGCCCGGAGCAGGAGAAACGACGCGCAGCATCGCTGACGAAGGCTGAGAGATCGCAACCTGCGCCGCGGGACTTTCGGACCGTCGCGTGGCTGGCTTTTTCGACGCGCATCGCCGTGCCGAGTTGTTTTCGACGCACCCAGCCGTGCAGGGTTACTTTCGACGCACACCGCCCGTGCGGGGTTATTTTTGACGCAAACCAGGTACATTTACACGCTAGCAGCGCTAGTGTGTTGTTACAACTACCTAAAGACTCTTTTTATTTTTAAACCTTTAAAAAATCATAACTTGACTTGTGTATGTTGGATTTTTGTCGTTTTGGTCTTGTTTTGTCTAGATAAATATTTCCTATTTTTTCTAAACTGGTGTTGTGTCATTTTGTAGTGTTTTCATTAAGTTACTGTGTGTGTTGGTACAAATACTTTACGCCCAGCACTCTGAGGTTAAGCCTACTGCTCTGCCAAGCTACCAAGGGGGTAAGCAGGGGTTAGCTGAGGGTGATTCTCTTTTATCCTAACTAGAGTGAGGGTCCTTGCTTGAACAGGGGGTAACCTGACTGTCAACCCAAGACCCCATTTCTAACATTGGTGACCAGCGGTCGGGATTGGACTTGTATTTGTACTTGACATACAGTAATTAAGTGTACAGTACTGTTTTGATCTCAGACCACTACGTGACCACATACTACTTGTTTGGTGATCTTTTGATTTTTCTCTTAAGGACTCTTTTTATTCTACTTCCATGATTTTGCTGATCCCTTGACTGATTCTTTTTACTTCATTGGGAAATTATTTTTTTCTGCCTTTTGGAACTTTGCACTTGTGACCATCATGTCTCAATCTGGAGATGCAACAGCTGGAGCTGTGTTTGAAATGGAGAAACTGAAGGAGTACTCAGTTGCTCAATTGAAACAGTTCCTTAAAGATCTTGACTGTCCCACTGAGAGCTCCACCAGGGAGGGGGAGCTGCAACAGGCACAGAGGGCCTGGGTGACAATCAAGAAGGCTGGAAGGCACACAGAGGAGGAGAATATGGGGGGGGAAGTGCAGAGGATACACAGTGGTGTAGTGGAGGAACCTGTTACGCCTGGGGGGAGGGTCCCCAGGAGGGATGGCAGGGTGTCACCCAAGGGTCTGACTCCTGAAGAGTTACAGGACAGACAGGCAGAGAGGGAGTACCAATGGGAGCTGAAAAAGCTCGATTGGGAGCTGGAAGAAAGGAGGAGGAACTTAGAGATTAAAAAAATGATTTATGCTTACGAGCTTAAATTGAAAGAGCTGGAAGTCATGAGGGCTGAGTCCAGCTGGAATGGTGGCAGCAACAATTGTATATCCAGTGATGCTGCAGAAGTGCACATGCCCAGAGAGGTGGTGCCCTACTTGAAGGAGGGAGTTAACACACGCCAGGAGGTTCAGGGGTATGAGGTAGCTCCAGTGATGCACAGGGTCCCTGAGGTGGATTGGGGAACTGGCATGGGGAGTCATATTCCTACTGGTGGGAGGGACACTCTACTGACTCTAGTTGAGAGTGACAGGGAGAGGGGTTCCCCCCAAGTAGAAGTCCTGGTTATGGAGTGTGAAGACATCCCAGAAGAGTGTGGGTTGAGTGTCAGGGACAGTCAGGTACTGTCTCACCAGTCTCAGGAGGGTGATGTGGGGTGCTTTGTCAAAGCAGAGTCACTGGATGGTTGGGTGAAGGGTACTTTGGTTAATTCATGTGAGGGGCTGAGTGATGTAATTGCTGGAGAGCATATGTCTAGTCCTTATTTTCCAGAGCTATGCCAACACCAGGTGGAGTGTGAGTTCTCTGACCCCAGGGAGCTTACAATGGAGGCAGACTTCTGGGTGAGTACCAGAGAGTCTGAAGAGGCATTTGGGGGTGCTCCTGAGAGGAGTGGTCTAGGTAGTTCCCAACCAGGTGAGGTAGGGAAGGATTGTAGTGTCCCAGGTAGGTCCCAGTGTAGTGGGATGGGTGGGGGACCCCATGTCCCGTCTCAGAGGAGAGGGAATGGGGATGGGTTGAGGCCCAAGGTGCCCGAGATCCGGTCCCAGGTCCAGGAGGGTTCCCTGCGGGAACACCAGGAGGGGAGCCTAGCCTGTACCATAGGGCCATCTGTTGAGGGAGACCCCACAGTGTCAGGAGAACTTGGGGGGGCGGCTGTAGCCAGCGTCCCACCAGTTCTAGTGTCTGGCAGTACCACTCCTAGTGAGGGGGTGCAGAAGTCCAGACAGAGGGTTGAGAGGGGGTTGCGGACCCCAGTGGAGAACCTGGAGGGTCAGGGGTCAGCTCTGAGAGCAGAGCCCCCCATGAATGACCTTGGTGAGACCATTTCTGGGCTGGGGGGAATCCAGACTCTGTCACATGGGCAGAGGTCAGGAGACCTGCGCCAGCCAGACTCTTGTGTGGCCCTTCGGGACAGTGTGTACCTTGAGGGGGGTAAGTGTGCCCCCCTGGAAGTCCTGGTGTGCCAGGCAATGGTTCAACCGCAGGGTGGTGACTCTGGGTTGAATGATCAGGTTCAGGGGGTAAACTCTGACCTGATGGGGGTAAGTGTGCTCCCAAGGAAGTCCTGGTGTGCCAGGCAGTGGTTCAACCGCAGGGTGGTGACCCTAGGTTGGGTGACCAGGTTCAGAGGGTAAACTCTGACCTGGTAGGGGGTAGGTATGCCCCCCAGGAAGTCCTGGTTTGCCAGGCAGTGATCCAGTCTGTGGGTACAGACCCTGGATTGGGAGGCCAGGTTAAGGGTGTCCCCCCTGACCTGGAGGAAGGGGCTACTGCTAACAGTGCCCCTACCATGTTGTCTTCTGGGGGGGCCACTCCTAGTTGGGTGGTTCAGGACCCCAGAAGAGAGGGCAGGGGGAGGGAAGCCTCACCCCTGGCCCTGGTCCAACCTGAAGGTACAGACCCCAGGTTGGAGGATCAGTTGCAGGTTAACATCCCTGCACTGGTGGAAGAATTGTGCAGGACTGCTTCTACAAGCACCCTGACAGTTTTTGACTCTGGGGGTGCCGCTTCTGTAGGGAGGTTACAGAGCCCCAGAGGGGAGGACCAGGGTCAGGTTGTCATCCCTGACCTGGTGGAAGAGAGAGTGGTCAAAGGGTGCCAGGCACCTGGGGCTACCACCCCCCACTCTCCACAGTCACAGTGGTTAGAGAGGCCTGAGGTCGGGCTCTCATCCCTGACAGTTGTCTGGGGCCACTGTGGCTTGCTGTCCTGGTGGACAGAGTTGCCCCTGGGGGGGGGAGGACGAGAGTCACACCCCGGGGGTGGAGTGGACAACACCACTGTGTTGGCCCTGGTGGTACTATCTGCCCATTGCAATACATCTGTGAGCAAAGTAAAGTTAGGTGTTGCACAGATGGTGTCTGTAGATGTGGAGAAGGGTTCCCCATGGGTTAGCTTAGTGGGCCCTGAGAGTATGTACAGAGGGATCCAACTGGAGTCAGGACGGCGTAGAACTGGAACATGCCCCTGCTGTTGTGGGCCTGGGTCCCTGTTCTATCGCCCCAATCAGGGAAGTACATCAAGGTATTGATTGTTCTCCCCTGGCTTTAGGCTGGTAGGGGGTCGTGTTGGACTTTTGCTTATGCAGGGTCATCCCCAGTCTTTTTTCGCCTCCTGCCTCCTATTTTTTTCTGACATGTTGCTGTTGGCTTTTCAACTCTGAGCACTTTACCACTGCTAACCAGTGCTAAAGTGCATATGCTCTCCTGTTTAAATTGTATGTAAGTGGTTTATCCATGATTGGCATATTTGATTTACTAGTAAGTCCCTAGTAAGGTGCACTAGAGGTGCCAGGGCCTGTAAATCAAATGCTACTAGTGGGCCTGCAGCACTGGTTGTGCCACCCACATAAGTAGCTCTGTAATCATGTCTCAGACCTGCCACTGCAGTGTCTGTATGTGTATTTTTACACTGTAAATTCGACTTGGCAAGTGTACCCACTTGCCAGGTCTAAACCTTCCCTTTCCTTACATGTAAGGCACCCCTAAGGTAGGCCCTAGGTAGCCCCAAGGGCAGGGTGCAGTGTATGGATAAGGTAGGACATATAGTAATGTGGTTTATATGTCCTAACAGTGAAATACTACCAATTTCGTTTTCACTGTTGCAAGGTCTGTCTCTCTCATAGGATAATATGGGGGCTACCTTTAAATATGATTAAAGTGTAGATTCCCCTAGAGAGTAGATGGACATGTGGAGTTTGGGATCCCTGAACTCACAATTTAGAAATACATCTTTTAGTAAAGTTGATTTTAAGATTGTGAGTTTGGAAATGCCACTTTTAGAAAGTGAGCATTTTCTTGCTTAAACCATTCTGTGACTCTGCCTTGTTTGTGGATTCCCTGTCTGGGTCAGTTTGACAGTTGGGTTGTTTTTCACCTCACACCAGACAGTGACACAAAGGGAGCTGGGGTGTAATCTGCATTTCCTGATTAGCCATCTCTGCTAGGAGGGAGGGGTGGAGTGGTCACTCTCATCTGAAAGGACTGTGCCTGCCTCTGACAATGCTGTCTCCAACCCCCTGGTGTGTGTCTGAGGCCTTGCCTGGGCAAGGCAGGATTTCACAAGAAGGTGTGAGTCCCCTTTGAAGGAAGGTGACTTCAAAGACTAAAATGGGTATAAGAAGGGCACCCAAACTTACAAACTTTAGAAACACTTCTGGAATCAAGAGGAACCTCTGCCTGGAGAAGAGCTGTTAGCTGAGGAGGAAGGGCTGCCCTGCCTGTGACTGTGCTTTGTGGAGCTTTCCTGCAGTGCTGCTTCTGCCAGAGTAAGAGGGCAAAGACTGGACTTTGTGTGCCTTCCATCTTGAAGAAGAAATCTCCAAGGGCTTGATGTAGAGCTTGCCTCCTGTTATTGAAGTCTCAGGGGTAGCAAAGACTTCTTCCTGCCAGCACCTGGAGTCTCTGGAGAGACCCCTACTCTGCTCTGTGGTGCCCTTCCAGTTCCTGGGACCCTGAAAGGAGAGGCTGGCAGCCTAAGGACAAAAATACACGCACCGAGCGCCGTGCGGAGAAAAGATCGACGCGAATCCGATCGCGGCTGAGAAAACGACGCGACGCCGGCTCCGCAGCTGAGAAACGACGCCGCAGGAAACGCGACCGGAGAATCGACGCCCGGAGCAGGAGAAACGACGCGCAGCATCGCTGACGAAGGCTGAGAGATCGCAACCTGCGCCGCGGGACTTTCGGACCGTCGCGTGGCTGGCTTTTTCGACGCGCATCGCCGTGCCGAGTTGTTTTCGACGCACCCAGCCGTGCAGGGTTACTTTCGACGCACACCGCCCGTGCGGGGTTATTTTTGACGCAAACCAGGTACATTTACACGCTAGCAGCGCTAGTGTGTTGTTACAACTACCTAAAGACTCTTTTTATTTTTAAACCTTTAAAAAATCATAACTTGACTTGTGTATGTTGGATTTTTGTCGTTTTGGTCTTGTTTTGTCTAGATAAATATTTCCTATTTTTTCTAAACTGGTGTTGTGTCATTTTGTAGTGTTTTCATTAAGTTACTGTGTGTGTTGGTACAAATACTTTACGCCCAGCACTCTGAGGTTAAGCCTACTGCTCTGCCAAGCTACCAAGGGGGTAAGCAGGGGTTAGCTGAGGGTGATTCTCTTTTATCCTAACTAGAGTGAGGGTCCTTGCTTGAACAGGGGGTAACCTGACTGTCAACCAAAGACCCCATTTCTAACACAATTGCACTTGCTTCACTTCTAAAAACCACAGGGATATGTCGTTTAATTCACTTAAGGTTGACACAGGCTTATTTTGCAGGCATTAAAGGAAAGAATCATTTGTAAATGGAACATTACACAACAGGCAGCTTGCTTATAGCTCTTAATATTCTTCAAGGATCCATACTATCCTTTAAACACTAATCATTATTGCAAATTGTTGTTTCCAAAGCATTATATCGTTCGCTTTTCTGGTTGACAACAAAGTAACAGCAAATCAGTAAACAAAACTATGATAGCTGAATACAAATCTCAAACATTCGAAAGTGCAAATTCCATGTGCAATGTGTTCTAAAAATGTGACTAATGACCACTTTAACAAATCCAAATAATGCTTACTTGTCTCTACGGGTCTAATTCACATGTAATGGCCAGAAATGTACTCCTGTGTGCATGATCACTGGAATTATGTTATTTTTTGGCAGCAGGGGTCTCTGCATAGTTATAGATTTGCCACATGTGACACATAATCCATCATCAGATGTGTAATCGGCAGATTTTAGCAAAACTAAATGTTTCTAGCTCAAAGGGATCAAAAGTTATTAAAACGTTGCACTACACGGTTCTGTGCTGTAGAGGGCCCTTCTCAAAGGCTTACTGTTCATCTTTCTGTTGCTTTTTGTTGTTTGGGTGTCAGAGTGGTACTAATGAGGTAAAACCTTTTCCTAGTTAGTGTTAACATGTGAAAATGACACAATAATGAGGTAATAATGTCATAAAATGTACCACATTAATTGCATAATTTTTGTTTTTTTGCTCCTTCATTTAATAAACCCTGCATCATAATTTGGTCCTTTATGCCACATATTTCTAGTGGCCCTGTCTACAAATTTTATCTTGTATTTAGAAAACATTTCATATTTTCTGGAATTCAGAAAGGATCCCGGGTCTGCTTGCAGGAATCTGTGACAGCCCACTATTCCTAGGAGTGGTTTTAGAATTATCTTTGTGTACCTTCTTAGTATCAGTCTTAACCATTTACACATGCATACGTGCTGGAAGCGTATTTATATGCATGTAAAAAGGTGCCTTGCAAAGGCATTTTCCAACTGAGAAATCTCTTCCCTTATGCCGCCTGCAATTTAGAGTGTTGTTTTCTCCCTCATCCCACCCTGAAAAAAGATTAACTCCTCCCCTTGACATATCTGGCTGTGTTCCAATTTGGAAGCGATCAACACCTCTTTTTGTTATACCCCCTGGCTTGAAATACTCACAACTCCCTCTAGTCACATTTTGAGTGTGACTTAATCCATTTATGAGTGAAAATCCATGCTTTGTGGATCACAACTGTAAATTTGCCCTTGTAAATTATATTACTTGTACAACTAAGGTATACCTAGGTGCGCATAAATCTTTGCAAATCAGATCGTAAGTTCCTAATTGCAAGTAACATATCAGAATGCACATCCAAAACTCAAAAAATGTATTGAAGGGTTTCAACATTACATGAAGCAAAAGCATTGTTATACATGTAATTCACGCTGAATTTATAGATAAGTTGTCCACTGAAAAAAGGCAATTGCTGAGAGTATGTAGAAAGAAGGAATTCACATTGCTTATATAACTAACTCAGTTGTGGCCATCTTTACACCTAGGACACGGAGGACAAATTGTGCAATTTTAAAATGGTAATTAACTAATTTATTTTTGTAGATTTGCTTCATATTTTGATACACTGGCTTTATAAAGCTGTTCAACCAGCTTTGGTAAGATTTCAGACTTAGTGCACAGGACACACTTAATTTATTACAATGACATATTTGAAGTAAATCAAATAGTGGTAATAGGACAAACAATGCTAAAAAGCATCTATATTTTGGGAAATAATGTCCGGTACCCTAAAAAACTTATATGGTCTTCACTGTGGGCTATTTTGTTCTACGTGTATAGCTCAGGTAGCAAATTTTCCATACAACTTTTTAGAAGATGTCCTCTGAGTTTCTGATTTTCTATGTAGATAGATGCTCATTAAGAATTGTGGTATTTCAGACGGAGTGATGACATCAGGTGAAATTCTGTATCTTGCTATTCCAAGTACCAATATGTCTGAAATTATAGAGTCCTTAAACTGAAGACCTGGTAATTCTGGGCCACAGACACCGGTCTGTTGGTACAGTGGCGGGCTATTGGCAGCACCATGGCCTGGACCACACCGACCCCTGCAGCGGGGGGAGGGGTGACAATGTAACCCTAAGAGGCACAAGCCAAGCTTGCCCCACTGCCCCCAACCCCACAAGTCATCGCATTGACACTTTCCACTAGCTCAGAGCAAGCAGAAAATGTCAATATTTTCACACATGAGCAGGGAAAACTCTGTTGAAAAGGACCTGGTTTTACTCTGTACTGGCAATGATTCCCAATTCTGGAGAACAATCACCGGAATGTGTTCCATGAACACCGGTTCGATTCGTACATTCTGCACTCCCAGTCTTCCTTCACAAGGAGACTCACAAGTGCCTTAGTGTTCATTATCTTGGTACACTTGTGAACTGATTGTATTGATTTTTGAAGCTGTTTATATTCAAACAGAAATTGTTAGATTAAAAACTGGTGCCTGAAATTGACAATTCTGTTAGTCTTATTCAGAAATGCAAATTATAAAAATTGGATAGGTTAAGGTGTATAAGCAGTGGTCGGAGGTCTGATCATTAGTTCAGAAAGATGATGGAATGTTTTTTTATTTTTTTTTAAAACAGATTTTATTGGTTTTTGAATATGGACATTACAACCCCTTTAGGGGTTCTGCCTTCCAGTTGTGCCATGTCATATGAAATGCTTTTATTACTTCATAAATAATTGTGCATATCAGAAATACAATTACATTCGTCACATGTGTAGCATTTCTTTTCAATACCAGTTATAATTGACAAATGGTTGCATCTGCCCTCCTATTCATTCTTGGTATATAGTGGGATCCAGTTATTGTTCAGCTATGACAGAGTTCCCAGTTGGGAAATCAAATCCCTTCACCTCACCCCCCCCTCATGTGCCTAGTTATTGCGAAGTGCCTCTATGTTCCCGGCGCCTATTACTGTGTTGTGTGGTGGGTCCCTCTGTCGGCTTTCATCCCCCTGCTACTCTTTCGGGTATGGATGATGTAATGTTTGCTGCTATCGTTCAGTTTCTACATACGTTTCTTGACCTCTCTTGAGTTCACCTCTACTGTATATCTTTTTGAAGTTTGTCATCATTTTTGACACTGTGAAAGAAAATGGTTTTACCCACAAATCCCAAGTTTAGTTGACAAAACCTTTTACTAGTGGCTTGTTTGTTTACAAATTTAGATGCATGTTGTGCAGTGCATTTATACTCACAGAAGGATTTAAACACCTGTTATTACACTACTATGGTGTAAGATTGGTTACCACCTATAAACCGGTGACTTTGTGTTTTCTTACAAAGACTTGTATGGCAATTTATCAACATGAACTGTCTAGTACTGGGAAGAATGTTTTAGACTGGAAATGGGGAGGAACACTTCTACAATTGGTGTTGAAAAAAGGAGAGGGGTTAACCATAAGGAACAATATTTTGACAATGGAGAAAAAATTAAATATGCTAGTATTTGCACATCAGAGGCACGTATATGCATATATAAATACAAATGCTGTAATAGTGGCAGCCTCCTGGATTTTTTACTTTAATGCAAAAAATGAATGTCCCTCAAAGGTCAGTGTACTTTTCGAGTACATTTAAACATTTTTATAAATGTGGCATATATGCACTTTACAGATATAACCATTAAGACTTACACCTGTGAACGGTCTTATTTAATGGAATAATATATTTGATTGTTAGAAATGTGATTCTTGGTTGGCTAAGGTATGCAACCAGGCCAGGCAAGAATCACCAATCTAGCAAGGGTAGGTGTGTTGTTGTCAGTGAATCCTGTGCATCATTGGACCCTGTAGGGAATAATTGTAGAAGTGAGGCATCTTGTGAGGAGGCAGGGCACTCGGGTGCAAACAGAGGAAAGAGTTTGATCTTGATCCCGGCAGTCAGGTGGGGCTGCACTGGGAGGGCTTCCTGTAGTGCAGCGGCATCTGTGATACAAGTATTGTACTCAGTTACTCTCAAGTAAAGTGCTTGTTGTCTTTACAAGGGAAGCTGCCGATCAGGCATGCTCAGACAGTTTGTTAAAGGTACCACTGCCGGACTCACGAGTGACAGTCCCATAGCAAGTCAGTGAAATCTTTGACAGCTCCGAGATTTCATGAACGGGGGGCAAGCCAGCAGCCCCTAGGAGATCTCTTTAGAGGGAAGGCAGAGTCCAGTTCTTTCAAGCAGGGTCAGGGAGCGGCAGCAGGGCAACAAGTAAAAAAGCAATCCTTCCAGAAAAGTAGTCCACATGAGTCCTTTAAGCAGCACAGCAGTCCTTCTGACAGAGATTCAATTCAAGATCCAGAAGTGTCAGATTTTAGGGGACGGAGACCCAGTCCTTATACCCAAAAGTGCCTTTGATGTAGGGGATGACTTCAAACAGACTTGCTGAAGTGTACAAGGATCCCTTTCAACCCAGTCCTGTCTGCCAGTCTAGCTATGGGGGTAAATCAATCCTTTGTGTGGGGACAGGAGCCTACCTATTCAAGTGAAGTGTGGGCCTCTCCCATACTTTCTGTCCAAGATGACCCATCAGTATGCAGATGAATGTAGATGCATTTGAGTGTCCAGCGATGTGGCTATCTAGCGGGAATGCACAAATATAGCTGTCACCCAGTCCAGCCCAGGTGTGTATTGGAGGCAGACTGTCAGGCACACAAAGCAGTAAGTGCAGAGAAACGTCCATTTTCTAAAAGTGGCATTTCTAAAATGTAATGTTAAATCTGACTTTTACCAGTAGAGAGGACTTATCATAACCATAACAAAGAAATATGACAAAGCTACTCCTTTCTGCTGAGGAATAACAGCTTAAAAGTATATGAATAAACTCCCAATGCTAGCTTATGAGAGGAGTAGGTCTCATAGTAGCGAAAATTAAATTGGCCATTTGTCACAATCAGGGAAATGTAAAACATAAAGGTACATGTCCTACCTTTTACTTCTGTAGCGCCCTACCCATAGGGTTCTTAGGGCCTACCTTAGGGGTGACATATATAATAAAGGGGAGTTCAAGGCTTGGCAAATAGTTTTAAATGGCAAGTCACAGTGGCAGCAAACTGAACCTACAGGTCCTGCAATGGCAGGACTGAGACAGGTTTGAAAAGCTACCTATGTGGGTGGCACAATCAGTGCTGCAGGCTCACTAGCAGCATTTGAAGTACAGACCAACCCTGGGTATGTGGTATACCACTTTACAGGGGACTTAATAGTAATTCAAATATGCCAATCAAGTATACACCAATGTCATCATGCTTAGGGAGAAGATCATGCACTTCAGCACTGGCCACAAGTGGCAATGTGGTCAGAGTCCCAAGGCCAACAAAAAGAATCAGAAAAAAATTGGAGTTTAAAAGGCAAAATGTTTGATGGTGACCATGCAGAAAGGGCCATTTTCAACATTGATCACTTTCGTTTTTAAATAACTTATAAAGGATCCAGCATACTGTCTATAAGCATGGAAACACAACTACAGTTTCATAGCTCACAAAGTGATTTTCCGTTTTTAGAAAGTGGTAGAAGGGGACAATGGGTACGTACATACTCCACAAAGTATGTTCAAGAAATGCTAACTTGTGTGTAATATCTGGATCCATTTTTGGAGACCTGTTGAGGAACAATGGGTGGCATGAAAAGCTTATGTGTAATTTCTGCCACCAGGAAGACAGTATGACTGAATGATTTTGTGCAGTATAATGTTGGTTAGGGAGAAATAGGGAGAACTGGAGAGAGATTTGCAGATGCAGTTTCAACATTGAAGGTGTGTTATTTAATTCAATCACATTTTAATGGTATATTTCTGAAGAGGCAGATTCATTGTTACTGGTTGTGAAAAGGTTAATTCATGTATTGTATAGCACCCTTTGTATTTTATCTAACCTTTTTTGGGATTTTTGGTCATTATGCATGACGCGGTGTTTCACCTTTGTACTACTCATGGTTTCAATTTTCACACAACTTAGCAGCTGCATATTTTCCTTCATCTTCCCTTCCACTCCCCCAACAACAATTATGTGCCTGTTAATGAATTGTCATCATAGCAAGACACTCTCCCATCTTCCAATAACTGTGTTTTATCTCATTGCATGTAACAAACCTAAACCTTTTATTATTTATCCATTAATAGCTTAAATACAATCTAATGACCATACAAACACAACACCAGGACATGTTAAAGCATGCAATTAGATGCAAGAAGGTATTTTTCTCTTTTGTGGTGGATGGCAAAAAGCTGAGGCCTAATAGAAAAATGGAATAGACAGGATAGGAGTGATCTTTCAATATAGTGATTGGTGACTTTATAAAAGAATAAAAAATAGTGACCCCTTCATTTTCATAAATCATAACCCATAAACAGTGAGCCATTACAAGAGAAAAGTCAGCAAATAAAGATGATGGAATGAGAACTACGTCAAGTAGAAGGCAGAGCAGGGTAGGTGAATGACCTATACGTTGTGACAATAGCAAAGGTGCAGTGGATAGATTCTGGTCCAGAGACTAAACAGTATAAGTATGAGACGATAAACATATTTAGCGAGATAGGGAACTGTGATAACATTTTTCTACATGTATGTAAATACAGTTGATTGCTATGTTCCCACCATGTTTACTGACATTTGGAATTTTTATCTCTGCAGTGCCTCCCACCTACGTTTTAGGAAGAACCTCAAGTGCTTTATTTTAAAGGATAGGTATTATGATTTCCAGGTTGTAATAGTTGTGACTGTGGTCATTGAAAGTCCTGTCCAAATCTACCTGGGATTAAAATTATGCATATTTCTGATTGGGATTACAATTGTGCATATTTCTGAAAAGACCCTGTTTTCCAGGCACCACTTGACAGAACTGCCCAATCAACCAGGACACTCACTGCAACTTTGCCATTCAGGAGTGCTAGATCCAATGTTGGCTCAGGAAAGGAGATCTGCCTTAATGTAAAGGGGATTTAACTGGATAGCATGGGATGATAATGGGAAGCAGGTAGAACTCTGCAGTGCTTAAACAAAGATTCACCATCTTGGGCAGGTGATGATCGACAAGGAAGTCCATGAAAAAGTGGACTGAGGCCGAATACAGCCCTACCACTTGGGAAGGAAAGGAAGATGCTTTATAGGAAGGTCTGGAGAACACCCACTCCCTATCTAAAATACACACCACAAAAAAAGAGTATCCCCATCTTAATCCTTGGAGACCGCTCGCCTACACAAAATCCAGGTATTCTTTAAAAAAAAAGAAACAATTCGTTTTTATTTTTATATGTGATCCTTACCCACTCCACTAGTGGCATACTTCATCATCGGATCCACCCCAGCCCCTAGAAGCCAGGCTGGGTTCAACCATATTCCAGGGAGCACTTTTGAGATTATTCCTATCGAGGGAAACCACAAAGATCAAAATACCTCACACTGGCTAAGGTGTCCCTTTATTAGAGGTCAACATGTGTATAGGTCTAAATCATCTTGGAGAGGATTTCTAGGATGTTATGGTCCTATGGCCCTCTCTTTTGCTGTCAACATCTTTCAGCCTCTATCCAATCGCCTACACTGCCCAAGGCCTTCGTCAGGAGGTCTATATATTATGTTGCCCCGGTGTCAATGCACAGTCACTTCGAAACTGGCAAAAACACATGCGGTGCTAATACTTGCATGTAGGGAGATCCTATTCTCGCCTTGTTCTCTCAGTACAGGGCCATAGTACCGAATTAGGGTTACCATTCATACCACCCGAGGGCAGGGTGGATGTGCCACTGTAGTCAGAGGATAAGCTGGGTGAGAGCAGGTGCTCTTATAGGTGAAACAGCGGTGTGTACTGCTTGACAACTGATTGACTACAGGGGCAGGTCCATGCGCCCGAAGGGACACATTGGCATGAGGTATTTTTATCTTTGTAGTTTCCCCTGGCTTACCCTTTTTTGTGTTGATCTATAAGGGCCTTTTCAAGAGAAAAAGGATGATGGGAATACTTAGGTATTCTAACTTTTCTGCTACATTATTACAGGGAGTTGTTTCCAGTTTTGAACTTCTGCATTCCACTGTTTTGCTCTAGGGCTTGTGGCATCAGTCACCTGCTAACGAAGAGGACTATAGGAAGAAATGGGCATGTCAGTGAAGCATGCTTGCTCCTGTGGGACGTCCATCCTTTAGGTGTCAGAATATTCAGAGGGAAAATAAGTTGTTGCCCTCCCTGATGAATCCGAGTGAAAATGTTAGAACTCGACATTGATTTTAGACTATGAAGCCGAGATGAAAGAATCCTGTTGACAGCAAGATGCGTGTTCTGGAGTCTTAATAGCCAGTCCTGAAGATTTTATGACCTTTCTTCAAGGTAGAAATACTACCAGAACTTGTGAGAAAAGCATGGGTGTTAGTAAAAAATATTCTCTTGATGGACCGTGACATGCTACCAAGCCTCCCTGAAACAAATATCACCTGGTCAGTTTCAGCATTGTTTTTTTTTCAACATTTAAACCCCGTGAAAGATAATTCACTGATATAACACAGCTGATGGCTCCACATTTTTAAAGTCGCGCATTCTTGAGCAGCTAAACTCTTCAGGTTTGAACCATTAAAAATGTTCATCAGGAAATGTTTGTAAGCCCTAAGTTGATAGTGTTCAAGCTGGTAAACCACCAACTTTAGTCTGACAAACATCACTAGCAGATATCCAATACAACGTGAACAATAACTTGTTTTTATCCATCGCCTGTATTGCAGATTTCCTTTTTCAAAGTGCCTATAACAATTGGAATTCCAGTAGCTATGATTAATGGAACTCAGTTTACCATCTTCCGAGAAATGAATATTAGAATTCTATATCAATTAAGTAACTTCGTTTGAGCACTGTTTTCGGCTGCGTAAACGTTTGAACAAGTGGGCGGTGGACAGGTATGTTTCTTGTCTGTACTGCAGATCCGTTCTGCACTACTCATTGAAAATATGATTGGCGGGACGTTGATTTACATTCCCGTGCGTCAGCTGTGTTTGCAGCACGAGCCTGCTGACATCAGAAGACGCCATCCAATTAGTAATGGCGGACATGACATAACAATGCATAGCGGGGCCGCAGTCCTGTGCAGCAAGGGCTGGGCTTGTGGGTACAGCATTTGTGCTGGGTGCACAATCACGACGTGCATGCTTGCATGTGCAGCAGCTCGTATTACAGTCACCTTTTTTGTGGATCTATTCTTGTAGAGATAAGCCAGATAAATGCATGAAGATTAAAGCCAACTAAACGTGTGTGGACCCAGTGCGGCTTTAAAAGCATGAACACAATAGCGAATCAGTACCTGGGTTAAAACAATTTGCTTCTGCGTTGTAAGTCTAGGGCGACACTTGCAAAACAACCAGTGGTTTAAACTGAAATGTAGATGTGCTTGTACTCATTATTTAGAGTGCCCACTTATTCCTGAGAAGTGTTGGTTCTCTTCCATTAAATGTATTCCAGCAGTACTGAGAAGTGACGGTGCACTCCCTTTCAAATTAAAGAAGCACAGATACTTAGTACTGGACAGTACCTGCGCATTGAAAGTACAGAGAACAGCAAGATCAAACCAGGGAATGGGCATCATCTTTATATTTGGTCTAGCTTAGCCACGATCTTTTGATTTTAATGAACGTATTTGAATAATATACTTAGAGGGGTTTTAGCCAGCTTGCTTTATCCATTGGTCTGTTATTGTGTCATTCGCCTTTTTTTCCACCCAGTACAACACGCAGCATGGGGCAGTTGGTCAGGCCATATCATCCACTGGCTACTTTTAATGTGAGTGATGGAACCCTCGTTTTTTAAAACCACACAATAGCCCATTTCCCCAAAATAAAGTTTTGTGAAAATCATGTTAAAACAAAACAATGATTGACAAAGCCAAAAAGCTGTCAACCAGTGTCTGACCTATTGACTTTGACACTGCTTCTTATTAGAGTGTATGGATGTCCATGTGTTAGGCATTCAATAAAAAATTCCTTTGGAAACTATGACTCTCACAGTTATTTAAAAACGTTGCTATTTTCAACAGTGTCCATGAGTGAGATATCTCTCAGTGTTCCAGTCAGCAGCAGGTCAACAGAGAGCAATTATCTGTCACTGGTATGACACTACTCGGCCATTACCATCTATTAATTGTGAAAGGTTCTTGCCACTGGGTGATGTCTGGTTCATCCTTAAAGCTGACAGATGTTGGGTTATATTCATCGATTACTGTCACCAAATGTCATAGAAAACTTTGACGCTAGTTGTGGCAACTAGCTACTTTTTTTAAACTGCAGGCAGTGTAGTTACAACAGAATCTACGCATTATAATAGCACTAAACATATTAAGTTGTTATTTGAGTAGTCCACAAACAGACCAACATTTTTTGGCACCTGAAACAAATAAGATTTGGCTGCTTGTGTGCTCTCGCTCTCCCACAATAACGTAGTCATTTCTTGTTATAGACCTCTTTAGCAAATATAAAAAGGACGTCCTAGTTTCTCATTTCCATGTGTTAGTAACTTATACTCTATATTTAGTTTCAAGTTTGTTGTCTGGTTTGCAAAGACATCTTGAGTACATTGTGGTTTTATTTGTTTAAGGCTATCCAGCTTGATTTAGTTCCTCCAGTGCGGCATAGCCTGTTCACCGTCGCTCCTTGTATTCTTCCACGACTGCTTGCTTTCTGTGGCCTTTAAATTTTATTCTTATCTTGTCACATTTGCTATGCATTCAAAGACAGAAGTCAAATGTCGACTCTGTCTTTGGAGGAAGCTTTGACTTCAAAGTGAGAAGATTTATGTGACAATCTTGCTTGCTACCATGGTTGTGAAAGAAAGGCTTTTTTTCTCTAAGCAATCATATTTAAATTCTGTAAATGAACTGTCCAGATATTTCAGACTGTGTCAGAAAGCACAAAATAAACACTTTTTTGTAATTCTGAAATGCGATGGAAAAAAATATTTGAATACAATAAAAAACAATCAGTACACTAGATGATGCCATTTCCATGCATAATCTTTTGAGCACAGTATAGTTTTATCAGTAGAACTGTATGTCTGCGCAAATGTAATAGTCATTTCAATTGAAAATGTGTTGTCTGAAATATCAGAGCCCTACAACACCATGCATACTCCACACCACACAACTCCATTCTACACCATTCTACTCTATAACACTCTACTCCTGTCTATGTTGCTGTGTGCCACCCCCATCTATGACATGCCACTCCACTCTGTCACACCACTTCACACCACCCCAGTCCACTCTACTCCATTCTACAACACACCACAACCAATCTACACACTCCACTCAACTCTACAACACACCGGTCCACTCTTTGTCACTCTACTCTACACCCCTCCACTCTAAGATACTCAACGGCATACCATACGAAGACACGCCACTCCACTCAACTCTACACCACTCTGCTCTATGACACAACACTCTATGACGCTCCACTCCATGCCACTCCACTTCACTCTACAACACTCTGTTCCTACCTACAACATACTACGTCCCTCCACTTTACACCACTCTACTCCACTCCATGCCACTCCACTCTACAACACTCTACTCCACTGTGTGCCTCTCTATGATACTCTACGCAACTACCTCTATGCCACTCCATGCCACTTTACTCCAGTCTAGTGGGCTACTCCACTCTACTCCACACTTCTTGCTACTCTGTGACACACAACTAATCTGTATTCCACTCTACTCCACTACTCCTCCCTCTGCCAATCCACTCTACACCATTCTATTCCACTCCACTCTATGACACTATGCTGTTCCACTCTAAGGCAGTCTATGCCACTCCATTCTGCAATGCTCTAAGCCACTCTACTCTGCAACACTACTCCACTCTATGACACTTCATTGTACACCACTCTACAACACTCCACCTTTATGACAATCCACTCTATGCCACTCCACTCTAGGACAAGCTATGCCATTCTACACCACTCTACTGTATAACACTCTGCTGCACTCTACTCAACTTTCCCTATTTCACTTCACGCCACTTCACTCTACACAATTCCACTCTGTGGCACACTATGCCACTAAACCACTCTACTGTATGACATTCTACTCCATCCTACTCATCTTCCCCTATGGTACTCCACACCACTTCACTACACTCTACACAATTCCACTCTACTCCATTCCACTCTACTCCATTACACTCAACAGCACACTATGCCACTAAACTCTATGATGTTCTACTCCACTCTACAACACTGTACTTAAATATACAACAATCCACTCTACTCCACTCCACTCTACACCCTACACTGTACACCCTTCACAACATTCTGCAGCACTCCACTTTACTTTACTCTACCTAACTCCACTGTCTGACTATTCCACTCTATGCCAATCCACTCTATGACAACCTACTCCACTTGACTCTACTCTGCAACACTCTACTCCACTGTATGCAACTCCCTCAATGTCACTCCATTTTACTCCACTCTATGCCACTCCACAACACTCAACTCTACAACACTCTGCGCCAATTCATGGCACTCTGTGACAATCTACTCCACTCCATGCCACTCCATTCTATGAAGCTTCATGGCACTCTATGCCCCTCCACTCTACGCCCTCCCACTCTACTCCACGCTACGACACTCTAAACCACTCTACTGCACATCAGTCCATGACACTCCGTGACACCCTATGCCACTTCATGACCTCTATGCCACTCTCCTCCACTTTATAACACTGTGCAACACTCTACTCTACTCCAGTCTATGATACCATACTCTCGTCTATGCCACTAGCTTTTAGCCATGCTGAACAGAAACCACGGGGAGTACAACATAGCTAAAACTCCTTGGCAAAGTCAATAATTCTTGTATAGGCAAGACCTATTGACTTTGCCAAAGCTTTGTTTTTCCTTTGCATTTTGT
The DNA here is from genome assembly GCF_031143425.1 of Pleurodeles waltl. Lineage (NCBI taxonomy): Eukaryota > Metazoa > Chordata > Amphibia > Caudata > Salamandridae > Pleurodeles > Pleurodeles waltl. The sequence goes on along the minus strand of NC_090446.1, from coordinate 813,462,486 downwards.
TACTACTTATGGTTAGTTTACAAAGGTAGACGTGGGGGCACAAGTCATAGAAGGCAGTGAAACAAGTGGAGTGGATTTTTTATTCAATCATGGATTCTAGAAACTTAGGACCCTTGGTTAAGGTTCACTATTGGCTTCTGGGCCTAGGGCGGCACTATATAAATATCCCAGTAAAGCAAATAAATGAGTGCACAAAATATCAAGGGATGCAAGAAAGTACTAGAGTCTGCTCTTTTGCCTCCAGTTTGAAACAGGGAGACAAAGTTCATCTCCATTTTCCTTGATTAAACATGCAAAATATGTTTAACTGTAATATATTTACAAAGTTTTAATCAGCAGCAATAAAAGCCTCATGGTTAACATGCTTTAATATAAAAAGGAAATTATTTCCCCTTTGCCTGCTAACCGCTGTGACAGAAATTAAAGCAGTAACCCTGCTGGGCTCACGCAATCCCAGTTCACAGAAGCAAGAAGTTGACCAAAAAAGATGGCAGTAAAAAAATATACGACACGAAAAAGCAGGGGATTGAAAGACACAGTCAGAAACTGCATAAAAAGTTGAGCAGAGAAAGACGAACAGTCCCCAGCAAGCATTTGTCTCGCAAGCTGTTCAGTTTTTCTGTAAATGACACCGATGAAAGCAGTTCTTTATATTTGAGATCTATGGAGACTTTTTCAATAATTATATTGCAGGATAACAGCCCAAAAAGAGGTGGCATATTTATTTAGGTTGTTAGATTACGGGTGGCCCCATTTCTTAGCAGGGGGTCCTGTAAACTGCCAGCAACCACAGTGATTACGCTCTACATTAGTTATCCCACGGTGGTTCTAGAGGGGAGGAAGCATTCACATCACGTCTCACCCTTGTGGTGGTGATTTTGACAAGAGAGCATGGGTTAGTAACCCCTTTAAATCCTGCAGTGACGACACTGGCAACATTTACCACGGAAGGGTTTTTCTTTTTTTGCTCTTTTTATAAAGTGTAAACTCGACTGTAAGGTACTGGAGCACTTTATTTGAGCACCAGTCACATAACATAAAGGGCACATTCATTTTTGGTAGGCAGGGGGAGATTAAGTGATTTGTCCAGAATCAGAGGATGGTGAGCTGATGCGGAAACTCGGACCTGGTACCCCAGTTGCAAAGTAGCCACTAAGCCTCATGCTGAAGGTTTCTGCTACTGCCAATCTGGTCTGCCCAAAGTGTGGAAAACATAGCAAATGTTCTTTTGCTTTTATAACTAAGAAGCCGTTGTAAAATGCTTGAAGAATCAAAATGTAACAAAGGTAGTACACTACCTGCAATGCTCAGGTTTTGAGAATTTTGTAGATTATATGAGGCACCCAGTAGCAGACTGACATTGTGCCAGTCTGAGTAGAGGTGGGAGAGCCCACAAATTACTAAGTAGATAGAGCCCAGCCAAAAGTCCGGCTTGGTTGAAAGAGCCCTTGCTCGAGCTCAACCATGAAAATGTTTAACATGTAAATCATGTAACAAAATTCAACAAAGTGCATTTATTTAACAATGGGAAGCGTTTCACCTTAGTACATTTATATCGCCTCATTGAGAGGTACCATTCCTCATTGTGAGGATGCAGCCTCACTACTAATAATAAAGAGACTAGTGGATGCCAGAGGCCGAAACCTGGCACTGAAGAACATAGGTGCACACTGAAAGCACTAGTTGACGCATCCTATCTTCTGGAAAGACCATCATACTCGTGTATGATGACTGGGCTTATCTGGGATGCTCCCCATCCCGATTTTCATGCTTGAGAAAAGGCCTTAGCAAAGAACTAAAAGCAAGGTCTCACTGCAATAATAAAGTGATGTTGAGATCTCCGACGGCCTCAACTGCATTAAAGGGTGACATACTCTTTTGAGACAATAGAATTCTTGCTCCTTTCAAAAGAGGCAAGGAGCAAAGAAGACGTGGAAAGCATCAGAAAATAGTGGATTGATTGCCATCCAGAGAACGGTGGTCTCAGGAAATTCATAACATGTCACACTACATAGTGCGCTCACTTATGCACTGGGTATGGGGTCAACCATCCTACAAACTGTGCGTTCCTCTCTTCCCCTACAAAGGCAACAGACTCAACTTCTTGGGTTAGGACGTAGCAAATTTACTTCACATGAAATAAGGTGGTATAACAACCACTGCAACCAATAACATTACACAAAAGGAAATTTAGCAAAATATACAGCAAACCTGAACACAAAATTGCAGATATCCCATTTACATCCCCATTTAGGGGCAGCATAGTACAGAAAGAACAGGTGAGATAAAGTCAGACATTAAACTTTTCTGACAGATCAAGAGCCCGCATAGTGCATTATTCCCTGCCAGGGCATGCCGTAACTCTTGGTCACCCCCCACATAATTTCTGGGGTACTGGAGGTATGGCTAGAAGTGTAGGACCACCAGCATGTCAACCACCCCTTCCAACCAGCTTCACCCCTGAAAGGCTTTTCCTTAAGGACGCATCCAACTGGGCAACTTAGTGTCCTCAATAATCAGTGCAGTTATTGGGCTACAGTGGGCTACAGTGCAGAGTGCTCACTAGCGAGTTTGCTCCCACCCCACAAATATTTTCCTTTTCTTATCAACTGCCTTAAAGCCTGTTTGTAGGAAAGCCTCCAGCCCAGCCTCTGACAGGTGAATGCCTTGTTCATCAAAGAATTCAAAGTTACCCGGTGTAGTAGCTCATGCCTGATGGTGACTTTGGATGTCATCCTCAGAAGAGCCTTCAGTGAATTATTCCACTTTTTTACTGAATTGTTAATATTCTCTGGGTTACCATCGCTAGCCCATCGCCCCCCAAGGGAAGACCTCAGGCCACCATAGCAGGGCTCCGGGTAGCAAATGGTGCAGTTTCACAGACATCGATATGAGTCCTTCACAGACTCCCCACCTCCCATTCGGACCATATCATTCCCCCCCAACATGAATGAGTAGAATGTCTGACTTGGGAAGCCAGCCAAGCTGTAGAGCCTCACTCAACAGCACTGGCAGGTGTAGTAACCTCTTTTCGGTCGGGAGCTCGCTCCCCCACGTTTGCGGCACTGCCCTGCTGTGTCCGTGTCCCTGGCCCCCGCCCACGCTGCTGCTGGCGTGTTCGGGGCCCGTCTGGTGGGCTTCTGGTGAGCTTTGTGCCGTGTTTTGTGTTCTGTGACTGTGTTCTGGTCCCTGCTTGGATCCGCCTTTTGGCCCCTTTTGCGTCGCTGGACGCGTGTGCATTGTGCCGTTTTCCCTGTGTATGTGACTGTGTTCTGTGCCTTGCTTGTTTGTACCTTTTGCTCCATTTTGCCTCTGTCTGCGTTTTGCTTCCATTTGTGCCTTTTTTCGCCCCTTGGGCGCTCCCCCTTGCCGCTTTCCCCTGCCGCTGCCTCCCTGCGGCCCCACCCCCCTCACGCCCCCATTCGCCACTCCCTCCCGCCTCCCAGCTGCTCCTCCCTCCCCCTCCCTTCTTAATGGCTGGCGCTGCGTGTCGAGGGTGAGCGACCACTGACCTGATTTCGGTCAAGAACTCGCTCCCCCACGTCCGCAGCACCACCCTGCTGTGTCCGTGTCCCTGACCCCCGCCCACGCTGCTGCTAGCGTGTTCGAGGCCCGTCTAGTGGGCTTCTGGTAAGCTTTGTGCCGTTTTTTGTATTCTGTGACTGTATTCTGATCCCTGCTTAAATCCACCTTTTGGCCCCTTTTGCGTCGCTAGACGCGTGTGCATTGTGCCGTTTTCGCGTATATGTGACTGTATTCTGTGCCTTGCTTATTTGTACCTTTTGCTCCATTTTGCCTCTATCTGAGTTGTCCTTCCATTTGTGCCTTTTTTCGCCCCTTGGGCGGTCCCCCTTGCCGCTTTCCCCTGCCGCTGCCTCCCTGCGGCCCGCCCCCCTCGCGCCCCCATTCACCGCTCTCTCCTGCCTCCCGCCTCCCAGCTGCTCCTCCCTCCCCCCTCCCTTCTTAATGGCTGGCGCTGCGCGTCGAGGGTGAGCGACCTCTTACCTGATTTCGGTCAAGAACTCGCTCCCCCACGTCCGCAGCACCACCCTGCTGTGTCCGTGTCCCTGACCCCCACCCACGCTGCTGCTAGCGTGTTCGACGCCCGTCTAGTGGGCTTCTGGTAAGCTTTGTGCTGTTTTTTGTATTCTGTGACTGTATTCTGATCCCTGCTTAAATCCACCTTTTGGCCCCTTTTGCGTTTCTAGACGTGTGTGCATTTTGCCGTTTTCGCCGTATATGTGACTGTATTCTGTGCCTTGCTTATTTGTACCTTTTGCTCCATTTTGCCTCTATCTGCGTTTTGCTTCCATTTGTGCCTTTTTTCTCCCCTTGGGCGCTCCCCCTTGCCGCTTTCCCCTGCCGCTGCCTCCCTGCGGCCCGCCCCCCCTCGTGCCCCCATTCGCCGCTCCCTCCCACCTCCCAGCTGCTCCTCCCTCCCCCCTCCCTTCTTAATGGCTGGCGCTGCGCGTCGAGGGTGAGCGACCTCTGACCTGATTTTGGTCAAGAACTCGCTCCCCCACGTCCGCAGCACCACCCTGCTGTGTCCGTGTCCCTGACTACCGCCCACGCTGCTGCTAGCGTGTTCGAGGCCCGTCTAGTGGGCTTCTGGTAAGCTTTGTGCCGTTTTTTGTATTCTGTGACTGTATTCTGATCCCTGCTTAAATCCACCTTTTGGCCCCTTTTGCATCGTTAGACGAGTGTGCCATGTGCCGTTTTCGCCGTGTATGTGACTGTATTCTGTGCCTTGCTTATTTGTATCTTTCGCTCCATTTTGCCTCTATCTGCGTTTTGCTTCCATTTGTGCCTTTTTTTGCCCCTTGGGTGCTCCCCCTTGCCGCTTTCCCCTGCCGCTGCCTCACTGCGGCCCGCCCCCCTCGCGCCCCCATTCGCCGCTCCCTCCCACCTCCCGCCTCCCAGCTGCTCCTCCCTCCCCCGTCCCTTCTTAATGGCTGGTGCTGCGCGTCGAGGGTGAGCGACCTCTGACCTGATTTCGGTCAAGAACTCGCTCCCCCAAGTCCGCAGCACCACCCTGCTGTGTCCATGTCCCTGACCCCCGCCCACGCTGCTGCTAGCGTGTTCGAGGCCCGTCTAGTGGGCTTCTGGTAAGCTTTGTGCTGTTTTTTGTATTCTGTGACTGTATTCTGATCCCTGCTTAAATCCAACTTTTGGCACCTTTTTCGTCGCTAGACGTGTGTGCATTGTGCCGTTTTCGCCGTATATGTGACTGTATTCTGTGCCTTGCTTATTTGTACCTTTTGCTCCATTTTGCCTCTATCTGCGTTTTGCTTCCATTTGTGCCTTTTTTCGCCCCTTGGGCGCTCCCCCTTGCCGTTTTCCCCTGCCGCCGCCTCACTGCGGACCGCCCCCCTCGCGCCCCCATTCGCCGCTCCCTCCTGCCTCCCACCTGCTCCTCCCTCCCCCTCCCTTCTGAATGGCTGGCGCTGCGCGTCGAGGGTGAGAGACCTCTAACCTGATTTCGATCAAGAACTCGCTCCCCCACGTCCGCAGCACCACCCTGCTGTGTCCGTGTCCCTGACCCCCGCCCACGCTGCTGCTAGCGTGTTCGAGGCCCATCTAGTGGGCTTCTGGTAAGCTTTGTGCTGTTTTTTGTATTCTGTGACTGTATTCTGATCCCTGCTTAAATCCACCTTTTGGCCCCTTTTGCGTCGCTAGACGCGTGCGCATTGTGCAGTTTTCGCCGTATATGTGACTGTATTCTGTGCCTTGCTTATTTGTACCTTTTGCTCCATTTTGCCTCTATCTGCGTTTTGCTTCCATTTGTGCCTTTTTTCACCCCTTGGGCGCTACCCCTTGCCGCTTTCCCCTGCTGCTTCCTCCCTGTGGCCCCGCCCCCCTCGCGCCCCCATTCGCCGCTCCCTCCCACCTCGCGCCTCCCAGCTGCTCCTCCCTCCCCCTCCCTTCTTAATGGCTGGCGCTGCGCGTCCGTGCCACTGGTGCGCCAGAGGCGCGCTAGAGGCAAGCCCGCCTGCGCCCGTCCGCGCCTGGACTGCGCCCAGCGCCACCCCCCCTGGCCCTCACACCCCCGCACCCCTAGACGTCGCTACTCAGCCAGCAAACTTTTCGCCCTCAACCCTGGGCCCGCTACAGCTTGCTTCCAGGCCACGCCGAAGAACACCAAAGGTCCCTTCTCCTGCCGCGCCTGCATCTTCACCTGCAACAGTACAAAGAAGCCTGCAACAACCAACACCAACGGCCTCCACTTCATACTCCTCAACACACGCTCCGCACGAAAGCACGCCATCGAGCTCTGGGACCTGCTCGACACCACCGCCCCAGACGTAGCCTTCCTGACCGAAACCTGGTGGAACGACTCCTCAGCCCCTGACATCGCCATAGCCATCCCTGACGGCTACAAAATCACCAGAAGAGATCGCACCAACGGAATCGGAGGTGGAATAGCCATCGCCCACAAATCCACCCTCAAAATCCACACCCACACGGACGACACCCTCAAGACAGCTGAACACCTGCACTTCCAGATCCACACCGACCCCAACACCACCCTCAGGGGAACGCTCATCTACCGACCCCCAGGACCACGAGCCCCCTTCAGCGACACCATTGCCGACCTCACGAGCGCCCACGCCCTCGCCTCTATGGACTACATCCTCCTTGGAGACCTCAATTTCCACCTGGAGAACAACAACGACGCCAACACCACATCGCTGACCGACAACCTCTCCAACCTCGGACTCAGACAACTGGTCAACACACCCACCCACATCGCCGGCCACACGCTCGATCCAATCTTCTCCGCAAGCAACCACGTCACTTTCAGCCACTCCACCGAACTCCACTGGACCGACCACCACTGCGTCCACTTCACATTCAAGAAACACACCGAACACCACCGCACCCCACTACCTCCCCACCGCCGCTGGAGCAAAGTGTCCAAAGACCAACTGACCAGCACCCTCGCCCACAACCCGCCTACCGACCCGGACACTGCCGCCATCAACCTACATCGGTGGATCCTCGACAGCGCAAACACCCTCGCACCACTCAAGAGGCCCACCGTCAACCAAGAAAAGAAAAAAGCAGCCTGGTTCTCAGATGAACTCATCACCTCCAAACGCACCTGCCAGAAACTAAAGAAGAGATGGCTCCTCGAACGCACACCTGACAGCCTAGCAACCCACAAGGAAGCCACCCGCAAGCACCATCAACTAATCCGGCTCGCCAAACGTTCCCACTTCACAGAACGCCTAAACAACAATGCACACGACAGCAAAGAACTCTTCTGCATCGTGAAAGAGCTCGCCAACCCCAGCGCCAACGTCAACAACATCCCACCATCCCAAGAACTCTGCGATGCCCTGTCCACCTTCCTCTATCAGAAGATCGCCGCATCATGACAGCTTTAACACCACGCCTCCGCCAGACCCCACGGACGACAACTCCTCCTACACTACCTCCTTACCGCCTGGACCCTCGTAGACGACGCCGAAACTTGCAAGATCATGAACTCCATCCACTCAGGATCCCCTTCAGACCCTTGCCCACACCACGTCTACAACAAAGCCGACTCTACCATCGCCCCCCAACTTCAAAAGGTCATCAACTTATCCTTCGAAACCGCGACTTTCCCGGACAGCTGGAAGCACGCAGAAATCCACACCCTCCTCAAGAAACCCAAGGCTGACCCCAACGACCTCAAAAACTTCCACCCGATCTCCCTCCTCCCCTTCCCAGCGAAGGTCATCAAGAAGATCGTCAACGCTCAGCTCACCCACCGCCTCGATGACAACTCCATCCTAGACCCCTCCCAGTCCGGTTTCAGACGTAACCACAGCACCGAGACTGCTCTCCTCGCCGCCACAGACGACATCAGACTACAAATGGACAACGGCGAAACATCTGCCCTCATCCTCCTGGACCTTTCCGCTGCTTTCGACACGGTCTGCCACCGCACCCTACTAACACGCCTCCATGAAGCCAGAATACAAGAAAAAGCCCTCAACTGGATCTCCTCATTCCTCTCCGGCAGAACCCAGAGAGTCCGTCTCTCACCCTTCCGCTCTGAAGCCACCAACATCATCTGCGGTGTACCCCAAGGCTCCTCACTGAGCACGACGATTTTCAACGTCTACATGGCCCCCCTCGCACAACTGGCCCGTCAGCACAACCTCAGCATTCTCTCCTACGCCGACGACACCCAGCTCATCCTCTCCCTCACTAAAGACCCTCACACCGCCAAAGCCAACCTCCACGAGGGAATGAAGTCCATTGCCGAGTGGATGAGAAATAGCAGCCTAAAATTGAACTCCGACAAGACGGAGGTCCTCATCCTCGGACGCACCCCCTCGGCCTGGGACGACTCCTGGTGGCCCACCGCGCTGGGACCCCCTCCAACGCCAGCCAACCACACACGCAACCTGGGCTTCGTCCTCGACTCCCCCCTCACCATGTCCAAACAGGTCAACGCAGTTTCCTCCTCCTGCTACAACACCCTCTGCATGCTCCGTAGAATCTACAAATGGATCCCGATGGAAACCAGAAAAACGGTGACCCAGGCCCTCATCAGCTGTAGACTAGACAACGGCAACGCACTCTACACAGGCATCCCAGCTTAAGACATCCGACGACTCCAACGCATCCAAAACGCCTCCGCCCGACTGGTCCTCGACGTACCCGCCGATGCCACATCTCCCACCACCTGAGAGACCTCCACTGGCTCCCCGTGGACAAGAGGATCACCTTCAAGCTCCTCACCCACGCTCACAAGGCACTCTACAACTCCGGACCCGCCTACATGAACCACAGACTCAACTTCTACATCCCCTCCCGCCAACTCCGCTCTACGAACCTCTCCCTCGCCATCGTCCCCCGCTTCCAACGCAAGACTTCCGGCGGCAGATCCTTCTCCTACCTCCCCGCCAAGACCTGGAACTCCCTCCCGACCCCCCTGCGACAGACCCAGGACCTTCTCACCTTCAGGAGACTACTCAAGACCTGGCTCTTCGACCAATAGCAGCAACCATCCCCCCCCCCTGCGCCTTGAAACCCTAACGGGTATGTAGTGCGCTTTATAAATACTGTGATTGATTGATTGATTGATTGATTGAATTTAAGGTCAGCCTCACCCAACCAATGGCACTCCTTTTCTGGTCGCATCTTCTAGGCAGTGTTGTGGAATCTCTCTGCTGTACTGCGGACTACTTAGTCTCTGATCCAACACACCTTGGTGGTTTCCGCTGTAACAAAACAAACGGAGGCTGCGACTCACTGCCCTCCAAAGTAGTGGTGAAGGAATAGGGGTGGGGGAAAAGGATAGGCATCAGGGGACAAAGAGGGGGCGACCAGGTGCTAGCCCACTTTTAAAGAGTCCTACTCTGCCCCCTTCCCTCTGTTGCATACCTCATGACCATTTCTGGTCATAACCTACCTCTTGCCCCCACCCCTCTTTGGTGGAGTGACTAATGAGTTCCACCCACAAATGACAATGGGTTTTTAGCCACACTCTGCCAGTGAACGGAGGCCCTTGAGAAAATTGGGGGTGAAGATAGAAACTATTTACCATTTGTACACCCCAGTGCAGGGTACAAGGAACAGCAAGACATGAGAGCATTTGGACACAGAAAATAAATCTGATCAGCTACTGAGAACTCCGAGCACTTCGTAAGCATGTACAGCACAGTATTAAATAGTTGTCACTCTGGAATAACATGAATGTGAGGAACTGATCCATATTCGTAGGGACATACACATGTTAACACTAGAACAAGTTGAGTTTATTGCTACCTGAAGCATAGCTGTCTCAGGAAATGCATAATGTGCCACCTCAACTGGAATGGTGAATGGAGGCCCTTGAGAAAATATGCTGGACAGCTTTCTTATATATCTCTTAGTGGATTATCTGCACAAAACCAGTGCAAGGAAATGCTGATTCCTAGCTTGATAATAGATATAGATTAATGGACCCTGCAATAATGTTTATTATGGTGGATGAGGGAACAGTGATGCAAACATAGATGGAAGAAACTGAACTGTGCTCAACAACTTATGAAAAGTGAGAGAGAAACTTGAAAAAGTTATAAAGATGTGGGAAAATAATGTGAGACCCTGTTTAGAAAACTAACCCCAACTAGAGATAGACCAAGATCTCTTCTCTTCTGGTATAGCTGGGTTACACTTTAGGACACTGATTTAGTGTGTAAGTACAACCACGTGGGCAATATCAAAATCCCACCAATATTGAATGATACTACAACAGACTAAATCAACATGGTACTAAGTCAGGATGGTTGACTAAAGGGCCACACCATTTAAGCTTCTTCTTTTATGTCGAAAATGCTTATCTTATTATATGGACCCTTATCTTAGTTAATTAGTTGATATAGGTTGAGATGCCTTGCTACTCATTAGTGGTACGACTGGCAATGATGCAAAGTCTATGATCAATTACTCTGATCAGTATGGTCAAGCACTCTGTGTTATTTCTATACCTGATTGTCCCTTCTTTATCTGAATGTACCATCCTGCTATACCTAATCCCTTTTGTGTCAATGTCTGGAAGTAATACACAAACCCCAACAGTACAGTCATTCACTATCACGTGACCCAGGACACTGGCAGAAGTCACAAATGGTTGGGGCAAGAAAATGGCAACTTTCAGTTTCTGAGCTGTGATTTAAAATCAGACTTTACCATTAATGAGGATTTTGCTTTACAATTCCTTTGAGTCTTAAACAGCATATCTCTATCTACTCCCAATCCAAACTCACTAGAATGTGAGTTGTAGGTTGACTGGGGTGTAAGCCCCGGTCAAGCAACAACCACAACTCTAGTGAGGGTGCAGCACAAGTAAATCCTAAATTAACCTGTGCTCAACCCCTGGTAGCTTTACAGAGAGCAGTCAGATTTAACTTAAAGGCAATATGTAAAGTATTTGTGCAACACTTCAAACAGTAAAACAGTGAAAACACTACACAAAAGGTATTCGACCGCAAGTTTGAAAAATAGAGTAAGCTTTATCAAATAAAACAAGCCAAATGACACAAATCCAGTCAGTAGAACCAAAGTTAGGATTTATTAAAGAATAAACTGCAATTTAGCGCCTAAAAGCATAAAGCACCAACTGCAGCTATCTGTCATGCTGGACTGAGTAAAACTCAAAAGTTCAGTCCAGCCGTGATGGACCAAGGTCAGATACAGTCCCAGATTAGTCCCACTGAACTTCTACTTTCTCAAGAACCTTCCCCAAGAGTCCTGTTCATATTTGACAGGGTAGCAAGGAGCAAGAAGAGCATTGTGGGTGGCAGTCGGCGTGGTGGGAAGAGCAAGGCTGTCATCATGGATGGGCAGGCTGGAGCTTCATGTTGGTGGTCCCCCACAGGCTGTCGTCGTTTCTGTATGAAGAGATGGGCTGGTGGCTGCTTGTGCTGACTTTCAGTGCAATCTGAGTAGTTCTGGTGCCAATGGGTCTGTTTGTGGTCATGAAGAGCACAAATGATTCATTTCAAGAGCTTGTGCACCATACCAAGGGTCCAAGACATGAAAGGCACCACTTGGGTGTCAGGAACTCACTTAAGATAGGTTCCAGAGCTTTTGGGGAACCTTTGATGTCCATGAGGCTCAGTTCAGGAGGCCAGCAGAATAGCCCTTTGAGTCCCTATGGGGTCCTTGGTCCAAGATGAAGTTGCAGGCCCAATTCTTCTATCTCAGTAAAGAGGGTAGCAGGTCAGTACAGCAGAGCAGCAGTTTCTATGAGCAGCAGTCCAGCAGAGTGGCAGTGCTTGTAGCAGCACAGTAGTCCTTCTTCCTGGCAGAGTATCTACAGGTCCAGATTGTGCTGAATTGATGGAGACCGAGGTCCTTCTTTAAAACACACGTGTGCCTTTGAACTTGGAAGAAGCTTCTAGAGGCATGCTTTTGAAGTGTTCAGATGCAATGCCTTCCTGGTCCTGGCTTTGGACTAACTACAGGGGGTATGGAATCAGGACACAGCCTATTCAAATGTAACTAGGGCGTTGCACAGCTCATCCCTCCCATCCTGCCAGTGGTGGTTCATCCAGTTACACATAAGCTTCAATGTGTATGACTTTCTATGAGGAATACACAAAGCCCAACTGTCATCCATACCCAGTCATGTGACCCAGAGGTAAGCTGCAGGCACCAAATGGCTAAGTCAAGAAAACGCCAACTTTCCAAAAGTGCAATTTTCAGAATTGTAATGTAAAATCCTACTTCCTCATAAGATAGGACTTTTCATTACAGTTCCAAAGACACCAAATATGAATGAGCTACCTGTTCCCATTTGAAAGTTACAGCTTATTAAATGTAATAATGTTATCCTATGGAAGAGGTAGGGCTTGCAGCAGTGAGAAATTAATTTAAGAGTTTTTTTGTACTTTGACATGCAAAACTTAAAAGTACATGTCTACCTTTTAAAAACACATTGCACCTCTCCCTCTGGGTTGTCCAGCGCCTTCTCTAGGGTTGACTTATACGTATCAAAAAGAAGGGTTTGGCCCTGATAAAAGGTGTCTTTTGTCAGGTCGAAATGGCAGTTTAAAGCTGCACACACAGATTGCAATGGCAGGCCTGAGACATGTTTAAAGTGCTACTCAAGTGGGTGGCACAATCAGTGCTGCAGACCCACTAGTAGCATTTAATTTATAGGCCCTGAGCACATGTAGAGCGCCCTTACTAGGGGCGTTCAAGTACAATAAATATACCAATTGTGTATGAATTAGCAGTGGTAAAATGTGCATGTGCGTGTGCTTCTGGACCTCTGGATACTTTTCCAGGTAGAAGGACTGGTTTGCTGCTGAAAGGACTTCAACTCTGAAGGACTGCTGCCCTCTTGCCTTGGTGAGAAGAACTGGACTTGCAGCTGCTGATACAAGGGCCCCAGAGCGACTCCAAGAGCTAGTTAGCTGGCCTCCTGACTTGAGCCTGAGGGACTGAAAGTTTCAACAACTTCAACCACAGCACATGGACTCTGCCATCCGTGAGTCTACTTTGCCAATTCAAGCCACCCCAATACAGCAGAACTGACACATCACCTCTGTTGTGTGGTGCAATGCCACAGGTCCATGGCTCTCCTTCTTCACAAAGACCCACACCACATCCCACAACCTCATCAGACCCATCAATGCATGAAGCAAGCTTGGTACAAGGCCTTGCATCCTTCGTCGAAGGTAGATTTGATAACGATGCCAGACACTACATCACAGCCTCGCAGCTCCTCGGAACAGATGCATTGACCCGACTGTGCAACAAATTCTCAAAGACAGACTTTGCATCGCAGGTTCTCATCCACAGGATCCTTGACAACAATGCAGGACCTCACATCTCAGTCTCACAAGATCACGGAACTGATGTATTGCTTATTCAGCTGTGTAATGCGTTTTTGACACGGACTCCTGCATCTCTCCACAAACCAGGATTTAAGGTGCTTTGTTCAGCAGGCCTAACTGGGACCCTGTAGCTGGCTCACACTCCTTCGTGATCTACATGAACTTGTGACTGTGTACCAGTCTGGCATGACCAGATATCCCCATTTAACTCTTTGTGCTTTTTGGAGCTATGGGGATTTTTTGCCACTGGAAAATGGCTATAATTCCCTTACATAAAGTATGATTGGAGTACAGATATACTATGGTTTCTTAGAGAAGGTGATTCACAAACTGAATAACAGAATGCTACAACTTGAGGGGGAGCGGAAAAAATAACTAAAGAAGTAATAACATCCTGAAAAATAATAATATGCAATGTGGTTAAGTTGAATCTGTGGTTAGGGTATTCGTAAGGCAATTTTAGGGTTTTGACATATGTGAGTGAATTCTTTATAAACTCTTTTAAAACCTAACAGACATGTTTATCAATGAAGATTAGACGAACGGGAAGAAAGGGATTTAAAGAAAGAGTTGAGGAACAATGGACAATGTTAAAGATTGTGGTTTCAGGATTGATAGAGCTAGAATAGTTGATTCTAACATGTACATTTCTGACAATGCATATCTGACAATAGTAATAATGTACAACAACAAGAGTCATGTTAACTTTTGTTTCTTGAAAATTTAAATAACATTTTAATAAAAAGTAATGATTTAAAAAAAATATTATAATAATAAACAGAATAGTACATGCCTCAATTGCATGCACACTTTGGCTGTCAAAGGACCTACTTGATTAATAAAAAATCATGAAGTATAATTTAACCAAGCATGTTTAACAATATTGTTTATGACTAGTACATGCCACAGGGGAAAATTGAGATTGTTCTTGTTGATGATGCAGACAGTCTTGAAACTATAAAAAACAACTTTCCCCACACAAGGACCATTCCATTGTTTTCCACAATCCAACAAGTATAGTCAAATATCTTTTTTTCTTTCAATTCTTAGGCCCTTATTACAGGCTTGCTAGTATATACCACATGAGATAAATACCATTACAACCCTGAGTGAGGAGTTTATCTCATCTGCTAAATGCCTCCTATTCCAAGTTTTCAACTGAACAACAAGGCATGACATGGACTATCTGATTTTAATACACCAAGTTCTGCATGTTTCGCTTTTTTCTAGGGCCTTTCTTCCATTAACTTTTAGAAGGTTTGACCATCTGGAACTTCGGGGCAAACTGCAAGGGTATGATAATTATCACACAACACGTAATTCTGATCCCTGTGAAAACACATGTGCGCAGGGATCAGAATTTAGCCTGGACCTCATTATGAGAGCCGAAGTATGAAGTACATGAAAACATCCAGTGAAGCTTTCCACCTAAATGTAATCTAATTTCTTATTCTTTCATGCAAGCCATGCTTCTCTGGTCCTTCTCAGTCTTATGTTTGTATTTTGTTATCAATGCAGTGCCTCTGAATTTGTTCTTGCTATCAGCCTTTTGTCTCTTCTCAACCTCTGGCAGTGTGGGGTTGGCATTGTGTATGGTAATGAACAATTACTGAAGTCAACTGAAAAAACAAAGGTTAAAGTGATGCTATAGTTATGTATGGTAATAATATCTAAACTTGCATAAGAAAAGCTTTAAAAATTCACATGTGTCTTCACTGCTTACGACCTCAAATATGACAGCATTCATGACATGTTCTATGACATCACTGATCACATCACTGCAACATCTGAAATGACAGTCTGCGTGAGTTATCATTGATTTAGTGCTCAACTTACAGTTACTTGAGATAACTATGACTGGTGAATTTCAGTGGTTCTGTCTGTTTAAAACTGTATGTTTTAACTGCTATTTTCATTTAACTATAACGTCCCTTTAAACTTTGTTTTGTTTTTCACTGAGTATATATATATATATATATATATATATATATATATATCCTCAAGCAAATATGGTCTGAAAATTGTTGAGCGGCGCACTCCACTGTCGGTGCCAGTGACGGAGAGGACCAGTCTCGTAAAAATGTAAATTTAAAAAAGTATTCACTGCACTCCACGAGGTATCAATAGTGCAAATTTAATCCAAATAACAACCACCAACGCGTTTCAACTCCCTCAGGAGTCTTGTTCACAGTGGACAGTGGACACTGTGAACAAGACTCCTGAGGGAGTTGAAACGCATTGGTGGTTGTTATTTGGATTAAATTTGCACTATTGATACCTCGTGGAGTGCAGTGAATACTTTTTGAAATTTACATATATATATATATATATATATATATATATATATATATATATACACCCTACTTGCAGTTGCCAGTAGGTAGTTATAGTTAGGACCTAGTTTCCATAGAAAAAGCATTTGTTTGAGTTGACTATATCTTTGGTGCAGTTTCCCGAATCTTCAATACATTTTCAAAATAATTTGTCAAGTTGGGTTTTGTTGTGCATGGTATGTTTTGGGGTGGTACGTGAAGTGGGGGCTGAGAAAAAGGGGGGTCAAATAAAGTGTATTTCCCATGTTAATTCCCAGAGACTCCTAAGACATGCCTGCAGCCCCAACTGCTGGACGGAATTACACTAAATTTGGCAGAAAGGTGGCTTTTGGTCTGCAGTTCACTCTTTTCCTTATTTGGTGTAAATACATTTAGTAGTTTTTGAGATAATGAAAGGAAATCCAAATTTGTATCTCTACGGTTGCTACAACTTCATGCTGAGATTTTATTGGCTGCCAACACTTGAACCAGTAAGTGTTGGCAGCCTTTTTGGGACACTGCTTCAGGTAAGTCCAAATAAAAACATGAAAAAAAGAAAAGGGGTTAGGGTAGAGATACTAGCGCCCTTGCCATGAACTGCTTATTGCCCCACATGCTGCAACACTCATGACTTCTTTAATAATATTTTTGATAATATAAGTGTAATACTTGCAGTAAAAACTTTGAGGAAAAACTGTGCATGGTGGAAACACAAGTTAAGTAACCCACCATGCACAGTTTATCGACAAACATGTAACTGCAAATATTACATCAAAATTATCATTGATGTTATCAAAGATGTCATGAGTTCTGTAATTTGTGGGGTAATGAGCAGTTCATGGTGAGGGTGTGAGTTATACTTACTTTAGGGCATAGGTTATAGTTACTTGAGATAAGTCTAACCATACCAGGTGTATTTCCATGGTTTTGCATGTCTAAAATGTGAGCCTAACTATAACGTGCCTGAAACCTTTGTTTTTTTTCTAGTGTATTTCTATGGCTTTTTAGATTCTATTTCCTAACTATAACATCCCCATAACCTTTGTTTTTTTCATTGAATTTCTGTTTTTCTAAATGAATAGTAATTTTCATTACTATACGCTAATCTAGCCACTGTGCACTGTGGTGGTCGGCTGTATGGCCATTCCCCTATAACCACCCAAGCTTGCCCCATGCATGGCCTTCAGCCGTGCACGGTGGAGTTGGTTGCAGGGCCTGGCTGCCAGGTCCTACAGCCAACCCCCTAACCACCCAACCCTGAAAGAGAGAGCGAGAGATTGAGAGGGAATAAGCAATTTAGGCTTTGCTAAATGATCTTCTTAGAATGAGATATTTCCAGACAAATTGAAAAAAAAATTGGGCAATTAAAAAAAGTGAGATCACCTTTCAGTGTCTAACTTAAATATGTATAGTTGAAAGGAAACTAAAGCAGGAAATGACCACAGACTCACCTAGACTAGAACACTTAACCTTTAGTGTGCTTGTCTGAGACCTTAGATAATAGGCCAGAGGGGACCCTTACTGTGCAGTGACCAGAGTTATCTATGACATTTAACCCACAGATTTCGAGGGGGAAAAATAATTCAATGTTCCATCACTAGGAATGTTTAACAGTGAAAACATTAGAAAATGAACAGACCCACTGCCAAGCGATACTAGGATTTGAACCTACAGCCTACTGAGTGACAGCGCAAGATCTTGACCATTAGTGACTCTGTTTTGCTCTGCATCCAAACGTAACTATAAAATTCTTACCAAACATCTTGCTAGTCTGACTCTTTGAAGTCAATGTTTGGAGAGGCCATTGCAATAACATTTCTCTGTCTCTTCCATTCCTTTATAGGATGGAAGTGAGAGAGAAAGTGATGGGAGCGCAGGGGGAGCCTAAGGCCCCCGCAGTCCTAGCCGGCTTCCTATGTCCTGTGGGAGGCGGCATTGCTCTCACAAGCAATGAGCTGCTTAAAATAGCAGCTCCATGCTTGTGGGAGCAATGTTTTTATCTGTTTCCCTGCACGCCTATTTGTGTGCAGGGTAACAGATGAAAACTTCACTTCCATCAAGTGAGAGCTGTCCAGCTGCTCTCACTTGCAGAAAGTGAAGTGTTTGCTCTAACTTGGCGGGAGCTCCCACCATGTCAGAGCAAGCGGCTATGTCCTGGGGGTGTGTACCCCGGAACATAGCAAGAGCTGGCCCTGGGGGTAGTTGTCCCCAGGACCATGTATGGCTCCTCAAGGGGGGCTGCATGGCCCCCTTTCCTGGGACTGCAGGGGTCCATGTAGCCCCTGCATTGTATTTGATTGAAGCCATGGGGAGGTGGTGGTCCCTGGGGCTGTGGGAGGCTGTGCACCCCCACATTATATTTAATCAAAATCCCGGGGAGGTGGTGATCCCTGAGCTGTGACGGGCAATGCAGCCCCTGCATTATATTTGTTCAAAGCCAAGGGGAGGTGGCGGTCAGGGTTGCAGGGGGGCGTGGCCACCCTGCATCCAATATTAATAAGCCCTGGAAAGGGCTCCAGGGCACCATATTGCCGTAGAAGGGGAGCCCCGTGCTCCCTGTCCTTTATTTTAAAATGCCCCGGGATCTGGTCCATCTAGGGGCTTCATAAAAACAAGAGTGGGAGCCTTCACTTGTTTTTTTAAAAAAGTTGCCATGAATTTATGACATCATCACAAATTTGCGCCCATTTTTTATTTTAAAAAGTGTTTTTTTTCCCTCTCCAGGTCCCTCTGGAATCCCATCACCAGAGCTAACGGGCAAGGGTGTACATACCAAGGCCCCTTTTCTTTTTGCTCTCTTTTTTTCTAGGACTCGGCTTTAAGCTGTGCCTTATGATGGCTCCCAACACTTCCTGGTTTGAAGTGCACAAACTTGGCATTATTCATGAATTCATCGCGGCTACATATATTCATATATATATTTATTTTTGTTTCTAATTTTCTGACATGAGTTTGCTGGGCTACATTCATTAGGTGTACTTCCTATATTTGAGTGAGCTCTAAATTTGGATGAGAGCAGATGGGACTGTTTGCCCTTGTGCTTGCCTTTGCCAT